>NW_027223752.1:187007783-188207783 GCF_028538775.1 Myotis yumanensis
CTGGGCTATGAGCCAAAATAGGGAAATATGTAGTATTCGGGGGATATGGAACAATGCTTCATCTCCCTCTGCCTCTGCCAATCATGCATAAGGTATTAAGTTTATTCGGTCATTTGTGGATCAGAATTTGCATAAACTACTTATGACTTCTTATGAATAGTTTGAGAAGCTGAAAACAAACACCAAACTTCAGAACATATATGTCACAGGGAAACCCACCAGTGCTAGAGTAAGAACACAGAGGAATTTCCATGCCGTTGGATTATGGCGTCTTTGCTTGAAGGAGTTGTTTCTGTGTTTAGTTTAAGATATCCAAAAACCAGGACATTATTTCAGCCTTTCTATTCATGTTTCTCATAGGCCTTTGACCTGCATTAGGATAACTTGAGGTGCTTGCTTTGGTCCAGATTCTTGCCCACCCTCCCCTCCTCCCCGATCCCTCCAGCCCCTCAGATCTACAAGATCAGAATACCAGAGAGTGAGCGCTGGGCTCTGCTATTTGTTTTGAAGCCATCAGTGCCCATTTTCTGCGGCACACCCACATGGAGCCTGCTGATGTGCAGTATGAAAGTGATGGTTAGTACCACGTAGCATGGACAGAAGTGAGGACACATCACGTCGACTCTACAGTAAATCACGTTAGATGGAAGGTGTGGTTTGCTGTCAGAAGTTGTTGAATTGGAATCAGAAATTGTAGGTGATACCATTCATGTCACACAAACAAATGTCAAAGCTGGTGAGCTTCCAGGGGCCGACCTAGTGGTGGGCAAGGGCTCCATGGTGGCCGTGGGAAACCCTTCCCTCGTGAGACAACCAAGCAGTTGTTGACTAGTGCCCATGACCCTGGGGGGGCCCCAGCCAGAGGGTCTTAACCACAGTTGTATTTAGCTGCCTGACTTATGCATGGGAGTTTTTTTTCCAGAGGATAATTCTGACCTTGAACAGAACCACACAGGGAAGTGGTCTGTTTTGTAGGCTGTGAATTGTATCCAAGCCACAGCCTTATTCATCTGCTGCTCTGTATGGCCCCTGAGACGTCAGCTAGCCAGTCCTTCTGCCACCAGCAAAGCAGGCAGGCGGTAAAGCTGTAGGGCCAGATGCACGGGCAGCAGGCCCACAGGATCTTAATGCGTGGAATGGAAAGTCATGTTGTGGCAGGCTAGTATGAAGCTAGGGAAATTCCTTGCCAAGTAGAATAAGGGAAACTGAAACAAAATAATTAAACAAGGCCAAACAATATAAGCAATTCACAGCCAGCTAATGAATAACTCAGTTTATCTTCCCTAACCAAGGACTCTTAGGAGGAAATGGTTTGCACATTCCAGACCATCCCAGGGCAGACTGGCCTGGTCCTGGTCCCTTTTTGATGCTGTTCTTTGAAAATGAAACTAACCAGAAGATAACCCTGACCCCTCTATATGCACATTTTGATGAATCAACATATTGAAGAACACACCTAGAAAGCTAATGAATAGTCTGTTAAAAACTCCCTGAGACCTCCCCTAGGATTCCCTCTGGCCAAAGAAAGAAAAAATGAAGATGAAGACCTTAATGGCATGTGCTCACTATAGCATGCCCCCACCTTGTTTCTCTGTTCTTTTTCTCCTAAACTAGAAGGGTCCCCAGGAGAACTTGCAACTAGGGAAGCAGCAGACAGTGGCAGCGCATCCCAGGCTCACCCCCTGAACTTGTCTCCAAGGCCCCCTTTTCTCTGACTTTCCAGTGACAGCAGCCCCACCTTGGCTCACTTCTTTTACTGTGATTTTATTTATTTATTTATTTATTTTTTATTTATTTTATTATCTTTACCTGAGAATATTTTTTTTCCATTGATATTTAGAAAGGGTGGAAGAGAGGAGAGAGAGAGAGAGAGAGAGAGATTGATGCCAGAGGGACACATCGATTGGTTACCTCCCACATGCATCCTGACCGCATCCCGACCAGGACCAAAATAAAACCTGCAACTGTTTGGTGCATGGGCTGATGCTCTAATCACTGAGCAACATCAGCCAGGGCAGCTTTTACATAGATTTTAAAAGAGCAGAATGTATCTCAAGATGGGACAAGCACAGTGACTTCTTTTTTTTTTAATTAATATTTTTATTGATTTCAGAGAGGAAGGGGGAGGGAGAGAGATATAGAAACATCAATGATGAGAGGGAATCATTGATTGGCTGCCTCCCACACGCCCTCTACTAGAGATGGAGCCCGAAACCTGGGCATGTGCCCTTAACAAGAATCGAACCAAGGACCTTTCAGTCTTCAGGCCGACTCTCTATATCCACTGAGCCAAACCGGCACAGTGATTCTCAACCTTCCTAATGCCATGACCCTTTAATACAGTTCCTCATGTTGTGGTGACCCCCAACCATAAAATTATTTTCGTTGCTACTTCATAACTGTAATTTTGCTACTATTATGAATCGTAATGTAAATATCTGATATGCTATATGTGTTTTCCGATGGTCGCGACCCACAGGTTGAGAACCGCTGGGCCGCTAGGGCAAGCACAGTGACTTCTTAAGTTGGTCTCTGGTGTATGTTCATAAGGAAGAAAGATGGATGGAAAAGGTTTTTAACACCTGACCTAAGGACTGCTTTCAGGAGCCAGCATCACGGTAGTTTGCAAGTGTTACTAGTACATCCTCTGAGCTTCTCAGCAATCCTGAAATGTGGTTGGATAGGCAAGATTGTTCACCAATCCCATCCTCTACATTAGGAATGAATGCTCAGAATGTTGCTAAATCTCACTCAGCAAGTAAGTGAGAGAGTGAATTGAGAATCCAACCCTAGGTCTTGGACCCTAAATCTGACTCCTTTCCACACCCCCTCCTGGAATAGTTCCCTCGTCTGTGCGAGGGATGACTTCCCTAGCATACTGTTGCTCAGTAGGTCCAAATTTTACTTACTCAGAGTTTATTAAAATAAACGAATATCTTTGATATTAAAGATAATAAAGAGAAATTTGAAGCATGTTCAAAGGACTTAGTTTTCATTCTGTGGATGCTATGGGTTTAAGTAGACCCATAAACCATACTGTCCCAACAGTATGGAAGCCTTATGGCCTTGCCGAAATATTTTGATTTTCCTCTTAAACACTTCATTGATTATGAGTTTTGCATCTTCTCTGTTGGAAGAATAGACATTAAGCAGATTTATCTCTATAGTTAATTCTTGATTATACTCATCCACAATCTATTGATTATACTCATCAGCCCATTCCTACAAATCTGAATTCCAAACAGTTCTGAAAATTTTTAATTTTTTTTTCATAAGTCAGGTGAAAATTTATTTGGTGGAAATACCAGACCTAAACTGAAAGGAGTTTAGGCTTTATTTATTCCATTTAATGTGGATATTTATGTATTTTGCTGCAGAAATATTAATACAAAGTGTCCCCAGATCCCCTTTAGTGTATTACTTAATAATGGCTGCATAAAATATGAAAAATTCTGAGTTCTAAAATGCATCTAGCCCCAAGGATTTCAGATAAGGGATTGTAAACCTCTTCTCAAGAAGAGAAGGGAGATATGTGGATGACAGAATAATGGAGAAGCAGTTAACTGCCGTACTTTTCACCTACATAGGAATCTTTCCTGATGGAAGATTATACATCTCCACCCTGTTGAAATCATGCACAACCACATGATGGATTTTCTTTGTCAAATAAACTGTGAGCAGAAGAGATGAGTCATTTCCAGGCAAAGCTTTAGGAGCCCATGTGTAGCTCTCTGTTTTCTCTCTTCCTCCTGCCATGAGCTCAGCAATGTTTAGATGAAGTCTGGGGTCCATCAGTGTGGATTTCCAGAGAAGCCTGACATGGAGCTGTGGTTGACCTGGAGATGTAACGTGAATGAGAAAGAAACCTTTGTTGTTCTTTCTTCAGTATCACCAAGTCTATCCTCAGTGGCACATTCAAAATCAATGCCCTCTGGATGGAGGCGTCCATTAATGTAACATCTGTGGGTACCCATCCAGTTAATGGTCAACAGTCAGTGTCCTCTAGGGGTTTGAAGTCTAGCTATACAGATAAACAGTTAAGAAGGAGATACCAAATCAGGCCTGGCCCACCACACTCTCTTCCAGTGTTGGTTTCCGTGTCTAGGTCCAAGGCCAAATGTCTCCTGACTTTATGTTTCCAAATATATGTTTTACTTTGCTGGATTTAACAAGTTACATAAGTAATAAATATTTATTATAATAAATCAAACAACACAAAAGTATATAAAGAAAAACAATTTTCTTCTCTCTCCTTTCAATGGTATGTATCCTTCCATGCCTTTTTCTGTGGTAGGTAAACATATAGGGTCACCTTTTAACGTTATCTTACCATGAATATTACTCTGCCAAGGACATCCATTCCATTACTAGCTCCAATTAGACAATTAGTTCTTTTAATTATTAAGAGCTTCTTTTATTGGATGCATACTATGTCCAAATCATGCTGGTAAGTACTTTGCTTAATCCTCTTGTCAGCCTTGTGAGAAAGGCACTGTTATCAGCATTTTCCATTTGAGAAAACTGGTAAATTGAAGAGAGTCACGCAGATTAGGAAGTGGTAGAGTGAGAAACCCAGGCTCTCCATTCCATGTTCTCAACCTCTAAGTTATATCGCTCCTCTGATTGTGTAATAGTCCATGAGTGAATGGGCAATAATTTATGCAGTTGTTTCCCTATTGTTGGAAATTGATGTGATTTCCTTTTTTTCTCTACTTATTTTGCTACCACTAATACATTGAAATAAACAACACTGACACTTTTTCCCCTGTTAATTTCTTCCTGTGCTTAATTTGGAGAACCCTACCACCTCTCGCAGTCTCAGTCTTGGTTGGGGAAGGGCTCAGGTTATTATAATTCATGTTCCTGTGACCAGTTAGGAATTCTTGCTTCACCAGGTCCTCTGAATCCTCCAACATCTTTGTAGTAAAGGGCAGAATAAAAAGCTCTGTTTAAGTCAACACAGTTTACATTTAGAGGCAGGAGGAAGTGAACTGTAAGGGATATCGTCTCCTAGATGTGTCAGATGCAATCACGCAGCATGGATTATGAAGCAGAATGAAATATTTGTTTTGATTGCTCACTGTTTAAGAATACACTCTAATGCACAATCTTGACAGACATCTAGGCCAACTACCCTTACTTGAAGAATCTGGGTCAGGGTTGCCCAACTTCTAATTCAGCAGTCGCATTTCATTAAAGGATTATGCAAAGAAACCTCAATTGGTTCTGTACAACTGACTGCTTCCTCTTCAGTATTTAATATTACAGGAGCCCCAGCAGTCACCAATGTTACTGTCCATTGATTTGCAATGTGTCCTTCCTCCTTGTTTAGTATAGAGTTTGAAAAAGCGATTAGCTGGAGATCTTATGAAAAACGGATATATCATATGAAAAGTGGACATTTAATTTAATACTGAAATAATTCATGAAGATATTTGAGGTAAGGTGTTAGACAAAACCCTATAAGTTGGAGATGCTTACAAATGGGGTTTTGTAAAAACCTGAAAATTATTTAGATGGAAATGACTAAAAATTGCAAGAGGTATGTTTGAAAATTTCAATCTAGAAGCACTGCAGGGTATGAACTTATCAGCAGATTGCTGCATTGTGCTACCATATGAAAATTAGAGACTGAAATAGATTTGATTACTTTAAGGTAACTTATCCAGTAAAATACAGAGAAGTAAGTCAGCATAATCTGGGAGATCTTGTGTTTGTTGCTGGGTAGTGTATTCTTGTGTGGGCTGGGGGTTAGGGTGGCTAAGCATGCGGTTTCCTTTAATTCCTTCTTTTTTTAGTACAATACAGGCTTTCGGGTAACCTATAGTCACTCTGTATAGTATATGTTGAAAGAAATGCATTCAAAAGCTTAAAAACTGATGATCGCATATGCAAGAACTTCTGCTTCTGAAAACAAAGCATCACATAATCTCTGTCCTGAAGTGCCCATTCGTCTGTTTCTCTCCTCAGCAGCCCTCTCTGTTTCTGTTTGCATTCCCATGGATGTAGGGTTAGGGCACAGGAGCACTTACGGATGAAGCGTCACCCTTAAGCATGGACGCAGGCTCAAGTCTGTTCTTTTACTCTGCTCATGCAAGGTGGTGCAATATGACAGGTATTTTAACCAACCCACATTACCTTGAGTATCACTGTTTTCACAAGCCAGAGCCTGTTTCTACCTCCATGGCACTGATTAAGATGCTATGATTATGAGATTCTTTATACTCATTAGCAAGAGCAGTGTTGAGGACCAAGATATGAGTACCCAAAGCACAAATAGCAATAGACCCTGTGGTATGTGAGCTTTTACCCCATGAGTGTGGGTTCCTGATTAGGACAATTGACTGCCCCTTGAGGAAAGCTTAAGCTGACTAACACAGTATTGTGTCTCGTTGTCCATATTGCAGATTCTGAAGTGAATTATGGACATTGAACTGGGATGGACCTATGCAAGCCCCTACACTCAGCTTCTCCCCATCTTATTTCTATTTTTTCCACATTCATTCAGATTTTGTCTTTGGCCACATACTTCTTCCAACTTCTAGCTCAACTCATGCTCCAATTTCATTTATGGTGACTATTCTCTTTTTAATACCTAAGCCTATGAAAAGTATGGTTACTTTTTAAGGTTATTTTATTTACTGTTGCCATTGTGCTAAATGCATTACGTTTTGACCTGAAAGATGTAAAGCTCTGTCAGAAGAGAGGGGGGAAAAAAGGACCAGTTTCCCTTGGTGTGGAATGATTTTCATCTTAGTCCTCTGGGGCTTTGCTTCCTTTCACCTGTAAAGTGAGGGATTTGGACCAGAATAGTTGTTCCTTCCCTGCCAGCTCTGAAAATCTGAGATGGTCTTCCTTGCCGCAGCAGTTACGCTTTAGGCTAAACCTGTAGCAGTCTGTGAGGCAAAGCCATGAATCAGGGTCTGCTGACTTTGGGCCTTTCCCCTTATGATGGTGAATCAGAGGACTCTGGTCATCACTATTTGATAATCTGACCAGCTCTGTTCCTGTGATGACTAATGGATGTACATGGTGATGGTGCCCAGTCTCTGCGATAGGTGAGATATCCCTCAGACCAAGAAGTACATCAAAAGGGGAATCCATGGGGTTCAACTGCCTTCCTTCAGTTTCTATGCAGTCATTGAACTAAAAAACATGAAGAGTGTAGCACATCTTTGCTTTTAAATTGAGTTCTGCTCTCTCAGCAGGTTGCATAATATTTTTTTAAGGCAGCAAAGACTCTGCCTCTGAATGTCAAAGGTTGTCTTACGGTTATAATGGGCTGGTGCCGATGTCTGTACAGATGTCGCTGGCTTATGATAGTTCAATTTACCATTTTCCACTCTATAGTGGTGTGAAAGCAATATGCATAATAAATTACATGAAATATCCAACACTTTATCATAACATGGGCTTTGTGTTAGATAATTTTGCACAACTGTAAGCTAATGTGTTATAATCATGTTTAAGGTAGTCGAAGCTATGATGTT
The DNA here is from genome assembly GCF_028538775.1 of Myotis yumanensis. Lineage (NCBI taxonomy): Eukaryota > Metazoa > Chordata > Mammalia > Chiroptera > Vespertilionidae > Myotis > Myotis yumanensis. The sequence continues at coordinate 187,015,274 of NW_027223752.1, forward strand.
TGATAGGGGAGGTGCATTAAATGCATTTTTGACTTACGATGTTTTCAATTTTTGATGGGTTTATTGGGATGTAACCCCATTGTAAATTGAGAAGCATCTTTATTTAATCTCAAATTGAATATTATTCTATAGTAGGCATTTGTTTTAATGTCCATTTGTTCTTTAATGGTAGAGTTATTCCTCATTACACAGAAATTCAATAAAGTGAAACTTGAAAAAGAACTTATAGGTACAGGAATTTATTCAATATGGTACCTGTTCACTAAATTCGAGAAATGTGCCAATCCCTTATCTGCTGTTCTAATAAAAGGACACCTTCATTTGTTCATTTGTTTATATTCCATTTGTTGTTTTTGTCTCTGTTTTTTCTTCTTCGGTTCTCATGATTTTGCTCATTTCCAAAAGGGAGACTCTTAGACCTTGTGCTCAGGCACTGCCTGAGCTTACTATTCAGTAGAAAATATGGGGAAGGAGGATCGGCTGAAAGTGGCTGCTTTTTCAGTCCAGTTATTTTCCCTGGATAGTTGACCAGTAATTCAACTTTTTTGCTTTTGCCTTTAAGTCATCAAGCCTTCGGGTTGAACACATAAAAAAACAAGCAAACTTACAGTTATATTTTGATAAATCTTAATTTATCATAAAATAAATTTAAGGATATATTATATATTTTTTCTGTAGTCTTAAGTGAGATTTTTAAGAAATCATGTTTTAGCTTTTGCACAGCAAAAGAAACCATCAACAAAACAACAAGAAAGCCCACTGCATGGGAGACATATTTGCCAATGTTATCACCGATAAGGGTTTAATCTCCAACATTTACAGGGAACTCATACATCTTAACAAAATGAAGATAAACAACCCAATCAAAAAATGGGCAACGGACCTAAATAGATACTTTTTGAAAGAGGACATAAGGAAGGCCAAGAGACATATGAAAATATGCTCAAAGTCACTAATCATCTGAGAGATGCAAATCAAAACAACAATGCAGTACCATCTCACACCTGTCAGAATGGCTATCATCAACAAATCAACAAACAACAAGTGCTGGAGAAAAAGGAACCCTTATGCACTGCTGGTGGGAATGCAGACTAGTACAGCCACCTTGGAGAACAGTATGGAGTTTCCTCAAAAAACTAAAAATGGAACTCCCATTTGACCCAGTGACCCCACTTCTAGGAATATATCCCAAGAAACTAGAAACACCAATCAGAAAGGATATATGCAACCCTATGTTCATAGCAGCACAATTTATCATAGCTAAGATTTGGAAATAGCCTAAGTGCCCATCAGCCTAAGTGCCCATCAGCACATGAGTAGATTAAAAAACTGTGGTACATCTACACAATAGAATACTACACTGTGGTACAAAAGGAGTTCTTACCATTTGCAGCAGCATGGATGGAACTGGAGAGCATTATGCTAAGCAAAATAAGCCAGTCAGAGAAAGATAAATATCACATGATCTTACTCATTTATGGAATATAATGAACAACATAAACTGATGAACAAAAGCAGATCCAGAGACAGAGAAGCATCAATCAGAGTGTCAAACCTCAGAGGGAAGGTAGAGGAGCGGGGGTTAGGGGGAGAAGTCAACCAAAGGACTTGTATGCATGCATATAAGCCTAACCAATGGACACAGACACCAGAGGGGTGAGGTCATCAGTGGGGGAGGGTGGGGGCAATGGGGCGATAGGACACATATGTAATACCTTAATTAATAAAGGAAAAAAAATTAAAAAAACGAAGTCATGTTTTAAGCCAAACATTCTTTCTTCCCACCCCCCACTCTCATCCTTTGGAATAATATACCTTTCTATGCCTCTTTCTGCTGACTCTGGAAAAAAAAAAAAATCTCATGGCCCATGATTCTCACTTATGTTCATGTTTGATCAACCTGTTTTCATTTTCAGATCCTCACTTCAGTGTTTCCACCGAAGTCTGTGCCCTCGTGGTTGGATTACTTCACCAGGCCACCTCACCTTTTGGCCCTAGGTTGGTTTGGCCAGCGGGAACTTTGGCAGGGATTAGAGGGAGGGAGGGGAATGAGGCCTGCGTATTTATTGCCCTTCCCCTCTGTGTTGTCCAGTGCCTTGGCTGTATTTCTGGACTAGCTTACGGCTTCTGTAACATGTCCCTCTCCACGCAGCCTCTTTGTTCCCAAATTCCAGTAGCCCCGTTGCCCTTTTAGGCTTATGGGTGTTAACAGGGACAGACCACTGATCCCAACTGCATTGTCCCTTGAGGTTTCCCTACCCCCTACCTACCCCATTATAGACAGGCCCTTTATTAAACTTTCCCTCAAGGTGTTCAGTTGGAATGTGCCATCATTTTCTCGCTGGGGCCCTTGATGGGTAAAATAGTACAATGAATGCTTATATTACTGGGAAGTAGTGTGGTATAATGGTTATTTTCCATTTGGTGTCAGATTGATCTAGGTTTGAGTATATCCCCATCACTTGGTAATTTAATCACTCTGGGCCTCCGTTTTCTCAAATTTAAAGTGGGGAGAATATTACCTATTTCACAGAATTGTTACGAGAATATGTATGAGTACTCAAAAATGTTAATTATTATATTAGTTTAAATGTAAATATATGTGTATATAATAAAAATGTTCATTTCCCTTCAGTTTACACTGAGTAGTCCCCTTACTGGTAAGGCCCGGGCAATTACAAAGCAGTCATCTTAGCTCCTCTACACTTTGTGCAGCTATCTTTGTGTTCATGTTATGTGTATCCCCTCCTGCCCAGTGCACCATATATTTCTGCTTGTTTCAATGACACTTTGTGTCCCATAGATAATCCTGGCGGCTCTAGGCTCTGGTAATCCTACCTCAAGCCTGTGGAATTTCTTCAGATGGTGAGAGCTAGAAGCAGGGTGTCCGGGTGAAGTGAGAATTTTGTGGGGGTGTCTTACCCGTGAGAGTAGGCTGCTGATGGCTCAGGTGCTATGCATCATTGGATAATCCAACTGCTTCACAGAATAGCTGTTTTTTGTATATACATATACTGTTTTGAAAGCACTGGCTAAGCCCAGAGAGGTGCTTGCAAGGATTAGCTAATCGATTGTTTTAAATGCTTTGAAACTGGCAGAGTTTAGTGAGAAGAAAGGGCTAAATAATTTTAGCAGGCTCAGTGGGAGTATAAACTCGACCAAATGACTCCTAATTTGCTTTAGTACCTAGTAGGACTTGCTTATTGTACAACATGTCCATTAAAATGAGTTATAAATGTTATTGCATTTAAAACATGACCTGGGAAATGCTTTAAGATAAGAAGAGATGTTTGGAAAATACACACAGCTTTTGTCAAGTGGAGCTGCAGCTACTGAAACCACTTGGGTTTCTCTGACTCAAAACAAGCTCTGTGAAGCATGAGTCAGTAACATGTTTTTGAAGGGCCTGCTGTGTGTCAGGGCTGGTTATGGTCACCATGGTTCTCTGCCTCAAAGTTTCATAGACTAGAAGAGGAGAAAGATACACACAGTCAAAACTCTTCAATAACCCAGCCAGTGTGGCTCAGTGCTTGAGTGTCGACCCATGAACCAGGAGGTCACGGTTCGATTCCCAGTTAGGGCACATGCTCTGGTTGCTGGCTCGATCCCTAGTAGGGGGTGTGCAGGAGGCAGCTGATCAATGATTCTCTCTCATCATTGTTTCTATCTCTGTCTTCCTCTTTCTGAAATAAATAAAAACAAATAAAAATTTTGAGAAAAAAACCCTTTAATAGGGTGTAATAGGGGCTAACATAACAGAATATACAAGGTACAGAGTGATAAAATCAAATGGTAATCAGCTCAATATGAGGGAAATCAGGAAAGATTCATAAAGGAGGAGAGGCTTGAGTTAATCTTTAAGGATAAGAGAAGTTTGCCATATAAGAAAGGGGCTAAGGATATTCCAGAGAGAGGGAACAGCACATGAAAAGCCCCTGCCACCTGGTTTCATTCAAATGTACTTAAGAGTTTCTACTTCCTCTGTATCTAGCTCTATCTTGTTGTTTGCACATAGTAGATATTCAATTAATACTTGTAAGTAGATAGCAGTAGGTGGTAGGATTATAGGTAGTGATTTCAATATTATTCATTAGTTTTTTTCTTTATTTTTAATAATAGACATGCCATTCTCTTGCAATTAGAATATCCTAAAACATCCAGGGAGTGTTTATGAGAGTTTGTGGCTGCATTGGAGTCGAAGATTATTATATTCAAAGATGACAATAAACTTTGGGATTTGGGGATGGTTATTAATCTGGTGGGGCAAAGGCTTGAGATTGTGGTGGGTTTTGCTGGAAATGAAGCTGAAATGACAAAGGTCGGGGCTCGCAGATTTGGACTTTCTGTTGTAGACAGTGGGAAGCCAGTGAACTTATTGGGCAGGGAAGTGCCATGATCAGAGCCCTCTGGCAACATCATAGAGTATGAATTGGCTTCGGGAGAGTTTGGAGGGAAAAGAACCAATTGTGACATTTTTATAGTCCAGGTGGAAAATACTGAAAGTTTTTAGGTTTGGATAGGGTTGGGGAGAAGATAATGAGTTTGGTTACAGACAGGTTAAATCCGCAGTGTCTGTGGATAGTCTGCGGAAGGCCAGTGAGTTCTTGGAACTGTCCATGAGGAAGAATCAGCACTTAAAACATCTCTACCACCAGGGACCCTGGAGGACTTGGGGGTGTGGGAGGAGGCGGCTCTCTGGAATCCCAGGGAGGCAGTGAGGGGCTTGGATAGCTGGGTCTGAAAGGCAAGAGAGAAACAAAAGAAAATGATTCTATCAAAATCATGGGAGAAAAGGAGGGAGAGGTGCTTTAGAAATGAACGAATTAACTAGACAGGAGGTTGATTATTTTCTTTATTCCAGACATTTCTCTTCCTCATTGCTTACCGGTTTCTGTTCAAAAGACATCTTTTTATAGATGTTTTCCCAGAACATCTACCTAAAATAGCACTCTTCATCATTCCATATCACCTTCCTTGCACACTGTTTTAAAATGTAGGTTTTATTTTTATTCAGGTATAGTGAGGCCAACATCAGGAGCAGATTGCCTTCTGTCCAAAGTCCTCACCTCATCACTGGAGAGAGATGGCTTTCTCAGGGGTAGAAAGCCAGAAAAATGGATCATTATATTTTTCTTTAACTATACACTGGATAAATTATTGATTTAGAAAACTTCCTGTCTTGGATTTAAGATCCAGTCAAATGGAATGGAGATGTCTGAGGTTCTTATAAAATCTCATTAAAAAAGGAAGATTTTTGCTCTAACCGGTTTGGCTCAGTGGATAGAGCGTCGGCCTGCAGACTCAAGGGTCCCAGGTTTGATTCTGGTCAAGGGCATGTACCTTGGTTGTGGGCACATCCCCAGTAGGAAGTGTGCAGGTGGCAGCTGATCGATGTTTCTCTCTCATCAATGTTTCTAACTCTCTATCCCTCTCACTTCCTCTCTGTAAAATATCAATAAAATATATATTTTTTTTAAAAGGGAAGATTTTACAAATTCCATGGTCTAGATGTCCCAAAGTCAAACCCGTATTTGGCGACTTCACAAAATTTTAATGTGGAAGAAATAAATTTATTAAAACTGAAAAGAAAAAAGAAATGGAGAAGTCATCCTGAAGAAGTCACATGTGAGTTGAGATATGTATATGGAAAAAGAACTCTGCTTGGGTGGTTGTGGAAGGAAAAGTCCATGCTGATGATGGATAAGCATATGGCATCTCCATATCAAGGTCAATTGCCACTTGCTTCTTCCCCTTTTTTCCTTTGCTTCCCTGAGTTATAGCAAATCCAAAGTTTCCATTTCTGGTGCCCATGGTTGCCCTTTCTAGTAAATTCACAGGGGAGGGTCTTCATTTTATGCACGTATAGCAGAGCTGTAAGCTGTACCATGTTTCATTACAGATTCCTGAGGATGGGTTCTAAAGAAGTAACTTAGTTTAGAACTTCTTGTCTTATTCTTGAAAGATCCCCCCAGAGATGGATGGTGTCTTCATATGAACAGTCAAAGATACTTTGGCAGAGCTAATCCTAACTACATCCACTGCAGACTAAATTTAAAAGCCCTGATAAATATATAATTGCACATGGTGGATTTTGGGGGGCAAGGTTCAAAGAAAGAGGCCCAGATTTTTCATCTGGATACTTAAAAATCTAAGTTGAAAAATAGAGCTACAGTAATATATGTGAGTGACTATTCTAGTTCTTGGGTATAATGCACAGACTTTATTATGATTACTAGGGGCCCAGTGCACGAATTCATGCACCTTGAAAGGAGCTGTGGGCCACGAGGCTGCAGTGGGCATAGGGGTGGGTCTCGGCCCATCCTCCCCACCCCTGCATGGCCCCTCCTGCCACAGCCCCCGGACCTCTGTCTGCCGGCATCCCCGCTCCCACCGCCGCTGCTCCCATGCACTGATGACACCATCAGAGAGTGTGAGCACAGCCAGCACTGTCAGCAGGTGCAAACAGTGGCTGCTGCCTTGATCACCCCTCAGGAGCAGGGGGAGGTGGAGAAGCTCTGAGGAGTGATTGGGGCCAGTCGCCGCCACTCGCACCCGTTGATGGCACCGAGCAATAGGGACTGGCTCTGGGTGCTGGCAGCGGGTGCAAGTGGGGCTGGTGCTGGCAGCGGGTGTGAGCACTGGGCAGGACCATAGAGCACGGGAGCAAAGAATTTTCAGTAACCACCAGAGGCTAACCCTGATGACAGCGACCGGTGCCCTGCCTTGGTCTGGTGCCCCTGTTCACCTGCTCCACCATCCTGCCACAGCTATGCCCACCATGTTCTGCACTCTGCCCCCTGCTGCCAACACCTGTCATGTGTGTGCCCCCTGGTGGTCAGTGCACATCATAGCAACCAGTTGTTCGATTGTTCTAGTCGTTCTGCGGTTTGGTCTATTTGCATATTAGCCTTTTATTATATAGGACTAGAGGCTTGGCGCACGAAATTTGTACATGGGTACGGTCCCTAGGCCTGGCCTGCAATCAGGGCCATCTTCCCCAGCTGCCCACAGTTGGCCCTGCCCTCCGCTGCCAACCACCCCTGGCTCCCTATTCACCATCAGGTGATTGGTGCCTGACAGCCAGGGGAAGGGACCGAGAGGTCAGCTGTTCCTGCCCACTCACCGGCCCCGCCCCTTCCATGGGTGGCTATCAGGCAATTGAAGCCTGCCGGCTGGGGAAAGGAACCAAGAGGTGGTCAGTGCGCCTCATAGTGACTGGTCCAGTGGTCATTCTAGTTGTTCTGCCGTTATGGTCAATTTGCATATTACCCTTTTATTATATAGGATAGAGGCCTGGTGCATGGGTGGGGGCTGGCTGGCCTGCCCTGAAGGGGGCTCAGGATCAGGGTAGGGGTCCCCGCTGGGGGCGGGGCCGGCCTGGGCTTGGGGCCGCTGAGGGTTTGCAGGCAGGCCACACTCCCATCGGGGTGAGGGGTCCTGGCTGGGGGGCAGGACTGGCCTAGGTGAGGGGCTGTTGGGGGTTTGCAGGCTGGCCATGCCCCCAATCGGGGTGGGGGTCTCTGCTGGGGGGCAGGGCCGGTCTGGGTGAGGGGCTGCTGGCAGTTTGCAGGCTGACCACGCTCCTGATCAGAGTGGCGGTCTCTGATAGAGTGGGGCCTGCCTAGGCGAGGGGCCGCCGGAGGTTTGCAGGCCGGCCACGCCCCCGGCTTTGTCAGGAAGACGTCCAGTCTATTCGGTCTAATTAGCATATTACCCTTTTATTAGTATAGATATTCAAGAGTGAGAAATGGAGCAGCTGTCTCATTGGTTCTGCATTGACAACCTCAGAATGCCTTGCTTCTTGCTTGCCTTGACCCTTATCTTAAATCAGTCAATCCAAAATGCACCTGACTTTGATACCCTAAGAACTCTAATCCCAACCTGCAAGCTAAAAAATAGACACCCACTTCCCCTAATAAGAGACTATTTCAGAATCTCTCTTGCTTCAGTAATTCAATAAAGATCAAAGTAATACTTAAAACTAAAACTTTGCTTATACATTTACAGGGCTTTCCCACATAATTAAAACTAATGCACCTTTCAAGGGTTGGAGGAAGGTTGCTGCTGAGGGTGAAGGATGAGGAGCAAGTCCACTAATTCATGTCCCGTCTGGTTTTGTTGACCGGGCAGTGTAATTGGGTGGGTACTTTGGAATGTCCAGCTTTCCTCAGTCAGGGCACCTACTTCTCCCGAGTCTCTCCTGGTGTCCCTAAGGGAGCCTCTTCCAGAATATTTTTCAGTATAGTTTTACAATTTGGAGCATAAATATTTGTTGGATGATCAAATGCCTGAGTGCCAAGTTTCTCTGAGTCTATAGAGGACGCTTAACATTTCTGAGGACTGTCTCTGGAGATATTAAAAAATACCCAGATTTGCAAATGCCTTTGTAGCATATAATAATTCCTCAATAAAATGGGTATTTTTTCCATTTGACTGGAGCAGACACTGAAATAGTTTCAGGATTCCTTTCCCACCTGTTTTTGTATAGTGTATATGATGGACTCTTTCAAGTCCCAGATCCGAGTTCACAGCCAAATTTAATATTCTACCCTTTAATGTATCCAAAATGCCCATGGGAACTCAAGCTTCATTCCAATGCCTTTGAGAAATCTGCAGGGCATTTCAACTTATGCTCCCAGCCCTAGGTGTCTTTCATTCATCTTGTGGCATTCACTGTGCTGCTATAAGATGGCACCTTGTCCTGGCGGCACCTGCTCTGGCCCCCTGTGGCAGGGTTTCTTCTTCTGCTAGTCCTGAGAGTGGCTGCCACAATGAAGGCAGACAGACTATTTTTACATAACTCTAACAGCTAATTTGGCTTCTGGCCTTGAAACAAACCATTATTTCTTTGACTGATTGCTAAGAGTAGTTGACTTGTGTTTAGGGGCATGTTGAATTAAAAATATCAATCTTTAAATATTACAAACTTATGAAATCCAGTAAGATTTCACACTATGAGAGGCATAAGAACTGAAGCCAACTAAGGGGGAAAATGTGGTGCATTCATTCCTTTAATAGAATAATAAGAATCTTTTTTGAAGATTAGGCACTTTTTAAAGCACTTTTACATGTATTGACTCATTTAATCCTTACACGGATCCCAGGAGGTGTTTGCTATTATTATACCCATTTTAAAAAATAGTAAAACTGAGGCACAAGGAGGGTAAGTGACTTGCACAGTTAGAAGGTGGCAGAGCTGGAATGTGAACTCAGGCAGTTTGGCTGCAGTGCTGTTGCTCTAACTGCTGTGCTCTGTGCTTTTAACTGTGGTTGCACTATTTAATTGAATTTATTGGGGTGACACTGGCTAATAAAATTATACAGGTTTCAGGCATACAATTTTACAATCTATCATCTGGATATTGTATTGTGTGTTCACCACCCCAAGTCAAGTCTCCTTCTATTACCATTTATCTCCCCTTTCCTTTCTTCTACCTTCCCTGTGATCGCACTATTTAAATGACCTTTTCTCTCCCTTTTTTCACCCAAGTCAGGTGGTCGCCCATCTTCTTGATGAGTTTCACCTCCTCACCCAGGAAGTGGTTCTCCAGGAAGTCACAGAGATGAGGGTCTGTGCGGGTAGAACCCGGAGCATGCAGCTCCAAAAGGGCCTGGTTAGGTTCCTCTCCAAGGCCAGGGAGGCTTCCATGGCATCCTGAATTTTGCCCACTCATTTTGGGAAGGTTTCAGCACGTCCTGGAAGAGAACGCGGCCACCACGCTTGTTTTGCAACTTTAAGAGATGCTCAGCGCTTCTTCTCCGCCAACTCATGGAAGAAGTGGCCCACGCCCTCGGTCGTCAGGTCAGAAATAGAAGCCCAGAGCGAGGTAGGTGTGGGAAGCCTGCAGATGCAGGCTGGACAGGGGGTTGACCACAGCCTCCGTCTCAGTGGAATAATTCTGATGAATTTGGGAGCTCATGATTGTTCAGCAATAAGGAGTTAAGGTAGAAACAAAACAAAACAAAACAAAACAAAGCAAAACAAACAAACAAACAAACAAACAAACAAACACGGTGTTGGCTGGTCCCGGAGGTGGTTCTGAAGGTGGTGACTGGATAAGACGCAGGAGAGTAGCTGGAGGCTAGAAGAAGGGGTGTCCCTGGGTCTTTTCTGTTCATACATTGTTGAAGCAAGAGACAGATCTGGGACTGCTGAGGGCACTGCCTGTACTTTCTTGCTGTAGCAAAAATTCAAACTATGCTGAAAGGCATAAAGTATATGAAGAGAAGTCCCATATTCTGACCCCTAGGTAGAACAAAGGTTAATGCTTTGTGTATTTCTCCCTAGGGTCTCTTTTATGCATGCACTTTACACACATATTTCTTTTGTTTGTTTGTTTAATGCATACTTTAATATCCTTTTTCACTTATCAATGTCATAGACATCTTTCTAGGACAGAATGCAGAATTGCACCTCCTTTTTTTAAAGAGCTGTTTTAGCAGCCACATATTATGCCACTACACAAATAAACCTTAATTTATGTTAGCATGTCCCCTACTGCTGGCTAGTCAGGTTTTAAAATGTTTTGCTAGGTTTTTACTATTATAAAATCTGTGGCAAAGATGCTCATTTGTTTTCCTAGCATTTTGTGGGTTTCTTGTTTAGCTTTAAATCTTTAATCCACATGGAACTTATTTTGTGCAGGAGGTAAGGTGGGGATTATAGTGATTTCTTGACTTTCATCATTCAAATGATCGCCCACCTGAAGAGATTCAGTCTCCAGACACCCAAGTAAACATGGTGCATCTGTTATAGAAACACAGTGAAAATTGTAATAAGGGAACACTCTATGGTGGGAAGTAGTAGGTAGTGTGTTGGGGAGAGGGAGCAGAAACAGCAGGCTCGACCAATATGGACTGGAGCAGGGGGCTCACTTTCAGGTTGGAATGCTGCATTTTAATTAGCAATATTACTCCCAAATGCTTAGCTGGAGCAGTGGGAGATTAGAGACCCCTGCTTGCTCATCATAATTTGGAACCTGCACATCAGAGTGTCTAATTAGATCTTCTCTCTTTTGAAAGGTCAGCCAATAAAATTGTCAGGTTGTGTCATTCAAGGTCGAGAAGTTACTCTGCTATAAGCTTGGTGGATTTATTTTAAAGTTAAAAATTGCCTGTTCATGTCTAGTGTTTTTAACAACCTTTGCTAGACTAAGATTCTGGCAGGCCATCATGCAAAGGATCTCTGCAATCTTTCCGCCACTTAGAACAATTCGTGTCCTTTATATATTTTTTCTTTATCACTTTGGACACTGTGCTAGAGAGTCAGTCTCTTAAGCCCTCTGGTATATTTCCCTGTTCACAAAGAAAACAATATTTAATTCAGTCTTTGTTTTGGGTCTTGGATTCTATAATTGAATATTACTTTCAACCAATTTCTTTGGGAAGAAAGCCCCAAATAAGCTACGCTCCTCTGAAAATGTTATTATCAGACAAAAACTAATGAGGCTAGGTTTTTTTTCCCGATATTATTACTTGGCTATAAGTGAAGTCAGGGAGCTATCTGAATTCTTTTAAGCTACTAGGATCTTAATCAGACTTCTCTATAGGGTGACGAGTTCAGGGGGGAAATGTGAATTATGGGCAACCCTTCTATATGACAGTTGCTGCTGTCTCGCTCCACTTACTTGGCCTCTAGGAGTGGGGCCACCTCCTGGGTTCATCAGACCTCACACCAGCGTCCTCCATGCTCAGAGCTGTTGGGCCGTTAGCCTAAGGACATGAGACCAGGGAAGGAGTACTCAAAGCTGCAAATGACATCACTCCTATTTCAGTTATATTCTGGGTTAAATTAGCTTTTGTGAGGGTATCAAGAAAATCTTATCGCTACTAATAACAATATTTTACAAAGTGCAGTTGCTTCAGAATCACCTGAGTGTTGTTTTTCTTTTCTTCTTCATTTTTTTGGTGTGCTTTTTTAAAATTCTCACTCAAGGATATGCTTCTTATTGTTTTTTAGAGAGAGAGAGAGAGAGATGAGAGAGAAACATTGATCCATTGCCTCTCCTATACGTCCTGACCAGGGATCAAACCTGCAAACTTTTTATGCCTGAGATGACGCTCCAACCAACTGAACCACCTGGCCAGGGCTCACCTGGGTGTTTTAGTCAAAATGCTGCTTGTTGGATTCCACCTCAGAATCAGAATCTCCTGTAGTAGAGTTCAAGAATCTATTTTTTAAAAAGCCTCCTATGCTATTGTTGTGTTGGCTGTTGTCATTTTTTTTTTTTATTTGACAGTCTAAGGGAAAAGAGGTCAGTGCCCCTGACTAAATAGTCAGGTATTGCTTGTTATAAAAATTCTTATGGCACACCAGTTGAAAATCGCTCTTCTAAGGTATGGAGCTGAGGACAACACAAGAGAGAATACCTGCTAGAATGAAAGCACAGAATGGATATTCAGTTAGAAGGTGAAGATGCAAGAATAGTTTAAACATCTTTTCCTGGTGTCAGCTGGTTACTCTGCTCCCTGAGATTTGGATAAAATGGCTCAAACCTTCTTCTGTATCCCCTGTATTCAATGCCCTTTCCAAGAATCCTACAAATCCTGGGGGACTTGTCTTCCCAGGTTACTTCTGGGGGACCCATTTTCCCTGCTCTGTATCTTGTGATGGTCTCTCATCTCTGACCAGTGTGGCAGGCCCCTTCTTGATCCCTCCAGCAGCAGAGTCATGTCATTAGTCAGAATCTTTACAGAGGATGGTCACTCAAAGGGCAGGAGTCCCCTGCCACATCCCCATCACAGAATACCACTTACAATCATGTCTTACACACCCCTCTCCTTAAAGGTGTTTTTAGTCAAACCATGACAGGGATATGTGTCACTGGCCCAGCCACTTCACATCACATCCTGGTCTCTCTCCATCTTGCTGGCTCCTCTGTTTCCTTTGTCTTGGCCATCCCTCCAGGCTTGCTTAGAACTCCAAATTCTTCTCACACTTTTAATCAGAAAAGTGGTTCAGCACTCTCGAACCCCTTTTCCCAAACTCACCCCCCCCCCCCCCCAGGACAATGCCAACCAAGGTGCCTGGCTGAACAAAAGGGCCATCCAGTTTTTTCTTTAATAGAATCCACCCTCCATAGAGGATTAAGTAGAATTTTCTTAAGACCTATTATCTATTTCTTCCATGGAAAAATTAATTCTGTCTAGGGTCTACTGGATGCATAAAGACAGAAATAATCTTTTCTTCCTCCATCATTTAGAGAATCTTTTGTTGTTTGTTGTTGGGAGATGCTCATTGGAAAAAGTTAAGCAAGATTTCTATAAGGTTTTAAAAGGCAGGTCTGCATCAGTGAACTCCCATTAGTTAACCTCACCAGTCTTTACAACATCTTTGCTGACAGGTTTAGGAAAGATCCAAGTAAATGCAAGCAGAGTTATTTCCCATTCGCCAGCAAAAAGAGTGCTGCGGACGCCAGGTGAGTGGCATTTGCAAGGCCACTCAGGGCATTCTGTGTCATAAATCATATTTTGAGACTGAAACAACAGAAATTGTTTTCAGGCCGGGTTGCTTTCTTGCTATCTTATCTTGTGTGTATCGGACAGCTTTCTGTTTTGCTTGAAATGGAAAGTCATTTCCCAGATGAGAGATTATTTTATTAGTGCTCTTATTTTCTTGGTAAGTGTTCTGAATTTTTTCCTATTAATTTCTACTTTTATGCACAGTGATTCTCAATTGGTGAGAAAATGATGATCTCATAATCTCTTTTCCTTGTACTTGCTGAGTGATTAGCCTCATTTGCTGTGTGAGTTCCACTTCACGGTTATGAAATGATGAGTCTCCCCGACTGTGGCTGAGCATGTCGGTGTGATGGCTTTGACCTTTTCCATGAAAACAAGGGGGATGAAAGGATGCGATGCGTGTGTAAATCATCACTCCAAAGGGGTTATTTTGGCTAACAGCTGGAAAGATATGCTTTGCTAAACACCTAGAAGGTACCAGTGGAATGTTTTGTGTTTGGGGTTACAATCATGTCTTAAACATCCCTGTCCTTAAAGAGAGTTATTTTTAAGCAATGAGAAAAAAATTCTGATTTCCCATTAAATACAAACGATAAATTTACATCCTGAACCACAGGCTGTGTGAATAAATGCATTAGAGATTCTCAAGAATGTACAGTTAAATGCGCTTCATCTGCTCTGTGATAGATATTACTTCCACTGCACTTAATTGGGATCATGGACAAATTTAGATTCAGAGCATCTCAGTGACTCCAAGGGATGTATAAATATCTCACCAAATGCATTTAAATGGTATTCTGGAGCTGGCCAAGGGTCTCACTGTAGTAATTTGCAGGTGTGACCGATGTTAACTTATAAATTCCCCATGACTGGTCCTTTGTTGATTTCAGGCGTCCCCCCTGTTTGGTAATGATTGCTCAGCAAGGCTATTTTACTTTCCTTCTCTGCAGGCCCTTTATTGCTTTGAGGCACGTGTGTGTGTGTGTGTGTGTGTGTGTGTGTGTGTGCATGTTCTTTATAGTAATGCATGAGACAGTATTTCCCATTGGAGCATATTCATATGAGCTTGTGGAGCTATTTCATACTTGACATATTTCTCTCTTCACTTGGCTGTGCTTTCAGTTCAGGGGACTTGGACTCTGACTGGATGAGCAACGACAAAACAATAGGGACTGTGTGGGAGTATACACACGCTCTGAGGATCTGTACGGCATCGCACTTGGCTACTGAGCCTGTGATATGATGTTTAGTAATTGCCATCAGGGTGGGGTTGAAGTCCAGCATAATAACCCCAATGTATTGCTGTGAAGGAGCTGATCAATGGACATATGGGTGAAAGTGATTACTTTATAAAATTCGTTTTCTTTTTCATTCTTGAAAATAAGAGTCTCATTCCCTATTATTTGCTCTTTTTATTTTCTAGCACTAAAGTTTTGAACTATACTGCATACAGTTGAATTTTTCACTGGTTAGTTTTTAACTCATTTTAGGGACTTGAAAAAATAAATTGTGCTACAAACATGTCAGAGTGTTCCAGGCAGAACTGCTTGGTTTGTGTTATTGGGAATCATTGTCCTCAGCTAGCATCACTGTTTAAATGAAAATCTTTAGGGTATTTCTCACAATTTTAGCTAGATTTGTACCATTTTTTCATTAATTCATTCAAAATATATTAAGTTAACATATCTGCCACCTCACACAGTAACATTTAAAACCTCCTTTGAACCATTTTGGTAGTAAAACGAATTAGCAGTAGAAGAGGCACCTATGTGGTTCTGTACATGTGTGTGTATTGTTTTTGTTAATAATGAAGAAGAAAGACACTTATAACATTCAATATCATTGATGAGCATTAAGATGGCCATAAAACCTACATTAATGTAATGAGCATTAAGATAAGGATAAAACTTCTAATAGCAATAATGGCCATTATGTAGCAACAGTGGTTAATATTGAGAACTTATTATATGACAGTCATGTTCTCATAATCTCTTGTATTAGGTGTGTATGAACTTATTTAATCTTCATGACAATCCTATGAGGTAGACTTTCATTATCCCAACTTTGAAAACGAGAAACCAAAGGGCAGAGAGGTTAATTAACTTGTCTGTGATCACACACCAGGAAGCCGAAGAACAGAGGTTTGAACCTAGGTAGAATTGCCAGATTTAGGGGGCAATTCACACACACACACACACACACACACTCTATATTCATGCAATACTTGCCTTCTTTTCGCCATATTTGGGACATACTTACACTCAAAAAATTTGGAGCCCATGCTTTCGACCTTTATGCTAATTCTATCTAAAACCCAGATTTCATTGACTTTGCGAGTCTTAGGCCAATTCTTTTCTATATCTACCCAAGGTTGTATTGTTCATGACAGGTTTCCTTTCTAGAGGTAGGACTTACTATCTATGATAGTGAGACTATGCAAGTTAGCAAATATGTACTTTTAGTTTACTCCATGTTCAGCATTGTGCCAAAGAATAATCAGAGATGGTTTTGCCCATAAAAGAGCATATAACCCAGTAGATGAGATGGAAATGTAAAAGGCTAATTCCATTAAAGTAGAATAATAGCTTTGTTGTACTAGGAGCTGCTAATTCTCCCCCGGAAATAATAGAGTAGGGAGTATTTGTATTGGTCCTTTCATTACGGAAAGGAACTATGGGTAGGAACAAAAAAATGTGAGAAAAGACAAAGATATGTGCATGGTGGAGTAATTTTTTTAATGTAAGGTACATATGCTCTGTGTAATAGTGGGTGATGAGCATTGGAGAGTGGGATATGGATATGACCTCAAGGACTTCACTGCTATACTCAGAAACTTTATCCTAGACGATTGGGAGCCATTGGAGATTATAAAACAGAGAAGTGACAAGAGCAGAGGTCCTTGAGGGCTCCCATGGTCTGCAAGAAGGTGTGGCTTAGCATGGCACTGGGCAAATTAACTAAATGCTTAATCCAGTGCCAGCTGAGTCTTGGTCATACTACTTAGGTTGTAAATTTTATTTTGTTAGAGGTGAAATAAAATCAGAGAAGATATTAAAAGCAAATAGAAGGTAATTCAGGAATGTATATTTTAGGTTATTATAAATCAGGGGAAGGAAAACAAGTGGCATGAGCCTCAGTAAGGAAAGAAATGTCTGGATTTATCAATAAAATAAAGTTATTGTATGAAAACTAAACATCCATTCATTTCATCACATGATATTAGAATATGCAGATGGTTATATAATGTAGGCATTGAGTAGGAAATAAATATATGTGAAACATTTTGCAAATTATGCCATCCTATATAAATGGAAGTTATAACAGTAATCCTACTTTTTAATATTATACTGTTATTAGGATTCTTTGTCTAGTCCTGTTTTCCAACTTTAATCCTTTTAAGTGAAAATATGAGGGCCATTTTTTGATCAAGATGGCTTAAACTTAATCTCATTTGCTTCAAGGATTTTATTATATCCTAAGTTACCTTGCAACCTCAGGCTTCTGTAAAATGTAGGACATATAATGTTTTAGCTCTTGAAAGGAACTCTGAAATATGTTCTTTTTTAAAAAAAAATATTTTATTGTTTGTTTTTTTACATAGAGGAAGGGAGAGGGATAGAGAGTTAGAAACATTGATGAGAGAGAAACATCGATCAGCTGCCTCTTGCACACCCCCCACTGGGGATGTGCCCGCAACCAAGGTATGTGCCCTTGACTGGAATCGAACCTGGGACCCTTGAGTTCACAGGCCGATGCTCTATCCACTGAACCAAACCGATTAGGGCTGAAATGTGTTCTTAACATCACATTTTGATGATGAAGATGATAATTTTTGAATGTCTGGATAAGGGGATCTGACAGCATTGTGAATAAAATAAGCAACAGAAAGTCTGACAAAGGCAGGGAAGGTCAAGTAAAAATGATCCACCTGGCATCTTAAATGCACGTCGGCCTCAGAGGCACACAGTGTCCATGCCTATACATGTTCTTAATGGAGCTTCATTCCACACCACCTGGTGGGAAAAACAATACAAGCTCTGGTCCCAGAGCTAGTGCGCATGAAACTGGACTCTAACCCAGCTCTCCTAGCTCCCGCTTTTATGATAGGTTGCCCCAGCTTTCACACTGGAATTCTACAAAGCTAATGGCATGTTGAGGGAGAATGAAGCCAAGAGCCTAGGGCACTCTGCAGTCAGTCTCTCAACATTGTGTGACTTGCTGCTGGTGAGAAAGAGTTCATTTGGAAGCCAAGCCACCATAAGGTTATATTCATCTGAGAACCATGTAGTTGGAATCCAACCCAGTGTAATGGACAGATCCATCAGGCGTCCTGTCTGGACCTCAGAGCAAAGGATAGATGCTGAATTCAGAGAATAAAGGCTAACTTACATCTAGTGTCTCTCTCTCTCTCCTTAGCTTGTTTTCTTGATAACTTTTGCCATCAATTTGGCTACATTTGTATTTAATTAATTGGCCCTTACTACTTGAAAATGCTTCAAATGGTCAAACTTTTTTTTGTCCTCTTTGGAAATCTTTGGTAAACAAACAGAGCTCCAAGACCCAAATGAATAATAATGCTCAGTTGTAAAATTTAATGCAGTGAAACTAACAATTATAGCAGCACCAACTTAAGTAAATCAATAGCTTCCTAGTTGCATTTGTTCTTGAGAATCATTGTGGCAGTGGTAAATGTATGGCTGCAAAGTTGAACTGTGAAGAATTAATTCCAGTGGCTCTGGTTGCCCAGCTGGAGTAGGGAAGGATGCTCTGGTGCACTTTTTATGGTTAATGCAAATTAGCAGATAGTTGTGGGAATAAAGTTCTCTTCTTGATCTATGGCAGGAGATAGCTAGTCTGCAAGAGTTCATTTCAGACTGTAATTAGTTTATTCATTAAGGTTGGGGAATTCAATGACACAGCTGCATGAGGTACCATTGAAAGCTACCTGAACATATGGCAGAAGGATAATGCAAATTTAGTTCCTGAAAGAAAAAGGCAAAATGGTACAGCTCTGTGCTTTTATGTCATATCATGCAGTGATTTCCTGAAGGGGGGTGGTAAGTTGATTACACTCCAAACCTTCTAATATACATTGATTTTAGATGTGGGGGGGGGTATTTATTTTCCTTGAATGTTACATATAGTACATATAATTGTATATAACACATCCCCATACACACTCCTAGACATTTAAATATAAGCACAAAAGACTGAATGCTATTATTTGGTTCCTAGGAAGAAAGACTAACACCTATATCTATTCATAATGCTTCTGTCTCCCACCTATGTTTTTTAGAGTTAATTATTAACCCAACAAGGTTTTAAGTCTGATTAGAGGCATATATACAGAGGAGAAAAAAAACTATTGGTTATATATGACTTCTCTAAGACTTATGGATATTTAAACATAGATGTAAAATTCAACCCGGCTTGTGAAATGCAAGCACTTGAATAGAATAGAGTCTCTTAAATTTGTTTTTTGTACTAACAAAATAATCTGACTTCAGAATAGCCATAATTAAGTAAGGTTTAAAAATCCATATAGTACTTGACTTACAAAAAAACAAGGCCTGTAATTAAAGTGAGTTATAGAAAGAATCAAATATGCATTGTTAGGAAGGAAGCCCAGTAGGTTGAAAAAAATTGATTGTAGCAAAGTAAACCTTGATTTGAACCATTACACCAGACCTTTCTTTTGTCTCTCTTCATATTCTTCGTATGTCCCTATAACATTCTAAGTGGAAATGTTATTTAAGTCAAAGCATTCAACCCAGGAAACAAAGCGGTGTGGAATGGCAACAGATCCCTGATATTTTGTTCTTTGCAATTGATTTACTCCGTAATTAGTGCCAAAAGCTATTATTGACTACATCATGTGCTCATAATACTATGGTCTCTTCTTGTGACTCTCAATCCAAATTGATGGATAACACAGATGAAACAAAACTCTTCTGCCAAAACTAAGATGTTGAATTATGAAGGAACTCACAGGAATGCACAATGAGATGATGCTAGTGATTGTTCCAGGGTGCCCGATTATAAGGAGGCTTTACATCCTATTTTGTGGTTTTATGTATCCTATAAATTTTGTTAAAATGTGTGTGTGTGTGTGTGTATGTTACTTTCATAATAATCCAGAGCCTTTTATTTTCAGGAATGTAAATTTACTTCTGGGCAGAATCTAATAACTGTGGCTGTGGCTCTGAATGAGAGGTGGTGTGGGAGGCAGGCGAATGGGCAGGAAGGGAAGACCACAGCTGTCAATGGTAGGTTAGAGATCAGAGTGAGGATGGGCTCTGAAATTAATATGTCTGTCAGAGCAAACCAGCATAAATTCAGCCAACTAATGGGTTGAACTAATAAACATATTAAGAATCAAGAGATGATAAAATCAAAGTGTCAGGCTAGTAGCATAATTCAGGATCTAGTCTGATGATGGTCAATGAGAACTGACTTGAAATGAATCAGGGGGTCAGAGGGAATCAGGGAACCCTCCTAGGAAAGGCAGCTTTCTACCTCATCCCCTCAAACTTTCATACCTTTAGATAGAACAATGCCCATGACAGAGAGAAACCTACACAAATGGACATACAAAAAGGCAAATGAAAGCACCTGGGTGGGGAAGGGAGTACAGGACTTGCCCCCAATTGCACTTATAGTTCCCAGTGTCATGAATGCATTACCATGGAGAATAACAAGACATTTCTCTGACAGTCAATGCACAATTCTGTCTTTTTTTTTTTTTTCCTACAGGAGGGAAAAGCGGTAGCATTCTGTGCCTCCTGGGCTCACACTAATTAGCTGGGTTGTGTAGTGTGTTTAGAGTCTGAACTGTTCTGATTTTGTGTTGGGGGATGGTGAAGCTGTTCATCACCAGAAAATGTGTTTGCTGATTATCTATTGACTAATTCCTAATTACTCAACCCTCTACTGATGTTTTGTGTATGAAGAAGAAATAAAAGTTACAATTTTTAGCCCTTTTGAGGAGACAAGAGATACAAGCATTCATTAATTTTTACATTCATTCACTCATTAACTATGCTAGATGCCATATCTCTAACCATAAATGAGGTAGAAACATCATTACCTTCATGGAGATTATAGTTAGATAAATGGCTTAAATGATGCAAATCTTCTATTCTTTTTTGTTGTTGTTATTCCTCACCCAAGGATATTTTTTCCATTGATTTTTTTTTTTTAAAGAGAGAGTTGAAGGGGGCGAGGGAGGGAATGGAGAGACAGAGAGAAACATTGATGTAAGAGAGAGACACATCAATTGGTAGCCTCCTGCATGCCCTGATATGGATCGAACCTGCAACCCAGGTACATTCCCTTGTCCAGGAATCGAACCTGCGACCCTTCAGTGTACAGGCCGAGGCTCTAACTTCTGAGCAACACCAGCCAGGGCTTCTATTCTTGACTGCTCCAAATGCCCTCCCTACCGTCTGGCCTAAATCACCTTTTATTTTGCAAATGCAGACTAGAATAAAATTAAATAAGGCCTTGTAGTGTTAAAGCTTTGTTAATTTTATAGGATGGTTTCAGCACATTTACTAGAGTCTGGTGAAGAATTGTGATAATTAAAATTCAGCTATCCTAATTAAAACAAGTGAACAAAGTCTGTTTAATGTCTTCTTCCTCACAATTTTTAATTTCCTCTTTGCTTACTCCTGACTTTGCAGAATTCTGCAATCCTCACTGGGGTTTTCCTGTCATTAGAGAAATTTATGAAGTTAGGCTGTTTAGGACACCTGGAGGAATTCTATAACAGTAATATCTAAATAAATTTAGGTTCCTTTTGGTTAACTTATTTACATCAATGAATTTAAACCAAAATGTATTCTGAAAGTCAACCTTTCATAAGAAATTCTGACCAATGTTTATTGCTTTAATATGCAGACGTTAAAACCAAGTCCCCATATACTTCTGCAAGTTCCTTAGGAAATAAAAGCTATATTTGTGATAGTCAGTCAGAAAAATAAAAACTGCATAGTTGTTTCTTTCTCTCTTTCTCCCGTCCTCTCTCTCTGTAAAATCAATCAATCAATAAAAAACACTCAAGAAATTAAAAAAAAAAAAACCTGCATAGAAAATAGGAAGAAGGAAATTATACAAAATGCTAATAGGGGTTCTTTCTGAGTATGGAGTTCAAAAGGTTTTTTATTTGTTTACATTTTACTAAATTTCAAATTTAGCATATGAAGAAGAACCACCTGGTGGCCAGGAACCTAAATACTACAAGTGCTAAATGCCCTCATGGGTTGAGATTTCTTCCATAGATAAGACTTTTCTTTCAAAGGCAGGTCCCATCTACCTCTAAAAGAGTGGTTCTCAACCTGTGGGTCGTGCCCCCTTTGGGGGTCGAACGACCCTTTCACAAGGGTTGCCTAAGACCATTGGAAAACACATATATAATTACATATTGTTTTTGTGATTAATCACTATGCTTTAATTATGTTCAATTTGTAACAATGAAAATACATCCTGCATATCAGATATTTACATTCTGATTTATAACAGTAGCAAAATTACAGTTATGAAGTAGCAACAAAAATAATTTTATGGTTGGGGGTCACCACAACATGAGGAACTGTATTAAAGGGTTGCAGCATTAGGAAGGTTGAGAACCACTGCTCTAAAACAATCCATTCACGTTTAAGATGGAGGCATCCTTTGGTTCCTTTTGTTTTATGAGTTGATGTTTCATTTATTTCCTTAGAACACTAACTCATCAGGTCTTTTCTGAGTTCATTTGATCCAATGGAGAGCTGAGCTTCACCTTTTTAACTTAATCCAGTTTTTAAAATATAGTGCTTCCCTGTGATATAGTATAATATAAATCTATATATATATGAAAGAGTAATATGCTAATTAGACTGGACATCCTTCTGAATGTCCTTCTGAACAACCTCTGGACGAAGCCAGGGCTGCAAGGGAAGCCCAGGTCCTGGGTGCCAGAGGGAAGCCGGTGCCGGCAGCCGGGAGTAGGAAGGTCTACTCTTGTATGAATTTCATGCATCAGGCCTCTAGTATAATAATAATCTATACTAATAAAAGGGTAATATGCTAATTAGACCGGGAGAACTTCCAGGAGACCTTCTGGATGTCCTTCCGGACAAAGCCATGGTGGCAGGGCCCAGGCAAAGGTGGCAGGGCCCAGGCCAGCAGGGGGGGCAGTTGGGGGCAATCAGGCTGGCAGGGGGGGGGGGCGGGAGTTGGGAGCAAACAGGCCAGCAGGGGGGGGCAGTTGAGAGCAATCAGGTCTGCGAGGGGAGGTAGTTGAGAGCAATCAGGCTGGTGGGGGGCGGGGGAGTTGGGGGCAATCAGGCCAGCAGGGGGGGCAGTTGGGTGCGAGCAGGTCGGCAGCAGGGGGCAGTTGGGAGTGAACAGGCTGGGGGGGCAGTTGGGGGTGATCAGGCCGGCAGTGGGGGCAGCTGGGGGCGATCAGGCCAGTGGGGGGCAGTTGGGGGTGATCAGGCCAGAAGAGTGGGCAGTTGGGGATGATCAGGCAGGAATGCAAGTGAGCGGTTAGGAGCCAGCAGTCCCATATTGCGAGAGGGATGTCTGACTCCCGATCCCTGTGGGATCGGGTCTAAACCTGCAGTCAGTTGGACATCCCCCAAGGGATCCCAGATTGGAGAGGGTGCAGGCCCATCTGACGGACACTCCCCTCCCCCATGCACGAATTTTGTGCACCGGGCCACTAGTCTACACTAATAAAAGAGAAACATGGTAATTGGCGTACGACCGCTACCCTTCCCATTGGCTAATCAGCGTATCCTTATGCAAATTAACTGTCAGCCAAGATGGCGGCCGGCAGCCATGCATTGAAGCAAGCAGGGAGGCTTGCTTCCTCCAGGGACTGCAGACTCCAACGTTCCCCGCCTCACTTGCCGGACTCTCAACTGCAACTCTAAGCAACTATTACTATGTTGCAAATAAGAAGCTAAACAAAACGGCTTTCAGTCAGCCCGGGACTGCAACATTGTATCCATGTTTTCAGCAGCGAAGCCTCAGAGCTAAAGCTGGCCCAGAATAAAAATAAATAAAAAAGAAAACAAGGAGCGGTTGGGAGCTTTTAGTCAACTGCCAGTGGGAAAACAGCCCTCAGCCCCTCAGCCAGCCTGGCCAGGCACCCCAGTGGGGACCCCCACCCTGATCCAGGACACCCTTCAGGGCAAACCAGCCGGCCCCTACCCGTGCACCAGGCCTCTATTCTATATAGTAAAAGGGTAATATGCCTCCCGGCACCGGGATCAGCGTGACAGGGGGCAGCGCCCAAACCCCCTGATCAGCCCTGCTCTGTGCCTGATGGGGGGGGAGCTCCCCAATCCCCTGATTGCCCTGCGGCTCTGTGTGTGACAGGGTGCAGCGCACCAACCCCCTGATCGGCCCTGCTCTGTGTGTGACAGGGTGAGGCACCCCAACCCCCCGCCCCCACGGGCCCTGCTCTGTGTGTGACAGGGTAGAACCATAACCTCTCCATTGGCCCTGCCCTGAGTGTGACAGTGGTGGCACCCCAACCCCCTGATCGGCCCTGCTCTGTGGGTGATAGAGGGTGGCGCCCCAACCCTCCTCCATGGGCCTTGCTCTGTGTGTGACAGGGTAGAGCCATAACCTCCCCTTTGGCTCTACCCTGAGTGTGACAGGGTGCAGCGCTCCAACCCTTGATCCACCCTGCTCTGTGTGTGACAGGGGGCGGTGCCCCAGCTCCCCTATCGGCCCTACTCTGTGAGTGATAGGGGGGAGCTCCTCAACCCCCTGATGGACCCTGCTCTGTGAGTGACAGGGGGAGCTCCCCAACCCCTTGATTGGCCCTGCTCTGTGAGTGACAGGGGGCAGCGCCCCAACCCCCTAATGGGCCCTGCTCTGTGTGTGACAGGGGGCAGCACCCCAACCCCCCTGATGGACCCTGCTCTGTGAGTGACAGGGGGCAGCGCCCCAACCCCCTGATCGGCCCTGCTCTGTGCGTGACAGGGGGTGGCGCCAAAACCTCCCCATTGACCCTGCCTTGAGTATAACAGGGGGAGGTACCCCAACCCTCCAATCAGTCTACTCTGAGTGTGACTGAGGGTGGCATTGCAACCTCCCAATCCGCCCTGCTCTGTGCATGACGGGACAGCACCCCAACTCCCCAATCGGCCCTGCTCTGAGCCTGACCAGGGGCTGCACTTAGGGATTGGGCCTGCCCTCTGCCACCCGGGAGCAGGCCTAAGCCAGCAGGTCGTTATCTCCCGAGGGGTCCCAGACTGCGAGAGGGCACAGGCCGGGCTGGGGGACCCCCCCCCCCCCCCACCGCCAAGTGCACAAATTTTTGTGCACCGGGCCTCTAGTTATCTATATAAAAGCCTAAGCTGGTTGACCAGTCGCTATGACGCACACTGACCAACAGGGAGCAGACACTCAATTCAGGAGCTTCCCCTTGGTGGTCAGTGTGCTTCCACAGAAGGAGTGCTGCTCAGCTGACTGACCTGTCCCCGCGGCCCACCAGCCCTGTGGCAGCCACTCACTCTCTCAGTAGTCCTGCAGGTCCAATCTTCTGAGAACGGGCTAGGCACCGATGGACCAGCTCTGCTGGCACGATCTCGATAGCACCACTGGCCTTGGGCACTGCAGATGCTTCCCCTACCAAGACGCAAGGAAGAAACAATATAAAAGTGGCCACCAGGTGCTTCTCGACAACCAGTGCAAATGTCAGCCGGATGGATCTGGCAGAGGGCTGATTGTGTCCTGGATCTGCCCCCCCCCCCCCCCCCACACCATCCTAGGGATGGGCACCAGACGCAGGGCTGAGAGCTGGTGAGCACAGCTGCAGTGGCTTGAGCCTCTCCCAATTAAGACTGACTGGGCACGAGCATGTGGCAGGCGCAGTGGGGCTGGGATGAGCGGGCGCAGCAGGCAGAAGTGGCAGGAGCCACTGGACTGCCAGTTTCGGCCCACCCCTGCAGGCCACTCTGAGGGACCCCCACCATGCACTAATTTGTGCACTGGGCCTCTAGTAATAATGATAATAATAATAATAATAATAACAACAACAACAAATAGTGCCTTTATAAAGTGTGTGTGGGGGGGCATTGAGGGAAATCGAATTTCTACCTGTGAATGTAATTTCCAACCTCATTCCTCATCCAAGAATGGGAGAAAGTTGGTAAGTGGTTCCAAATGAAATGAGAGAAAGTTGAGTCTGGCTTCATGAGTGTGGGATGAAGTTTCCGGCCAGGAGTTTTGTACCCGATAAGGGTATAGGCTTTAGAATCTAAGAGCTGGTTTCAGTTCTTAACTCTGCCATTGGATAGCTCTGTGACCTTTGAAAAATTATTTAACCTCTCTCAGTTTCCTAATTTGTACAATGTGGGAGGTAATTTCTACCTTTCAAAGTTGCTTTGGGCAGGTAATGTGCATAAAATGTTTACCATCATTCTTGGCACATGTAGCTACTATTGGAGCAGGTAAAGACTGCCTACGATGGGTAATCCTCATGTAAATTATCATATCCCTGACTACTTATTTTATAGGAAAATCAACCTTTCTCAAGAACAACTGTCAACTCTGACAGGAGGTTATGAACTTTGGTAATACAGGAAGTATTACAAAGCACTATTGGGGCTGAGAATCTTGTTAATGACACTGAGCGGTTCTGCAAGCAAGGAATGAGGACGGTTGCCCACACACCAATTAACTTCACCCCTCATTAGTAATGTGTGCTTGCAAACATTATTCCTTTTGCTTTATCTTATCTCACTAGGATGCCATCCAAGAAAACACTTAAGTAAAAATCCAGTTGTCACGTCTAGCTGTTAGCAGACCAAGTGTAGGGTAAACACCATTAAGGTTAAATGCATTACACTAACCTCAGTTGAATGAGCCACAAAAAGGTTAAGAACCACTCTCTCCAAGCCCAGGGATAGCTTGTTTTGTGTGGTAAAATGGAACCTTGTAAACTTAGACTGGTTTAATTAGGGGTGTTGGGCGTTCTTACCTGAAATCACAAGAGAAAAAACGGTTGAACACTGTTCCTTCATTTGGGGCCTGTTCATTACCTATAATTATTCTCCTATTTGAGATTACAGTTGAGGGTAGTTTACTTCCTTTTCTTCCTCCTTTTCCTTTTTCATTCTCATCACTGAGGATCTATTACGGCCAAAAAATTAAGCTTAACTTTTTAAAGTTAATCCTCACCTGAGGATATTTTTCTATTGCTTTTTTAGAGAGTGGGAGGGAGGGGGAGAGACAGGTAAAAACATCGATGTGCCAGAGATACATCAGTCGGTTGCCTCCCACATGCACCCTGACCAGAGCCAGGGATCGAGCCTGCAGCCAATGTATGTGCCCTTAACCAGAACTGAACCTGGGACCCTTCAGTCTGCACGCTGACGCTCTATCCGCTGAGCCAAACCGGCTAGGGCTAAGCTTAATTTTAAGAGAGCCAGAAGTAAGGACAGAATTGCTGCCCTCCATAGCTGTGTGGGCAGGTTAGGTACATGTAGAGGAGACAGCAGAACCGTAGTAGAAGGTAGTTTTTGATGATGAGTGCTAGATGAATGTCTGAATAAAATATTCTGGGCCGACAGTTTAGTAAAAGTAGAAATTGAGCCTTTAGTTCCCTCCAACCTTAATAGGTGTAAACACTTTATTTACCTTCAGTTTTCCCAGATCACAACTGGGCTGCTGCCCTGATCTACCTTTTCTATGGGCAGTAAAATTCCAAGGTGTCATCTGGAATTTGGGAGCCACGCTCCATTTACGCTAATGAGTGACTTATGGTTAAATCTTCATGGATCAGGCTGAACATGTCCCTGTAGGTATTGGTTCACATTTCATTTTTGTGGGGATCACACCAGCCTGCACTAAAATTTCTTGCATCATTTAACCTGTAAGGGTGCCCAACAAACCTATGATTTATGGTTTAGAAGGTATTCAGCTTAATCCAGGCTATTATTGAAAATTTCCTGGTTTCTTGGCTACAGTTTCACATTCAGGTCAAATACAATTATAAATTTCCAGGCCCTCATTGTTTCCTGTAGGACTTGGGTCAAGATACTTTATATGTGGAATAATATGACCTTAAAATGGCTGTTCTAATAATAATGGAATCATGTAAATTTACTTCTGAAAGCTAGAGGTTTAAGTTAAATATCCATGACAATTGAGTTGCCAGAATGTATATTTTTTGTCATTGTAATGATTTATAAAATAACCTTCAGATTCACAGGCATGTGGGTGAGCAGTTTTTAAAATACTGTCATGAAAAACCCAAGGGACCAAAAAAAAAACCACAGTTCTATTTTCTATATAACTCTGAATAGTTGTTTATATAAATTGTGTCTACTTTGATTGCAAATGTCAGGAAACATTGTCTAGGTGTATAATTCAAGGTTAATAAGAAGGAGTTCCGTTGTATAATTTAGTCATGAGCCACAGCTTGAGGCCTCATGAGTCCACCACTAATGAGTCTCCTCCAGATTTTCCTCTAATGCTACAAGGTTCTGAACCTCTGAACTGCTCTGTGTGTGTGTGTGTGTGTGTGTGAGAGAGAGAGAGAGAGAGAGAGAGAGAGAGAGAGAGAGAGATTCTTCGTGCCTGTGTGTTTGCCCTTTTGTTTGGGGAACTGATCCTTGCCAGCATGTTCCTAACAAATCGAATCCCTGTTGCAGTCTGGCTGCTAGATTGAGAGCCATTAATAATTGGCAATTTGTAGCTGTCATAATGATGCTGGGGATTTTCCAGATGGCCTTTCCCTTTCTCTTGAGAAGAGCAAAGACATATACTTATTCTCTTTGATGGGGTTTTAATCATGCAGACATTGGCCATGCCCCTTGACCCACAGTAGGGAAGGGACTTGGTGGGCTCATTTCTGGTCTGGGGACAGACCTGCCTTGTTTTCTAGGACAGGTTCCCATGCTTTCTGATAAAGGGACAAGGCTTCAGGTGGGTAAGAGTAGGGTGTATTAGGATGGAGGTGGTAGAAGTATTGGAGTGTTGCAAGTGTACATTTGAAAAGAAAAAAAATAAATGCCTGTATATATATATTTTTAATGTTATTTTTATTGTTTTCAGAGAGGAAGGGAGAGGGAGAGATAGAAACATCAATGATGAGAAAGAATCATCGAGTGGCTGCCTCCTGCATGTCCCCTACCAGCCTGGGATAGAGCCCACAACCCGAGCATGTGCCCTGAACTGGAATCCAACCATGACCTCCTTGTTCATAGCTTGATGCTCAACCACTGAGCCACACCTGCCGGGCCATTTTAAGTTTCAGAATAACTAAACTGGTTGTTAAGGGAACAAAAAGTCGGAAGATGAGAGCATTATGTTTCCTAATCACTGACTAGACAATGCAAGTTTAAATTAGGAACAAAATGGTAGTTTCATAGCATATAATTTTCTCACCTCTAACTTTGTTCGCCTTCTTGTGCCACTACACCATATATCCAAGAGAAAAAAAGAAAGGAATTTTCTGTAAAGTTTTATAGTTAATGTTATCTGAGCGGTGTTATGTTGTAGAGTGGGGATAGTGGTAGCTGGGATATGTTTCCTGCAGAACAAATGAATGTTCCAGCATCAAGCTTCTTTCTGCCCCACAGTCCTTGTAGTTGGGCTGCCTTTTGACTAAAGTCCTGTTCCCCATGCTTCACAGAAATCTCTGTATAAACACGACCTTCTTATATACTTTCCTTGACCTGCTCAACTGAACTAGGTTGTTCCCTCCCTGCCCCGCTATATCCTGAGTCTGTCTCCTCACTCTGCTCTCTTCTTCCTCATGGCACCCATTATCCCTGGGTACCTGAGTAATGTCTGCCTGTCTCATGTAAGTTCCAGGAGGGCAGGGGCTGTGTCTCTTACTGCTATACCCTCAGGGTCAGCATTGGGTGGAGATTCAAAACATACTTATTGAATTAATGTCTTCATTTCTCACCTTTGGCTCTGCATATAGAACCCGAGCCTCTATAAATGCAGAGTTCTTCTATGCTTGCTGCATATCATAGATGCTATATTCCAAGAGATGCAATATTTTTTCACATTTCTGAAATAAGGATACATATTAAAAATATATATTTAACTAGGTAATGGTTACTACCCGTCAAAGCTGCTACTAATTTAATGTATATTTATTTGTAAGTTTGTACATGTACCACTGTCAAGTTAAATGCCAAAGAGTGGAGAAACTAAATTTCTTTTTTGGGATCATCATAAACACAAATAAAAATAAACAAAACTTAAAAATTAAAAAATAGAAGTTATAAAATGTCTTTGTACATCCTACCAGATTATCCTGTGTGTGCACACACCCCTCAGCTCAGTGGGGATTAGTGTTCTAGAGCAGTGCTTTCCTGAGCAGATGACCCCCTGGATCTGGTTAACAGGAAGGCTCTGATTTGGTAGGTCTGTGAGGGCCTGGGATTCTGCATTTCTAACCAGCTCC
This sequence comes from Myotis yumanensis, assembly GCF_028538775.1. NCBI lineage: Eukaryota > Metazoa > Chordata > Mammalia > Chiroptera > Vespertilionidae > Myotis > Myotis yumanensis. The sequence goes on from NW_027223752.1 coordinate 187,045,158, forward strand.
CAGATGGTGCCAATGGAATTGGTTTGTGAACCATACTTTGCATAGCTGTCAGGCATCTTGCTGCCCAAATAGTCATAAACCACAGAGATTTAGATGCTCAGATTAAACAGAGTGATATGGCATTTCTATTTTTGGGGAATAATTATCTTCTGTCTCATGGTTTGCTATTTCCAGGTGGAATCAGTGGAATGTATGTGACCTTCACTGTGCCGTGGAATGATTGCCCATTGGAAAATACGAAGTGAAGGACAGCTGGGCAAGGTGAACGTTTGTTGATTCTTCATTTCTCTTAGCCTTTAAAATCTAATAATCCATTCTTATTCCTCTGGAAAGATGGCAAAAGCACACCAAGCCCCATGAGCAGGCTCTATGCTGGGTGCTTTTCATGTGCCATTTCATTTCAGATCTGGCTCTAATGGCAGAAACCAGTCTGAATACAAAGAGATGTGCTATGGTGTGCGTGCATGCGTGTGTGTGTGTGTGTGTGTGTGTGTGTGAGTGTGTGTGAGAGTGTGTGTGTGTGTGTGTGAGAGAGAGAGAGAGAGAGAGAACGAGAGAGAGAGAGAGAGAGAGACTGGCTCAGCCTTCTCTTCTGACCCTCTGTCTGACCTGCCATTCCCGCTCCCTGTGCTCAGGGATGCGGTGAGGATTTCCCAGTTAGTGACAGAATCTGAGTGATTTGTAGGCATTTTGTGCTGATTGTCTTGCCCTCTAGGCATGAGCTGTGTTGTATCAGGAGGGCAAGAGGGTTCCAAATAGATTTAATATTCCTTGTATAAGCTTCAACCATCTGTCTGCCAGCTTTCCGTGTGAGCATAATATATGTTTGCAGAATCAAACACAAAGAGCCTGGCTTTCCCCCTCTTTTTCCTTTCTCTTCAAAGCTTTTTAGTTTGGATCATTTGAGTTTTCCTTGTTTTTTTTTGGATAGGTTACCAGGGTCACCCTCTTTACAATTATATTTGCTTTCATTTTATTTTTGGATGCCTGTGGCATATTTAAATAATTGCTTTCTCTTTTCTAATCCCAGTTACCCTCCAACAGAACTATGTGCTTGAAATGAATAAATGTCTATGAGATCTTGTGATGCACCCATGCGGTGCTTGGGATTAAACTGCAGGCATCCCCAATGGGTGCAGATTAGACCCTGGACATCTGACAGTTCTTCCCAGGACGAAGCTGAAGGCTGTTTTTCTGACAGATGAAATTTAACTTATTTCTTCCTTTCAGGGAAGTCCTGTGACTATTGATGGGCTTGTCCTACTAGCTATAGCTCATTGTAGGACTGAAGTTATTTGGATGTTGGTTGTCTTTGACCTGGAACCCTGTGTCTTTTAATTGAAATATGAGGATCTTAAGCTCTGAAAGAGGTGAAAATAAATTAAGCCAATTGAATGGAGTTCTTAACTTAAAATCCCACTTATGCTAGAGAAATTTGGCAGCAGATTTGGAAAGCTCTTTCATTTCCATGACAATTGGGTGTGAACACGACTGGCACGCTCCCAGCATTACTCAGCAATCAGGTGTTGGAGTACTTGTGTGCAGGCCTGAGGCACAGGGGTCAGGATCCTCCTGTTCTGCTCATTTGCATTTAGTAGCACACTTTGCATTGTTTTGCATTGGACAGTGTATATTTAAAAACTGCTCCCTCTTTAAATTCATTTCAGATTCAGTTCTCCCTAGGGGAGGGGGTGGGGGGCTGAAAGAGCCCAATCCCTTCCTGCTCTTCTAGTCTAATGATGGAGGGAGGCAGGGGAAGGGTGTGGGGTCTGGAGGACGGCCTGGATGCCTGGCCAGGCTTCATCCCTCTATCCCTACTTGGCCTTGGGAAGGCAATGAGCATCTCTGTGCTACATTTTCTTCAATGGCAAAGTAGGGATTATGAGAGCGTTACCTGAAAGAGTTGATGAAATCATCAAACGTAATGATGTATAATAGTGTATGCAAAGTGCTTAGCACAGCACCTCCCCCACACTACCATGCTGGCTATTGTTCCTGTCCTTACAGAAGTGAAGGATGGAGAGAAAGGGCGTGTGGATTCCACATCCTGACTTGTGCTGTTTGGCTGTGGAAGATGTTTCTGAAACACACCTCTGCCTGTGGAGAACTGACAGGGAAGGAACAAAGGAAACACAAATAGTGTGTATATTGCTTTGATTTAAATATGTGGCTGCTCTAGAACTCATGGGGCTGTGTGGCTGGATGGCAACCATCCCTTCCGTTCAGGGAGGTACAGGACAAACCTTGCCCTCCCCTCCCCTCCCACCAACGCCCAGGTGTTTGGATTTGGTCTGACTTTGAGTCATCTTTGAACAGTATTGGTTGTAAGACTGATGGACCCCTAAGGGTGACCTGTCTAGAACTTCTTTATCTCACTGAATATCTAATGCAGAGCAGACCTGGACTTCCTGAACCAGCCTTCGGCCAGAGCCAAGAGCTTGTCCATTCACTGTCCCAGCTGTCTTTCATGTGAGCTGTCACAGATGTAGGCCACACCAACTGAGATGGCAGGCCAGTCAGAGGAGGGGTGTGAAGCAATGAAATACAAATGGAAATGGTCTTTGCCTCAAGCCCCTTCCGGGGTACCCTTCAGAGCTTGCGCTTCCTGGTGCCCTGTTTTCCATGAGGCCCCAGGCTGTCGTGTGTTCCGCTCTGTCCCTGCAGCAGCTCTTCTCTTTTGTGCTGGCTCCCTCTCTCTGCTCCATTGCTTGTGGTCCCTGTGGCCACCCTTGCTCACTGGGTGCTGCCGTGGTCCTGGCCTGGTGTTAGCCACAGCTCTACTTGCTGCTGCCCATCGGTGGGTGCACTTGGCTCCAAGGGCTCCATACTGATGTCCCACTTCTTTCCCAGGTGACTTTGGCCAACTTGAGCCGATGTTCCTAGGGTTATGGCGTAGCCTTGATGCCACTGTGGGTTGTGTTGTTATGTAGCATCAGTCTTCTCATTGTCATCGACATTGACTTGGGCACTCCCACCTTCACTGTGACGAATCAGGTCCTTTCCCGACGGCATAATGACTCTCATATTAAGCCCCAAACTGGGGGAGGTGTAGCTTATTCTCTTAGACTCATATCACACTTACAATATTGCAACTATTCCATTTATGGATTCAAGGTATCCAGGCTGCACCTCTCATGGGTTACAATACAAGTTCCCTCCAGAACCGGGAGGAATATTGATATTACAACTGAATGACTTACCTTTTAAAGAGCCTAACTTCATTATGTGCTGACCATTAGTCAGTATATTGGCCCAAACCTTGAAACTTCCCCACATTGGAATATGTTCCCTTCCCATCCTTGACAGCCAGGGCAGGGCTGGGAGGGTCAGGTGTATCTGTTTATTCATTGAAGATTCCCTGGCCATCAGCTTCAAATATCCTAAAATATTCTGCCAGGGAGCCCTAGTATAGCTTTTCAAATAAGTAAACCTTGGCAGGTCACGGTCCCAGGATCGAAAGTCAACATTCCTAGCTGTGATGTGGGAATGGTACCTCAAGGATATGAGACTGGGGATTGGGTTCTCTCTCTCGGGTTCTCTCCACTGGCCCCCCCCCCCCCCCCCCCCCGCCGTAACCTTCCTTCTTTCATTTTGCACCTAACTCAAAGAAAAGTACTGTTTTCCAGGGAAAAATTTCAGCTCTGGCATCTGGCCCACTCTGCCAATATGATGTGTAAATTTGGGCAAAACCTTAACCTTTCTGTGCTTCTGATTCTGTAAAGCAGGGTTGGGGTGAGGGAACGGTGGATTGGACTAAATTCTTAAAAACACTCTTCTTTTGGATGGAATTGGGCTTTTAGCAACTAGTGATGGAAAAGGCCTGGAATATGTTAGGCTTTCCCACCCACCTTCTTGGTAAGGCAGAATGGGGTCCAGACTGAAGCCACATGCTCCCTTTTCGTACCAAGAAAGAAGTAAAGCAAATATTAAGTTTCAATCAATAGGACTACTTGAACACAGAGGATGGAACTATTTTCCCCCAAATTGTTTTGATTGCTGCCAGTAACTGCTATTTGGTACGAAATCCATTCAGATCATCAAAAGCCAAAGGAACATACAGTGCATGAAAAGATACTGTAATTGGCACCATTGTAACTGTACGGTGTGTGATCTTAGCTGGGAGGCGGGAGGTTGTAGGATAACTTGTAATCCAGTTTCTTTGTTATGAAACAGAATGTTACCATTGTATTCCTTTGGGATAATAATTATAACATCTCAGACAAATAGAGCGCCTTTCTCAGGAGGTGCTTACAGGGCTCAGCAGACACCCAGTCAGCCTTGCAAACACAGTAAAACCTGGCTGTCTTACATTCCTTTCAGCTGAAAACTTCTATTAACCAGCATTTCCCTTCATCCATCCTATCGGGATAAATGATTTTTATGCTGGTGAATCTGACAACCTGAGAGACACGGAAGTGCTTTCTGAATCATCAAAGAATTATGAAACCTTCAGTAGAGTTTCAGTGTTAATTGCAACTTATGACAGCCTAATTTTTTGAAAAGTGGTAATTCATATGTTGTAGAGACTATAACTAGTGGAAATAGTTTATTAATTAGGCTGCTCTGTTTTCTGACCATACTGTAGTACAGTATTTACAATAACTGCAGCACCAGCTCTCCCTGAGAATCACAAAGGAAGCAAAGTAAATGAAGGTAGTATTCTTAATGGATTGGCATAGAAAAAATAGTACTCATTCTGGGCCAATGATCATTTCCAGAGCTTTATTCTTCAACTTCTACATTAGCTTCTAAACTAAATGAAAAGAGAAAATAGGTAAGTTTAAAAAAATAGATAATATTTGCTTTTTTATGACTTTGCCATTCCCAAGGTCATGGCTAATGTTCTTAACTAGACAGTCAGCTCTTATAGCAAAAATGAGTGTCTTTAAAATCAAATTTTGGATGATATTTAGTAGAGCTGCTTCACAAACAGAGATTTTTTTTTTAAGGAGAGTATCACTACAGTAGATTTAGTTGTGTTAACTGGCCCATTCTAGATATTTTATTAAAGGGATAAGATCTTAAGTCAGTTAAGATTAACTTGATAATGCTTTTAAGTGTCCAAGTTATTAATGATGGGATCTTTAAAAAAAGGGTATTAGCTAAAGTTGGTGTTTTGCTCAAGTTCACTGCAAAGAATAGAAAATTCAGGAATGTGTAAGCAAGAAAATGAAAAGAATCTATTATTCTATCACCCAAAGAGAACAATTATTGCCTTTTCATATATTTCCTTTCATTTTCCTCCTATGTATGCATGTGCATATTTTACAAAGTTAGCCCATACTACATGTATTGTATGCTGTCCCCCACCACCATTATATAAAGGGGACTTTCTAGGTCAGTAAACAGTCTTTTAAAACTAAAAGACTGTCTATATTTATGAGCCATAATATATTAAAAGCTGTCTATATTTATGAACCATAATATATTAAAACAATCTCCTGTTGTTGAATTTTATATGGTTTTAAATTTGGGCATATAATGCTGCAACAAGTCTCTTTGCTTATTTCTTTATCTGTCCATTCATTTGTTTAATCATGTACTGTGCCAGGCTCTGGACCAGGAGTTGAGAATATCCTATCTAATAAAGAGGGAATATGCTAATTGACCCTCACACCATCGCAAAATGGCGGTGCTCACAGCCAATAAGGAGGGAATATGCTAATTGACTGCACCACTCTCAAAGATGGCGGTGCCCACAGCCACAAGATGCCCTGCAGGGAAGGACAGTTGTGGACGATCAGGCCAGCAGGAGAGGGCAGTTGGGGGCAACTGGGCCAGCAGGGGGAGGCAGTTGGGGGCAATCGGGTTGGCAGGGGAGCAGTTAGGCATCGATCAGGCTGGCAGGGGAGTGGTTAGGGGCAATCAGGCAGGCAGGCAGGCAGGCAGGCGAGCAGTTGGGAGCCAGCAGTCCCGGATTGTGAGAGGGCTGTCTGACTGCAGGTTTAGGCCTGATCCCTGTGGATCAGACATCCCCCAAGGAGTCCCAGATTGGAGAGGGTGCAGGCAGGGCTGAGGGACACCCTCCTCCCCCAGTGCATGAATTTCATGTACCGGGCCTCTAGTATCATTAATAATAACCCTCCTAATACTTAACATTTATTACAGTTAATTATTTATTACAGTTACTACAGATCAGGCACTTTATTCATATTAGTATATTAAATATATGAGTATAATAATCATTCTAATAAGTTAGTATAATATGATAGTATTAACTAATTACATTCTTATGAGATATAGGTATTTTTATTATTTCTATTTTCCAGATTAGGAAATGGAGGCTTAGAGAACTGAAGTCACTTGTCCATAATCACCCTATTGGTACGTGGCAGAATCAGAATTCAAACCCAGTAGATGAGTGGATAAAAAAGCTGTGATACATTTACACAATGGAATACTATGCAGCTATAAAAAAGAAGGATCTCTTACCTTTTGAGACAGCAAAGAGAGACCTGGAGAGTATTATATTAAGTGAAATAAGCCAATCAGAGAAAGACAAATATCACATGATCTCACTCATATGTGGAATCTAACGAACAAAATAAACTGATGAGCAAAATAAATCCAGAGACATAGAAGTGTGGAACAGACTGATGAATCTTAGAGGGAAGGTGGGAGTTGGGGTGGGGGTGGGAAGAGATTAACCAAAGAACTTATATGCATATATGCATAACCCATGCACACAGACAATAGTGTGGTGAAGGCCTGGAAGAGGGGGTGGGCGGATATGGTGTGGAGGGGGTTAACGGGGGAAAAAGGGGGACATCTGTAATACTTTCAACAATAAAGGTAAATTTAAAAAAACCCCACCAGGCAGCTTGACTCTAGTCCTCTTCCTTTTAACCACAGTGGTTTATGTTTCAGTCAAAAAGACACTCACTTGCCCCTATGAGCATGAAACAATTTAAATGTAATAATCTTCCAGTGATTCTCTGATTATTTTATGAGAGTAAATTCTAGAAATAGGAATATTAAGTCAAAGAATATGAACAATCCTCCTGGTGAATAATATATGGTCAAAGTCTTAAGTGGAGGAGAATCAGAGATGATGAGATTACTTATTTGTTTGCTTTGATTTTTTTTCAGGGAGCAGGGGTGGGGGGGGGCAAGGAGGGAGCTGGGCCTCTGTCCTTGCTCTGTCAGCAAGGTAGAGCAGGAAATAGACATGATAGTGGCAGACCTTGGAGAAGGTCTGGGCAATGTTCTTGCTCTCAAGGCTGAGTCGGTGTGTGTCTGCCCTTCAGAAATGTTTATTTCCTTTTGACACTGAAAGATTCAAGATGGCAGAGAGGAGGAGGCATAGAGAGGAAGAGCTCATCACAGGAATGAGTCTAGATTGCAAGTGAATGTGTAGCCTCCTAAGTCAAGTATCATCACAAGAAAATGCCTCTGGTCACTAACAATCTCCACCAGTTCAGTTAGATTTTCTCATTTCAGATAGTATTTAAGAGAGCCTTTTCTGCACCTAAACCACTAATTACTTACATATGGCAAGTGATTATCTGTAAACATTCCTCTGTTCCTCATTATTGCGACACCCCTGCTCAAATCCCACTTCCCTAAATAAGCGTTACCTATCTTTTGCCATCTTTCTACCACCCAGTGTCATATAAGAGCAAAATTGCAGACTTGGTTGGCAGCTATGCTTAGGTTTGATTCCTGGCTCTGCCACTAACTTGCTGTGTTATGTTGGGCAATCTTTTGATTCTCATTTTCCCACCTTTAAAATAATACAGAGTTGTAGTGACAATCAAATTAGGTGACATGAGTATGGAAAACCCCCCAGCTAACCTTTATTGAATAATTAATATAAATATCACAAAACAAAACATTATTCCAAGTTACTTATTCCTCAAAACAATCATGGTAACCTAGAGTCTAGATAGCTCTCATGGTTTTCACCCCTGGGGTTACTTCTGTGATTATGTTATACTAGAGGCCCAGTGCATGAAATTGGTGCAAGGGGCTTGGCCCTCTCAGCCCCAGCTTCATCTGGAAGGTTGTCCAGAAGGACCTCCAGTCTAATTAGCATATTACGCTTTTATTATTATAGACTAGAGGCCGAGTGCATGAAATTCATGCACTCGCGGGGGGGGGGGGGGGAGGGCGGGTGGTGGTGTCCCTCAGCTCGGCCTGTGCCCTCTCGCAGTCTGGGAGCCCTTGGAGGATGTCTGATTGATGGCTTAGGCCTGCAGCGGGCCTAAGCCGTCAGTCAGACATCCTTAGCACTGCTGCAGAGGTGGGAGAGTCTCCTGCCATCACTACTGTGCTCACCAGCCATGAGCCTGGCTTCTGGCTGAGTGGTGCTCTCCCTGTGGGAGCACACTGACCACCACGGGGGCAGTTCCTGCATTGACGTCTGCCTCCTGGTGGTCAGTGTGCATCATAGTGACCGGTCATTCTGTCGTTCAGTCGATTTGCATATTAGCCTTTTATTATATAGGATTATGGGGCCAAACTTTGAAGATGCAATTAAGGTGACTAATCAGTTGACCTTAAACTAGGCAGATTATTCAGCTGGGCCTAGATATTATAATCATATAATACACAAGCTCCTTAAAAAGCAAGAACTTTTCTCTGGCTGTTGGCAAAAGAGGAGGCTGGAGAGATTTGAGGCATGAGAAGGACTCAATGCAGTTACTGCTTTGAAGATGGAGGGGCTCTTTCTCACATGAGAAAGAGCCTGGGTGAGCTCTAGGAGCAGAGGGCCAACCCTGATGACAACCAACAAGAAACAAGGACCTCAGGCCTACAGTTCCAAGGCATTGGATTCTGCCAACAACCTGGATGACAAGAACCTGAATGAGTTTGGAAGGGGATTCTTCCCAGAGCCTCCAGATGAGGGCCCAGGGGGTTGGCATCTTGGCTTCTTCCACCTTGTGAGTTCTTAAGCAGAGAATCCACTTGAGCCAGTCCAGACTTTTAACCCACAGAACTGCAAGATAATAAAACGGTATTGCTTTAAGATGCTAAGTCGTGCCAGGAGTAGAAAACTAATATAAACCACATACCATAGCTACCTTTATTACTATGCCCACTTTGCAAAGGAGGAAACTGAAGCACAGAGAAGAAAAGTCACTTGCCTGAAGTCTCACAGCTATTAAATGTCAGGACTGGGATTTAAATTCAGGGAGTCCTTCCCCACAGCCTATGCTCTAACCCAGTGGTCGGGAAACTCATTAGCCAACAGAGCCAAAAATCAACAGTACAACGATTGAAATTTCTTTTGAGAGCCAAATTTTTTAAACTTAAACAATATAGGTAGGTACATTGTTATTAACTTAATTAGGGTACTCCTAAGGCTTAGGAAGAGCCACACTCAAGGGGCCAAAGAGCCGCATGTGGCTTGCGAGTCGCAGTTTGCCAACCACTGCTCTAACCTATGGACACAGCCCCTGAGACAACTGCAGATACTCCTTGCATGTTAGTTTCCCTTCCATTTTCTTCCTAGTGTAGCTGGAGGGCACCCAGATAGCACATTGCGTGATTTTGATATTGTATAAAAACTAATTTAACACTTTTCCTGCCTATTTTGTCCCCAAAATTCCCTAAATTCAGAGTGAGTTTGCTGTACCAGCTAGAATTCTGGAATGAGAATTAGGAAATCTGGACCCAGCTATTCATCACCATCTATCCAACCATCCATCTCCTATTTGGTCAACGCGCATTTATAGAAGCTCCTGTATACCTGGAGTCTAATACCATGTGACTTGATGAAGTATTAGGAACTTTCCTAGTTCCGTTTTCCTTGCAATATGAATTAGGTGATTTGACAAAACTTTCTCTAAGGCCTGTGCCACCAATCTAATGCTTTTATAGTCCTTGTATGTGCTGACCTATGGATTTGGCAAGGTAGGGCAATATGTCTCAGAGCCCAGCCTGAGTACTACCTGCATCAGAATCTCCTGGGTGCTTAACAAAAAAGCAGATCTGGTTTGTTCGTTCGTTTGTTTGTTTGTTTGTTTGTTTATTTATTTATTTATTGTGAATATATTTTTATTGATTTCAGAGAGAAGGAAGAGGGAGAGAGAGAGAATAACATCTATGAGAGAGCATCGTTGATAAGCTGCCTCCTGCTAGAGCCCACAGCCTGGGCCTGTGCCCTGAACTGAATCTAACTCTGACCTCTTGGTTCATAGGTCGATGCTCAACCACTGAGCCATGCAGGCCAGGCCAGATCTGCTTTTCATAAACTCTGCAGATTATTCTTATGCGCACAAAAGTTTGAGATGTACAGCTATAGGGAAGCTACATAAATATGTAACATAGGTCTTGTGTCCTGAAAGCAGCTCTCTTATTAAAAGACAAGCCTGATAGGTTTGGAAAGAACAACAGGGTCACACTTGCCATTTATCAGGCTCCTGGCCATGCTCGCCCTCTGCCCTCCATACCCCACTCCAGCCAAGGCCAGGCGTGGGTTAGCGGTGACAGCGAAGATGGAGCAGACCTACCCTAGCCCCACATCAGTGCCTGCCCCATTCAATAACAGGGGTTCACAGGAGGAGTTCCCCCTCCAGGCGTCAGGAGCCGTTTTCCTTCCGAAAGGGAGGGTGGGGCTGGCGCTGGCCGGAGGGGCGGGGGCCCTGGGGCAGCTGGCGCCTCGCAGCTGTAACTCGCCCGGCTCAGGCGGCAGCCAGAGCAGCGCCTTTCCACCTGCCTTCGCAGGAGGAGGGGAAACTGGAGAAGTGGGTCAGCCCGCAGGCTCGCCAGGGTAGATAGACCCTTCCCCGCTTCGCCTCCCGCTCTCCCGCCGAGCGTCAGGCCTCAGCTCCAGCCGAGCGGTGTCGCTGGAGTGTCCGCGCCCAGGGCTTGGCCGCCGGGTGCCTGCGCCGCGGCGCTGCGCTCGCCGCTGCCCTTGCCCGCGCGGCCGTCGCCCTGCGGCGCGTTGGCCCTCCCGCCACCCCCCACCCCTTCGGCGAGCCCTCCCTCGCGGTGGCAATAGCGACATTCAGCGCGAAAGGCTAGCGGACCGCGGGCGGCGCCCGATCCCGCGGCGCGGAGGCTGGGTCGGCGGGCCGAACTGCGCGCACCTCGCACCCCGGACTGCGGCGGACGGGCAGCCGGCGCGCTCGGTCCCGGCCCCGGTCCCGGGCCGCTGCGGGGCAGCCCCCCAGCCTGCGGGCCAGACCTCGCCCCTCGGGCTCCTACGAGGGGAAAGGACGGACCCAGCGCTTCGGAGGGACCTGGCTCGCTACTCGTATATGGCAAAGTTTCTCGCCGAGCTCCTGGGCTGCACGCTGCCGAGCAAGGGCGCCTCTCCCATGTTGGAGGTAGGTGGCGGAGGGTGTGTCCCCGCAGCCACGCCCGTCTGCGGTGGCGGCGGCCCCTGACCGGGCCCTGGGGTCCCCTGGAGTTGGCAAGTGCCATCTCACTTGTCTGCTCTCCATCTGGAGGTCGGGGTGGGTCAGGGACAGGATGGCGAGAAGACCTGAAGCCTGAAGTCGCTCCTCCCTGGACTTCAGTGAATCTTTTTTTTTTCTTCCCTAGTTGACAGGCAAACACATTTTTTTTTCCTGTTCATCTGGACGAGTTTTTAGAGTTGGTTTTTACCTAAAATAGCAGGGATGCTTGAAAATGAGCAGCGTCCCACAGTCCCTTTCAGCTGCCTACTTTATTTCTTCCTTTTTCCTTTTTAATTTGAAAACACAACAGTAATATCATTAGGTCGGAAGGTTCCTACCTTCCTGCCTCCTCCAACGACGGCCCTCTCCCAACCTCCAGCACACCCACACCCTCAAAAAGTGAACTCCTGTCTTCTGTGCGTGCGACCCAGTGGGGATGAGAAGGGTTAAAATAGGATTCGCCGAATCAGGTGAGCAGATCCGGACTCTGAAGGCAGGTACATCTAATTGCTCCCACCTGCCTGCGATGGCAATGCGGCTACTGTGAGCATCTCAGCAAGAAGTTGTTTGGGAGAAGGCTGGCTTGCGTGTCCTGGGACGCGTCCCTTCCTGTAGTGCCACAGTGTCCTTTGTCTCTATCCAGCCGCCCTCCCAACAGGCTGCCTGACCACGAGGCCGGGACCAAGGGCCCTGGCTCTGGCCCTGGCCAGGTGGACCAGTGTGTGCATGCCCGGCACTGCTCACTCAGCCCAGGGCCGGGGCGACTCTCCCTGCCAGCCCAGGGCTACCTACTCCAGGAGCTGGCTCAGCCCTGTCTGCAGTTCCCCGACTGGCCAGAGAGGGCAGCACGTGGTCTCTTCCCTCCTGGGTGCAGGAGTTTGTCCTTCAGCAAGAAGAGTCTTCCTCTCCCATGACGGCTTGCTAGTCTTCTCACCTTTGGCAACTGTCGGTGCTGTTACCTTCTGAGCTCCTCTGGTCATATTCCTTTGATTTTGGAGGTCAGATCGCCCAACCATAATCTCTGCTGTGTTGTTAAGCCGGGAGATCCCCACGGAGCTGGGAAACAAGAGCAGGCTGGCAGAAACCAGACTGAAATGCCTGGACACTTGGTAGCCTGGAATCTATGAAAAAGGAAAGGTTTCCAGGCCTGCAGCTGAGATGAGCCGTCTCCTTTGACGGGTAACATCTCTGCCTGCTTGCTTCTCTGTGATGTAAATGTTAGGCAGCATTTGGGGACTCTTCCAGGCATCTGGGAGACTCCTTTAAAATTGCTTTTCTCTTCGGCTTTCTCTTCACTTGTATTTGGATTTTTGTTCCTAAATTAACAAAACCCATGCCACACGGGGGATTGAGCCCGCGACCTGGGCATGAATAAAAATATATTAACACACACACACACACACACACACACACACACCAAAAAACCAAAAAACCCATGCCAAGCAATTTTGATTGTACTGTGTTTTGGTTGTATATAAGCCTGTTTTATCCTCCAACCAATAGACACCCCACCTTGATTTCTTAGGATAATTGGCTTTCAATCACTGATGGTTGGAGAGGGCCTTATAAACTAAGTCAGAGACATAGTTAGACAATTAAGAAAATGAGTAGCTGCTCTGTCTTTGAAGAGCTCCAGGGAAAGGGAATTGCCTGTCTTTGGTAACTCCTTAAACCTTGCTTGTGTATTTTCTACACATCTAAAGGCAGGAGCTACTGTAGCATCTGCTCTCTCCTTTCTACAAATGCTTGACTCAGTGTTGGCGGAATCCACTCCACCCAGGTAGCACTTTTATCAGGGTTGTTGGAGGAGTTCAGTGACCGCCCCTCTCCTTCCTGTGAGGGAAAATCTGTGCCCAAAGAGATGAATAACTGAGTCAACAATGTGTTTTGAGGATGCTTTCTTCTCAGGCGATAACGCCTTCAACACACTCTTACTCATGAGTGAAGAGGCAGTTGTTGAGTTCTCTACATCTGGTGGGGAGAGAAATGTATAAGGAAGATATCCCTAAACCTTTAAAAGCATTCATTTCCTAAAAGCGAAAGTGCTAGGATAGGAAAAAATTTTATGCAGTTTTTCATTTCCCCCAAATGCTCTAATTCTAGCTTTGGAGGTAACTTTAGTTTCAGGGAGGTCAAGAGAAGAGATGGGTATTTTCATAACGAATGGCCTCTGGTTTTATTTTGGTTAGGAGGTGGCCAAGAATGCAGTTTCTTCCTACACAGGCCCATTAGGAGCTTCTGCCTGGAAGAGGACCGAATCCCGGCAGGACCTCCTCAGTGTTTGCAGCTGTCTGACAAGGGAGGGTGGGCGACAGGTTATGGGGAACACAGGCGGGGAAAGCCACTATGGCTGCAAAACAACTCCAGTGCATTCCCTGCTGCATCATCCTCAGAGGCTAAGGAGAGATGGTGTGCATTTGAAACACTGAGTAGGCTTCATGATCATTTTGTTAACCTTTCCTTTCCTTTTTCTTAGTACAGTGTTTAAGTTTACAAACTAAGTCTTTGAGAAACAATTTTAAAATTTCAAGAGAAGAGCGAAGTGGGTAAACTTATTCACCCCAGCCATGGCAGTGCCCTGAACAGGGCCTAGACTTGGGAATAATGATTGTGCCTCACCAACACAGAGCTCCTGCAGAAAGAGTGAGCTTGCCATGGATTCTGATGTCTAGGAAGGTCGGACATTCTAAGCACACAGGTCGATGGTTTTACACCAAGCTGGTCCTATTTGTATGTCTTATAAGCTTGGCTGGCTGGCTGGCCTGCCCTGGCATCCATTCCTTCCCCTTCAAACTCTGACATATTATGAACTTGATCCACATCCTCCAGCCTCAGTGTTGCTTTGCAATGTGCCTTAGTGATGGGGTCCAAGACAGGAAGTGGCAGGAGAATTATATAGACAGAAGCAAGCTTTTTCTCCTTCTAGGCCCCTCATCCTTAGTTTACAAACTTGCATTTTGAATCCTACCATCCTTCATCATCTAACCTGGTGGGCACCTTTCAGGAGCCACATCTTTGGGCAGAACACATCTGGCTTTACAGAAAAGGGACGTTCAATTCCATGCCATTGTTCATAGATATGGTCTCTAGAATTGTCACAACTCATGTCTACTCTACTCATTTCCACATTCTGTTTTCTGTCTCCACCAGTATTGCTGCCTAACTGTGGCAATAGCTTTATTTTAATTTATGCATCATGCATAATAACTAACTGATTGTCTACTCTAGACCAGCCATTGTTCTAAGGGCATACTGGGGGGGGGGAGGGAGCGGGGCAAAAGTAGGTTTGCAGTTGATCTTGTGGAAAATAATGCAATAAATAATAATCAAGAATGAACTGTTTTACGTACTCACAAATGTAAACCCACTCTGCCACATCCTGTATACATGATCTCAGCTATTCTTCCAATAGCTTTAAGATGTAGATGTTAACAACCATGCTTCACAGATGAGAAAATCAAGGTTTAGAGAAAGGTAGGACATTCTAAGCACACCGGCTGGTGGTTTCAGACCAACCTTAATTTGCTGAAAGTCTCTCTAGTAATGTGTGCTAGAGGGAGGATCTCAGAGTTCACCTCCCTCCCTCAACTATGGTTACTTGGTATGTAGAGTTGGAGCTGAAGTAGAAAACAAAATAAAAAACTAAATGCCTCTAAGCTGTTCCTCTGCCTGGAATATTCTTCCCCTAATATTCTCCTATTGCTGTTTCCGCTTTTTTCAAGGTTCAGCTCAAATCTCACCTCCAGATTCACCTCCCTGGACAACATCCAGCCCCCTACCACAGTTCCACTGAATATTGTTTGTGTTTGTTTATACGAGAAACTGTGGCCAACTCTTTCTTATAAATTCTCTATGCTAAGTTTCCTATCTTCAATGGGAAGAATAGCAGGGCCAAATGCAGAAGTTAATGCCTGGAAAGAACTTAGAGTAGTGCTCAATATGGTCATTACTAGGGTCTTTTCCTGTGTGTCTCTGACCTCTTCAGCTTCAAGAATAAATATTTTTTCCATCCACACCATCTTGCAGAGTGTTTTGCACATAGTTTTCTGTCAAATAAATGTCTGATTGAATTGATATTCTAACCCTGAAGGTTTATGATTTTCTCTGTTCTTAAATTATCTGTTATCTGAAATTCAAATTTAACCAGTCCTCTGTATTTTTTACTTGATAAATCTAGCAATCCTATCTTATCTTCCTCCTCATTTCTCAGAAGGAGGTTTACAGAGTTCAGCTCCACTCAGCTATGGAAGCCTTATCCCCATTCTTCCCTGTTTATAGCTCCTACTGTGTCAGAGAGCCTGTCCCAGGCCATAGGAGGCACCTATAAGGGAACTGCAGCTGGGCAACTGTCTATCCTCATTACCTCACTAGCATGGAAATTCTGAAGTGAGCAAGCATTCCACAGCAAGTGTCAGGGTTGTGACTGAGAGGGGCTTATTACTGGCATCCTATTCCTTTATTCTTCATGTGTTCACAAGTTCGTTCAGTCATTTAACAACTGTTATTAAGCACTGGATTTGTGCTAGGCACCCCATAGAAGCCTTGCTAAAAAACATTCAAACTGTTTTGACTGACCTACAGTAAGAAATGTATTTTACATTGAAATCCTGATTTCACATAGCTATTTATACCAATACTAGAGGCCTGATGCACGAAAATTCATGCAAGAGTAGGCCTTCCTTCCCCTGGCTTCCCTCAGGCCGACTGCAGGCATCCGGGACTCGGGCTGGCTTCCCTCTGGCGCCGGCTCATCAGGAAGGACGTCCAGAATGATGTCCAGTCTAATTAGCATATTACTCTTTTATTATTATAGATAACACTGGAATAAAGTTTCAAGAATAATACTTTTCCTTATGACAGGGGATGTGCTCTGATTTTTGCAATTCTGTCCTTTCCCTTCCATTCTATCTCTGCCATTCTAGTAAGAATTAAATGGGGGGAAAGACACACTGAATTAATTTCATGAATTGTGACTCATAATTTAAAAGGCAGTGCTGTATAAGATGGTAAGATTCTATTTTTACAGACCAGTTTGTATCACCTCATTTTCCCAGTACTATACTTATACCTTCTTATACTATATATCAGTAGATTTTTGTGGTCTATCTTGGGAAGCCAATTAACATACATTATATTATTTTTTTGCTAAAAAATATTTTTAGGGTTTCAAACAACTAACTTACCAAATAACTTTTGATAAATATTCTGCCTAAAATTGGGTAAAACGTTTGGCATGCTACCTGAGCATATTTTATGACATGGGTTTTTATATTTTGAACACTGTACTCAAATTTCAATTTATTTGTCTCTTTGCATCCAATAACAACAAATGTGCCCCACTGGTTGGATTGACTCCCCAGGCTACAATTTATGACTCTTACCAGTTTTATATTTTAATTGGCCCATCCCTTCTCTGGTGAAGGAAGTTATACTTTCAAGCAGATTTTACTTCTAATTTACCTGGTAAAGATCTTGATTTTATCCATTTTAATGAACTCTTTTGTCTTTAAATGAATCTTACATACTCTCATCCACTTGGTCATTCTGATTGGCTTTCAATATTTAAAGAATGAACCATGTGGTCAGTCTGTTTGAAAAGCAAATAACTTGCTTGTATATGGCTTTAACTTGAGTGATTAGATGTTGGTGGATGATCATAACACAGAAGTTGACTTTGAAACTAATAGCTCCTATTGCCACAGCTGGGCCATTTGAGTTTTAAGCTAATGGATGCTGAGTTTGTCTTGTAAATTCACAACTCAGTTTGTTTGAGGGCCAATTGAATTGCTCTACCACATCTGAACCATTGTATACACCCGGGCAACTCTACTTACCTTTTGTGTTAGCTGCTTTTAAACTCGGCATGTGGTCCTAAATGCATGCAGTTCATTTATAGGAATATTTGGTCTCATTATGATTACATCTGTCTAATGGCTTCTTGCTGAGAAACCAGAACATGATTTTTGCTTTTTTGTGTTTTGATAGGGAAAGGCTGATATTTCATATCTGCCCAATGGCCAGTGCTGGCTGCATGTTGTTGGGAGCAGGGGTAGGAGCTTAATGCTTTGATTGATTTCCATTTGCTTAGTTCTTTTCAATTTGTAGATGTTCTTGTATATTTTGAATTTCTTTACTTTGCAAATCTTTGATGAAATACAATAGGTCCAGTAGTGACATTTATATTAGGAAAGTGCTACTTAGAGTTACCTATTGAAGTGGCTCATAAATATGACAACTTTTATTTATCTGAATTCTGTGATGAGTAAGGACTGTGCTTCCCACCTTAAATTTATTCTAGGCCTATATCTCCAAATACCTATAAAATATTAACAATATTCCATGTACCTTTCAAACCTCTACCTTTACAAACCAAAATGGAGGACTCATCACCTCCCTGCTAACAGCTGAAACCCATGTCTCCTTTTCAACTCTTTCATGAGCCAAAGCATCACAGTCTTCTTCTTACCTAGAGTAGCACTGGGGTGACATCTGTTTTCTTTCTTTTAAAAAAAAATGGTTTTATTGATTTTAGAGAGAGAAAAAAGGGAGAGGGAGAGAGAGAAACATTGATTGACTGCTTCCTGCACACCGCCTACTGGGAATTGAGCCCGCAACCTCAGCATATACCATGACCAGGAATCAAACCCACAACCTCTCGGTGCATGGGACTATGCTCAACCAACTGAGCCACACCCATCAGGGCTTTCTTTTCTTTTTCCTTCATGAACTGCCTGTCAATGACTCCTGCAGATTCTTTATTTGGTTTGTATCTTCCTTTTTTATCCCTACTAGTCTTCATCCACTGATCTGACAAACATCTATTGAGTATGTACTATGACCAAGGGTCTGTAGGAGATTTCACAATATGCTGCTAATTAGTTTGCTTCCCAGAAGTCTCCTTCCTCTCCACTTTTCCTGAATTTGCAGCTAGAATACCACAATGGCTTTTCATTGTCACTTTCTTATATAATAGCTAATGGACTTTCTAGTTCCAAAGGCTCAAGTCTCTAAATTCTGCCGAGGTTATTTCGAAGGTATTCCCTAAAGTGTCTCCCTCTGCCTAGCTAACTTAGCTTCCTGCCATTGATTTTCTTCCACTGATCCTCCCATGTCACATACAGATTCTCGCCCCTGTGCCTTTGTTGTTTATGCTACTTGTCCATCCTGTAATATGATGACCTATCCCCATTCTTTTCATTCTTCCCAACTCCCTAACCTTCAGGGCTATAGGAGAGACCCCGCCTTTTATGAAACCTTCCCCCAAACCACAGCAAATAGGCCAGGAGTACACGGCTGGAAAATCAGGTACTTGCTTTCCAATTTTGGCCCCTCCACATTTTAGCTATGTGATCTGAAATAAATTACTTCTTTGTGCCTCACTTTTATTTTCTGTAGAACTAGAATAATAGTAGTAGCTATTTCATTGAGTTGTTATGAGGATTTAATAAGAATTCAAATAAAGTACTTAGCATAATATGTGGCATATAGTAATTGACAAATAATATATAATAATGATGATGATTATTGTTATTATTATTACTTTCACCTTGATTCTAATAACCCTGTATTGTCCTTCTTCGTTGACTATCTTAGAAACACCTTGCATTTTTCTGAATTCTTCACAGTGCTGAGCACAACATAGGTACTCAGTCAATACTTATTAATTTTGAACACATGCCATGTGCTGTTTTAGCAAAATCTGGGAACCAATTTATTTCTGGATATATTTAATTGTATTTCATGGAAATGTGACATCCACTGTCCTTTAGTGACTTGCCCCTAATCTATGGGATGTATATTGATGCTAACTTAGGCTGTAGTCATACAAGTGATGATAATGTACTTTTACATGCAATTCTGGCAGAAGCAGTACTTGAAAAATGTGCCAATTATAAATGCCATTTAAACAAAATTCAACCATAAATTGCAATATAATTAAACACAGAATATGTTTTAAATGATTTGCAAACATGTATCCTAAAGTAAGTCAAGTGAAGAAAATTCATGTTATAAGTCATCATTTTATTCATCGGACCATTATGTTCCATGCTGTTGGTGGAGAATTCTTGTTGGAAGTCAAGCTAGATTATTCCAAAATTAATTTACTTCCAAAGAACGTTTTACCCAGGGAGCTTCCTTATTGAATTTCCAGTGAGAAAGAGGGGGTAATGATGCCCTGCTTCCCTCTGTTGGATGGCCTGAAAGCGTGGGGCTTTATTTTCATGGGGATTACGTGAACTCAGCTGGAAGTCCAGCAAGGGTGCCTGCGGAGAGGCACATGGGGCTGCATTACAAATTGCAAAGAACCTGCCCCAGGAGTCTTAAGATCTGGATTCTGAGCATGGCTCATCTCCTCACTGGCTGGATGCCACTGGGGGAAATCTCCTTACCTCTCAGAGTGTCAATTTTCATAGCTCTAAAATGAAAGTATCACAATTCGATTTGCTTCACTCACGGAATTGACGTGCGGCTCTGGTCTGGTAACGTGAACGTCCTTTATAAAATGTCAAGCGTTATATAAATGTGAGTTGCTGTCGCTGATACTGTAATGAAGAGGACAGAAACATAGGTGCATACTTGGCATCCTGGGTGTTTAGGAGCCTGCTGGAAAATGGACTGTTAGGGATGGTATGAATGCTAAGGAATAAAAATGCTTCTATTTGAAAGGCTGAGGAAGAAATATGAAGCAGTCATATTTTACAATGAGAGATATCGCCCCTGTACAGTAAACCCCCCTGGAATCTATTTGCATTCAGAGATTTAGTTAGGGAATAAAACAATTAAAAACTAAACTTGAACTAGGTTTATGAATTAAATCCCATCCACATTAGGAGGAGGGGGTGGAAATAGAAGGGTGGAGTAGGGATAAAGTAGGGGATAGGAATGAGGGTGGGCGTGCAGAGATCCGCGACAGAAGGCAAGCTGCAAGGAGGGGCTGCTGGGCCAGACTCAGAAAGAGGGTATGAGAGGCTAGGATTGTAGATGGCAAAAACATATAGTCCCTGTTGTGTGAATTTCCTCCCCTTTTCCTTTGTCCCCTGAGTCTAGCTACCCTGAGCCAGAAAAAGACCTTGACATATGATGGATGACCCAAACAACTGGGCTATGGGGCCATTTCAGAGAGCAGAACTCAGAGGAGGGAGCCTTTTCAAAGCATGGGAGCACGGATGTCCGGGGCAGAGCAGAAATGGGCTGTTTGCTGCAGGAGCAGTACAGGCACACAGGTGGCCTGCAGCCAGGTTGGTCCAATGTCTGGTTCAAGAGCCCACAGGATGTAATTTTCCCCAGAAGACACCAACTAATGCCAAAGGAAGAAAGGATTCTTGGGAGAGAATCTGATGTCTCACAGTGTGGGTGGAGTTCTGTAGCTAGCAAATTTTGGGTGGAAGTGATAAGATGACTTCACTTGTAACTACATTTAGGTACATACAATTTGTTCATATAATCTTGTCAGTTTTCTTTTTTCCTGTTTCATTCTTGAGTCAGTGTGAAATCTAAAACTCTAACCCAACAAGCCCGCCCCCCCCTTTTTTTTGGCCCATCAAGCTTGTTTTTGATGCTCATTTTAACCAAATTTCATACACATTATAATGTCTCGTGTGTCTGTTAGAAGAGAGTGGGGTGGTGTGGGAGAGGTCAGAGGCACACACAGAGCCACACACATGCACATAGACACACAGACAAACAGAATTTGCTCCTAGAATGGCTACGATGATCAAATCACATCATAATCAGAGGTTTAAATGAACCTAGAAGTCTCACTGATTTTTTATTTATCAACTTTGCTCCCAAACCGTGAATGTGCTTATAGAAGCAAGGCCACGCATATGGGACACTTCTCAGGGGTTAACAAACGGAACTTTTTTCCTTTGGAGATTGTCTTTTGTCTCCTTGCTCTCCTCTAGCCTAGAGAGGCCCTTTCTAAGGGTCTATGATATGGCTGTGTGTGATTTTCAGTTTTCCCATCTCGCTCTGCAAATAGAAACTGATTTCATTTTTTCTCGTGTGTAAAGAAATAGCGCATCTGATTGCACAGGCCAGAAATAAATGATTGGAAAGCATCCAGTCAGGCTCTGGGGAAGCCCCTAAAATTATCCCCTGCCTTATGGACTGTCCAGATTGTATGTGTGGCTGGGGAAGACAAGGGAAGGAAAGCAGGATTTGAGAAATAAAATTTTCTCGGGCCCAGATGCTATGAGTGAGTCAGATGACTGTGATTTTTAGTTCACTTGCACGGTGCCAGGCATGAATGTCCATGCAGCTGGGCAGACCCTCTGGGGTTCCCAGTTAATGCAGCTCCCTCTCTCTGCACATTGTGTGAACTTCCCTTATGCATGAATACTGTCTAAATAGAGGGATTTCTCTTGGCTTACCTTGAGTTATGTTTGATTTGGAGTTGCTGTGGGTTAGAATGGCTAAGGCATGTACCCGTACTTAGCAGAGTTGATGGATAATAAATGATAATAACATTTCCTTAGAATTTACCAAAACATCTTGCACACATAATTTTATTAGAAATGAAAAAGCTACTTGGGGGTTATTTTACTCTATTTACAGATAAAAAACTAAGGAATGAGAAGTAAATTATTAGCTATTGGAAAATAGCTTGGGTCTAAAATTGTCCAACAGCCTTGCAGATAATAAAAATAATTTATCACCTTCTTCTATATATGTCTTCCTCCTTAATAGAATTAAGAAGATAGCACTATAAAGACACCATCAATTGAAATCATCAATATGAAATTCTTTGAAAATCATAAAGTGGTATAAAAAAGGGTAGGGTATCTTTTACCTCAAATACAGTTTGGAACAATAATGCAGGGAATACCTAAATACCATAAAATGGTGTTATTATTTAAATTAAACATTCTATTCTTAGTAAAGTTACTTCTCATTTCTGGGCATTTCAGATGATCAAAGGCATTTCCCAAGCCCTTCTTTGTTCACAAAAATTAGCATAAATCCCACCTGATATCTCTAACTACCCTATCTCTTCCTTCAAGTTCCTTTTTCACTGGATGAAGAGCTCCCAAGCTGTAAACTATAGAGAACAAATAGATTTCCTCTATACTCAAACCATTCTCTCTCTCTTTTTTTTAAAAAAATCTTTATTGTTGAAAGTATTACATATGCCCCCTTCTGTCCCCCATTGACCTCTTCTAGCCCTCCCCCACTCCAGGCCCCAGGCCTTCACCACCCTATTATCAGTGACCATGGGTTATGCATACATGCATACAAGTTCTTTGGTTGATCTCTTCCCACCCATCCATCCTCCCCCACCTTCCCTTTGAGATTCAACAGTCTGTTTCATGCTTCTATGTCTCTAAATCTATTTTGTTCACCAATTTATTTTGTTCATTAGATTTCACATATGATATACACAAACCATTCTTAAGATGTGCAGCACACTGGGGTGACTGCCCAGGATTTCATGTTATGCTGGTGGCTGAGCGTGCTATCAGTAGAAGAGAATAATTGACAAATTTTGTGGCACAGTGCTTTGTAGATTTTGAAGCACTTTCACTGAATCTTGATAAACAGCTTTGGAAGCATTATCATCCCCACCTGACAAATTTAGAAGCTGAGGTTCAGAGAGATGAAGTGAATGTCGCAGGATAACCAGAGCCAGAAAGTAATGGAGCTAGGACTTCAGCTCTGGGTCTTCTGTTTCCAAGTCCCCCCCCCCCCCCGCCACGTCTTTCCATGGGAAGCTAGGTCTTCACTGGGACACCCTCACCAGTGTAAGGAAGCAACTGAGTCTCATATTCATTAGTCATCTCCATAACAATTCCGCCATCACCAAGGCAAAGGAGTGGCACTTCCTACTCCTTGTATCTGCTTGATATTAAAGGCTGCCATTTACAATGAACTTATAGAGTTTAAGTTAAATCTCTTCTTTGTCACTTGTCAGTTATTATTTGTGTGACTATAGGCAAGTTACTTAACCTCTCTAAGCTTCAGTGTCTTCATCTCTAAAATGAAGACAATGGTTACTCTGAGGATTAAATGAGAAAATATATGTAAAGTATTAAGTACTCCACCTGGCACATAATTAACATTAGATGTTGCCTTTCTTCTTATTAATAAGTTTTCTTTCATTTTCCACTTCATGGTTGGACTTGATTTACATTTTAGTCTGGTTCTTCCTGTATTAATTTTTTGGAGTGAGGTGGATATTAAGTGGACATGTGATGGGAGTATAAGAGAAGGCACCTACTATATACTTTGTCACTGGCCCACACATAAATGAAATTAGATGTGATAGCACTAGTGGTGATAAAAGATTAGCTTGATTATTTTTTATGGTAAATAAGCCAGTGTTTACTCTTCTTTCTGAAGTCTCTTGCCCATTATGTACTATGCTATGCTGACTACCCATTGAATAGTATTTATTTAATCCCAATTATGTGTGCTGTTCATGTGCTTGGTGCTGTGAGGATTACAGCAGAGGACTATTCTGAGCTGAGGTCTGGTAGGAAACCGCTATGGCTATTCTAGGAAAAAGATTTCTTGGGTTAACTCTTTCTCGAGAATGCTTCCAAGTGCTGTGACAACCATTTCAAATATTTCCCAAAAGGAGTGGATTTCAGAAGAAATTCTGTTTTTCCAGATTGTTGCTATAAATAGGCAGAATAAGTTCTCAATTGTGTCTTGTCATTTCCAAGACACATCAATGATTGAAAATGGTGCAATGGTGGGATTATGACTGAGATCACATCAGACGTAAAATGTTTTGAAAATTATGCCTCTTTACTGGATTTTCTGATTTTGTTTTGTTAGACAAGTTACTTTCTCACATGTAAAATGTTCTAAATAAAAATATCTTACTGGGCGGTTGTGCAGATTATATGAAGTATGATGTGAAGGTATTTAGCATAATGCCTGTCACATGATAGCAGTTACCCAATTAGCAACGTTTTTCTTTCTTTATCGACGAATATGCTCCTTGGCTTTTCTTGACCACAGGTTTGAATTAAGTCCTCCTTTGAAGCCCCTCCTCCTGTTATCCACTTTTATTCTGCTATCCCCTGGAGCATTTTTGCGTTTCTGCAGCTCAGCATGGCTTTACATGCATAACCCATCAAAGAGTTAATAGCTCTGTGCTCCAACCTTTCAGGTTTGCTGGAGCTGCTTTATCAGAAAAATCATTGTGGTTCCTTTTGTGCAGCTCATTGATGTCCAAAGCAACTAGTTAGAGAGAGGGAGCATAGAAATTCGATCTTTACTAACATTGACATTTCTTCCAATTTAAGCAATTGGTTTGCTTACATTCTTTGTGAAAACCTGTTGAGATCTAAAATTATCCTAGATGACTACATTAGAGGGTCCTAATAGGTTTTTGGTGTTAGAATGAAGACTATTTGAACATTAAATACATAGTCAGAGTTTGGAAGGGATCCAGCACATCTCATGAACATACTAGACAAGCAGTTTGTAGTCATGACAGGATCACAGAAGCTTCAGGCTCAGTGTAACTGAGAATCTCGCCTACTTCGAGGGAAGAGGATTGTGTTAGGTATTTCCCTTTGCTCCTCCAGTTCTTGACCTTTTCCCACTCTGTGCTCCAGGAAGCCCACCTGTACGAAGCACACCCACAGGGTTCCCTGGGCCTCAGCTTCTAATTGTGTTTGGCCAGTGGGGAGCACTGGTCAGAGACTGGAGGGAGTGGAGAATGTAAGGGCAAGACAGTTATCACTCCATCCCCCCTCATTGCAAGGTCACCTCGAGCTGGTTGTGTCCCTCTGACTAAGATCACAGCTCCTGTAAGTTGGTCCTCTCCACATAGCCTGTTTGTCCCTTGCTACTTTAGCGGGGGTAATTGAGCACGTTACTAGCCTCAAGATATTGTATCATACCGTGTGGTTTTTCTTACACCCTTCTTGCACCTTAATAAATAGTCAAATTTTATTGAATTTTCTTTAAATTACCCAATTTGAATATGTCATCTGTTTCCTAACTTCCTCCAGAAAGATCAAAGTGACCATCTGAATTACTGGTTTGTAAAAAATTCTGCCAATTCATAAAAATGCTGTGGTGCCTCATTACATATTTAGGCAAAAGTGCATGAATTCACAAGAATGATCTGTAATGATGTAGCTGGTGTTGGATGTGATTTGTGGTGAAATGGAATGTCATTTGGATCGAATGAGAATATTACTAGAACTTCAGGAAACGCCAGTGTCTTAAAAGAGTAGAGTCTGTAGAGATGGAATGGGATGCTGAATGCATTGCACCTCAAAGTTTTGATTTGCAGGTGAGGAATTTGAGTCGCCAAGACATTAGATGAGTTGCCCAAAGTCAGACAATTGGTATGTGGCAAAGCTGGGTCTTGAACCTCAACAGTGACTCTAAAGCTAGTGTTTGTTTTAGTGCTCTAAATTGTGGAAAACAGTTCAATTTAGTTTCCGTAAAGCAAAATACATGGATTTGACTTTAATTGGTCAGCTTGCAATGAACAAAGAAATGTGCTTGAGAATGGTGTGTTGTGTATTTTAATTTGTTTTTAAACAGAAAATTAAGTGTAAGTGAGAAATTTTAGTTTGAAATAATTAATCTGTCACATCGGGTTGGCCAAATAGAACAATGTTATGAAGATGGTAACTGTTTTAGAATTTATTTATCAAGGGACTTTTTTTTCCTGTATAGTACTTTCAGTTTTAGAAAATATGATTTATACTTGTGCTGAGTGATGAATTATAAGACCACTCAGATAACTCTTGACCTCTGAATATATTTCATTATTAAAAGAGTTTTCAGAGAACTGGTTTTTCCTTACTGTTTCATACCAGACAAATATTTGATTTTCTATTGCATATGTGGTATGTACCCTGAGAATTGGAGTAGTTGTTACATGGAATGTGTCAATGTTTCTATCCTTAAGATAATGCTGACCTAATGCAAGGGATATGGTATAAAGATTATATCCAAATTGGAAAATAAACAGTATACAATCTTCTGCTTATATCAACTGTTAAGAGGGCCTATATGATAACCCCTTCAATTAAAGTGTAAGTCCCTGAAGTTGAGAAAACTTACTCTCTTTTTTTTTGTAGCTTCTTCTACCTCTTTACATGGTGGGCAGGAAAAATGATAATTACTTAGTAAATATTTGATTAATAAATAAATGAAAATCACAGTAGGTCTTATAGTATTTCAGAAATAAGAAAGGGAATTTGATCTAATCTGATTTATCCAGTTCATAGTTGCTAGGCTAGATGGCTCACTTGGGAATATTACTTTGCTATACATTGTGTGTGAGTATGGTGACTCCTTTTTCCTATTTAGGTCTGCATATAGAAAAATTGGATTGTCAATTCAATATTATGTTTTTAATAAATTAAAAAGTGAAACTTTAGGTAAACAAATCAATATCAGGATGATTTAAATCAATTTTACTATGAAGAAACAGCATCAATTTTCTTATACATAAAACCTTGAAGATTAGTAAATATAAACTGTTTATTTGCTTCAGTTTTTGTGCTTTGATACTTTAAAACAGTGACTCACACCTGCTAGATGTGTTAGTTTTTCTTGCACTTTTGCAAAGCACTAAGATGCTCTTTGCTCTAATCCAGCTTTCCTGGATAATGCTACATATTACTATATTGCATGCATATTTTAGAATTTTGAACTATCAGTTTTTCCTCTGTGTATGCAAATTATGTCATTCCCTTTAAAATGTCATGAATGGATCTTTGTTTGTTAAATGTCACTATTGGTTTAATTATCTTTTGAATAGTGGAGTTTTAAGAAAAACAGACCCGTTGAAAAGATCATGGTCAACTATATGCTTACCCAGATGTAAAAATTGTATTTTGATAATGGCATTTTCTCCAAATAGAAATTTACAGCATGGTCCTCTAGCATGAGTACTCAGTGCTCCTTTATTACCCAACCAATCAAATTAGTTCTCTTCCTCATTGGGCCCCAAGAGGAGGAATACAAATCTGACAGGTTGCAGTACTCAGATTGGGCCGTATCTGTGAGTGTGTGGAGTCTCTGATATGCATATGTCTGTCTCTCTTTTCTTCTTCCTTCTAAAATGGTAGGACAGCCCTGGCCAATGTGGCTCAGTTGGTTGGGCATCATCCTGTGCACCAAAAAGTTCCTGGTTTGATCCCTGGTAGGGGGCATGCAGGAAGCAGCCTATCGATATTTTGTTTTCACATAGATGTTTCTCTCTCTCTCTCTCCCCCTCTCCTTTCTTCTCTCACTAAAAATGAATAAAAAATGTAAAAAAAAATTGGTGGGACCAAGGAAAACTCCCTCTTATGAAAATGCACAGCTTATCTCTTTTTATTGCTTTTTCTCTATTTCCTTTCTATATTGTGAGGGTAGATAGCTGTTCTTCAGAAGAGATTCTGCAAGCTTTCTTGGTATCTCTAGATTCACTCTTCATTCCACATTGAAACAAATGTGGAGTTTCTCTCCTAGCAAGAAGCTCAATATTAGACAATGAAAAGAACTATGTTTATTTCTTCACCGTTGTATCCCCGGCACATAGCAATGTTTCCCCAATAGCAGGCTTGTAGAATTAGGAGATGAATGAATAAATGCATAAAACCACATCATACCTTTTCACAGACCTTCCTCTTCCCCCATCCCCAAGGGAGCTACAACGTCATTCTCCTCCATGCATGTACATACTTATGGATATAAGATATTTTTGATGGACTCCTTTCACTTTTCTCTTTGGCCTTGAAGGCTTGTAGATATGACTTTCATATTGCCTGACTTCATTTGCTTTTAATTATTGAGAGTGGACAAAAAGAGATGTTAGCATCACCTGATATGATATTTCCCTTCTTTGAGGAAGGCACTGCACTGTAAAATATTTTAGGATGACACTGATTGTAAATTCTAGAATATATTATGATAGCAACTTTATTATTATTATTTTTTTAAAAATATATTTTATTGATTTTTACAGAGAGGAAGGAAGAGAGATAGAGAGTTAGAAACATCGATGAGAGAGACATCGATCAGCTGCCTCCTGCACATCTCCCACTGGGGATGTGCCTGCAACTCAGGTACATGCCCTTGACCGGAATCGAACCTGGGACCTTTCAGTCCGCAGGCCGACACTCTATCCACTGAGCCAAACCGGTTTCGGCTATGATAGCAACTTTAATGTTTAAATTGACTAAAGATATTTTTGTGTGTCTGACATTTTTAGTTGATACAGTTGAAAATATTCATTCTTTTCAATTTACTGGTATCATTCAGTTGAAGAGCAGCAAAACAAATTTTATAAAAGTACTTTTACTTTACTATTTTTGGTAATTTTTGTGTGTGTTCATTTGCATTTTGACACATATTCTATATAAATCTTTAATAAATATTAACTGGAAATTTTATATAATAAATACAGATATTTTCTTAACAAGGCAAATTATTTCTGTATTCCAAGATGTTCATGTTGAAATGTGGCTACAAAAAATGAAAATGGAAAATTTTCTTATCATAAACACCACATTAACTTGAAATAGTAAAAGTACTCATGGACTTTTGTACAATGGCTTTTTTGTAAATTTTATTTTATTGTTGACAGCCTTACAGATGTCTCCCACAATGACTTTTAAAACAAAACTATTGGTTTTTTCTATTTCAGTGTCCTTTCCCTATGCAACTGTCCATGGTGCTGAAAGCCTACTGTCTGGTGGACATAGTCACAAAATGATGGTGACATGAAAAGTATTTAGACGAATCCCCCCATTTTTAATGAAGAATTATAGTGAGCTGAATTCACCTCCATCATTTAATACTGGTTGTAATTGCTGGGCATGACAAGAGTCCATGTGTTTTTTCCCACTATGGCAGGCTGGCAAACCTAGCTTAAAACCTAGAGGATCCCTACTAAAGTTAAATGCACAAAACTCTAGGGTTAACAAAAGCACTTAGTGTATTATGAGTCTTCATAAACCCTTTGGACACCAGAAAATACTAGCTATATAGATTTTTTTCGTTATTGGGTATACCGATGAAATATCATCAGCTTGTAACAACCCTATTGCTGAGAGATTTAAAAAACCCAAAAAATTCTAAATCATTTTTTACGTTTGAGTCTTTTGAAAGCCTTCTTGAATTCTGACTGACTTTGGAGTATTTTCCAAATATGAACAACGACCTCATTTCCTCCTCCCCCACCCCCGCCACACACACCTCCTTTTCTTAGAACTATTTAAATTCAGTGTCCACTCAGGGTTTTAAAAACTCAGTAGGAAAGGTAGAAAAGATTTAGAAGAATAAATTTTGAGATTAATAGGTAAAAACTCTGAGATAAAGTATGAGTCACTTTTAGAAATTATGTTTAGAAGAGTTTTATCTTGTAAGGCTTTATTTCTCTTCAAGATAGTTTGGGATGCTAATTAGTATATTCTTGCTAATTGGATCGCTTATTTTATCCCCCTCCCCCATATTTTTGTCTTGGTTTAACTGTCTTTTGGAAACATTTGAAAGATGTATATGTTTTGGTGCCTCCTTTGAAAAAATATTCTTTGTATTTTATTTTGAATATGGGAAAATTTTAGAATAATTTAAACATTTTTGTCTTCCAATTGTATCTATAGAGAAAATGGCAAAAGCACTCCTTAAATTATACCTATTTCTTCATTGTATTTTGTAAGTGCATACTATTTGCTTTCAAATGTACCAGGAAAATATTAATTTATGATATTGTCCTGGCTTATCCTTCTAATCTTATAATTTAGTTTGTTTAAAAATGAACACTCATAATTTTTAAAAAGTTTTATTGGGGTATACTTGATATATAATAACTTGCTATGAAAGTGTACAATTGCTGTAAAATGTACAACTTGATAGTTTTTTTAAATCCTCACCTGAGGTATGTTTATTGATTTTAGAGAGAGAGAAAGGAAGAGTAAGAAGAGAGGGAGAGAGAGAGAAACATCGATGTGAGAGAGAAACTGATTGGTTGCCTCCTGTATGCGCCCTGACCTGGGATGGAACCGGCAACCTAGGTATGTGCCCTGACCAAGAATTGAACTGTGACCTCCTGGTTTATAGATTGATAATCAACCACTGAGCCACACCAGCTGGGATTAAGATTTTTTTTTAAATCCTCACTCAAGGATATGTTTATTGATATTTTTGGAGCGAGGACGGGAAAGAGAGAGAGAGAGAGAGAGAAACATTAATGTGAGAAACATCTATTGGTTGTCTCTCGTATGTACCCAAACAGACTGAACATGCAACCTAGGTATGTGCCCTGACCAGTAATTGAACTCGCCACCTTTTGGTGTACTGGATGACACTCTAACCAATCAAGCCACACTAGCCAGGGCACAAACCTCACTTCTTAATTCTGGTTGCTTTTCTATAGATTCCATTTTATTTTCTATGTAGGCAAATGTATATATACACACACACACACACACACACACACACAAACACACACACACACACTGAGTGGCCAGATTATTATGACCACCTGACGTTTGTAGGCAAATTAGCCATACACTGCATCGTATGGGATATGGAAGCCGAAGGCCTGTTTGAACACCTTTGCTGTCTGCAGTTACCAAGATAAAACGTCTCGAATTCGCACAGGAACACAAGGATTGGACAGTTGAGCATTGGAAAAAAGTCATGTGGTCCGATGAATTACATTTCCAGTTGCATAATGTAGATGGCAGAGTGAGAATCTGGCAGAAACAGCATGAAAGCATGTACCCCACATGCATGAGTACAACCCTTCAAGCTGGTGGGGGCAGTGTTATGGTTTGGGGCATGTTTTCCTGGCATGATTTGGGCCCTTGAATTCGTGTGGAACAACGTCCGAATAGCACAACATACGTAAGTATCGTTCCTGATCAAGTTCATCCTATCATGTTGATGGCATATCCCAATGGAGATGGCTTCTTCCAACAAGACAATGTGCCATGCCATGGTGCTCATATTGTGCAGGAGTGGTTTCAAGAACATGAGGGAGACTTTACCTTGCTTAGGTGGCCCCTACAATCACCAGATCTCAATACAATTGAGCATTTGTGGGATGAAGTTAAAAGAGCCATCAAGCAGCTGGTTCCACAACCATCAAATCTCAGAACTGGACAGTGCTATTCACCAGGCATGGTGTCAGATTTCTCGAATCACCTTTCAACATCTCGTGGAATCAATGCCAAGAAGAATCGCCGCAGTATTGAAGTCAAAAGGTGGCCCAACGAAGTACTGATGGGGTGGTCATAATAATCTTGCCACTCAGTATATATATCCCACGTTCAAAGGCTGTTAAATCACGTTGTTTACCCCTATCTTCAGAAAAAAATCACTTCTACTGTCGTGGTAAACAACCTGCTTCCCTATTTATAATGGTCTGGCCCTCTAGCAATTTCAGTGCAAAATTATAGCTAATTTGCCTACAAATGTCAGGTGGTCATAATAATCTGGCCACTCAGAATATATATATATATATATATATATATATATATATATATATATATATATATATTTACTTTAAAGGTGTTGCTCTACTTTCTTCTCTTTTGCCTTAACTCTCATGAGAAATCTGCTGTCATCCTTATATTTGTTCTTGTGTATGTAATGTGTTTTTTTTCTCTAGCTGCTTAAAATATATATTTTTATTGTTTGGATAATTTGATTATGATGTGCTTTGGTGCCATATTCTCATGTTTCTTGTACTTGAAGTTAGTGTGGTTCTTGATTCTGTGGTTAATTTTATTTAAATTTGCAATATTTTAATCAAGTATTTATTAAAACATTTTCACTCCCAGGGATCTTCTCTACTTTGGGACTACCAACACACAAATATTAGACTCTGAAGTTGTCCCACAACTCACTATTTCTCCATTCATTTTTTTACTTACTTTTTCTCTCTGTGCTTCGTTTTGGAAAGTTTTATTAGTATGTCTTTAATTTAATAATATTTTCTACAATATCTAATCTACCATTAATCCCTTCCAGTGTATTTTTTCTTTCAGACATTATAATTTTCATCTCTAGAAGTTTTATTTGAGTCTTTTTCATATTTTCTCTCTCTATTAAGTTTTTAAAAATATGAAATATAGTTATAATAACTATTGTAATGTTCTTGTCTGTTAATCTGAACATTTGTGTCAGTTCTGGGTCAGTTTTAATTGGTTGATTTTTTTTTCCTTATTAAGATTTATATTTTCTTGCTTCTTTTCATGCTTGGTAACTTTTGATTGAATGCCAAACATTGTAAATTTTGCATTTTTTGAGTGCTGGACATTTTGGTATTTTTATGAATATTTTTGTGCTTTATTTTGGAATGCAGTTACATTACTTAAAAACAGTTTATTTCTTCCAGATTTTATTTTGAAGATTTGTTAGGGTCACCTGGAAGTGTATTTTATTAGGCCTAATTATTTCCCACTTCTGAGGAACACTCTTCTGAGTACCCTACCCAATGACCCATGCATTATGATGTTTCCCTGTCAGCCATGTGGGGACAGGCACTATCCTAGTCCTAGGTTAGTGGTCGGCAAACTCATTAGTCAACAGAGCCAAATATCAACAGTACAATGATTGAAATTTCTTTTGAGAGCCAAATTTTTTAAACTTAAACTATGTAGGTAGGTACATTGTTATTAACTTAATTAGGGTACTCCTAAGCTGGCCTTTGCTAAAAACGTCCTCAATCTGATTGAAGTACTTTCGCTGAGGTCGACCCCTTCCAACTCTCCCATCCACACTCGTCTAGTATACTTGTTTCAGATAGACGAGTGTGGATGGGAGTGTTGGAAGGGGTTGACCTCAGCGAACGTACCTCAAAACAATGTACTTCCCCGGAGCTGCATCTCCCCTCGCCCAACCGACCGACACCCCCCACTTCTTCTAACGCCACTTCTTCAAAATAGACTCCCCCAGGCCAAAAACCGACTTCTGCGCATGGGCCACGAAGTTTCAATAGCACTGTACGTGCGCGCCCGCACATGGTATTTTGTGGAAGAGCCACACTCAAGGGGCCAAAGAGCCACATGTGGCTCGCGAGCCGCCGTTTGCTGACCACTGTCCTAGGTGAACTCTAGATACAGTGGGGCCTTGACTTACGAGTGTCCCTACTAACGAGTTTTTTGAGATACCAGCTGTCTCTCAGCTGATTTTTTGCATTGAGTTGATAGAGTAATTTGAGTTAACAAGCTCCTTGACGAGCTCGGTCTCGGAATGAATTAAACTCGTAAGTCAAGGCCCCACTGTATTCTTTCTAATCCTTTCAGGTGGTTTTTTTCCCAGCCTCAGATGTTTTTTCACATTTATGTGCAAATCACTACTCTGCCTCTTCTTCTTCTTCTTTTTTTTTTAAAAGAGAGATCTGGAGTTCTCTCTCTGTGGAAGTCTCCCCTCTTTGCTACTCTGTTGTAAAAATTCTAGCTGCCTGGGTCTCTCCAGACTGTCAGCTTTGTCTTTTCTGCTCAGGGATTCAGCTGGATTCCCTCTGGTTTGCTTTCCCTGGGCTGAAACCTGGAAACTCTCTCAAGGCACGAATGTGGGCCTCACTTATTTGTTTCTTGTCTCTCAGGGATCACTATTTTTCACTGCCTGCTATCCAGTGTCTTATTGAGAACCATTGTTTCATACATTTTGTTTGTTTTCTTAATGGTTTCAGGCAGGATGGTTAATCTGGTCTCTATTACTTTAAATACTGTTATTATAATGAAGGAATAATTATATGCTACACTATGTGCTAGATGCCATAAGTATAGCTGTAGGAATTAAGTAGAAGCAATTTCCAGAGTGATAGGAGAAAGATACGTGGAAGAAGGGAACTGATATTTGAAGGTAAAGTAGGATTTTGATATATACAGTGGAAGCATCATATCACTGGAGTCAGAAATAGTCCTCCTCGTATCACAAGAGAACTATGGAGACATGAATGAGAAAAAGCTTTGTTCTTGACTACTTTAAAAGACCAGTCTACATATTTACCTCAGGGAATTCCCCCCCCCCCCCCCCCCTATCCATGTCTTTTAGATGGAAACTATCAAGAAATACATTAAAAGGTAAAGTTTTCACACTTGGGAATATGTTGTTTTTTCCCAAAGGATCCTGCTCAGGTTAGCACATCCTTCCAGCAGTTTACCCTTTGTGGGTTTTATTCTGGAAGGAACCTTTGGCTGGTTAATTTTGAGAGTTTGTAGGAGGAACCAAGCACCCCCCCGCTCTTTCAGACCTTACTGAGAATCTCTTGCACTACAGATGGAAATGTACTGAGTTATGAGTTCCAGCCAATGTCCTCACATTGGCCCACCATGCTTTCCAGCGAGCACTTGTTGGCACCTTTTGGGATCTCCTATTCTCAGATCCATCATTTTGCTCCCTTCTCTTTCCTTCTACACGGCAGGGCATGTTGCCACTAGGGTTTGCCGCTGCCAGTGGTTTACCCCTATCTACTCATATATTCAGGTTCCCGGTGAAATCTTACCACTTAATTGTCACCATTTGATGCAAATATTGTTCATTGGTTTTGGATTTTGGTATCCTAGTTGTTCTGTTTTTATGGGAAGATTTGCAGAAATTTAAATACCAGATTGTAGCTGCCATCATATTTCCAGAATTCCTCCCTGACCAGTCTGTTTTTCACATTTATCTCTCCATTTGAGATACAGCTAATAGTTTTCTGGAAGCTCTGACCCAAAGGTTAATGAAATGGAAACTAGATTGTGATAAAAGAAACTAGCCTAGCAGGAGGTAGCTTGCTACTGGGATTCTTTTTAATGCAGACATTTAATTTTTCTGGATGTGTTTGTCTGTGGCTTACCAGCCATTACTTTTTTATTACTTAATTTGCAAATATGATGACAATGTATATATCATTTTTATGCATTTCAGATATGCCATGAGTCAATTTCTGTCCTCCTGCCCTATAAGCATGAAAATTATTTAAAAATTTTGATACAGCATCATTACGTTAGAATTCAGGTATTGGTTCTATTACCTACCACCAGAATTGTAAAGGAATTTACGTTTTGCCATATTGAGTACATTTTTTTTTTTTGTCTTTGTGAGCTGAGGTTTTCTTTTTCCCCCCTGACCTCTTATTTTTCTTGGTATAAAAAATCATTCTGGTTGGAAATGTAGGAAGTGAAAAGCTTTTTAGGGTTTTCGTTGGCTTCAAACCTAGAGAGGGTCAATTAAACCAATCCAATTTCTTTTGGAACTTTGCCTCTTTTTTTTTTTTTTTGAGGAAATTAATCACTGTAGAAATAAACATGTCATCTGGTCATTTGAAACCTTATGGATTTTTGTTCAAGTTTAAAATTGATTAGAAGTAGTGTTGGTAGTGGACTGGGGTGAGCGAGAAAGGAAGGAAGCAGAATTAATTATCCCCCCCAAATCTATTCCACTCCAAGGGCATTTTCTGCAAAATCACTATTGCAAGTGTATTGTTAAACCTCGCCATGAAGGGTGAGTATATTAGCAATTTTACTTGATTCACAGGAGAGGAAAATAGGAATCTGAGAAATTCTCAAAAGCCCAGGAAGATGTAATTAATTCCCAAACTTCCTCCTTGTGTTCTGTCTTCTGCTACAGAAATAACTGAGCTCTGAACAGCAATAATCATTCATGACCTACACTTTCCCTTATACTAACAATTTTCACAGGGATTCAGAAAGCTCTCATTTTGGAAACTAGAAATTATTACTGATCCCACACATTTTTGTGTACAAGTAGACTTCGATATACTTGGATGATTTACAGCAAGGAGAGGTTTTTCTCCTCATCTGACCTCATCTCTTTGTCCCTAGTACAGTCCATCTGCTCTTCTCTTGAGTCTTGCTGTGTGTGGTGCCCAGTTCCCAACTGTTTAATTCCCAGTTCCCCAGGCCGATGTCTGCCGTCTACAAAGCCTCCCAGCATCAGCTCTGTTAGTAAGAGTTAACCTCTATTCTTATCTAGTTTAAAACTCAATTCCTGCAGGAAGGCTTCTTCCATTAAATGCCATTCATTCCCTCTGATGGTGCCATTGGGGCATTAGCCCTTCTGCACATGTATATTTGATTTGAATATAATGCTGCTCACTGCACTTAATATAATTTCTAGTCCAAACTGAGCTCTTAATTAATGTCTACCATAGTTCCCCATTATCTAGGGTTTTGCTTTCCACAATTTTAGTTACCTGTGGTCAACTGCAGTCTGATGACTAAATGGAAAATTCCAGAAAAAACAGTTCATACATTTTAAATTGTGTGCCGTTCTGAGTAGTACGATGAAATCTCATGGCATTCTGCTCAATCTCGCCCTAGGTTGTGAATCATTTCTTTGTCCAGTGACTCCATGCTGTATACTCCACCTGCCCATTAGTCACTTAGAAGCTGACTCAGTTATCAGATTGACTGTCATGATATCGCAGTGTTTGTGTTTAAGAAACCCTTGTTTTATTGAATAATAACCCCAAAGCACGAGGGTAGTGATGCTGGCAATTCAGATATGGCCAAAGAGAAACCATAAAGTGCTTCCTTTAAGTGAAAAGGTGGGTAGAGTACAGTAAGATATTTAGAGAGAGACTATATTCACATAACTTTCATTATAGTACTAGAGACCCAGTACACGAAATTCGTGCACTTTAGGGGGGCGGGGGTCCCTCAGCCCGGATTGTGAGAGGGTGCAGGCCAGGCTAAGGGGCCCCACCAGTGCACAATCGGGGCAGGGGAGGGATGCAGGAGGTTGGCCAGACTTGGAGGGACTGCGGGAATTCTCCAGGGCATGTCCAGTCGGTCTTGCTCAGTCCCAATGGGCTGGACCCCAGCAGCACGCTAACCTACTGGTTGGAGCATCTGCCCCCTGGTGGTCAGTATACATCTTAGCGACTGGCCAACCAGTCGGCTGTCTGCCCCCTGGTGGTCAGTGCATATCATAGCAAGTGGTTGAGCGGCCTTAGCATATCTTTAGCATATTACACTTTGGTTGAATGGCTGACTGGGCAACTGGACACTTAGCATATTAGGCTTTTGTTGTGTAGGATATTGTTATAATTGTTCTATTTTATTTTTAGTTTTGTGTTAATCTCATACTGTGTCTAATTTATAAATTAAAATTTATTGTAGTTATGTATGCATAGGAAAAAACAGTATATATAAGGTTTAATACTATTCATCCACTGGTGGTCTTAGAACAAATTGCCCATGGATAAGGAGGTCTAGTGTATTAACTAATTAATTTATCACCTTTGTTTGTAGGAAAACCAGTAAGTAAGCCCCATGTATAAAAAGTCTGTATTTACTCAGGTTTTGAGTGTTTGAGAGTAAAACAAATGTGAAAACAAGAGGAGGATGAGTTTAGATGAACTGATTTTATACTAGAATTTGGTTACTTGCATAAATGTTTTTTGAATTATAAAAATAGCTACCCTGTATTGCTGTATACCAGGCACTCTGCTAAGATATCTGGATTATTTTGTCTAATCCAATACTTGGCTGTATGCATTCTTATTATACAGGGTGGGGCGAGATAGGTTTACAGTTATTCATATGGAAAATAATACAATAACTAATAAATAATAATAATACAAGAATAAACTCTGTGTTCCACATACTCATGACTGTAAACCTTTTGCCCCACCCTGTATTTATTTTACAATTAACAATAGGGGTCCATATTGCTTTTAACTGCTAATTATGTCAGAGATGTGCCCCCGAGTTCAAATTTTAAATCTAATTTTGTTTATTTGGAAAGTAGTTCCTGAACTCTGAGTTGTAATTTAAACAGAAAAAAACCTACAGATCATGGCAAAACAACAAATCTCAGTAGCATGAATTGATTAAGAACTTTTCATCATCTTTTATCATGGCAGGGTCTGGCCTTGTAGTTTAGAACAAGGAGTCATAAATTGGGATACTTAAGGCCAATCCAAGTGGAGGAAAGTTCCCAACAGACTCAGATTTAATAAATCACAATGGAGCTATTCACCTTTTAAGATAGGATCTTTCCCTTGTTGGTCAAAGGCATTAGAGTGAAAAATAAAAATTTACTAGAGTTTAAGGAGTAAAGAAGAATCAGGAGTAAAGATGGAGTAAAATAGTGAGTTTCTGTTTGGTAAAATCCAGGATTTAAATCTTTTTCTTTTAAAGGATACGGAAGTAAACACTGATGACAGTTTTTCTCAAAGCCAAGAATGAGTCTGGGATCAACCTTGGTCATAGTTTTTATTTACATAAATTAAATTTGGCCTGGCCAGTGTGACTTGGTGGTTGAGTGTTTATCTGTGAACCAGAAGGTCATGGTTGGATTCCCGGTCAGGGTACATGATCGGGTTTCAGGCTCAATCTCCAGTAGGGAGTGTGCAGGAGGCAGCTGATCTCTCTCTCTCTGAAATCAATAAAATATATCAAAACATTAAATTTGGTGGTGGTTGAGGTTTTGAGAAATGTGTTAGGTCATTATTGATCAGGTCAGCTACCCAAGGGACTCTGATCAGAGTAGGCCCTTAAACATCACATGAACAGTATATTTTCTTGGGTGTTTGGGTCTAACACAGGTTTTAAAATGGATTGTTCATAGACAGATGTGAATTTTTTGGCTGTCCAAGAGATGTATAAGATTAACTGAATTGACTCCCACTTCACTCCACTCCAAACGCATGTTATAATGTTCCCGAACATTGCCAATTTTTAAAAAAGCTTTTTATTGAAAGCATAGCCCAATAACTTGATGCCAGGTAGTGAGGAGAATCAATTTCTAAAGAATCCTCTAGCATATTTATGTTTTGATGAGTAACATAACTTTAAAAAATGTTATTTCAATATACCTCTTTTACCTGTAAAATAAAATTTATGTTCAGATATTCTTTTAATAAAGGCAAATAGTTTTCCATACAAGGAAAGATGCCGTATTTTTCTGTGTATAAGATGCTATTTTTTTCTAAAATCCTTAGACTGAAAATTGAGGGGCATCTTATATGCGGAAGTCAGCCGAGGAGGGAGCCTCTTGGGTGCATAGCTGCCCATACCATGTCAAAAAGGCTTCCTCCAATCGTGAACCTTACTGTTACTGACGTCAGCTGATGCCGTAGTTGGAGGTGGAGGTGGAGAGTGCGCAGATGCAACAGGGACCGGAGCATTCTGACCCCATAAAGATGTCAAAAAATAAAAAGATAAATACCGGTAAGTGATTGTCTTACTCTGCAAAATTCAAACTGAATGTAACCAACTATGCAAAAGAGCATGGAAATAGAGCTGCAGAGAGACAATTTGGACCTCCTCCCACTGAGTGTATGATCAGACAGTGGAGAAAACAGAAAGAACAACTCCTTAAGATGCCAAAAATGAAGAAGGCCTTAAGAGGAAAGCCAGCAAAATGTTTAAAATATTGATTTCTTAATTTTGGGTTGAAAAAGTGGGGGGTGTATACATGGGGGCATCTTAATTACGGAAAAATATGGTATATTAGGTCTTCATGCTCTGTCTTTAGTTTCAATACAATGAAACAGACTTAACTTTTTTTGCTCTACCTTTGCCAGATATCGAGTTAGACTATTATATTGTCAATATTTCAATCTATAAGCATGCATTTATTAAATGTCTTAACATGTCCTTGACTTCAGAAAAGTGTTTCCTTGTTTAATTTTATGAAAGCACCCGCCACAATGTCTGTTACATGGTCGGTGAGTATGAAACATTTTCTGGAGTTGAATACCTGTTAAACTTGTTGGCTACCCACTGTAAAATAAAAAGTCCTCAGAAACATATTAAGCAAGACTTAACCATTTTAGGAAAATAAAAATGAAGAAATGTTCAAATCAGAAAGTAAATATTATAGTTACCTATCTCACCCATAGGCACAAGTGGTATTTACTATTAGTAATTAGTACTGGATATGAAATATAAACTATACCAACTGGCATATAGCCACTGTTCTGAGTATCTACCCCTCCCAACTGCTCTCCTCACCCTACAATTCAGCAATTAATGAATTACTGCCTGGCACAACAGGGGGTGTCCAAGGCCCGGAGTTTAGTCAGATTGACCAATATCTAGGATATACTGTTCTTAAGTATCTTGATTATTACCCTTTTTCGCTTACCAGGTGTTATATACTAGGGACTGCAAATAAATTTCAATATTAGCTGGATACAGATTTTATTAATATATAAATCAGATTTTTTGGAGCATTTCCCAAACTCTCTTTCATGAAAATATTTTTCATTCACTTGAACACTGCGTATTTCTTTGGAGTAGGACTTTTCAGAGCCTATAATATATGACTTTACATTTTAAATCTTTAGGAAGGAATATCTCCATTTTCAAAACTTACTTGACTATGCTACCCCTTTTTACCCCGGGGGAACCAATTAATATCAATTGACATATGTGTATTAAAATCTTAAATACTTAGGATAGCCCTTGCTTTCTCCTCATATATGTAAAAAAATTAGTATTATTCACTCTTTTTGAATTATCAAATTCTGGCAAGGTATAGGAGAAGTTAGAGTTGATCAAGGCAAAGAGAAGTTGGAGTTAACTATTGTTTTAGTCAGGCTGGTTAGGTCAGGTTGGTTAGTCATGAGAATACACAAGTTCTAAATCTTAGTGGTTTAACACAAGAGTTGCTCATGCGAAGACTGCTATGGGTGGAGACATTGTCCCAGTGATTGTTCCTGATGTTGGG
The DNA here is from genome assembly GCF_028538775.1 of Myotis yumanensis. Lineage (NCBI taxonomy): Eukaryota > Metazoa > Chordata > Mammalia > Chiroptera > Vespertilionidae > Myotis > Myotis yumanensis. The sequence goes on from NW_027223752.1 coordinate 187,086,110, forward strand.
GAGCAGATGGGATGTATGGTGAGCCCTACTGTCTCTACCAAAAACATACTGTAAAAATCAGGAATGTGCAGTTTAATATGTTGATTGCCTTTCATTTTTATTTTGGTAAATAACTAAATAACAAGCTACATGACTTTAACTTCCCTCCAAAAATTTGTTGTTGTTGTTGTTCATCATTCTTCATCTTTGCCATTGAAAAGTCTCAATAGGCTTTGCCCAGCCTTAGAGTGTGCATGATTTTTACCATTACATGTTAAGGTATTTCATTCAAGTTTTTAAATATTCAATCTATGCTGTATGTTTATACAGAGTTGAAAGTTTGGTCATCAGATTCCTGGGCTTTTTGGCATCTTGTTTACATATTGATATTGTTCATTTCAGTGTTTCTTATTCTTATATCTATTTGGCTAATTTGTATGTAGATACTCAATTAAAAACTCTACATTTTTTCCCCCTAAATATCAAAGGTACTGTCTTTTACTATGATTATTTCCTAAAAGACACTTGCTGCATGGGAAATCTTCCCTGATTTTGTCACAACTGATGGTCTCTGTTGAAGAGATATTCTTGTCTTTGTTATCAAGGAGATGGGAAAAGATAGGAACACCAGTAGAACTTTACAAGAGCAGCTGAACATAGTATCGCACCGTGTCTGGTCTAAATCAGTTGTTACTGATTTTTCAGTTTTGTGAAGCATACATTCACTCAGACTTATTCATATTACCTCCTGCACCTCGCCTCTGGGTAATCTCCCTGTGTTTGGACACTTTATTGAAAGGAGAGCAGCTACCTCAACCTGGGATAGACCAATGCTGAAGGATGCTGTGGTGACGGAAGGATGAATCCCCTTTGCTCATGATTTAAATATTTTTTAAAAATGATTTGGACTTTAACATGGTCCACAAATATGGTTTTTTTTTATGATGCTGTAGGGGAGGAAAAATATCTTTTTCTTTTACCCTTCTAATTTGTCAGCTGGGGGCCTTATAACAAGACAGATTAACAAGACAAAAGCATTCAGATGTATGTAACATCACTTTTACACGACTTGGGGGTCTTGGTAAGGACATGGAGACTGAAGAAGTGATTAAACCCTGAATGTTTTTTATTTTTTAATTAATCCTTACCCCAGGATATTTTTCCATTGATTCTTAGAGAGAGTGGAATGGACAGGTAGAGACACAGAGAGAAACATCAACGTGACATTGATTGGTTGCCTCCTGCCTGACCGGGCCGGGGATTGAGCCTGCAACTGAGGTACGTGCCCTTGACTGCAATCAAACCTGAGACCCTCCAGTTTGCGGGCCAAAGTTCTAGCCCTTGAGCCAAATCAGCCAGGGCAAACCTGAGCGTTTTTATGCTGGGTTTGATGAAGAGTGGAAAGTCATAGGAAAATCTGATAGGACTAAAGAGAGTATGCGCTAAGAGTAGTAAACTAGGGACACAGCAAGGGCTGCTTGTTCAGATTCCTCTCAGCATCTTATCTTAGAGATAAGGATGTTCCTTTCTTCCCAGTATGGGGAGGTCACCTCTCACATGAGGGTGCTAGGAGATGCTCCAGAGGAAGGTCAGAAAGTCTTTCCTGCACATGGTGTTTCTCATATTCCTTCAGCTTAAAACATCCACTATGTCAAGGTGCCATATTTTGGGGTAGTGTGTTCTGAACCCATCGATGCTGTGAATAAACACCCAGGAAAGCTCAGTGGCCCCAACTATCCCTGATACTGTCCTTCCTGGGTTTTCTTATTCTTTTTTTCTTGCCAAATTCTCCTGACCAGGTAGGTATGGCCTAGGCCAATTTAAGAAATTCATAATGAACAAGTCCTGGGTGGCAGATATACTAAGTCACTATTTGTAATATTTCCCCCTGGCCATGCAAATCCAGTGCTCAGATAAAATAGTTTTTTCTACAGAAAAGTTGGAGCTGGGCTTTAGAGTCTTCAGCCTCTTGGATTTTTAAAATTAAATAAATAAATAAAAAGACAAATAAAGAAGAAAAGGGAAAAAAAAAATCCACCCATAACTGCCATCACTCTCCTGCACAAAAATTACTGCTGTTGTCATACCTGTGTGTATTATGGTCTTCTACGACCTTTTCTCTGTAGACATAAATAATTTCTCAAGGTTGATACTGTTGTGGCAGAATGCACGGGAGAACGATCAGCCAGCACTCTGAGGGAGGAAAGTTTAACCTTTATTTCGCAGATTTGCTAGTCCAGGGGGTTCCGGATCCAAAGCCTGAACTGAACTCGTGGGGAGGCTCTGACCTATATATCTCCTCCTGCGGTGGGCTGCTGAGGGTCCCTGCAGCTCCGCCCAAGTCAGTCAGAGTGGGGAAGTAAGACTACAGTTTTAACCAGATACTGAATTAGGTTGCAACCCCCCCTCCCATTTTCCTTTTCAATACCATTCCATGTTTTCTTTTGCTTTTACATTTTATAGACTCCTTTTAATATATTTTTTAAAAATCCATAATCTTTATATTTATCATTTTAGTGGCTGTTTAGTGGTTTATTGGGTTAATGCACCATCATTTGAGAATGATTTACTGCTCGGAGAAATGGGTTCTTTGAGAAACATTTCCCATCTATCCTTTTGGTCTGAGCAGGACCCTGGAATACATAGGCCATTGGCCTCTCTCCCAGGTGCACGTGCTCACCATATCGCCCATTACCCCCTTTTACAGAATATTTGAAATATTTTCATCTATGAATATAAATGCTATTCAAAATTTATATGGGAAGAAATGATAAAAGAAGGAAGTATTCTCTGAGGAAGATTATTTTGGGTAGGGTTGAAGGTGGGGTTTTTCATTTTATCTGACATTGGCCTTCAAATGAAAATAGGAGGAACTGCAGCTATATTTTAACCACAGAATTGTGCATATATGTATCTGAGGAGCGTGATGAAACAGCTAAGAAAATGACCATCAATGCCTCGAACTGAGTCATTACCATGGATATACTTATTTAAGCGGATTCCCGGCTCTCCGCATTCAAATGGCTCCATTGTTAATATATGCCACTCTTCCCCAGGGTTTGCACATTGGAGAGGATGCCTTTTTCTCTCTCCCCTCCTGCTGCCACCTCTCCACCTGGGATTATGCAGATTCTGGTTTAAACCTCTTTATTCTTTTCTGCAAGTGCTCAGTGTGATGGGCTTCATTTCCGCGACTAAATAATAATGGATTCCAGCCTTCACTAGTGACATTTGGAAACTACATGGCTTCTATAATCTGTGTGTCACACAATAGAATGGCCACCCTGTCCCAGCAATGTGAAAATGTAAATAAGAGGAGTGTTATAAACATGTAGCGGCCAACATCTTAAAATGAAGGTGGGGGAGGGGGTCCTCAGGATTGTAACAGCCAATTTTATGATTTTCCAAGCTGGATATAAAGGACAATCTTATCGATAGTGGGTATGTGTGATAATCAAGGGAAGGCACTTAGAAAGGGTTTAATTTATTCTGTCAGATATTCAAGGCTATAAAACATTTCAGCAAAGCCATCATTTGAGAAATAACAAAGATTAAAAGCCAGCATTGGATATCACGAGCTCACCTCCTTCCTGCCCTTTACTTGGACTACCAGTTTTGTATTAAATGAAGCATACTTATCATTGATTAGCATTTATTTCCATCTTCTTGGGTGTACCGTGCTTTTTGATGCTCTAGATGTAAGGGGATACAGTTTCCTGTCTAAAGTAACGGAGTATCTTTTGTTTATAAAGGTAAACAACACATGCGAAGGGCGTGAAGAAAGAGTTTTGATGACTGTGTCCGATCTGGGCTCTAAGGTTGTAGTCTGTGGAGGGAGGAGAGGCAAGGCCACAGAAAGGGCCTGTGGGGCAAGGATATTTGAAAAGAGCAGTGGTATTTGTCTAAAGATCAATGACCTTGAGGATAAGATGACTGAAACCTCACATCCCAGTTACAGTTCTCGAGGCGAAAAAAAACACCCCGCGTTTGCTTATTCCCTTATTCCCACTTCCCTTATTCTCAGTTGCCAGCAGCAGAGAATGGGAATCAGTTTCCTGCCTTGAGGAAAACATATTTTATTGAGCTTCTCGCTTCCATGTGCTCTCCTCTGTAAGAGAAAGAAGGAGGCTTTTCTGCTCCCAGTGCCCAGGGAGGACCCTCCCTCATTGCACATTCCTGAATCATCGGGGCGCCTGCACTTGGTGTATTGACTCTTAGCAGTGACACCTCCACCTCTGCGTAATATGTCTTTCAAGTGCGGAGCCTTTCCTGGTCAATACTGAATCAATTTGCTCTGGCAGTCTAATTGAATGCCTCCCTCAGACAAATGGGTCACCGGGGACAGGGGAAAACCTTGATATGCAGATCTGAATCGAAGCCCCAGAGAAGGCTGTTTTAAAAATACATATATTCCCTGTTAGAAGTAGCCTATGTAACGAAGGCAGTGCTATGTCTTTGCTCAGTGAAATGAACATAAATTAATCTATTTATATCCTCCTTTTTGTTGCAATACTATTTAACGAGAGAGAGAGAGAGAGAGAGAGAGAGAGAGAGAGAGAGAGAGAGAGAAAGGGAGAAAGAAAGAGAGAAAAAGACCAAAACTGAAGAATGAATCTTTAGGATGAGAAATTTCTTGCTTCAAAATTTTGGTTATGTAGATCTATTTTTGAAAATGGCACACCATTTCTATATAGTAAATTACATCAATGTTTAAGTTATTTGATATCCTTAATATTCATAAATACAGCTTTTTCCTAAGATGACCCTATTTTTTCTCATTGTTCCCTTGGGGGTTTATGAGAAAGAAAGGGGCAGGAAACTTTCCTGTGAGTGTTCAGCATGTGTCAGCCTCTTTCTAGCCCTATGAGGAGTAGCAATCCCTGCCGTACAGAGGGGGTACTCAGAGAGCTCGGGTAACTTGTCCCAGATAATGTAGTTACTTCTTGGTATGAACCAGACTCTGGTGTTTCCAAGACCAATGCTTCTTTTCCTATAAGGTTGGATTTTGATATTACTTTAAAAAATGTTATCTTGGGGACAGTTCCTTTTATTCATCTTTCTACCTAAATGATGTGAAAGTCTATGTATATGTCTCTGTAGTAACAATTGCCACAAACTTAGTAGCTTTAAACAAAACTAATGTACTTTATTTCAGTTCTGGAGCTCAGAAGTCCAAAATTGGGTTTCCCTGAGCTAAAATCAAACTTGCATTCCTTTCTGGAAACTGTAGGAGAGAATCTGTTTTCTCGACTTTTCCAGTGTCTAGAAGCTGCCCTCATTCCTTGCCTCATGGTCGCTCCCTTCATCTTCAAAGCCAGCAATGGCTGGTTGAGTCTTTCTCACATTGCATCATTCTGACCTCTGCTTTGGTCATTGCTATGATTGCACTGGGCCTAACTGGGTAATCCAAGGTAATCTTCACATCTCGAGGTCAACTGATTAGGAAATTTAATTCCACCAGCAACCTTAATTCTCCTTTGAAGTGTAACCTAACATAGTCACAGGTTCAGTGGAGTAGGACATGGACCTTTGGGGGGACCATTATTCTGCTTAAAATATGCTATGCAGTCTTCTAACAGGTTAATACAGTAGGTGTGAGAGACCCAGGATTTGAAGTCAGATTGCCTGATTCAAGTCCTAACCCACTGCTTTCTCATTGTGTGATTTGGGGCAAGTCAATTACATTCTCTGCACCTTGGTATATTCATCTGTAAGACAGGACTAATAATTTGTGGTGGAGCTTGAGATAATATATGCAGAGTGCTCAGCATGTATCAACACATGACATATAGTAGACATCCAATAAATATTGGACATTATTTTTTTTTTACAAAACATTAGATGCACAGAAGGTTTCATAGATTTGTGCTGCACAGAAGGTTTCATAGATTTTTTTTTTTTTTAGCTTTCTTACCACTCTATGGCACTTACTGTTAATACATTTCTAGTTTATTGTGAAGTTATTTTAAATCAAAACTGTAACTGTAAAAAAATTGTGGCTTAAAATGAAAAGAAAATTAGGGTGAAATTCACCCTATTAATAACATCATAATCATTTAATATTTTAATACTTCTAAGTCTTTGCACTTTGTAAATGCCTGAAGGTATCCAAGAAGCTGAGGTGGCTAGAGGTGAGGGCAGAGGCTGGGAATTGGTCAGGAATTTGCATTCTCTCACTCTTTTTGCTGCATTGAAAGGTACATAGTGGGTCCCTTAACCTTGATTATTTAAATCTTTTCAACTCAGTGAGGACATAGCAACTTATTAAGAGCTGACTTGACCTATTCAGTGAGTTTGGCCTTAGCCATGTACAAGTAACAGAAAACAGGTCTCAAACTGGCTAAAACAATGAGGTGTTTATCAGCTCAGGTAACTGAGAAGTCGCAGAGGGATGTCAGGCTTCAAGTAGGGCTGGAGCCAGTGGCTCACTGATGCCATCATTTTGCCTCAGTCTCTCTTTGTTTTCACTAGGACTGCTTCAGCCTAAGGCTGGCTTCCCTTGGGGTCACTTTCTAGGGGCTTCATGCTCTCTTGCTTAGGCCCTGCAGGAGGAGACAGCACAACTTGGTAGCCGTCACAGAAGCATAAAGAAGCATAACAAAGCCTCTAACAAGCAATCCTCCACATCTCATTGGCTGAGGTGCATTCTTAGCCTCTTGCATCATCATTGAACCAATCATAGTGGCCAAGGAAGAGCAATGTGCTGATCAGCTTATGCCAATTAGAGTTTATCTGGCACTGTGTGTGTATGTGCGTTCAGCTTTTCCCCCAAATGGAGTTACTGGATAAAATGTAAGATAGATAAACTACTCAAGCTGTATGGGGGAGAGGTGGATTCTAAGCAGCCAAACTCAGCAAATAATGAAAACAGCTCAGCACATCTGGGGATGTAAAAGACACTCTTTCCCTAGGTAATGGAATCTGGCTGAGTTGGGGTCCTGGTTTCTTATACCGCCATGAGCCGGTCTCTTTAATCATCCCTATTGCTCATCATCTTGTTAATTTATGGAGCATTGCCCAAAGGTTTCAATGCAGAGATTCGCTTTTAAAATGTTAAGTACTTAATTTATTAATTTGTAAGGATTTATCAAACACCTACGAATGGCAGTTGCTCTTCTAAACACTGGGGATTCAGAAGTGAACAAAACGCAGTCCCAAACTTTAAGGATCTTACCACCAAATAGAGCCCCTCAATGACCAGGATCCTTAGAGTGACTGGGAGGTGGGACAGAGTGATGGAGATTGGGAAGTAGAATGAGGTGGTAGCCTGAAATGCATTTCATGGGGGCCTAGTGTGGACTGAATTGAAAGTGGTTTGAAAGCATGTATTCACATCACAGTTCATGACCTGTATGGGGAGGCTCTGGAGGAACCAGGGGTCAAATCTGTCAATTAAAATCCTATTTTCTCTCCAAGAAGTAGGCCCTCTGGGTCATCCTGAGAGCTTCACTGATGATGAACTTCACATTTTAACTGTATTTTCTCTAAATCACTACCTCCCTAGGGTGGGAGGTGCAGATCCCTTGGTGCACACAAAACTCACTTAAGCAATGAATCGACTTCCTGCAGGTCAGGGAAGGAAATCCACAGGGTGAGGGTCTAGGCAAGGGGCAAGGACTAGACTAGGAGAGGGACTAGGGTTAAACCAGTTACTGAAACTGTATCCATCCATGTGGTTGCCATTCTCTCAGTTTGTTATGTTTGAGTGCTGGAAGAACACAGGAAACCTAAGTATATTGAAACACCGTTAGTATTATAATTAAATAAAATTTCAAAGAACAATGAGATGACCCACATTAATAGTATTTTAGTAATTATTATACATGTGACATAATGATATTTTCTGCCAATTATTCTAATTAGCGTTACTTGGACACAGCCAGACCAGTTTTGAGTTTTCCCTTTGCTTTATTAGTTTTTCAGTATCTATAAATAGCATTAAGGCTTGTTGGGATCCCTGAAGGGGCTCATTAAATAAAACCTTCTATCCTGCCTGAGGGCTAAGAAAGGCCAGAAGTAGACAACAGAGTAAAACAGATGAGAGTTCAAAATACTACCTTTTCTATTCATTAAAGACTCAATTGGAGGTTATAGTTAATCATACTTTCCCACCCAGTTATTGGCTATGCTGCACCAAGTCTGACTCTCTTAGTGGGGGAGGTGTTAGGGGGAGAAGATAACGGGATGACTTGGGGCTGCCCTGTGGGACACAAAAGAACCAAGAACTAAAAGGGAAGAGCTGAGCTGAGCATGTCCAGTTTATTCCTCCAAATTTTCCATTGGATAAGTCACTTCCAGAGAGAGGTCATGGGTGTTACACTGGAGGAACTCCCTTCCTCAAGCATAGAGAAGTGTTCCCTTTAACTGTATAAACAATTTTTCTGGATGTTTTATACAGTTTAATTTTCTATTTATATACTGATTCAACCATACTGTCATCCAAAGACAAGATCTTGAATTCAAAACAACTATAGGACTTCCTTTATCTTCTGTCATCCCCTCTTTTACACTGTTCTTCTTCCTTATAGACTAAAACTGGCCCCTGGGCTTAGGCTTCTTGAGGTCCTCTTCTGTATTTATTTAAATTATTTAATTACATTAGATGCCATATTATATATATTTTAAATCCTCACCCAAAGATATGTTTATTGATTTTAGAGAGAGAGAAAGGGAGAGATAGAGAGAAACATCAATGAGAAACATCCATCGCTTGCCTCCCATATGTGCCCAGACAGGGGATTGAACCCGAAACACAAGTATGTTCCCTCCCCAGGAATCAAACCCACAACCTTTTAGTGTACGGGGCAACCTTCCAACCAACTGAGCCACCTGGCCATGGCTAGATGCCATATTTAATCCTCCCCAGTAGGTCCATAGCTTGTCACGTGCAGTCACTTGATATACATTATCCCATTTAATTCACAACAAACCTGAGGAATAGGACTTATTCTCATTTCTAGATGCAGAAAGTGTTTCTCAATTGGTAATTTATCCAAAGCTAAAGAGAGAGTAAGTAGTGAAAATAGAATTCAAACCCACGTCCTTTCACTCCAAAGCCTATACTGAGGTCTTGACTGGGAGAAGCTGATGACCTCAAGCACTTATTTCTCCAGTTTGGGGCAGGAGTGAAGAATTGGTTTGAGTCAGAGCTGAAATGTATCTACGCTGACCTATGAAATGAACATGTCCACATAGATCTTTAATAGAGGCGGGTACAGGAAAGAACATAGTTGGACATTGAATTCTCTGAAAGGTAAAGAGGGAAGATAACACAGTAGGACCTGGACTTGGAAAAGGTGCGGTTCGCCTTTGGGTAGGAGCCCTGGGTCAGAGAGATGGTCAAGTGTGTAAACAGTGGAGTTGAGTAGTTTCTTGACCTCCTGTTCGCAGATAGTAAGTAAGCAACTATTGGACCACAAAAGCCTGCTTCTTCTAGGTCACCTCTTCCCTTTCTTCTCCCTTCTCCCAGTCCAGGCAGCTGACAGGAGTGGAGTGCATGGCAACCTGCCCTGCAAAGAACCCTTATGACTCCAGGGCCAATGAAGGCTTCTCTGTTGTTGATGAGGAGAAGGAATAGAAAGTGTGTGTTATGTTTTCCTTTCTTGGGGAGTGGGGAGCTGTGCCCAGGTAAGCCTGTTTCTGAGGATCCATCTTCCTGGCCATCTTTGTCTCTGGAGCAGAATATTTTCCTTCACTTTCTTTTTGGTGGATAATGTTGTAAACCTGGTCTTACTTCTTCTCTGGGAGCCTATGTGTGCTTCCCCCCACCCACAACCCAATAATCTATTGAGACAACCAGTCATTCCAATTCCACCTACTTATAGCAGTGCACTAGAAATAGTCATCAGATTGACTGTGTCATGTATATGGCCATTTGCTTTTTTAATTCAAGAGAAACTTGCAAGTGTTATAGCTCAGGGATAGTGTGCTGGTACATTTATAGTGACAATTTTTCTTCTTTCCCTCTTACCTGGGTACCTGATAAGAATAATAAACATCTCGCCCAGAACTACGGGCAAAAACCCAAACCTGTGGTGTGAATGACTAAATATTTGGCTGAGTCTTGTGAGATCTAGGTAGTGATTTATTGGCTGATTATCTGGTATGGATCTAAGTTATATCATGAAATCTTTAACTGCAGAGGGGTGGCAAAAAGTGGTTTTAGAACATTATTAATAATGATTCTGAAATACTTAGAATTTCCTGTAGCAGGATGTCACATGGCCAGATCTCTGGTTCATTGGTAATTCCAATTGGCCTTATAGATATACTCATTTCTCATATTAAAACTAAAAAGTAAAATAAATGAAATAAAGCAATAGAAGTCCAGTTACTTTATTTTCAAATTGCTCAAGGAGACTACACAGTCAGTTCTTGACTTGATTTTAAATTCTATCAATAAATGTGAAAAAAGAAAAAGAAAACCACATTTGATTGATTTCCCTTGCTCTGCATCTATCTCTTTTACAAACAAACTGGAAACTGACAAAATTCTATTCCATTGATTTCTTTCTTGGTTGGGATGATGGGAGAATCTATTAGTCATTTATTTAAAATGGCACCTTTGAGATATAAATGGTGTCCCAAAAAATGTATACACACTTTGAATAATTGTTAATTCCAATGTTTCTTTCTTTTCAGCTTTAACCCATTGGAATTAATAATCATTTAAGGTGTGTATACATTTTTTTTGGGGGGGGGAACACTGTGTATACATTATTCATGGCGTTCTTAAGAGTTATCTTTCAATTGATTCCCAAGCAGAGATTCATGCACAGATTTAAATAGAAATGTGTAACCATGTGTTCTTGAGCTTGGCAGGACCACTGAAAAAGTCCTCACATGTTCTGGACAATGTATTTTTTTATAAGGTACCTTAGTGCCATGTCATAGATTGAAAGGGGAAAGGTAATTCTGATCAAGAACACACAGATTGTTAAAGTTAGTTAGGGATGGAAAAATTTGGTTTATGTTTAGATTGAACTTTTTCTATCACCAAAAAGTAGTTTGATTCAAATTTTCTTTGTGTGATTGCAAAAGTTTATTTGTGGTGAGGAAAAGTTGGGGGAAATCCTTTAACTTGCCAGAGGTCCCTTCATATCCTTTTCTACTGATAATAACTCATATTTCTTGAGAGCTAACTATGGGCTAGCCCTTACTGGTAAATGTTAAAATAATCAGCTTTCAAAACAAAAACAAAAACCACCTCTACTCCTCCCCCCAAACCAGTTCTAATTTGTAGCATCTGCCAATTTCTCTGTTTAAATACTCCCACTATGGCCAATTGCAAGCCATGAATGTGAAATAACTGAAGGAGGGATTGGGAAGAGATCTACCAGTAGGCTCTTATTGAGCTCATAGGAGTCTACTCCAATACACCACTGGCTAAAACTTTTGTATGCAATAAACTCTCACATCAACTCTATGATTCAAATACTGTAACGGCCTCATTTCAAAGATGAGAACATTGAAGCACCAGGAGGTGAATTAGCTTACCCCTGCTACGTAGCTAGTAAGTCGGACAATTAGGATGTGTACACAATAATCTGGCTCCCAAGCTGGTGCTCTTAACCACAAGACCATATTACCTGTAGCCAGTACTAGTTTTACCTCCAGTTCAGAAATTTGGTGGAAATATTGTTGAGGAATATGAGGTTGTTGAGTATGAAAGTTATACGGTAGAAAATACTTGTGGCAATCGATATCTTTATATCTATGTAAGTTCATTTCTTTAAATTACTTAAGGTAATGGCTATGGGGCCATTGGTTGAGGGCTAAGATAGTGCCCACATGGGGAATTATCTCTAAGAGTCAGTACAAATCATATCAAGGCAGAGTGTTTGTCTAGAAAGATGGTGGATGGGGAAACCCTGTGGGCAGGTGGTGACCTCAGGAGTAAGGCTCTGTCAGTATTGACTCAGCTCACACTCCTGGCTGTGAGTCATATGCCACAAAGGGGAACAGCTTCACGGACCATTTCTACCTGGAGGACACTTCTCTGTCTGCTCATCTGCCAATGAGCTCCAGAGAGCGGCTTGGACTCAGCATATCATAAATGAGGGTGTCTCCATTACCTGAGCTATGAACTCTAAGAAAAGCTAATGTGCTACCTCAGTAACCCCTCTTTGGCTCCTTGATATTGCAGTTTTCTTATATATGTCAGAATAAATGATTTTTTTAAAAAAAAGAAACCTTAAAGAAAACACTGTTTCTGTAGTCACAAGGCTTCTGGCACCAGTGGTTTCTCCACACCATGCAATTCTCCGAGGCCACCAACTGGGTATCCTGCAATTTAACTAAATTCTGACACTAACCACCTGGAATTAGCAGACCCCACAGGTTAGGGACTCAGTCCCACAAGGCTGCCCCCATTTTGGATGCCAGTAACAAATCCCAGGTTGTAACCTACACTTTTGACCTGTAAATCAACCCCTTCCTCAGGTTTGGTCCTTTGCTAGAATGGCTCACAGAACTCAGGGAAGTGCTTACTTATTATTACTGTTGTATTATAAAGGATATAAAGCAGGAATAGCCAAATGGAAGAGATGCATAGGGCAAGGAATGGTGTGGGGGCGTGTGGAGCTTCCATGCCCTCTCTGGGAGTGCCACCCGCATGGCACATGAATGTGTTCACCAACCTGAAGCACTCTGAACCCGTTCAGTTAGGGTTTTTATGGAGGCTGCATTACATAGGAGGAATCAAATAAGTCAGTGGCTATTGGTCATTAACCCCACCTCCCTTCCCTGAGGTTGGGGGTGGGCTAAAAGTTCCAACCCTCCAATCATTAGGTTGGTTCCTCTGGCAACCTGCCCCTAGCCTTCAAGAGTCACTCATTAGCATAAACTCAGGTATTGTTGAAAGGTGCTTATTATGAATAATAAAGACACTCTTCTCATTCCTATCACTCAGGAAATCCCAAGGGTTTTAGAAGCTCTCTGCCAGGAATAGGGGAGGAAGACCAAATATATATTTCTTTTTTTTTTTTTAAATCTTTATTGTTGAAAGCATTACATATGTCCCATTGTTTTCTCCCATTGACCCCTTATAGCCTGCCCTGGCCCTCCTTCCTCCCTGCCCGCCACCTCAGGCCTCCACTACCCTATTGTCTGTGTCCATGGGTTATGCATATATGCATACAAGTTTTTTGGTTGATCTCTTCCTGCTCACCCACCCCTGCCTTCCCTCTGAGATTATCATATCACAATATCACAGAGCCGGAAAAAAAAAATGGCGGAGGCTTAGACGGACGTGTTGGTCCTTCGTCCCGGAGCAGATAGGGGCGAGCAGCTGAAACGGGTAACAACCAGCCCGATCAAGCTGGGGAGGTTCAGCTGAGAGACAGTCTGCAGCCAGGAAAGACAGAGAACTCCTGAAAAATGCGGATGGTTAGAGATTGAGGCTGAAACTTCCCCCTGGGCGCCAGCGCAGCGGCGAGACCGCGCCATCTTGGGAAGCGGTTACCTACCAGCATCCAGAGATCGGCTACTAACCCAGCGGCTACTAACCCGGAGGCGGCGACTTGCGGGCGGCGCGACTGCGGGAGCCCAGAGGAGGCCTGCGCCCCTCCACGGAGGGGCGGACACTCCTGGGCGGCCAGCAGAGGCACAGCGACCACGCCATCTTGGGAAACAGAGCTGCTTGAGACTAGGATCCTGGCCTCAGCACCACCCAGTCTGATCTCAGACGCATACCAGGACCCTGCAGCCACTGGGGACAGAGACCTGTGACCACAGCTACAGACCTGCAGACACGGAAAGTTCGGAGATCCCTGCAGCAGATCCGTGAGTAGCAGAGCCCATCCCCCCTTCCCCCAGGATCGCGGGCAGTGCCAGAGTAACTAACTGATAGACCTACCCCTTGCCGGGGCCTCAGCGCTGCAGAAACTTTGGCCTGAAAGTGCGCGAGCACCTTAGAACTGATCCTATGCGCACTTCGGGCTTCAGAGCCCTGGGCTGGGAGCAAAAACGCGCACAGCACCAGGAACTAATCCTGTGCGCACTGCTGGCATCAGAGCCCTGGGCTGGGAGCAAAAACGCGCACAGCACCAGGAACTAATCCTGTGCGCACTGCTGGCATCAGAGCCCTGGGCTGGGAGCAAAAACGCGCACAGCACCAGGAACTAATCCTGCGCGCACTGCTGGCATCAGAGCCCTGGGCTGGGAGCAATCGCGAGAACGGGAGTTTGTCCGCCTAGCACAGGCCCAGAAACCCCGTTTCTCAGGGCAGGAGGCAGCACCAAGCACCAGTGACTTGACTGTGTTTCTTATCACCTGCGCCTGAGATCCTGATTTCCTGTGCATTCATACTAAGAGCCAGTGAATCCAATTCCTGGTGCAAGGGCACACAGGGACCCTGATTCTCAAGGTGAGGTTGCGCGAAGCAACAGAGACTCTGATACTGAACTCTTGGGGAACTCTGACTCCTGGCGCAAGCTAGGGGGCTCTGCTCTGGTGCTAAACACGCATCAGGGGGGCCTCTATTTCAGCACAGTGCAGGCAGGGTCCCTAATTCTAAGGGCACGCGCGAGGCCACATTGAGTGTTGGCAACACTGACACAGAGCGAGCCTGGTTCCCACCAACCAACAACAACCACACATCTTAGTGTCAGAGCTCTTCAGTGACACTAGGGTGGTGGGAGCCTCCCACTGCACACGGCCCAGGCCCACGCAACTCAACCTTTGAACCATCAGGAGATAATCAGAATGAAGAGACGACACAATACCCAGAGGAAAGACAATGAAGAATCACCAAGAAAGGAAATTAATGAAGCTGAAGCGTGCAACATGACAGAAAAAGAATTCAGAATGATGGTTGTACAATTCATTCACCGGATGGATGAGAAAATCAACAACCTATGCAAGAATCAGGAAGAAATGAAAAGTGATATAGCTACAATCAAAAACACCATGGAAAGTTTCAACAGCAGACTAGAAGAAGCAGAAGACCGAATTAGTGAGTTAGAAGATAAGGCAGAGAAACAAGCTCAATCTGAACAGCAACTGGAGAAAAGAATTAAAAAACAGGAGGAGAGCCTAAGGGAGCTTCAGGACAACATGAAACGAAGTAACATACGCATAATAGGGCTGCAAGAAGGACAAGAAGAGCAGCAAGGATTAGAAAATCTATTTGAAGAAATAATGACAGAAAACTTCCCAGATATGGGGAAGAAAAAAGTTACACAAATACAGAGAGTCCCAGGCAAGATGAACCCCAAAAGACCGACACCAAGACACGTCATAATAACGATGGCAAATGTACAAGACAAAGAGAGAATCTTAAAGGCTGCAAGAGAGAAACAGAGAGTTACCTACAAAGGGTCCCCCATCAGATTATCAAACGATTTCTCAACAGAAACACATCAGGCCAGAAAAGAATGGACGGAAATCTACAAAGTGATGCAAAGCAAAGGACTGCATCCAAGAATACTCTATCCAGCAAGGCTATCATTCAAAATTGAAGGGGAAATAAGAAGCTTCACAGACAAAAAAAGGCTAAGGGAGTTCATCACCACCAAGCCAGCAATGCAAGAAATGCTAAAGGGACTGGTGTAAAAAGAAGAAATAAAAAGCCCAGAAAGAAAGCAGCCACAAAAAAATAGAAATGGCTACAAACAAGTACCTTTCAATAATAACTTTAAATGTAAATGGACTAAATGGTCCAATCAAAAGATATCGAGTGGCTGAATGGATAAAAAAACATGACCCATACATTTGCTGTCTACAAGAGACCCACCTCATTAGAAGGGACTCACACAGACTGAAAGTGAAGGGATGGAAAAATATCTTTCAGGCAAATGGAAATGGAAAAAAAGCTGGGGTAGCAATACTTATATCCGACAAAATAGACCTCAAAGTGAAGGCCATAACCAGAGATAAGGAAGGCCACTTCATAATACTAAAGGGATCAATACAACAAGAGGATATAACCCTGATAAACATATATGCACCCAATGCAGGAGCACCCACATACATAAGAAAACTCCTGGAAGGTATCAGGGGAGAGATCGACAACAATACAATCATAGTAGGGGACTTTAATACACCACTAACATCACTGGATAAATCCGCTAGACAAAAACTCAGCAAAGAAACAGCAATCCTAAATGACTCACTAGATCAGATGGACTTAATTGACATCTTCAGAACACTTCACCCCACAGCTGCGGAATATACATTCCTCTCAGGTGCTCATGGGACATATTCAAAAATAGACCACATATTGGGTCACAAGCAAAGTCTCCACAAATTCAAGAAGATTGAAATCATAAAAAGCATCTTCTCAGACCACGATAGCATAATGTTAGAAATAAACCACAATAAAAACAACCCAAAATACTCAAACACTTGGAAGCTGAATAGCATGTTATTAAATATTGATTGGGTTACCGATGACATCAAAGAAGAAATTAAAAACATCCTGGACACTAATGACAATGAAAACACAACAATCCAAAACCTCTGGGACACAATGAAAGCAGTCCTGAGAGGGAAGTTTATAGCTCTACAGGCCTACCTCAAAAAACAAGAAAAAATGGTAGTTAATCATCTAACTCTACAACTCAAAGAATTAGAAAGAGAGCAACAAGAAAAGCCCAGAGTGAGCAGAAGGAAGGAGATAATAAAGATTAGAGCAGAAATCAATGAAATAGAGACCAAAAAAACAATACAGAAAATCAATGAAACCAAGAGCTGGTTCTTTGAAAGGATAAACAAGATTGACAAACCCCTAGCCAGGCTCACCAAGAAGCAAAGAGAGAGGTCCCAAATAAACCAAATCAGAAATGATAGAGGCGAAATAACAACAGACCCCAAAGAAATACAAATGATTGTTAAACAATACTACGGACAACTCTACTCCAACAAACTAGACAACCTGGAGGAAATAGACAAATTCCTAGAAAAATACAACATTCCAAAACTCAATCAGGAAGAATCTAAACATCTCAATAGGCCAATAACGATGGAAGAAATTGAAGCAGTCATCAAAAAGCTTCCAGCAAACAAAAGCCCAGGACCAGACGGCTTCTCAGGGGAGTTTTACCAAACTTTTAAGGAAGAACTGAAACCTATCCTCCTCAGATTACTACAAAAAGTCCAAGAGGATGGAACACTTCCAAACACATTTTATGAAGCTAGCATCACCCTAATACCAAAACCAGGTAAAGACAACACAATGAAAGAGAATTACAGGCCAATATCCCTCATGAACATAGATGCCAAAATCCTCAACAAAATCTTAGCAAATCGGATCCAGCAGTACATCAGAAGGATCATACACCATGACCAAGTAGGATTTATCCCAGGGATGCAAGGATGGTACAACATCCGTAAATCAATAAACGTGATACATCACATAAACAAATTGAAAGAAAAAAACCACATGGTCATATCAATTGATGCAGAAAAAGCATTTGACAAAATCCAACACCCATTTTTGATAAAAACTCTCAGCAAGGTGGGAATAGAAGGATCATACCTCAACATAATAAAAGCCATATATGACAGGCCCACAGCCAACATCATACTCAATGGACAAAAACTAACACCATTTCCCCTAAGAACAGGAACAAGACAGGGATGTCCACTCTCTCCACTCCTGTTCAACATAGTCCTGGAAGTATTAGCCATTGCAATTAGACAAGAAGAAGAAATAAAAGGCATCCAAATTGGAAAAGAGGAAGTAAAACTGTCCTTATTTGCAGATGACATGATATTATACATACAGAACCCTAGAGACTCCATCAAAAAACTACTAGACTTAATACATGAATTTGGCAATGTAGCAGGATACAAAATTAACCCCAAGAAATCTGAGGCATTTCTATATACCAATAGTGAACTTTCAGAAAGAGAGATTATAAAAACAATCCCATTTACCATCGCACCCCAAAAATTAAGATACCTAGGAATAAACTTAACTAAAGAGGTAAAAGACCTCTACTCAGAAAACTATAGGACATTGAAAAAAGAGATAGAGGAAGACATAAACAGATGGAAGAACATACCATGTTCTTGGATTGGTAGAATCAACATCATTAAAATGTCCATATTACCCAAAGCAATCTATACATTCAACGCACTTCCCATTAAAATACCAATGGCCTTCTTCAAGGATCTAGAACGAACTCTCCAAAAATTCATCTGGAATAAAAAAAGACCCCGAATAGCTGCAGCGATCCTGAGAAAAAACAAAGTAGGTGGGATCTCAATGCCAGATATCAAGCTGTATTACAAAGCCACTGTTCTCAAAACTGCCTGGTACTGGCACAAGAACAGACATATAGATCAGTGGAATAGAATAGAGAGTCCAGAAATTAGCCCGAACCAATATGCTCAATTAATTTTTGACAAAGGAGGCATGAACATACAATGGAGCCAAGATAGTCTCTTCAATAAATGGTGTTGGGAAAATTGGACAGATATATGCAAGAAAATGAAACTAGACCACCAACTTACACCATACACAAGAATAAACTCAAAATGGATAAAGGACTTAAATGTACGACAGGAAACCATAAAAATTCTAGAAGAATACAAAGGCAGCAAAATCTCAGACATATGCCAAAACAATTTCTTCACTGATACAGCTCCTAGGGCAGTTGAAACTAAAGAGAAACTGAACAAATGGGACTACATCAAAATAAAAAGCTTCTGCACAGCAAAAGAAACCATCAACAAAACAACAAGAAAACCCACCTCGTGGGAAAACATATTTGCCAACGTCATATCTGATAAGGGCTTAATCTCCAAAATTTATAGGGAACTCATACAACTTAACAAAAAGAAGATAAACAATCCAATCAAAAAATGGGCCAAGGATCTAAATAGACACCTTTCAAAAGAGGACATTCAGAAAGCCAAGAGACATATGAAAACATGCTCAAAGTCACTAATCATCCGAGAGATGCAAATCAAAACAACAATGAGGTACCATCTCACACCTGTCAGAATGGCCATCATCAACAAATCAACAAACGACAAGTGCTGGAGAGGATGTGGAAAAAAAGGAACACTTGTGCACTGCTGGTGGGAATGCAGACTGGTGCAGCCACTATGGAAGGCAGTATGGAGGTTCCTCAAAAAATTGGAAATGGAACTCCCATTTGACCCTGTGATCCCACTTCTAGGAATATATCCCAAGAAACCAGAAACACCAATCAGAAAGGATATATGCACCCCGATGTTCATAGCAGCACAATTCACCATAGCTAAGATCTGGAAACAGCCTAAGTGCCCATCAGTAGATGAATGGATTAGAAAGCTGTGGTACATCTACACGATGGAATACTATGCTGCTGTAAAAAAGAAGGAATTCTTACCATTTGCAACAGCATGGATGGAACTGGAGAGCATTATGCTAAGTGAAATAAGCCAGTCAATGAAGGAAAAATACCACATGATCTCACTCATTCATGGATAATAAAGACCATTACAAACTTTTGAACAATAATAGATACAGAGGCAGAGCTGCCTCAAACTGATTGTCAAACTGCAGTGGGAAGGCCAGGGAGGGTTGGGGGGGAGGAGGGAGGGGATTAAGAGATCAACCGAAGGACTTGTATGCATCCATATAACCATAACTAATGGACATAAGACACTGGGGGGTAAGGGAGGGCAGGGGTCTGTCAAGGGCGGGGGGGAAAAAAGGACACTTATGTAATACACTTTGTAATACTTTCAGCGAAAAATTAAAAAAAAAAAAAAAAAAAAAAAAAAAAAAAAAACAATATCACAGAGCCTTTTCACTGATTTAGGCACAAGAGTCTATAACAAAGAAAATTATTACTGATTGTAATTACTATTAAAATATATTTTTTTATTAATTTCAGAGAGAAAGGGAGAGGGAGATTTGATAGAAACATCAAGGATGAGAGAGAACCATTGATTGGCTGTCTCCTGCATGTCCCCTACTGGGGATTGAGCCTGCAACCAGGGCATGTGCCCTGATCAGGAAATGAACAGTGACCTCCTGGTTCATAGGTTGACGCCCAACACTGAGCCACACCGGCTGGGCTGTAATTATTATTTTTAACATTCAAAATCAACATTCCCACTTGGTATAATCCAGATGTCTCTGGAGGGAGGTTTTTTTCTGGTCACATCTGGTTTCCAGTTCTGTTTCTAAATCAGCCCACTATTTCCCATGTGCTATACAGTATTGCAGAATCAACACAAACAGAAGACAAAATATACCCTTTTGTTTTTTGAAAACAGTTTCTCATCCCAAGCAACGTTCCCCTCTCCTCTCCCCGCCCCACTCCAACAAACCACCAGAACCTAAGACCTTTGTGTATGGAGAAGGCCTTATAGAGAGTCAAAGGGGGTTTACATTCTGCAACATCATTAATAATAATTCGATACTGAAATTTAATTTTGACATTGCCATTCACAAAAAGCCTCTTGGCCATTTCCTCCAACCAGAACTCAAGTTTTCTTTCATCTTCTTTTTTTTTTTTTTTTTAAATTTATCAATTCTTTTTAAAATTTCTTAAAATTTATTTTATTCTTCTTTGTTAATCCTCACCTGAGGATATTTCTCCATTTATTTTTAGAGAGAGTGGAAGGGAGGGGGAGAGACAGAGAGAGAGAGAAACATCAATGTGAGAGAGACACATTGATTGGTTGCCTCCCACATGCACCCGGGCTGGGGCCAGGGATTGAGCCTGCAACTGAGGTACATGCCCTTGACTGGAATCAAACCCGCAACCCTTCAGTCCTTGGGCCAAAGTTCTATCCACTGAGCCAAACCATCTAGAGCAGTGGTTCTCAACCTTCCTAATGCCGCGACCCTTTAATACAGTTCCTCATGTTGTGGTGACCCCCAACCATAAGATTATTTTCGTTGCTACTTCATAATTGTAATTTTGCTACTGTTATGAATCGTAATGTAAGTATCTGATATGCAGGATGTATTTTCATTGTTACAAATTGAACATAATTAAAGCATAGTGATTAATCACAAAAGCAATATGTAATTATATATGTGTTTTCCGATGGTCTTAGGCGACCACTGTGAAAGGGTCGTTCGACCCCCAAAGGGGTCGTGACTCACAGGTTGAGAACAGCTGATCTGGAGCTATTTCTCAATTCTTTACTGGCCCTAGGGACTCTAAAAAGTTCTGCTATTTTATTGTCTGATTTTCTCTACTTACTACCACCAAAGTCAGCTCCACGCTTCACTCTGCAACCTAAAGGCCCATTAATATGTTCTAGGGCAGGGGTCGGCAAACTCATTAGTCAACAGAGCCAAATATCAACAGTACAACGATTGAAATTTCTCTTGAGAGCCAAATTTTTTAAACTTAAACTATATAGGTAGGTACATTGTTATTAACTTAATTAGGGTACTCCTAAGGCTTAGGAAGAGCCACACTCAAGAGGCCAAAGAGCCGCATGTGGCTCATGAGCCGCAGTTTGCTGACCACGGTTCTAGGGTAATACTTGGGCCTCTCCTTGTCTAGTCATCTTTCATAGAGGAAGAGACAGTGCAGAGCACACCCTCACTGATAGGCAATATGTTCTCTCCCTCCGGCTCACTCTCCTTTGAGTCTTCTTATCTCAACATTGGTTTTATCCTCTGAATCAGTCCCATTAGCAGCTGCACTGGTGGGTTTTATAGAATAGAGACTGTAGAGTAGTTTGGCAACAAGCAGAGTGTCCAGGTGTGTTTGGAGAGTGGGTGCCTCTTGGGAACAGGCCTAAGACAATTTGGATGTGCTTTCGGTAGATTTCAGTAGCCCCACTAGTTAGAGTGGTGTGATGGTTAGCCACTCTTCTCCCCCCCCTCCCCCCCCCCGCCCACTCCTATAACACACACTCTTGATGCCAGGTCATAATGAAAGCAAGTCTTAGTTTAAGTTCTTCCACTCATGAAGGTGCTTATTAGCAAGTACAGCGATATAACTTGTTCTGTAGGTGGATGAAACCTCAGCTCTGTCCTTTTGGTCTCCTGAAGACATCTTACAGGAAAGGTTCGCCTGAGGCCAGTGTGGCACTATTCCAGTGTCAGGATCCAGTGAACTGGGAAACCAGGAATCCTCTGATGCACTGGCTGGGCACAGGATGTTAGAGATTAGGCTACAACTACGGTGCTCATTGTATTATACTGTTTTCATGTACATGTATAAGAGTGTCCCAGTCTACCTGTTTTGAATATCTCTAATTTCAGTAATGGCAATCCATTTCTTGCATTTGCTAGAATAATTAACAAGCCACTAATTTAATCAATGAAAACCCTTTTCAACATCTATGAAGCCAATTGTCAAAATCTCTGGTGTTGATCCAGAGCTAAGGATAGCGGAAGGCTTGTAGTAGTTGCCTCTAATTAAATAATGGTGGCTGACTACCCTGGAGTATGAATTTCCACTTAGGGCAACTGTAATTAGGTTGTAATTTAAACTAAAAACAATATTGCCGGGGTTCTTGTTCCAGCATTAAGAAGGGTTCAGCAATCTGGAGAAGAGTCTGTGTGTAACTTAAATAAGAGTCCAGAGATGAAGCATAATTTTGAAAGGCATTTGGGGGAGCCTAAAGAAACTAAGTTCTCCTTGTCTCAGGACCCCATGCTTTTTATTAACACAAATTGTCCTGAGGCGAGGTGGAGATATACACTTCAAAGGGTCAGGTGTCATATACAGAGTCCATTGGAAGAATCGCCTACGGCTGTTCAGGTGTTTGGCCAGTAGGAGGCAATAACATGTAGATTAAGATGACCTGAGCTGTCTGGCAGCAAACAATCAATTTAATGCATCCTTTTCAGGTTTGGGGAAATGCCCTTCAGCCACTCCAGATTCAGCCCTGCTGTCATGCTGGAATTGGCTTCCGGCAGATATAATACGGGTGCTGTAACCAAAAAGGAGTTGTGAAGGGAATATCCTTTGTCCCAGGATGTTTAAGTGTTTTGAATGTTGTTTCTAATCACAAGGCATCATTACTCTTCCCTCCCAAAGAGTTATCTCCAAGATTACAGAGACAAAATGACAGTGTTCTTTTCTTTGTGGTGCAAGGTGACAAATAAGAGCAGGATGTGCCTTTGTAAATAGACATGATTGGAGACAGTCTAGTTCAATGGAAATACGTCTTGTGGTCTTTTGATGGGTTAAACCATAGAACTTTCTAAAGGGGTAGATGTCCATTTTTCTTCCATGTAAACTTTGTTTTCCCCCAAAATAAATGGAAAGAAGTGATAGAAAAATGCAGACAATAAATTGTCAGAAAACTTTACGTGGCTCCTTTTTTTTTTTTTTTATTTCTTTGAAATTCAGTGTGGTAAATATTGCTCAGGCTTGCAGACCAAATAAAATGCATAGCAACTCAAAACTCTGTCTACCGTTAAGTCTGTGTGAGTTTTACTTTTTATTTTTATTTATTTTATTTTATTTTTTTTAAACATTTTTTAAAAATATATTTTATTGATTTTTTACAGAGAGGAAGGGAGAGGGATAGAGAGTTAGAAACATCAATGAGAGAGAAACATCGACCAGCTGCCTCCTGCACATCTCCTACCGGGGATGTGCCCGCAACCAACGTACATGCCCTTGACCGGAATCGAACCCGGGACCTTTCAGTCTGCAGGCCGACGCTCTATCCACTGAGCCAAACCGGTTTCGGCGAGTTTTTTTTTTTTAAAGTAATTTTGTATGTCAATTTAGACAAATTGATGACTTGTCCCATTAAGGGGAAAAAGACAAATAAAGGGAATAGACAATTAACCTTCTAACCAACCTACAAAATAAAATATTCATGAAAACCAGGGTTCTTAATTAGCCAAGGGCCATGGAAAAACGAGTTTATAAAAGGCCACTTGAAAATTGGGATTGCAAACACATCTGAATTTTTACATCGTTCGGGGTAAAAGGCAAATTAATCTCCCTAATTAGGATCTCAAATATCTCAATGGTGAACATGTTATGTTGAGTTCCTTGGGAGGAGTTAGATAGGAGGTAATGACTTTGTTGATAGTTGTATTCTAGAGAATAGGCTACAAATTTTGATGAGCAATATTTTAAAGACAGTTTTGAATGAATGGGTTACTCTCACTCATGGTGGACTGCTTATGCTTGGAATAATTATATACTTTCTGGCTGTCACATCTTTGATTTTCCTCTTGTCCGCACTGCCCTGTTCTTGCTCTCACTCTGACCTCTCCATTCTGAACTCTATAATTTTTATTGTGCTGCATCTGGGATTTCTTCAACAGTGAAGCCAGGGAGGAGATGTGAATTTGGATCTGGATGCATTCTAGGTCTTTGAGGTGGGTCATAAGTACAGATCCAACTGCAAGTGCTAGGAAGTAGGTGAGTGTGGTAAGTTAAACATGGTACCTAGTGAGGAGGGTAATTGAAAGATTATGGCCCATGAAACAGTGGTAGGAAGGACACAGACCTTGTACCAGCCAGCTTACCCTTCCATGCCAAGGACAGCCATCACTAATTGATCATGACATTTTTTTCCTTTAGAAGCTAGACAAGGCTTCTTTTCAACAAAGTATTCTAGGCAGCCAGCACAAAATTTGTGGTCTAATTGGGTGGCTTATCTGGGGGATAAAGAATCATAGAGCGCACAGTATCTAGAACAATAAGCCAGAGACATCATTGGAGCAGCTCTTAGTTTCTAACTGGCCTGAAACTCTAGTCCTTTGGAGAATTACAAGCAAGAGCAAAGCATGAGAGCACTTAGCTGTGGAGGGGCTGGGTAGTGGGCAGCTTACCAAGATGGGGAACAGGACAGCATTACAGAACTGGACTATCAGTGGGGACTAGGACTCAGGAAGAAAGAAGTCCTGCTATCAGGACTTGGGAAAATAGTTAAACTGGGTTAATTGCAAGGAGAGCTTGATGCTATTCCCTGGAGATATGGACAGGAAGGGGAAGCGGAAAAAATCTTCATGGGTACCGGTGGTGTGCCAGAGACTGTTCGGTGCTTTACAGACTTGATCTTATTTCAGAGACAGTTTGTGTAACCTCTCTTGCCGGAGAGTGGATTTATTCCTGGGCTGGATCCAGGCCAGGCTGCAGAGGCCTTGTGCCAGGCTGGGGCCATCACTTGCCACCCACTTTCATTACTTGTCTTTTCAAATCCCCATCTTGGTTGTCAGCTCTTGAGGGAAGACACTGGGCCTTCTGCTTCTTTGTATTCTCCTCAGGGTCCTGCTTGCCTTGGGTACTCAGTAAATATTTGCTAGTTGATTTCTGTATCCTGGTCCATGCAGCAACTTCTTTAGAAGAAACATATTTCTGGAGATTGTGTTTCAAAGCAGATCTCTTTGGGAGACAGAATCTGATGTCCTTGCACTGTGCTCTTGTGTAATCATTGAATGCATAAGGCACAAAAGTAAGAAGTAAAGTTTAGATCTAAGTGTCATAAGTGATTAGACAATTTACCCAGTGGAATGGTTTTCACACTGAACCTCTATGGGAGGAAAAATCTGGGCTGAAACTCCTAAAAGCCACGAAAGGAAACACACTACCGAATTCTCACAGCCCTTCTCGGATGGGACTCCTCTAGTCCCAGGGTATGCCCTCCACAGCCCTGCATCCACCTAATGTGCCTTTTGTGTTGTCTGCATTTTCCATAGTACTTACCTGTGCCTCTGGGTCAAGGCCACGAGAGTGCATGTTAATACCTAGTAAGTATCTGGAAGATTTAAATTAAACCAATATCAGCTCTCTGTTTTGCAAAATTCAGTGTATGATATACTTTCTGTTAGGTCTGCCAGGGTAAGCTTGGTATGGCAAAATAATTTGACAGGAAACTTGTGTCCACATTAAAAATAGCCCTGAAAGACAGGCCCAGCCACCATTTCTCCCTTTAGAGGTTTATGGTGGATACTGAGACATGCATGTGAAATAACAAGGCTTTGGGGTTAGATGGTATTTTTCCTCAGTCACTGACTTATTCGGGCAAGGTGTAAACCTCTCTGATTCTTGGTCTCTTCATCTCTAAAATGAGGAAAACTATGCCTGCATACACAGTTCTTAAAGGATTTAAGAGAATGCTCATAAACCATGCAGTAAATAACAGATGCCCAATAAAGCATGGCTGTTATTAAACTAGAGGCCCAGTGCACAAAATTCTTGTGGGGGTGGGGGTGGTGTTCTTCAGCCCAGCCTGCACCCTCTCGCAATCTGGAACCTCTTGGGGGATGTCAGGCCTAAACTGCAGTCGGACATCCCTCTCACAATCCGGGTGGCTGCATGCATCAGTGACCATACTTTTCAAACAGGTGAAAGGCATCTTGCTGTTGTATGGGCAGCTACATTTTTTGCCCTGATTATAAACAGTAGTACATAACATGATCCTTCTGAGGCAATATTAGCATTTTCCCCATCTTATGGGTGGAAAAACTGAAGCAGAGAGAAGTTAAGTCATTGGCTTTGTCACACAGTTATGTGTCAGAATCAGGGCTGACCACAAAATGTGCAAGCCAGAGTCCATGCATGTCACTGCTGCATCATCCTGTTTTTCCAGTGTTAGAGTAGCCTTGCTAGGTTTTAATTTTTACATCTAAGAGACTGTTCCCAATATTTAGGGTAGGGTCCCTAGGCCTGGCCAGCAATCAGGGCCATCTGTGGGGCTACTGGCGGGTGGGGCGATGTGGTGGTGGTGGTGGGGCGGGGAGTGGCCCTACTGGCACCCGCCTTGGCTGGTGGCCTGGCGCTGCTCACCAGCCAGCCCCGCCCGCTTATTGCCTCCACTTGGTCGCCTCCCTCTCAGGGGCCAGATGCTCCTGCATTGAGTGTCTTCCCCCTGGTGGTCAGTGTGTGTCAGAGCTACTCGTCGTTCTGCCCTTTGGTTGATTTGCTTATTAGGGTTTTATTATATAGGACTTTTGATTGGTTTTTAGAAAGTAGGAGATGAACCTATTCTTATCTGTGTTTTCATTTATTTTCTGACCTTTCCTTTAAATAATAAGCAAACTAACAAAATAGCAAAATACGAAGTCATTGTGATGTATCACTTTTTAAAAATTCATTGGATATGAAAATATTTGTCATTTATTATTTTATCACTCAGGCAGCATATACCATAATACATGTGCAAATGCAAACATTGAGATGGATGCTTATAGTGAGAACATGTTATACAAACCATGGGGATTCACAATAGGCAAGGTGACTGATCTACAGATACTATTGAAAGAAGCACACATGAATTCCAAAATGCAAATACTGAGGATATCTCCTTGCCACACCCCCATCTCCACCATGTTTTCCCTTCAGTATTTGTTCTAGCTTTCAGTCATCTTTCAATCCTAAGCAATGTTCTTATTTAGGAGTTGTCTCTCATATCTCTTAGGCAACCAAGGTAATTCTAAGCTATTAACATCGGCTATACATTTTTAACCTAAGGAAAAACATAAACTCATGATAAAAGGGAGCCTGCTATGTTACATGTATATGTGTGTGGTCCTAGTCACTATAGAACTGTTTAATATTCTGCAAAAATATTTTTACAAGCTCAGTTCCAGTTTCTATAATCATGACAATAATTTTTCACACCCTGTCACCTATTAAATTAGCAACCAAGTTCTTTTCCTGAGCCATTATTCAAATTGATTCTGTCTGCATTCAAATTAATCTCAAGAACATTGAAATTAACAATGGGAAAGGTACATTAAATCACCTAGTCCATTTCTTTGCTAGGAGAAAATTTATCTTTACATCATAATCTCTAGTGCTTTGTCTAGTCTGTTCTAAATGTCTTGAATAAGTGTTATTCTGATTCTGGGTGGTCATCTCATCAAATTCTAGGGGAAATTCTTTTTCACAGCCTACTGGAATATATATGGCTTTTCTAATGCTGTGCAATTTGCCAGTGCTTTAGAGCTGCCAGAAATCAGGCAGCAATTTTTCCAAAGGAGTGTGTGTGTGTGCATTGAAGAGTGTTGGGTAGGTCATGTGAGGGAGAGAGAAAGACAAAAAGAAGGTAACCTGGGGAAGATGATATGTGTGATTGTATCTGAGATTTGACAGTTGTTTGCTTTCATTTTGTAATACCTTGAATGGCTTGGAGAATTGAAGGGAGAAGTAGGCATACTCACTAAGCCAAGAGAGAGGCAATGAAAAATGGGGGTGGGGTTGATGCCAGTTTGAGTAGTAATTATGAACTTTTTATGAGATCAGTTATCTACAAGCCAACTGAAAAATTATTTGACCTAAGGTTATATTTTATTAATATTACCTATGGGTAGTTTAAGTTATAACCTTTAAAATAGAAAGAATCTAGGCATTTTAATGCTTGCTATTTTTTTTTTATAATTCAGTTGCAGCATTCCAATTAGATAGACAAATAGATAGATAGATAGTTAGATAGATAGAAAGATACTAGTAGACAGAGGGGTAGACAGATAGCTGGGTAAAATAGGCATATATATTCACCATTCAGCCAAAGAACAGAACATTATTAGCATAATGAACCCTTCTTTGATTGTTGTTTTATTTAACTAAATTGTTTGTTTTCTTATTTATAAAACAAGATAAACAAAAGTCATGAATCAAACACTTTGTAAATGTTAGAGTACAACAAAAAGAAAACAAATTTTATGTTCTTTCTACTACATATTTGTTATTCAAATTAAGCAAATTTAATAGAAGACAGAGAAGGCTTTGGTGCCCTAGAACTGCTGTGAAAAGCATAAGGATTCCTTCATTTAGGATCTCATGGGATGTAAGGATCATAAAGGATTTTTAGTTCGTTTATCCTCTGTGCGCTGCCCCACTTTAACATCCAGGACAAGTATTTGTTCAACTCCTGCTTAAATACCTTATGTGTTGAAAAAATTATTAGTACACACAGCTTTAGTGGAAATGGTTTGAAGGTTCTTATTTCTGTTGAGACCCAAACTCTGCCTCCTCAGCATCTCCACGGTGGATCCTACACTTAAAGGCCGTACAGAACTAATCTCATCTCTTCACACATTTGAACACAGCTGTCATTCCATTTGCCTTATCCCTCTAAGTGCTCCCAACCCCAGTTTCTTAAGCTAATTCACTCTTTCCCAGACACCATCACTCCCTCTGCTTGGTTTGCACATGACTGTCTAAGTGGTAGCTTCAGGCAAACCCATTCTTCACACTCTTCCTGAAATACATTCTTTAGGTGCCTAGAACATAACAAGGCCTTAATATATATGCTTAATGGATGAGCACACTGTAGGCAACCCTGTAGCATATTTACCTAGTATTATAGACCTTAGTCTAGAAAAACAAATTTTCTTTAGTACCTATTTCTGTCTTCGTCCTCATTAGAAGAAAAGGTGAAATTATCACCTTTGCTTCCAGATCCTTCACTCTCTCAAGAACTGATCCATCCTTTTTGAGAAGCCAAAACCCAGCAAGAATTACTTCAAGCCTTTTTCTCCTACACCTACTCTTAAAAAAAAAGGTGGGGGTGGTGTGGGGGGGAGGGGGGAGAGACACCGGCTTGCATTTAACATATACAAAATTCTCTCAGTTGCCAGCTAAAATATACTGGTTCTGCACTATATGAAAACTACAGCCCTAACCAGTTTGGCTCAGTGGATGAAGCATCAGCCTGCAGACTGAAGGGTCCTAGGTTCGATTCCGGTCAAGGGCATGTACCTTGGTTGCGGGCACATCCCCAGTGCGGGGTGTGCAGGAGATAGCTGATCGATGTTTCTCTCTCATCGATGTTTCTAACTCTCTATTCCTCTTCCTTCCTCTCTGTAAAAAAATCAATTAAAAATATAGATTAATATATTTTTAATATAATTTTAAAATATATTTTATTGATTATATTTTTAATATAATTTTAAAATATATTTTATTGATTTTTTACAGAGAGGAAGGGAGAGACATAGAGAGTTAGAAACATCAATGAGAGAGAAACATCGATCAGCTGCCTCCTGCACACCCCCTACTGGGGATGTGCCTGCAACCAAGGTACATGCCCTTGACCGGAGTCGAACCTGGGACCCTTTAGTCCACAGGCCGACGCTCTATCCACTGAGCCAAACCGGTCAGGGCAAATATATATATATTTTTAAAAAGAAAACTACAGAGCCCTCCTGTAACCTCTAGAGGACGTGGCGTAGATGTTACAGCAGTGGCCTGGTGCTGTTACTGAGCCTACTCTGTAGTCCTTGTGCTCAAAGGTTACAAACCCCTCTACTCCAGTGGTCACCTATGGGACCAGCAGACCAGGGCCTATTTCCCAACTTCCTTTCCCCTCCCTGCACTCTCCACTCTTTCTTCCTTCTCCCTATACAAGTCTGAGATGCCCTGGTGGTAGGACAATAAGACAAACTTTGCATCCACATAGAATAATTGGTGACTAACTGAAAATGCTTTTTGACATCCCACAGGGAAACAGTGATGTGTGTGAAAAAGAAATAGGTTTATTTCATGTGGTTTTGAAGAGGCCATTTGAAACTATGCAAAATAACACCTAGCTTTGCATGCCTGGAAAGTTGACTTTGCAGTTTATCATTTCTTTTCCCCAAGAAAAGCCTATAATGTGTCTTTTTTGGGGGCTGGGGGGAGGAGGATGGAGAAGAGGCAATGGATCCATCAGAAGAAAGCCAGAATTCACCCCCTGGCAATATGAATAATTGGAACTTCTTAAATGGAAATTGGCATGGTTACAGATAACATAACATTTGTTGATGTAAAATGGGATGTCCCTTGAGGCGTACATAGCTTTAATTGTTCCTATCCAGGAGCTTTTATGAACTCAGGAATAAGCTGTATCTTACAGTATCTCTGTGGCAGGTGTCCTGGATAGCAACAAAGATATGCTTAATAGAGTTATCTTGCCTGGACAGAGCCAGAAGACCCACAGGGCAGCACTTTGTACTGCATTGCAAAGTCTATATGCTAGAGTTAATTTGCTTGTGCCTTTTGTTTGCGTTCTGTTACATATAGGACACTCTGTAAGATCTAGCCATGCTTGACCTTGGTGAAGTCCTCTATTCATTTTCTGATTCATTTCTTTCTTTTTTTTTTTATTCATTTCTTCATCTCTGTAAGTGTTTCTTCCTCAGAGATGCTGGGATTGATGGGAAGCTGGCATGACTGGGTTTTGGAGAGGAAGACAGGAGGTGTTCTTGGTCCAGCATGTGGAAAGGTCAGACTGAGCAGACTGAGTAAGGGACCAACTGTTGGGCCTTTTACACCGATGGCACCTGCCACCCTCCAAGGGCTTGGGAAAATGTGGCTCTGGGTCATGGAGGAGACATCTGTGCCATTATTTCAGAGGCTGGTTGGTTCTTGCTGTCAACCTGCCATGGTACATTGATTCACAGAATCACTGATGAAAGAGCCCAACCTTAAGGAGCTATCTCTGTAGTGTGTCCAAATTCATAGTCACTCCTCAGACTATGTCTCAGTGGTAATTGTCTTTGAGCATACTGTATCCATATTACTGTGCACTTGTTTTCTCAGAAAGGTGTTCACAGCGCTCTGGCATAGCAGTGAAAACATCCCCGGATTGTGAGAGGTGCAGCCCTCTTCCCTGGCTCTGTTTTGGGCATAGATTTCTGCGAGCTGGTCCATCTTTGAGGCCTGGACACCGCACATTTCACTTTTACCCACTCTCTTTGCGTTGCTCTAAATCTTACCACCTTGGCTACTTGATCTCGCTGAGCCTCTGTGCTCCAGCCTCTGCCACTCTCGTCTCCACTGCTTGCTCTGTCCAGGCTATATCTCATGGCTTATCTTATCCCTTCGTTCAACACCATTCTAAAAACAGGCAAAGACATTCTTGTCCTTATTGAGCTGTTGTTCTAGTTGGGAGAGGGAGAATTAAAAAAAATAAAAAAAGAATACAAACAACATTATCTATCTATCATCTATCTATCTATCATCTATCTTTCTATCTATCTATCTATCTATCTATCTATCTATCTATCTATCTATCTATCTATCTCATCTATCAGTGTGCCCGTGGCAGGTTAGCTCTTGTGATACTGGGCTGCCCTCTTCCCTTGTTGGAAAATCCTGCTAAGAAACCTCTCAGGCTCCTTCTGAATAGCCATACAACTAGCCTTTCTTATTTTTCTGGGTGTTCTGATACCGACCCCATAGACATTGGATAAAGGGGGGATTGTGCTGAGGATGGAGACTGCTTCAGTAATGGCATGGAAACAGACCCGGGGAAGTAATCTGAAAATCAGAGGCTTTGACTTCATCCAAGTCCAAGTGTTTGATTTGAGCCAATTGACTTAATTGTAGCACTGAAATGTGCTCAGGACTGCTCACTTCCAAAAGAAGCGGATGTACATATAAGAAATACATATGGTGCTTTGCCGTTTACATAAAATGTTCTCACAGACACAATCTCATTTTAACCTTAAGGGTCTTGGGAGGCCGAGCAGATAGCATCTTCCCATGACAGTATCATTCCCGTAAAATGTAGTCCTGCTGTGTTTCCCTGAGCAAGTTACCTAAACTCACAAAGATTGTTTTTTTCATCTCTAAAGTGGGGATAATAATTCTTGCACAGTTCTGGTGAGGTTTCAATGCAGGTAAGGTACCGAGTCGTGCCTGACACAGCATAGGAGTGCTAAAGGACAGCTATTGTCATAATTATTACTCTCTACTGTGAGGAAACTGAGGCTCACAGAGGAAGGCAGCTTGCCCACGGCTGCTAATGATGGGCTGGAACCAGATTCAGGGCTGTTGTTTTCCCCTGTAATAGCAGTGTCTGGGAGTCTGTCTGTGCAGGATCCCCATTGAGTTTCAGACAAATGGCCTTTTATCCTCACCAGATAATTAGTGCTGTTGATCCTGTGACACGATGCTCATTTCAGGGGGAAATGAAATCTGTAGTCAGAGACAGTGGTTTGGGGGTCGGGGTGATCTCTTTGGGTCCTGAAGCGCCATCGTGGACTTGGGGGAAGCAAACACTGGGATAAAGTAAGGAAGAGAGTGAGAAAGCTCCTGCTGAGCTGGGAGGCGAGGAAAGTGACCAGCTGCCTTTTCTGCTTATTGCGAGCATCACTTACTTGCTCCCAGAGGATAGTTTTCTAAGCACGAGGCCTTCCATCTGAGGCACCTAGATGAATAGATTCCCTAAGTGTGAATGATTGAGATGTATTCCCCTGGGCTCCTCCCCCTAAAATCATTGGGACGGACATACTGCTTGGCCAAAATTGACATTAGGAAATGTTAAAAAACAACAGCACCCGCCAGAATGTATCTGCCTTCAGACAGAACTATTTTCTGAAACTCTATTATCTACAGAGTATATATGGATATATATAAAAAATAAGCCTTAAATGTCCTGTGTTTCAGATAATCTGTCTCATTTTTAGCGCTCTGTGATTTGTGAAGTACTTTTGCAAACATGACCTACTTTTTGAACCTGGCAATCGAGCGGAGTGGAAGGGCAGATGTTCCTCTGCCTGCTTTAGAGGTGAGGGCTGACACCCAGAGAGGGCGATTAGGGTTGCAGACTCAAACTCCATCAGGCAAGAGACGATGGGGGGTGGGAGATGTTGGAAGACTGCCTGATCTGAAAATATTTACGTCTAAAAATTTAAAATACCCTGTGCTGGCCTATTAAATGTGCCTGTGGGGTCAATGTGGTTTGTCCCTTATTCATGATATTATTTATAAAGTCATTAAGTTTGTGAGTGGCAGGGTTAGGCCTAAATCCTCAATTTCTGTCTCTGTATTCAGTGCTCTTTCTACAGAACCTCATCACCTTACATGTTGATATTAAGTCCCTTGGGTTTCTATGAATAATACAAGAGCTAATATTTACTGGGCATCTTACAAGTGCCAGGCCCTGCTTTTCTACCTCCCATGCATTTATTCATTTAAATCTCTCAACAACCGTATGAAGTGGGTACCATATTGCACCAAGATTGCAGATCTGTGAGGCCTTGAGAGAGGAATGATCTTCCCACTGACCTTGCACAGCTCAGAAGCACAGGAGTCAGCGTTGGGAAGCAGGCAGCCTGGCTCCAGAACGTGTGGAGCCAGGCTGCATAGTATTACAGCACCTAAAAATTGTCTCTAAAAATTGAAAAAACAAACAAAAATGTGTTAACCAGAGCCATAGGCACAATGGACTCTTACTATAAGTTCTGTTTTTGAGAAATGTGTTTATGATCAAAAAGGCAAAGTGAAGACTGAACACCTTTCCCAGAACCCCTAGTGGCCCCCCAGGCATGGGCAAGGCTGGGGTCTGTAGGTCAGGACCCTCCAACAGTAGAAGAAACCTTGGTAGCAGGAACGGAAGGGGAGAGATGGCCACGCTCCTCTCTTTGATAGGAAATGTGATGAGAGGTGCAATGGATATATGTCCTCAACTTAATCTGCATATTTCCCCCTCTCGATCAAAATTTTCACTTTGCTTTTTAAATAATGTCTTAAAATATGTTTCTACCACTTATTTGCTGTAGTTAGGGATGTGGCCTAATCTTCCTGTGGCATTTCCCCTTCTGCAGTGATGGACCTGCGGCAGGAATAATGGGAAGAATAAATGAGTGTATGCAAAGCACTTAGCATAATTCCTGGCATATCCATTATAAGGCTAATAAATGTCAGCTATCATGATCATTGTTGTTTTAAAAAGTAATGGGAAAATCTCATGACTAGTATATTTCAATATTATCCAAGTTAGAAACACATAAGCTGATCACTTGGGTTAGAGATTTATTTCCTTCCAATTTAAAATGATAAGTAAAACATTTACCAAGCCTCACTGTGCATCATGCCCTCTGCTGGAAGTTGACATACCCATGACTGCCCTGATCCTCGCATCAAACCCATGACATAGCTGGAAACTACTATTGTTCCCATTTGATCTATGTGGAGACTGAGGCTGAGAGAGAATAAGTGATTCTCACAATCAATCATTCAGCTAAGAAAAGCCAAATCAGGACTAAAATCCAGGTTTTCTGACTTAAAACCCAATGCTTTCTCCACAGTGCCACCGTGTCCCTCTCTCCTGACCTAATCTTGTCCATCTCTGCTGATTACTGTGCTTCCCCCAAATTCTGGTTTGGCTGAATGGCACCCCACATCCCTTTGCTTGTAGCCTTCACTTTCCTTGCAAAGATTTCTAAAGTTTAAAAAACATTATTTTTCTTTTCCACTCAAAATTTCCTGTCTTGCAGTTTTCTAAGTCTACATAGTCAATGTCCTACATCCTACATCTCATGAAAGACTTGGATGATGGATATATGAGTAACCTTCAGGGCTTATGTTGAGTAACGTGAAGATGATCACAGTAAGAGGAAGGTAAATTCAGCGCTGTACCATCTTCAGAGCACCAAAGTGCCTACATGTGTGTTTTCATTAATGAGTGAAAATTTGCCAAGTTACTCAGTTGATTGTAGCAAAAGAGTCAATGAGATAATGTTTCTTTACAACATGAAAACTTAGTTTTGTTTGATTTGGGGCCTGGTTTTAATTTCATCCTTGCCTTTTCCCCTTCTCTGAGGTACCTCTCCATCCACAGTAATTCCCACTGTCTCAGTCCCTAGGACAGTCCACCTGAATGACTACTGCAGAGCCTGAGCAGGTCTGGCAGCAGTCAAGGCCTGCATGCTAGGCCGGTGCTGTGTGCCACGTGGACACACAGGCTGCAGAAATGCAGCCACTTACAGGGGAATCCATGTTAACTGGGTCCTAAGTGGATAGAGTTAACCCCCTCACATCCCTGTGCCACAAGAGGAAGTCAGAGAATTATTTAGTAATATGAAACATTTCTAGTCTGTTCTCATGGGGAGAAAATGCTAAGGATCAGATATGTAAGTGAGTTATTCATATGTCCATCCATCCATTCATCAAGTTATCCAGGCCTTCTGTGTGTTTCTCTCTAGAATTTAAGCTCCCAATACACAGCACAGTGCCTTACCTAAGAATTTTCTGATGAATTGTTGAGTGAATGAATGAATGAATGGAGGAAAAACATTGTGGTATGGGAGCATGTAAGAGGAGACTCGAAGGATGAGCAGGCATTAGGCATGAAGTAAAGAAATGTTTGTTTGTGGATCTGAACCCCAAAGTACAGTGTTTTCTAGAATCCCCATCATAAGAGAGGACAGAGG
The DNA here is from genome assembly GCF_028538775.1 of Myotis yumanensis. Lineage (NCBI taxonomy): Eukaryota > Metazoa > Chordata > Mammalia > Chiroptera > Vespertilionidae > Myotis > Myotis yumanensis. Next base: position 187,122,111 of record NW_027223752.1, read on the forward strand.
GAGGCAAGGATGGGCACAGCCCAGCACAGGGAGACAGTCCAGAATAAGAGATACTGGCAACACAAGAAATAACTGGACATGGAGAAAGAGGTAGCTTGATCAATTTTTTATTTGTTTATTTAACACATACTTACTAGCACTTGCTATATAGTGGGCACTACATGCTTTGCAAATTCTTCTTCATAACAAAATTATTATTCCCATTTTACAGATGGGAAACTGAGACACAAGGAAGATAAATAGTTTACTCAAAATCATATGGTAAGTGGTAGATAGACCCAGGATCGAAACCCATGCAGCCCAGCTGCAGCCCATCCTCATAACCCCATCACCAGGCTAACTCTGTTGATGAGCAGAAATGATTCTCAGACACTTGGTCTTGAAAGGCAGAAGAGGCACAGCTACACTTAGAGTCCAATGGTCGGCAAACTGCGGCTCAGCAAACCGCGGCTTGCGAGCTACATGTGGCTCTTTGGCCCCTTCAGTGTGGCTCTTCCACAGAATACTGGCTCTTTCACAAAATACCAACTTCTGCGCATGGGCCACGAAGTTTCGATCGCACTGTACATGTGCGCCTGCACGTGGTATTTTGTGGAAGAGCCACACTAAAGGGGCCAAAGAGCTGCATGTGGCTCGCGAGCCGTGGTTTGCCGACCACGGACCTAGACTCTTAGAGCAGTGGTTCTCAACCTTCCTAATGCCGCGACCCTTTAATACAGTTCCTCATGTTGTGGTGACCCCCAACCATGAAATTATTTTTGTTGCCACTTCATAACTGTAATTTTGCTACTGTTATGAATCATAATATAAATATCTGATATGCAGGATGTATTTTCATTGTTACAAATTGAACATAATTAAAGCATAGTAATTAATCACAAAAACAATATGTAATTATATATGTGTTTTCCGATGGTCTTAGGCGACCGCTGTGAAAGGGTCATTCGACCCCCAAAGGGGTCACGACCCACAGGTTGAGAACCGCTGTCTTAGAGGCTTATATTTAATCAAGGGAAAGGAGGCTTCCTCTTCCAAAACACATAGATGCGTTGCTTTGTGATAATACAGCACCCTACGTTTTTGTTGCATTTAAAGAGGAAAAGGCTCTTAAGTTTTTCTGACCTTTGCTGGTGTGTGTGAATAGGAGAAATGGGGGGGGGGCGGAGAGAGAGAGAGAGAGAAGAGGAGAGGAGAAGAGAAGAGAAGAGAAGAGAAGAGAAGAGAAGAGAAGAGAGGAGAAGAGGAGAAGAGGAGAAGAGGAGAAGAGGGGAGGGGGAGATTAGGTATATAAATGGGGGGGGGGGGCGGAATTCCAATTCAGCATTTTGGGTATTCAGCCAGACTCTTTGTTCATTCCCAGAAATCACCAAAGCTTGCTCCTGTGTGCCCAGATCTGTTTATTCCTAAGTCCAGACTGTTACTTTTGCTCTACATTGCTTTAGGCACAATTAGAATCTCCAAATATTTTTTTTATTGCATTGTGGTCAGAACATTTAACCTGAAATCTACCCTCTTAACACATTTTTAAGTGTAGACTACAGTATTGTTAATTATAGAACAATGTTATGCAGCAAATCTCTAGAACTTATTCATCTTACATAACTGAAACTATACCCATTAAACAGCACCTTCCCACGTCTCCCTCCCCCAGCAACCACTACCCAAATCATATAAAAGTGTCTGAAATCGCGGTGAGTCTACTCTGGTGCAGAGATAATTTGGGGTTTCCTTCTCCAAATTACCTAGACAGAAGCTTGGTGGACATATTTGCAACGTTTTAACATAGAGCCGTAATTATTACCCCAAATAAAGAGTATTTCTGATATTTCCAGAAAGATATTAAAACAATTTCTATGTTTAGACAAAATAATAAGACCGGATGCCCAGTTTCTCTTACAAACTTTCCCACGTGGAGCTTTCCTGATGTCCCACGTTTGCCTGTGAATATAATGCCTGTGATGGGCCAGGAGGAATTCCACGAAAGACCTCTCTCTGTGGCTAAGAGTTACGATCCGAGCCACTCGAAGGAGAACTGGTAATTCGGATCCGCTGGGCTGGATTGACAGAAATGACTGGTGGAGCTATTGTTCTCCATAGATTGTGCTTCTAACCTGTATTTAGTGAGGAGCTCCCCACAGCCCATTGTATACAGGCTTGTGGACCCAGGAGCCCACGCTCATATTTCTCTCCCTAAAAGCACTATCGTTTCTGGAGGGCACTGCGTGTTAGAAGCCTGTTCCGGGCTGTTTTGTCAGGAGAGGGAGATATAGTAAGAGGCTGTCGGGAACAAACAAAGACATCCTTGACAGTGGCGATTTATCTTGCTACCTGCAACATGCCCTTTGGTGTGATAGCTGCCTGGGCAGGCTGGAATTATTTATCTTCAGTGTACACTGATATATGGCAGCGTGCTCCTGGCAGGCTTCCTTCCTCTCTTCCTTTCCTGCCTGGCCAGTCTCCTCCACTGACTCTTCCCTATCAGAGGGCTGTCAGCCAGCGTTGTCCTGGGGAATTGGAGGGAAGGGCAAGTGCCTGGAAATATCTTAGGAGAAACAATCTTTGCAAGCAGGACGCAATCTAGTTTCTTTTTTCCTGCCAGTTAAGCCTGGGGAAATCAGAGATACCTAGGAGAGGTATCTGGCAGGTGCGGTGAATGCAGGACTGAGCTTCTTCCCAGCGGCGATCTCCTTTACGCAGACCCTCCCTCCTCTTCTGCCATCTCAGAGAAAGGCTTCCTTCTGCTTCTTCCTGTGGCCTGGGCTGGTTCCAGGTGAGGCTAACCTGTGACGGCACAGGAGGGCGTGATGGCAGCTGCTCTCCTTCATTTGTGCCTTGGAAAAATGCTGCTCCCCCTGTTAGGAATCTTGCCTCCCTGACCCCTGGCTTCCTCTGGCTCTTTCCTGCTGTGTATTTACACAGTCAGCTCCAGGCCTGAGCTTTCGCAGCATCCCTTGCCCAGTTTCCCATCCTGGACTGTGCAGAGAGTTGTCCAGGGCAATGGGAAGCTAGAGAAAGAGTTATTGCTCAGGGTCCCTGCCACTGCTGCCCCCACTTCCAACACAAGTATACAGCGTGCATGTGTGCCCACACAGACACACACACACACACACACAGACACACACACACACACACACACACACACACTTTTGCTCTCCGCCCCTTCCTTCCCTAAAGAGCATGCAGGCATATCCCTAGTCACAGATTAGTTAAGACCAATGTCTGCAAGTAGAATCAGGCTGCCAAGAAATGGAAGCTGCTCTCAAAAGACTTCAGCTGAGAAGAGTTTAATGACTATTCCCATCAGTGTGGGTGAGTTAAGGAACTAACAATTGGTAAAACACTCAGGGAGGAGCCACACAGGAAGGGCCGAGGCTCAGGAATAAAGCTGCTGGGGCCTTGAGAGAGAAGGAGCGCTGACCTCCAGGAGCCATGCAGCCTCCACTGGAAGCCTAGTGAGGCAGGTGGCAGGGAGGGAAATCACCGGTCTTCTAAGCTGGAGGGGCAGAGGAAGCCTGGGTGGTGAGTCCACAGAGGCCACACTTCTGGGGCACAGAGCAAGGCAGAGAGGTGAGAGTGCAGGGCTTGCGGGCAGGATACAGGGGAGGCAGAGGTAGAGGTGAATGGGAAGTAGCCAGCCTATGAACATTCCTTTTGTTCTGTGACCCCGTTGGCAATCTGGAAAGCTAACAGGTCCTTTGCAAAATACTGCTTCTAAATACAAAAATAGAATACATAGGATTACAAAGGGAACCAATTATATTGAAGTACAGTTATCAAAGTACTAAAAATACAAAATTGGGATACAGGATATATATGCTTATTTATTTACACAAGACACTGCAAAATCTAGTGGCAGAGTTAACAATTACCACACTTTCTAAATAATGATAAGTGTAAATGATATTGCAAGATACCTGTAACAGCTGAAATGAATAAGAAAATATTTGTGGTGTTTTTATTGTTGATACAGTCAGATACATCTAATACTGCTATGCTTTTGTTGCCTACCTAGTTGAGGAAAATGCGAAATTTCAGTTGAGTAGAGAGTAGTGATATAGATCAATAAATAATTTCCCCCTCTAAGTTCACGGACCTCTGAATTCTATCCAAGGGCTCCTTAGGTGTCTCAAGATCCCAGGTTAAGAACACCTGCCTTAACGTAAGTGCAGGGACGCTGAGCTCTAGTGAAATGGTGTTGCATGCCTCAGTGTGAGAGGGCAGCAGCATAGCCAGAATCCAGCTTCTTCACAGCGGTGGGATTGATCCTCTCTGCGCAGTGTCCCAGGGCCCCAGAAAATCCATGCTAAGCAAGGAGGCTCTCTAGTTGCCATCTACTTCTGTTAAATACAGTGGGGCCTTGACTTACTAGTGTCCCGACTAACGAGTTTTTTGAGATACCAGCTGTCTCTCAGCAGATTTTTTGCATTGAGTTGACAGAGTAATTTGAGTTAACGAGCTCCTTAACGAGCTCGGTCTCGGAACGAATTAAACTCGTAAGTCAAGGCCCCACTGTATCACATCCTTGACTATGCTAGAATGCAAACTTCATGAGTTTTTAAAAACTCGTATTGAGGTACTATATTTATAAGTACTCATCAACTATATGGCTTGATAAATTTTCATGAACTGAACATACTAGTATAAGCAAAACTGAAATTATTACCAGTATCCCAGAAGCCTCCCCCAGGTCTCCTTCCGGACACCTCTAGGGTAGTAACTACTATCTTGATTTAGAACAACATAGAGTAGTTTTGCCTGGTGTTTTTTTTTTTTTGTTTTTTTGCTTTTTGGTAAATAGAATAATGCATAATACTGTATACTCTCTTGTGTCTTTCTCTCAACATTCTACTTGTGAGATTCACCCATGTTGTTCCATGTAGTTATAGATTATTCATTGTTATTGCTGTAGAGCATTCTATTGTGTGAATATACCATCATTTATCAATTCTGCTGTTAATGGGGATTTGGATAATTTTGAATTTTGGGATATTATGATAATATTTATTATAATTAATCTGGTACATACATTTTAGTGGATGTATTGAAATATTTCTGTTGAATATATACTTAGGAGTGATATTGCAAGGTCGTGGGTCTGAGTATGTTTAGCTTCAGTAGATATGGTCAGTTTTCTAAAGCGATTGTGCTAGTTTCCATTGCTCCAAATCCTCACCAACACATGGTGTTCTCTATCTTTCTCATTTTAGTCATTAGGTGGTTGTGCAGTGGTAGCTCGCTGTGGTTTAATTAGCATTTTCCTGGTGACTAAGGAAGAAGAACCTTTTTACCCAGTATTGGTTATTTGGATATCCTCTTTTATGAAGTGCCTGCAAGTCTTTTGTCCATTTTTATAATGTCTGTCTTTAGATATCTTGAGCTAATTATTTAATCACTCTCAGTTTCCCCTTTGTTAAATTAGGATACTAATAGAACCAATTCATAGGGTTGTCATGAGGATTATGAGAGAGAGTAATAAAATGTTTAGCCTAGTGTCTAGTGCCTGGCTCATGGTATGTGCTCAATGATTTGCAACAATTATTATTAATCACCAATGCAGTGCACATCAGGTATTCCATCTATGTTTATTGCATAACTGAATTTTGAACATATTACTGTAACAATCCACATGGTGACTATTAGGCCTGTGACAGGTATAGGCTTGAGATGAGAAGGAGCATTGATTAAATGTTTGAATGGAGAATAATGAATGGAGAGTAATGAATGGAGGTGATTGAAATGGAGAGTTTAGTGACTTCCACCCCCTGACCCAAGTCATGTGGTCTATGTGTCAATTCTGAGCTTTGGTGACATCCCAGGACAGTGACTTTGTAGCAACATTCAATGTAATGACTATTTACGTGGTTCTATTTTCTGTTTAGATGGAATTTTTGTGTGTGTGTATTCTTAAAACGTATCATTTTATAGGAAATATAGTCAATAATATTGTAATAACTATGTATGTGGCCAGATGGGTACTTGAAATATCAGGAGGAACACTTTGTAAAGTATGTGATTGTCTAATCCAGTGGTTCTCAACCTTGGCTGCACATTAGAATTACCTGGGAATCTTTTTAAAATCCTGATTTCTGGGCCTCATCGTCCGGAAATTCGGTTTCTTTGTTATGGGGTAGGGCCACAACATTAGTAACGAAGAAACCACTATGCTGTAAACCTGAAACTAATACAGAATAATACTGAATGTAAACTATAATAGAAAGAATATATTAAAAAATATATCATTTGATCGCCACACTTCCTGGAATTATCCTTTCCTTTCCTTTTGGATTCTGTCAATTATAATACCTGCTCTTAAAAGACAATCACATTTCAAATGATTTGATTCCATGGGCCATTTACCTAGATGTATTTAATGGTAGGCCTGGGGAATAGTTGTCACCTAGGACAACTGCCTCACAATTGTACACAGTGACTTGTCCTACATCACATAGCCCGCTGATATGGAGCCTGGCATGAAATGAGCTGGAGGACAGGAAGAGGGCAGAGGTGACTTTCAACATGGAAGATATTTTTATAGAAGTTGATTTGGTTGAGTTTTAAGGGAGGTGAAAGTTTAGAAAGTTCTATGTAAAGAGAAGGATTGCTTTTTGGACCAATAAGAATATTTCCTATCTTGCTGCTGGGTAATGATGGCGGATGGAAACCATGGTGTTATTGTAGCTACAGACCCATGAGGTCTTTAGTTATGGCACTCACTGATACAGCTTCAACTCAGGTCTTCAGTCCTGAGCCAGTGCTGAAAATGGAAACTCATGCATGGCCTGTGTAGTGGGCGGAATGCTAATATGGCCCCCAACCACCCTTCTACACACACACACTTTGATCCCCCACTTCTCCTTGAGTATTGGTGGGTCTGTGACTATGATGGATGTAAACTACATGACAAAGATGAAGGAATTTTGCAGATCTACTCTCAAATCTGTTGATTTTGAGTGAGTCAAAAGGGAGGTTAACTTGGATAGGCCTGACTTAATCAGGTGAGAGTTATTCACAAGAGACTGAGATTTAAAGTAAAAGAGATACTTCTACTGTCTTTGAAGACGTAAGCCTCTATGTTGGGTGCTGGGGTCCAATCCCAGCAGGTCCAGGGGTCCCCAAAGGTGTGGACGGAGTCGGCGAAGAAGGAATGACACGAAGACAGCCTTCAGTTGATCAGCAGCCTAGTCAGGACCTCTAGCCAGGATCTCCAGCCAAAGTTCTGGTCGGAGTTCTGGTTAGGAACTGATGAGGTTCTGATGTTTATTGTCTTGTTACATCCATATTTATACCAGCCGATTTTAATCCTGTCAATTCTATTACAAAGGTTAGGGCGTTTCTTATCTCCATTCCAGGGAGTAAAGATTATGTAGCTTAACTACCCACCTGGCACTTAATTAAGGGGTTGTATCCCCTCCCTAACCTCAGGGAAAAATCCCCACCTGGGGAAACAACCTTTCTCAGAGAGGTGACCTTGGTTAAAACACATGGCGCTTAAAGGGAGCAAACATATTAAGAACAGTATGCTATATATGCCAGGTCCATTGAAACATATGCTGTGCAGATGTTTCTTTCCTGCAGCGACTGTGTCAAGCAGCGAGGATGGACCGGCTCCCGGCAGTTGGGAGAGACTTACATGGCCAGGACCTGAGGGTGATCTCTGGCTACAGCCAGCAAGAAAACAGGGACCTCAGTCCTATAGTCCTAAGGAAGTGAATTCTGCTAATGATCTGAATGAGCTTGGAAGAAGACCTGAAGCTCTCAGTAGACCACAAGCCCACGTGACATCTTGAAACCTGGTGAGCAGAGGGCCCACTTAAGCTGTGCCTAGATTTCTAACATATAGATACTCTTAGATAATACATTTTTGTTATTAAAGAAAAAAAAAGATACCACTTTCTTGGAATGTCCCCAAGTTCAGGCAGAACAGTTCTTTTGAGGATACTTTATTTCCTCTGGGGTTTCTGAGCTGATGTGGTTCTTCATAGTATAACTTATTAGTTAGATGGGCCAATAACAGCACATTGGCAGAGAATTGGCTCATAATGATTTTTGTGACTCATTTTGCAGAGAAACAGTTTTCCAGGGAGTCAAATGAAGCTTTATTAAAAGCTTTACTTTAGAGAAGATCATAGCTCTGGAAATCTATCAGAGAGTCAAACTAGATGTTCCCCTCCTAGATATAGCACTTATTTATCTTAAGCAAAACTTTTGCTTGCTTGAAGAAAAAGAATAGTCCTCCTAATATATGAGGGAGCACACTGGTGATTTCCTTCTCTGTTTCTTTATTTTCTAGACTACCTCTTCATTCTTTCTGGTACTGACAAATAGGAAATGCGAAGCAACAGTCATTTTTATTTGGTGCAGGGCCTACTGGGGGGAAGAGGATAACGATGTTTGAAAGGGACCAGACTCTTTCTTCCCTGGAGACAATGTCCCTGTGTTGAATGAGCCTCTTTTAATCATTTCTGGTGGTTCCCTGCCACACAGCTTCCATTTCACAGCATTGGGCCCTCTCTGCCGTGAGGAGAAAAGTGGGATTGGCAAAATTCTTCCACCAAGAAGGACTTGGTGGAATTTACTTGTGACACTTCTAGTATGCAAATTCAGAAACATAATTTTTTATTTCAATCATGGTTAAACTCTTGTAAGGAAAAGATTATTCTATCATGTTCAGCTGTATTCTTCAGATTACTCTGGATTTTGCAAATATTCAGCACATATCAAAATGGCTGACAAACATTCTATGTGTGGATAGCACAAAGGGGGCCTTTAAGGAAGCATCTCTGTAATCAAGGGATCCCTAAGAGGTGGGGGGCGCTAAATGTTTCTACAGCACAGTGTCTAGGCCAGTGATGGCGAACCTTTTGAGCTCGGCGTGTCAGCATTTTGAAAAACCCTAACTTAACTCTGGTGCCATGTCACATATAGAAATTTTTTGATATTTGCAACCATAGTAAAACAAAGATTTATATTTTTGATATTTATTCTATATATTTAAATGCCATTTAACAAAGAAAAATCAATCAAAAAAATGAGTTCGCGTGTCACCCCTGACACACGTGTCATAGGTTCGCCATCACTGGTCTAGGCTCTCCTGAAAGCTGCAAGATGTCTCTTGCAAAGGGATGCAGTGAGAACATCACCTCCGAGAAAACATGCCAGATCAGCTTGAGTACCTTTGAAATTCAGAAATAAATCTCTGGTACGAGTTTTTGCAAGTGACTCAAGAAAGCAGAAAGAGCACTGGACTAGGATTCCATTTTTTTTGCTCTTTGATCAACAATTGTATAATTTTGGTCAATTCATAGAACTGCTCCTGTCCTTGGTGTCCTCAGGTATAAAAGTGGGTATTTCCATTAGAGTTCTTGGTGTACAGGAGCAGGAAATAGCTCTCATCACCCTAAGCAAAAGGGGACTCTTTGGAAGGTGCTGGGTTGCTCAGAGGACCTATGGAGGCCTGAGAACCCGGCTGGTAAAGGGCAGGAAGCAGAGTAGGTCTGGGTTTTGTGCAGCCGTGAACGTGCTCAGCCTTGGTGGGGTCTAGGTTTGGGGCACACCTCATCCCCAGGTGAATATACAGCCCTGTGCTTCACCGCCATTGCGGATCCTCCTGGCTGAGTCTCTGGCTCTCGGTTTCTCACAGTGCAGAACTTCAGGTTCATAACATAAATATTTAGAATATTTAAATATTTAGAAAAAAAGGGATGGGTATTTCCAGGCTCCCTCTCCTGGAACAGTTTCTCTTCTGAAACATATGCATTTGTTCAGCAGAATTTTGATTTGATTGAAGTTAATACAGTTGCTACCAACCTGAAGCTTGAGATGTCTAATTCTATTCTTTGATAATATAGATAAGGTGGAGAGGACTCTCGGCTTGACACACTTGACATTTAAATCTAACTTTGCAAAATAATTTACCAGGTGAGAAAAGTATTTGCTATGCTTTTTCAGGTCTATCTGGATATATTGTTATAGGATAGTGATGAGCATCCCTAGAAGGGACACAATGCGTATTTGAAGTTGTGTTTTCATTTTCCATTTCACTGAAATAGATTCTGTAGGTCAAAGGCCTTTCAACTTACATTTTCTCTGTTCTAGCCATGCAGTTAGTCATAGTTGCCATGAGAATTAAGATTTGGGAGCTATTTATATAGAAATACACTGTCACTGAATACATTAGAGCCTTTTTTATCCTGCTATTCTCAAAATCGGTTGGAACTCAATTTAGGAACCAAAATTCATGCCATTCATTCATTTTAATGCATTTTAATTACTTACTTGGGAGCTTAACCATTTAGAATTTTTCTTCATCTAAAAATGATAGAATATTTGTATGCTGCTGCAGAGTTATTTTTAATCAGCATAATCAGATATGTTAATCAGCAAATATTAAGGAAACACAAAGTATTGACCTTGCTTGGGTATTTTGTAATACTAGGAGTTGGGTGAGGCTTGCAAGAAAGAGCCTCCGTCTTGGCCTTACAGTCAAGTTTGGAGACTGTGGTCTATTGATGACCTAGCACTCTTGGCAGAACTGCCCTTTCAATCATCAGTGACAAGGATGAGTTGTGGAGATGTGTCCTACTGTTTGCCCATCAAATTCCCCAGGGTGCGTCTTCCATTGGCACAGACTGTCCTGTATGCACGAGTGAGGGAGAATCTCACACGATCCCATTGGAAGAATGTGGCAGAGGTGGCCAGTGGAACCCCAAAGTTCATGCTGTCCTTTACAGCACATACTTGTCTCCAGTAACTAGCTACCCATCTGGGGCTAAATTTTCCAGCCCTTCTTGCATCTAGGTGTGGTCATGTAACTATTTCTTGCTAATGGAGTGTGAATGGAAGTGTTGTGTGTCACTTCATGGCCATAGCCATTAAGAATCATGGATGCTTCCTCCATGGTCTTCCATTCCTATTCTACTGGCTGGATGCAGATGTCTACCCCAGGTTTAGTGGGGCCACAGAATGGAACCTGTGAGGAGGAGTTCCACTGCCAACTTGGAGTATCCACCTTATATTCTTATCTGAGCAAGAAATAATTTTATTGTGTTTGAGGTTTTGTACATCTGTAGGTCTATTTGTTATATTAACTAGCATTACCTTATTATAGGAAATAGATTCCCTTGAATAAACCTCTGATTTTGCTACTCTGTGCTTATTGTATCTTTGCAATTCTTTGTCAATCTGAACTTGTAGTGGAAAGATAAGACTAGTCTACATTTCCTGTGCTTATCATATTTACAAGAGGACAAGCATATATGATTGATACTTCTTAGATTTATAAATCACCTTCCTAAATTCTTCTCCCCAATTTGTCATCCATTGAGAGATGGTATGGCATAGTGGTTAACTGTATAGGCTATGGAGCCAGAGTTCCTGGTTGTAAATATTGTCTCTTGCTTATTTTTCTGTGGACTTGGACAAGTTGCCTAACCATTGTGTCTCTGACTTCACATCTGCAAAATAGGGTAATAACGCTACCTACATCAGAGGGTTGTTACGAGGGTTACAGGAATTAATACAGCTAAGTGCTTACCGTATTTTCTGGCTTGTAGTAAGCATACAATAAATGTCATTTAAAAATAATTATTCAGGTATCTTATTGTGGTTTAGCCCACGACTTCTAAGTACCTCCCTGTTTGTGTTTAGTTTTTTCATATCTGTGTCAGGAGAATCCAAGAAGCTTTTCCATGAAGGGTGATGCTATTGTTAATGGGACAGAGGTAAATCTAATATTAAATAAAATGGACTACAAACACTAGCTACTCTGTGGATTAGGAGATCTAAAATCATGCTGCTGATGAGTTCATATTTTTTAGTGGTTACTATATGTCAGGCATTGTTTTAATTTTACATATATTAGCTCATTTGATCATCACAACAATACTATGAAGTAGGTTTTATCTATCATTTTTCCTCTTTTACACATGAGGAAATAGAGGCACAGTGAGGTTTAAGTACTTCCCCCAGGTCACACAACTAGGAAGTGGCAAGCTGTTGCCTCAAATACAGGCAATCTGACTGCATAGGAAACTGCTATTTGTCTTTAACACCTAGGCAAGGCCCCTCTTCTGTGAGGTCTTTCCTTTTCTCTGGCAGCCACCGCTGTATCTTGGACTGGTTTGATTGCAGCTGGAACCATGTAGTATCGTAGTTATCTGTTCATGTTTCCATGAGATCCTGGTACACATCGACTAGATTAGTGCTTTTCAAACTTCAATGTGCCTATGAGTCGCCTGAGGAACTTCGTTAAAATGCAGATTTCTGATCTAGTAGCTGTGATGGTTAATTTTTAAAAAATATATTTTATTGATTTTTTACCGAGAGGAAGGGAGAGGGATAGAGAGTCAGAAACACTGATGGGAGAGAAACATCGATCAGCTGCCTCCTGCACACCTCCTACAGGAGATGTGCCCACAACCAAGGTACATGCCCTTGACTGGAATCGAACCTGGGACCCTTCAGTCCGCAGGCTGACACTCTATCCACTGAGCCAAACTGGTCAGGGCTGTGATGGTAAATTTTATGCGTCAGCTTGCTTGGGTGCCCAGATATGCGGTCAAACATTATTTCTGGGTATGTCTGTGAGGGTGTTTTTGTATGCAGTTAACTTTTAAGTCTGTGTACTGATTGAAGGAGATTGTTCTCCCTAATGTGAGTGGGACACATCCAATCAGTTGAAGGCCTGAATAGAACAAAAAGGCTGGCCCTTAAGTAAGAGAGAATTGCTGCTACTCAACTGCCGTCAACCTTGGCTTCTTCCTGCCTTTGGGCCTGAATGGGAAAATCAGCCCTTCTGGGTCTTGAGCCACCAGCCTTGGACTGGCACTGCACCCTTGGCTCTCCTGGGCTCCTGCTGACTCGCACTGTGAATTTTGGGACTTGTCAGCCTCCATAATCATGTGAGCCAATTCCCTAAGATAAAATTTCTCTTTCCCTCCTTCTCTCCCTGTCTCTCTCCCTCTCCTCATTCTCTCTCTCCCTCCCCTCGTCTCTCTCCCACTTCTTCTCCCCTTCCCTCTTTCTCCCATTGGTTCTGTTTCCCTGGGGGACCCTGACTAATACAGTAGGTTTGGGGTCGGACCTGATATTCTGCATTTCTAACAAGTTTCCAGGTGATGCTGCTAGCCCTAAGCAGTGTGCCACATTTTGAGAAGCAAAAACAAGGCTACTTTGTTCACCTTTTTATCCTTGGCCTCCAACACAGAGTGGGTACCCAACACATTTCTTTTGAATATTTCAGATGAAGTTTTCTTACCAGGTGAGAGATTCTCTAAGAGAAAATTCAAGTAAATAATAATAAGAAGTGATTTTGAAAACTGTAACTTTGACTTTAATAACAGTCCAAATTTGACCTAAATAAAGAGGAGAAAAGAGAAGGGAAAATAAGAAAAATGACAGATTGTAAGAGCTGAACATCTAGGAACTGGAAAGTAAGATTAATGAGACTGATTGGGACCGACTGAATCTATCAGTGGTTCAGCATAGAGAAGATGAAATTAGTTTCAGCACTTGTGGTTTAATAGCATGGATTTGAAACTGCACTGCCTGAGTATCTTGATGTTATGTAAAATTTAGTTCCACACATTCATGCATGGAAAGTCATTTTAATCATTTGTAAGCATGATAATGTATCCATGAAGTTTGAGCCTGATAGCCGTCAGTTAGTTTCATGGGTCATTATTTTCTGCTCTGGAGATGGTGTGGCTCATTGGCTGTGTTTTCTCTTGGAACTTTGTTTCTGAAGTTTGGTTACACTATAATCAGCTCAATAAATTCAGGGTTTAATTTCTGTATGGTGAGGATTGACAATATGTTTCATCATTGACTTTTCTTGTTTTCCCCTAATGACTAAGGTTTACTGGATTTATAAACCTGTGACTCTAAGATTAAAGTAATCTCAGGAAGCCCATAAAAGATAAAAGTATTAAAATAACAAAAGAAAACAATAGAGGTAAGACACACAGACATGCACATACAATCTAAGATGCTGTTGATTGTAAGATGTATCATTAAGGTAGGGACTGCAAAAATTGAAAAAAATGCTGCATTATAGTAATTATATTATTATGTTATGGTAATGTCACATTATTAGATAACCATATCAATTTCAGAGATTTAAAAAAATATATTTTTATTGATTTTAGAGAGAGAGGAAGGGAGAGGGATAAAGATATATAAACATCCATGTGAGGGAAACATCAATTGCCTGCCTCCTGCACACCCCCAACCAGGGATCCAGCCTGCAACCCAGGCATGTACCCTGACCAAGAATAGAACCAGTGACCTCTTGGTTCATGGGTTGACACTGAACCCTTGAGCCACACTGGCTGGGCTCAGAGATTTTTAACATGTGAAAAAAATTGTTGTCTAAAATTCCTGAAATACATTGTACATTTATGTATACATGTTATGTGTATATAAAAATAAATTAATACATACATTTATTTATACATACTCTCATATATATAGTCAATATTAAAAGCTTTGTCTCTAGCATTTAATATTGACTGTGAAAGGCTGCATATATTCTATACAGAATGGACAGAGAATGAGTTTCTTCTGGTTCTCTACAGCTAGATTATGAGACCACTAGTGGTATTTTTAGCTCATTTGAAATGTTGGGAATGATTGAAACACAGTCCCACTGTAATGTTCCTAGGGCTTAAGCTGTTTCAGACTTCAAAATGAATGCTTATTTTGACCTGTGAAAATAAGAATCTCTAGTTAACAAAAACAAACAAAGGGCCTGTAGTTCATATGAGTAACTATGATATGTCTTCATGCTCTCTTGATTTTTTCCCAACACTTTAGAACAGATGTGCTGCCTTTTAAAATATTATTTGATCTGAGTTCTCACTTAAATTGACCCTGTCAAACCAATTGCCAAGGTTTTCCCTTGCTAACCTTAGTTAAAATTGCATGGCAAGTTCAGATGGCTTCATACATGCAGAGCTCCCAAAAATTCAATAGGGATCTTTCGTGTATGTGGACTTTGTGACAAGTAGCAATGAACTTTAGGTAAGAAACAGTTAAAATAGCATCAATACCCACTAATGTCTTGCACCGAGAGATCAGAATTGTGAAAAAGGGATGAACCCCAGGAGCATGATGGATACTGCAGGCCAACCAGAGTTGTCATGGAAAAGCTAATGATCATTATTTTTCATGGATGAAACTCACACTGCCAATAAACCTTTCAAATGGGTGGAAGTATGTCTCTCAGGAAACATGTGTAGTCATTGCTAAAATCAGTTTTTTTCTCCTCCCACTCCCCAAGGCCCCTTTACGAGATTGATTATTTAATGTTGAGCCTTGTTTTATTTCAGCTTTCTGTTGGCATCTTGTATTTGATCTAAGAAGGCTAGCTTACTCACTGCTAAAGCAGGAGCTAGAAAAGGACCATTAAGGGGCTACCAAAATATCACGGGAATCTAGAGGTCAGTGACAATAAAATCTCACGTTTAAGGAGAGAAGGACCGTGGGCATTCAGCACAATATTATCATTATGCAATGTCTTGGAAAAAAAGTCCACACTATTTAAATAATGATAGGAGGTACAAATACTTGCAGTTAACAGGAATTGCGAATTTCCTGTGAGCCAGACAATACCAGAAGGCAGATCCTCTTACTAGACTGGTTTTACAGATACAGGCACTGAATCAGAAACGTTAGATAACTTGCCTAAATGTGTCGGTCAAGGTCCTGGCAAGAAACACATTCAAATTGAGTAACTAGAGGAGAGTTTGTTAAAGGGATTATTTATCAGAGTATTGGAAGGGTTTAGGGAAGCCGGCACAGAGTTAGAAGCACTGGGATCCATCTCTACCCCTAGGATTGAGGAGATGGGGGAAGGAACAATTCTTGTATTCAAGGCTATATGGAGAGGACTGCCTGACAGGATCTGCCTATTTTGGAAGAGATATGTTGCCAGACCCAGAGACTCTGAAAGAAGGAAGCTGGGAGAATAAATAAATACTCAACCTCACTCTTCTTCTGCCCTCAGAGCCTTCCTTTGGCTGGAGCCTTCCATTGGCTGAATCCCACTGGAAGCCAGAGGGCAAAAGAACCCATTGATACCGTCCCTGTGGCTCAGCCTTCTGGGGCCCAGAGTAGGGTGGAGTGTGATGTCCCATGTCCCTAACCACTGCCTCATGACACACGTCTTCAGTCCACCTTCAGAATGAATACAGGATTAAAAAAACTCAATTGAAACGTCTTCGCAGCCCCAAAAATCACTTATTCGTTCTTTATTGCTCACTTAAAATTTCACCAAACTTCCATTTCTAGTATTACATAGTTCTGGAAGAACATCTTGTCCTTCTCTCCCCAGGCTGCATGAGGTTCAGGTTTATCTTTGGCTCTTGATGACTATGTGTTTTGTTACTTCAGCACACTGTGTGGAGTGTTCTTTTATTTTTGGAAGTGTTGCTCCAATAATTGTTTTAGTTGAGAAAAAGTAAGTTCTTATCTTAAAGTGCTCTTTAAGCTAGGTGGATCTGGGAACATTTTGCAGTGTCAAGAAAGTATCTATTTCTAAAAAAGACAAGAAAATTCCCTTTTAGTGTTTGTGTCAGAAAGCCAAATTGTCTGGAGAGAAATAATCCTCCTTGTGAACAGGCAGAAAAATGAATAAATGATTGTCTATTTTTATATTGAAATGTAGTTATTTCCATTGAAACCTGATTCTTAAAGATTAATTATGCAGTTGTGTTTCCCAAAGTCTATTTGAATGATACATGGCAATGATATAATAAATTTCTACCTTCTTTTTTTTTTTATTTATTTATTCTTTTTTTTATTATTATTATTTTTTTTAAATTAAATCTTTATTGTTCAGATTATTACATTTGTTCCTCTTTTTTCCCCCCATAACTCCCCTCCTTCCAGCTCCCACCCCACCCTCCACCCTCACTCCCCACCCACTGTGTTCATCCATAGGTGCATGATTTTTGTCCAGTCACTTCCCGCATCTCCCACACCCCTTTTTCCCCCAAGAATAGTCAGTCTATTCCCTTTCTATGTCCCTGATTCTATTATAATCACCAGTTCATTCTGTACATCAGGTTATTTATTCACTTGATTCTTAGATTCATTTGTTGATAGATGCATGTTTGTTGTTCATAATTTGTATCTTTACCTTTTTCTTCTTCTTCCTCTTCTTAAAGGATACCTTTCAGCATTTCATATAATACTGGTTTGGCGGTGATGAACTCCTTTAGCTTTTCCTTATCTGTGAAGCTCTTTATCTGACCTTCAATTCTGAATGATAGCTTTGCTGGATAAAGTAATCTTGGTTGTAGGTTCTTGGTATTCAGCACTTTGAATATTTCTTGCCATTCCCTTCTGGCCTGCAAAGTTTCTGTTGAGAAATCAGCTGACAGTCGTATGGGTATTCCCTTGTAGGTAATTGAGCCTCTTTCTCTTGCTGCTTTTAAGATTTTCTCTTTGTCTTTTGCTCTTGGCATTTTAATGATGATGTGTCTTGGTGTGGTCCTCTTTGGATTCCTTTTGTTTGGGGTTCTCTGCTCTTCTTGGACCTGTAAGTCCATTTCTTTCACCAGGTGGGGGAAGTTTTCTGCCATTATTTCTTGAAATAGGTTTTCAATATCTTGCTGTCTCTCATCTTCTGGCACTCCAATGACTCTGATATTAGACCGCTTAAAGCTGTCCCTGAGGCTCCTTACACTATCTTCACACTTTCGGATTCTTTTTTCATTTTGCTTTTCCAATTGGGTGTTTTTTGTCGAATCTTTGGTTTGATTATTGTACTCCTCTGGTCTGCTATTGGGTATAATATTCTTTATTTCAGTCCGTGTATGCTTACTTTCTAATTTCTTTATCGTAGCATCGAGGGTCTCATTAGTTTTCGTGAGGCTCTGCACAAATTTATGGCAAGCCCTCAAAATTGCGATTCTTAGCTCCATATCCTCCATTTCTGTCATGTTTTTTTGTCTCCGCATCTTTTATGCTTTCTTGGTGCACCCCCTTGTGGTCTCTGTGCGCAGTCTTGTTCTAGCCAAGCCTTAATTGTTGTAGTTAACACTAGAGGGATTTGACCCCCTGGCCGACTGGCTATAGGAATCAGCTGTATGGAAAACGTCTGCCTTCTGGGGAGGCGCTAATCCAGCCTTTGCCTGAGGCGATCGGCAAATGGCTGTGCGCAGAGTTTGGGCGGGGCGGGATCAACAGGGCGGGCGGAGGGAGCAGTTATGGCCACGCTCAGTCCCGTTCCCAGAGGCTCTGCTTCTCAGAACCCCGGCAGCCGCTGCAAACCTCGGAGAGAAAGCTGCCTTCAGGTTCCAACTGATGCCGTATAATCCCGCTTCTCCCGTTTGAGTCTGGGTCCCTAGAGACTCGCCCGGATCTGGAGCCCAGAGTCTGAGACTCACTCCCGACAGAAAACGACAACCGCGCCCTCAGCCACCAGCCCGCTTTGCGCGCGCACCTCGGTACCTTTGTATTTTCCACACTGCGCCGCCTCTGAGCCTCGATTTGCTGTTCTCTTTCCTTCTAGTTGTAGAGTCTCTCTTCAGCCAGCCTTCCTGTGGTTCTGGGTGATGTCCGTTCAGTCTTTTAGTTGTATTTTTGAAATGGTTGTTTGCGGCAGCGGTCTCCGGTGTTTACCTACGCCGCCATCTTGGTCCGGTCTTTTTTTTATTCAAATTTCTACCTTCTTATTAAAACACTTTAAGTTTTTCTTTCAAAAATCATTGATGTTCAGTGCCTTAAGTAAAGATGAATAGATTTAGCTTTCCATTTTTATGTTCACTTGCTACAAGATACGTATTGGAAGTGTATTAGGGCTTACCAGTTACAATGATCTTGGTTTTTATTTCTTTTATTGTTGAAAAAATGTAATGAAGATTTTATATGCTCATATAAGATTATATTGATGATGATGTTTTGACCAGAGCAAGCTATTCTTTGTAGAGACTATGGAGCCCCAGGTTACCAGGAGTTCACATCTGGTTAGCATAGCTACTAGTAGCCCTGGTGGACAGTCAGCTTGTTGAATATCCTACTTGATCGTAATAATAACTAACGTCTGTATACAGTTTTAAAGCATACAAAGTATTTACATGCATACATTATTTGATCTAGTCTGCAGGCTTATGAGGAAATTATTATGTGTGAAATAGAAAGACATGGAAGAGAAGAATTAGGCAGTGACACCTTCCATATACAATTTTATTTAAACTTCATATGCAAGCACACAACCATTTTTTGTTCAATTCAATTTCATAAGCATTTAACGGAGCACCTAATATGTGTCAAAAATAGTTCAGAAGAGAGCTATATTTATGTGGCACCACAGTTAAATCCATGGATATAGACGGTATCTCCCAGGAAGATCATACAGAGAAAAATGAGTGGTGGTGGTGGTGGGGGGGGGGGGGAGGGGGAGGGCTCACATAAAAGCTATCTCCAAATAGCATGATTGACAAGGAAGGAGAAGAAACAGCGGAGAGTAGAGAAAGAAGCCAAGGGGAGAGATTCAGGAAAATGGGAGTGTTAGCAATGTCTGGAGCTGCAGAATGCTGCCATTCAGATAAGACTGCAATTTGGCATTTAGGAAGGTTGCTATGAGTGGGATGTAGAGTAGGGAGGCAGTGTGGGTTCTGAGGATAGAGCGTAGCAGGTAATCTCCTCCCCATTTCATCTAGCGCTGACTCTGCACAAAGGAGTCTGATTTAAGTCAGTTTGAATAGTCTGATAGCGGCTCTTGGAAAAGGTTTGTGGGGGAAGGAGAGAGAATTCAGCTCTTGGCTTAAATGAAGGTTCTGGATTATTTATGGATTTAATTTATCCCTGTGATCCATGTCCCCAGTTGACATAGGCTATCAAGAGTTAGTTGCATTCTTTTCTTTTTGAAAAAGTAGGAAGAATATTTAATCATAACTGAGTTGCACTTAATAGAGATTTTAATAAAACTGGGCTGAGCTCGGACCGGGAGGTTGAATAAGCGAGTGGAGAGTGAATGTTCCTCTGGGTGCACTCTGTGCACTGGCATCATTCGTGGGACTGAAATATAGTGTTTAATCCAAAGAACCCACAGGATTTTCATAAGTGCAATTTAATTTAAAGTCTATGCAAATACATGTAGTACATAAATACAGTTTTCTGGGAATTTTAAGCCTCCCTGTGACTTAGATAAAACTTTAAAAGAAAATCTTTGATAAATTTGATAACAGCCTCATTTAAATGAGCTTACCTTCCATGGAAATCAACATGAAGACTGAAATGCTTCCCCTCTCACACCTCAGCCTTTCTTTGAGGGTAAGAGAGGCCTTGGAGCATTATCACCATCTGGAGCTTAGAGAGCTTCTTTGCTTTGCAGTGAGGAAACTGAGCACAGACATCACTGTCCAAGGTGCCTGTTTCATGCCACAGCTAGGAGAGAAACTGAGTTTAGGGTATTTGCTATGGGGCAAAACCCACATTACTACTAATGCTAGCAATAGAAAAACAACATGAGTAAAATCCCACCAACTCTTCTAATTCCTCTCTAGACCTCACAGTCCTACTAGAGTTTTCTTTTTATAAATGAATGTGAATGGTGTTGCTTCCATGTAAAAGTCTTCACTGGCTTCCCAGTATCTATGGTGTGAAGTCCAGACTCTTGAATAATAACCAGAGCTCTGCCTATTTCTTTGTTCCTATGTATTCAGCCCTTACTCCTCAAGCTTCACTTTTCAGACAGACTTGCCCACATGCAGTCCCGGACTTGTGTACTCACACCTTTTCACTCTTTCTTGCTGGCGCTGCCCTCTTACCCCTCTTAAAGCCCCCCCCTTACTTCTCCCAAGGCTTTAATAATGCCAGTTTATCTTCTAAACTCAGCCTAAGCATAACCACCTCCCAGAAGTCTTCCCACACCTCCCTTTTGGCTCTTATTCTAGGACATTGCATATTCTGGGATAATATCTGCCGCATTGATTGGCAGTCATTCGTTTACATGTTTGACTATTCGACTAGGAGACCCTTGAGTTCAGAGAAACTTACTCAAGTTTACATCCTGAGTGCACAGGCATGTGTAGATGCTCAGCAAATGCTTATGGAATTGAACTGAACAACAACAACAGCAACAACAACAACAACAACAACAACAACAACAAATCCAGATAGTTATGAGCCCCTAATAGAGAATTTAGGTGAGATTATCCATGAGTCCTTATGAGTTTGAAACTGCCCTCTTTGTCTATCTCTTCCTTTGTTCCCCATAACCTAATGGAGAAATTGTTGGACATGCTGTTCCCCAGGGTCATTATATGCATTTATTCCTCCCATTGTGCCCTTATCCGTGGCATTATCCCGGCTTGGCAAGCACACCCTCCTTGCTTATGTAGAAGTTATTGGCCACCTATATATCTGACATTGTGGTGGGCTCCTATCTTTACCTGTCTAACAAGGATTCCACCATTCTAGGCCCCCTCATACTTGCATCTTCTTCTAACCAATAGTCAGAGCTGTGTAATTGTCCAAGTTCATTAAAAGTAAATATCTCCCAGAGAGGATCATGTAAAGATTTCCCCAAATTGCAATGATTTATAGATAATATAATAGCAATTAAAATCTGTTTTCCCCCAAAATAAGTATTAAATGAATGAATAAATAATGTCCCCTTGAAAAGGCCCTCACTCCAATTAAAAGCCAACTGCAGTAACATTTCAGGGTTTCAACCCTACTTCTTTCCTGCCAGGAGGTGTCATGTCATTTACTGAAAGAAAACAACACAGGACAAACACTTTCTTAATAAATGCAGTTTGTTAAAGTCCTGTTAAAACATATGGGTCAAGGGGAAGTCAAAACAATCGGAGGATCATTGGAGAAAAAACCTTTAGGTCTGGCACCTGGGAGACCTCTGGGGCAGAGGCAGTGGAAGAAACTTCATGTTCTGAAGGGAAAGAGCCCCCGTTCCCCTTATTCCTTCTCACCTGCTTACCCCCACCAGAAACAACCACAATTCCTAGGAGTTCAATAGTCACATTCTGTCCAAATAATAAAAGCAGTGACAATTCAACTCAGCACAGAAGCTTGTGTGCAAATTTACTGAGACATTATATAAAAAGTTAGGTCAGAGATGATTCTGTGGTTATATTTTTGTGTGTTTGTTTTGAGGGTATCTGAAAGTGTATTTCGAGAGGCTATCCCTCTCAGATCTCAAAGCACAAAAAGCTATAATAGCTAAAATATTTTAGTACACCTCCACAGATTGAAAAATCTATCATTCCTCTGTTGTTTTCCTTATGTGTGTATGTTTCATATTATATTGCACATGTAAAAAGTAAAAAAGATGCCTGTAACCAATATCCTCTTGCTCTCGGTCTTCATGGGGGCGAGTAGTGGAAAAGTCTTAACTGTGCTGTCCCTTCCTAGGGACAGCAGGGAAAGAAACTAGATTACCCTCAAAGGAAAGGCATTTGGAAGTATTTCTAAAAACCATGGCCCTTTCACATAAAAAACAATCAATTATATGATTCTAGAGGTAACATAAAACATGGCAAAGGGCAGTTTTTGCCCCCTATAAATATTGAGATGACTAGTTAGCAATTTGGTGAGAAATTCAATCCAAGCCATCTAGTAAAATAAATATACCAAATGGAAAATGAAAAATTTAAACTACAGTCCAGCATGAAGTAAATAACCTTAAAATGTATCAAACTTTAGTGGAGGTATACTTTGCATGCTTGAGGTTTAGACAGGGTGGAATGATGACTTCACGGCACATGGAGATTTGTAGTAATGGTACTGACTGTCCAGCACTGTGTCCCCAGCAGCATCTGGCACGTAGTGGGTTCAGTAACTACTTGTAGATGTGGGGATGCATGGACGGCTGGATGAATGTGTAGACCCTTCAGTCTGGTAGGCAAGGAGAGGTGTCCGTGTGCATGTGCATGTGCACGTCCTGGCTCTCTTTGAACCTGGAGAAAGGAGATGAAAAGACCTTTTGGGACCATCCGCCACCACTTCTGCCACCACAGGGCTGTGCTATTCTTCATATTTTCTGGGAAGAAGGCACAGAGGAGGAGGAGATTTCGGAACTGAAAGATAAAATACAAAAGTTCTTTTAAGGATGTAGGATGAGGAGTGCACGTGTTTGTCGGGTGTGTGCGTGTATGTGTGTGTGAATTTCTAAATGTTCTTTGAGTAATTTTAATCCTCTTCCTTTGTTTGTGGTGGCAAAGAAAATAGTTGCCTCTCTTGCTGATGGGGAAAAAATGGATTTACTTGAAATATAGTATTAGAGGAGGGCTCTATGGATACCCTAAACTGCCAGAAAGATGAACAAGTGGATCCTAGAGCAAATTAAGCCTGAAACATCCCTACTATGTTCCTTCAGAGAGCTATAGAGAACTCTGACACATTACCCTTACCTCAAAATTTATCATGCAAAATATCTGGCCTTTCTTAGTGTTTTCCTTGTGGCATTGTGTTTTCAGAGACTGCTCAGTATTAGACTTCTGCACATTAATAGCCTCAGAGACATACAGATCCAGAATACATTATCGTCATTTGTCTTGGCCTTGTTCGTGTGCTGAGTTCATCATTGTTTTATTTTCAGCACAGCTCCTTCTTCCCCTTTTACTGTAGTGTTATTAATAGTAATAGGCGCTTCCCGGCTTCAGTCAGTGGCATGCCTGAGAGGAATGTTCGAAAGAGATAGGAGGGATTCATCTCCCAAGTAATTTGTATGCCAGGGAGCACCACTCCTTAGAAACCATGTTCTTTGCAGCTGATGCGGTCCATAACAGGGCTGGCACGGAGAGGTGAATGAACCCGGCAACCAGGGCAGACAGGGAGAACCTGGAGCTTAGGACTAAAGCTCTCCTCCCCCCACCCCAGGGCTAGACAGGTGCTAAGGGTGGGCCAGGTAGAGGCACCAGCTGGCAGTAGGAAGGAAGAACAAGCAGGTAGGCAGACCCCAGCACCTGAGTGCTCACAGGGCTGTCCCGGAAGAGGATCTGAACATAGAGCGCAAGGTATATAGGAGATGATTAAGTGTCATGGTTAAGAAGAGCAGCTTTTGGAAATAACCCATGTTCATCAACAGGTGAATGTGTAAGCAAAATGTAATATATACATACAATGGAATATTATTCAGCCTTTAAAAGGAATGAAATCTTGTGTATGCTACAACATTAATGAACCTTGAGGAAGTTATGATAAGCAAAATGTACAAAAAAAACCAAAATACTGTGTAATTCTACTTATCTGAGTTTCCTAGATTAGTCAAATTCATAAAGACAGAAAGAACGACGGTTGCCAGGGTCTGTGGGAAGTGGGAGTGAGCATTGTTTAATGCATATACATAGAGTTTAAGTTTTGCAAGATGAGAAAGTTCTGGAGATTGGTAACGCAACACTGTGAATGCACTTAACAGCACCAAACTGTACACTTAAAAATGGGTACTCTGGTCTTGGCCAGGTAGTTAGGCTAGTTGGAGCATTATCCTGTACACCAGTGGTTCTCAACCTTCCTAATGCCGCGACCCTTTAATACGGTTCCTCATGTTGTAGTGACCCCCAATTTCATTGTTACAAATTGAACATAATTAAAGCATAGGGATTAATCACAAAAACAATATGTAATTATATATGTGTTTTCCGATGGTCTTAGGCGACTCCTGTGAAAGAGTCGTTCGACCCCCAAAGGGGTCGAGACCCACAGGTTGAGAACCGCTGCTGTACACCAAAAGGTTGTGGGTTTGATTTCAAGTCAGGGCACATACCTAGGCTGCAGGTTCGATCCTGGTCAGGGAGGCAACCAATCAATGTTTCTCTCACATTGATGTTTCTCTCTCTTTCTCCCCTTCCACTCTCTCTAAAACGAATTAAAAAAAACCCCATATCTTTGGGTGAGTATTAAAAAAAATTAGGTACTATGTTAAATTTTATGTTATGTGTATTTTGCTACAATTGAGAAAAATTTAAAAATCAGAGGTATTCTAAAAGAAAAAGAGAAAGACAGCTTTGAAGACAGGCTATCTGAGTTCAGATTCTGGCAGACACTGATTTGGGGCAAACCACGTAAGTTCTCTGGACTTTGGTTCCTTTCTATTATGGGAGTGACAATAATGGTACCTCTACTATAGGATTGTAGTGAGGATTAAATGAGATACTATATGTAAAGCCCCTGGCACTTAGAAGAGCACAATAGTGTTAGGTTTCACCACTTTCATCAGGAGAATATGCAGCATTTAAAGTGTACAAGCAGGTAATTTCCTTTAGGATGCTGGTGAGTACTTTAAGGCCAGATACCGTTCATACTGTGGGACAAGACCTCAGTCCTTTGTGAGGTCTGTAAAGAGCAAGGTGTGGCCTCCCAGAAGATGTCCAGCAGGAATTGATGCTGACCCACTGCTGCTCCCAGATTAGAACGTCCAGACATCTCCCCTACAGGTAGGACCCAAGGTGGGTAGGGAATAAAACTGGAGAAGGGGGATCTAGAGGGGCCTGACAGCAGCTCAGTAGCCCAGTCACGTGTGCAGATATTCCCCTCCAGATACTGCTGGAGAGTCCGGTACTTACCCTTTCCATCAGTCGGGAGCTGGTGGCCTGCCTTATGAAAGAATTACAATTCAGAGCACCATAGGCCTTTTGAATTAAAATGCCTTCCTGATTTCTTCCAAACACGATCAGATTGCAAAACAAGCACAGGTCAGGGGAGTATCCTCTTTCACTACTGCGCAGTCTTGACTGCACTGCTATTACCTGACAGATCATGAGGTGGCAGACACTCCTGTTTCTGGAACCTTTCCACGTCAGCCATTTCTTCTTGTGTTGTCCTGGAAAGCAAGCCCAGACAAGCACATGACGTGGGAGGCTTTCTTAATGTCACACCAGCTCAGAGGTGTCCCTTGTTCCAGCCTCTGAACATGGGGTGACACTTCAGGATACAGCCTGCTAAGAGAGCAGGCAAGCACTCCCAGGAGTTATCGGGTTGCTAATCATTCAATTACCCTGAAGCTCTAATTAAGGGAACTCATATTGGAGCCCATACTTAAGAGGTCTCCTTGTCAGCTTCATCCTGGGGTTTAAATAGAATTTTTGATGCTGGTAGAGCAAACGGAAATATTTCCTCATTCTGTTGAAAGGAGCAGAGGAATTGTAGGCTGCCCTTTCTGATGAGGGCAGGCTCACTGGTGGGAAAAATGGGTGGTATTTGCTGGAAGAGGTCACTCACATTCTCTTTTGGTTTCCATTAAAGTCCTGCATGCAATGCATTCGATCACAACTGCGGGCTTAGGTGGCAGAGCGCTCATTTTCATAAATAGGCCTGGAAACATAATCACACTCACCCCTTGCTATTTTCAGATTTGGAGTAACTTTTCAGAAAGCACTCTTAATTAATGCTGACTTATAATAGTTAAGGCCAGAGTTCCAAGGCAGCTTGGTATAATTTGATTATAGAAGAAAGTCGTGAATTTTTAAAATAAAGTTTGCTCCTGCCTCCTTTTTTTTTTTTGTATGTATGTGTATGTGGGGATGGAGGGGTAGTTTGTTAGGTGGGCTATTTTTATGCAGACGTCTTGAAGCCTGCAATAAAATACCATGCAGGCATTTCCCAAGTTAGACACACCGGATCTGTGAACGCTTCTTGCATTTGTGGTGCCAGTGACATAAGAACCCTCCCCTAGGAGTAAGAGATCAACCGAAGGACTTGTATGCATGCATATAAGCATAACTAATGGACATAAGACACTGGGGGGTAAGGGAGGGTAGTGGTTTGTCAAGGGCGGGGGGGGGAAAAAGGATACTTATGTAATACCCTTTGTAATACTTTAAGAGGAAAATAAAAAATAAAAAAAGAAAAAAAGAAAAAAAAAAAAAAAGAAAAAAAAAAAAAAAAAAAAAAAAAAAAAAGAACCCTCCCCTACCTGCCTCCCTGCAAAGCCACTCTGCCCCCCCCCCCCCCCCCCCCCCCCCCCCCCCCCCGCCGCTTGCCATTTGCTGCCCCCAGAGAACAGTCGTGGGGTCCTTGGCTACAGAGGCCAGCCCAAGTCTGACTTTGGGGAATTTCTGATCAGCCACCTCTTTTCCATAACTTCCTTTCTTTCCCTTGAAGCAATTATTCATGCAACACAGTTGCTGTGTATTCCCTGATGTTCATTACTCTGAACTCTGCTCATTTTTCCATGGGCAAATTTTCTCATATACGTCCTATAGGGCTTAAGTCACTGGGCTTTGAATCAGGACTGTTTAAGTCTTGGTTCTCTCACTTATCTACCAGCAGTATGACTTTGGGCAAATTATTTTGCTTTCTACATCTCAGTCTTCCCACCTATAAACCTGAGATAATACAATTATATTGACCTCATAGCCAGGTTGTGAGGATCATGTGAAACTTTGTTGGGTGGTATGGTGGGAACCTATTGTAAGTGCTTAAAAATGTGAGTTGTTGATGTTGTTTATTACTTTTATTTTAGTTTATTATTTTAAAAAATATTTTTATTGATTTTTTATTTTAGAGAGAGGGAAGGGAGAAGGAGAGAGAGAAACATTGGTGTGAAACTGGAACATGGATCTGCAGCCCCCTGCACACCCCTTATTAGGGATTGAGTCTGTAACCCGGGCATGTGCCCTGACTGGGAATTGAACCAGCAACCTTTTGGTGCATGGGATGACGCTCAAACAACTTAGCCATACTGGCCAGAGCTTAGTTTCTTCTTTATTTTTATCTCGTACCCTGCCTTTCCTTTCTTTCTTTCTTTCTTTCTTTCTTTCTTTCTTTCTTTCTTTCTTTCTTTCTTTCTTTTTTTTCAAAATATTTTATTGATTTTAGATAGGAAGGGAGAGGGAGAGAGAGATAGACACATCAATGATGAGAATCATTGATTGGCTGCCTCCTGCATGCCCCCTTCTGGGGATTGAGCCCACAACCCAGGCATGTGCCCTTGGCCGGAATCGAACCTGGGACCCTTCAGTCCTCAGGCCGACACTTTATCCATTGAGCCAAACCAGCTAGGGCTTTCCTTTCTTTTTCTAATTTGTACAGATATGTTTGAGAAAAGCAGGTTGTTTTTTGTTTGTTTGGTTTTTTTCCTTTTGATTATCTCTCCACCATTTCTGTGTTTTTCAAGCTGGGACATAGGTGACAATAGGCAACAGTCAGTCCCAGTAAGAGCTGGCCTGGGTGCAGTGTGCCCTGCCACAGAGAGCTGCTTAACAGCTTACTTTGTCCTCCTGCTATTCTTCATTATTTAGTGGTCCTAAGTGACCTATTTATAGCTGCTAAAGAGCAGAGTAATACAGGGGATGCACTGGAATTAAGAAAAGCAAAACCATCTGCTTGGGAGGGGACATCAGACATAACAAGACCTCTTCAGAATTCCAGAATTTCTACCTTAGTCACCATCCTCTTCAAATTCAAACTGCTTTTTGATTCACACTATTGTTCAAGACACATGGAAAAAGGAAAAATTTTTTCTTAGTTGATTTTAATATTTTTCTGCTTTGTATAATTGTTAGTATTGTGAAAGTATCCTGTTTTCTTGAAATTGCATAGCATTTCAGTCATATCAGAGGTTAAAATTATTTCTGTGGGGAAAAAAGCTCTAAGTCCTTAACACCTAATTAATGAAATACATTTTTAGAAGGCCACAGTTTGTAAGTGGGAGACCAAATGTATAGCATGATATGTAAGATGCAGGTGACCTTTGACTAGGCCCAACCTCCATTCTGTCTAGATAAGACATTTATCAGGAGAGATCTAATAACTCATTGAATGTCAAATGCAAATGGCATTTCTCTAGAATTGGATTGACTATTGCATTAGTCGAGCTTCTCCAGAGAAATAGAACCATAACATATATATGAGGAGATTTATTATAAGATTGGCCCACAAGGTTATGGAAGCTGAGAAATCCTGCTATCTGCTGTCTGCAAGCTTGAGAGCTAGGAACAGTTGGTGATATAATTCAGCCTGAGTCTGAAGGCCTGAGAACAGGGGGACTGCTGGCATTAGTTTGGAGTCCAAAGATCTGAGAACCAGGAGCTCCAATGTTGAGGGCAGGAAATGATGGACATCCCAACTCACGAAGCAAGAGAAATCATTTTCCCTTCTTTCCCCTTTTGGTTCCATTGGGAGCCACTAAGAAAGGATTGGATAATGCCCATCCACAATGTGGAGGTTGAATCTCTTTACTCAGTCTACTGATTCAAATGCTAATCTCCTCTAGAAACACCCTCACAGACACATCCAAAAATAATGTTTTACCAGATATCTGGGCATCACCTTAGCCCAGTCAAGTTAAGACATAAAATTAATAACTGTTTTAATCCCCTTTATAAGTGTAACTGTTGTCCTTTAGGTCATATTTGCTATCATGACTTTGAGAGAAGTACAAAGGCTACATCCATGGATATTTATGGCACTTAAAGTTGTATTGAAGCCCAGCTGAATTTCTAAAAATGTAAATACAAAATTTGTGCGGTTACGTGTTTTAATTAGGGAGGTTAAATAACTTACAGATCTGCTTTTGGACTACCTTGGGTAATTTGCCAACATTCAGCCCGTTTCCCTGGCTCACCCACTGGTTTAATCAAATAAAGAATTTTAACACCAGTCATTTAAAAGGAAAAGGGAAATGAGTTTTATTATGTGGATTCTTCAACAAGAGAGAGAGAGAGAGAGAGAGAGAGAGAGAGAGGGAGAGAATGAGAATTAGTATCTGTTTTTGTATTTTCCTACTTCTCAGCCCACGTTACCATTGTCTCTGGCAGCCAAGTGATCCTCAAATTGTAATTTATCTACATATATAGCATGTCCCAAAAAATGTGTACACACACTTTGAATAATTATAAAGGCAGTATTTATTAAAATACATATTATTTTAAAAATTGAGCTATCAGCTGCTAAAGTGTATATACATTTTTTTGGGACACCAAAAAATATATTTGAATTCTCTGGAAAAAACAGGTATTAACATGCACATTCCTGGCAGCCCCTCTAGACCTCCCGACTTAGAATTTCTGGAGTTGGAGGTTTGGTAAATTGCATGGCTAACAGCCCCTAAATGATCTTCATGAACTCTAAAGTTTGAGAACGACTGATCCAGACAATCTTCCTTGGGACATATGTGATTGACAATGAGTGTGGTGGTAATTGCCCCTTTTATTCAGGAGTTGGTTTTGCTGAACCTTCATTTTTTAGACCCTTGACTTCTTTGAGGTAGATTCATCGGGCTCTATATATTAGTTTGCTAGGGCCGCAAAAATAAAATGCCACAAACTCGTGGCTTAAACAACATAAATTGATTTTCTCACAGTTCTGCCAGCTGGAAGTCCAAGAGCACAGTGTCACAGGGTTGGTTTCTGGTGAGGTCTCTGTCCTTGGCTTGCAGATGGCTGTCCTCTCTATCTTCATGTGGCTTTTCCTTCATGTGTGTGTGCTGTTTGTGTCTTAATCTCCTCTTCTTATAAAGACACTAGTCATATTGGGTTAGGGCCCATCAATACAACTTCATTTTTAACTTTTTACCTCTTTAAAGGCTCTATCTTTCTATCCCCAAATACAGTCACCTTCTAAGACTCTGGTAGTTAAGACTTTAACACATGAATTTTGTGTGTGTGTGTGTGTGTGTGTGTGTGTGTGTGTGTGTGTAAACAATTCAGCCCATAACAGTCTAAATGGATCTCAAAACACTATGAATAAGTGAAAGATGAACACTTCAGATTTCTTACAAAGTTCCTTTACCCATCCCAGCTTCTGTCCAACAGAAGGAAGCCTCCTCCTGATCGGTGTCTCGGTCTCTCTCCTCTAAGGCAGCATAATGAAGCAGGGACAATGATAACTTGCTTTTTCATTGACTCTGTTCCTCCTAAGCTCCATATCTATGAATATAGGAGAGTCTAATGACTATTGGCTCAACTGCTTTAAATGATTATGAGCAGTGGTTCTTGAAAGGAATGTGAGAAGCCAAAACTCTTTTCATAATGAATATTAAGATGTTCTTTGCATTTATGTATGTATGTATGTATGTATGTATGTATATATTTATTTATTTTTAGTGGATGACATCTGCACTGATTGTGCAAGAGCAATGGTGGTGAAAACTGTTGGTGTTTCAGCATGAATTGAGGCAGTAGCACCAAGTTGTACTAGTAGACCTTATAATTTTACCACTGTGCATTTGCATTGCAGAAAAAAATGCCAGTTTCACTTAAAAGTGCCCTTGATGAAATAAGTAAAAATTATTGTTTACTAAATCTTAACCCCTGAACACACAACTTTTTAGGATTCTATTTGCCAAAATGGGAAGTATGCACAAAGCACTTTTGTACATAAACATTCAGTAGCTGTTTGGAAGAAAAGCACTTCTGTGATTGAATTATCAACCAAACTAGCCTCTTTTTTTCATGAAACACCATTTTAACTTCAAAGAACAAGTGATAGATGAAATACGATTATTCACACTTATGTAGCTGGCAGATATGTTTGCAAAAATGAATGAAGTGAGTCTATTGCTTCAAGGAAAGCAACTGACAGTATTTGTTGCTAATAATAGAATTCAAGCTTTCAAGTAAAATTAGAATTTTGGAAAACTTGTATCTGTTACTATGAGCTTGATAGCTTACCAGCTGTTGAAGGTTTTTTGGTGAGGTTGGTAATTAATAGATGTGCCTTTAAAATATGATATAGCTATGGCCGGGTAGCTCAGTTGGTTAGAGCATCATCCCAATACACCAGGGTTGGGGGTTCAATTCCCAGACAGGACACATAAAAGAGTCAAGGAATAAATGCATAATTAAGTGGAAAAACAAATCAATGTTTCTCCCTTCCTCTCTCTCTCTAAAATCAATAAATAAAAATTAAAAAAATATTATGTAATTAAATGTGTCAATATTGGAAAACCACCATAATCCACTACTATCCAATTGGCCAGTGCAGAATATTATAAAATCATGCATGAGTAAAAGATCCATTCAAAATGAAAGGTAGACCAACAAATTTTAATCTAATAGAGTATAAGAAGTTCATTTAGGAAACTACCAATTATAAGGTTTTGGTATATTATCAGAGAAAAATATTCAAAATTATCCAAAAGGATTATTACAAATACTTTACTTTTCCAACTACATATCTGAATGAGGCTGAATTTTCCTCATTTACTTTAACCCAAAGCATATCATAGCAAAATAGGTTAAATGCAAAAGCAGATATGAGGATCTAGCTATCTTCTATTTAAGCTAAACACTGGAGTTGCAAATACAGAGTGTCCCCCCCTAAATGTATACACACTTTGTATAATTATTAATTCCACTGGGTTGAATCTAAAAAGAAAAAAATATCAATTGAGCTATCAAAAAGTATGTGTATACATATTTTGGAACGCCTTATATTTGAAAAAATGGCATCTTCTCACTAATATTTTTCTGTTTAGGAATATACATAAAGTATATAGAAATATGTTATTTAACATGTAATGGTTTTATTATTGCTTTTTTAAAATGAATACATACATATTTAAAATTTTTTTTCAGTTCTAAAGATATTCAAAGTCACTAATCATCAGAGAGATGCAAATTGAAATGACAATGAAGTATCACCTCATACCTGTCAGAATGGCTATTATCAATAAACAACAAACAAATGTTGGTGAGGATATGGAGAAAAGGGAACCTTTATGCACTGTTAGTGGGAATGCAGACTGTTATAGCCACTGTGGAAAACATTATGGAGTTATCTGAAAAAAATTATAAATTGAACTGCCTTATGATCCAGTGATTCCATTTCTCAGAATTTATCCAAAGAAACCCAAAACACTAATTCAAAAGAATATATGTACTCCTATATTCATTGCAGCATTATTTATAACTAGAGGTCCGGTGCATGGGGCGGGGGAGTCCCCTCAGGCCAGCCTGCACCCTCTCCAATTCGGGACCCCTCGGGGGATGTCCGATTGCGGGTTTAGGCCTGATCTCAGGGATTGGGCCTAAACTGGCAGTTGGATATCCCTCTCACAATCCAGGACCGCTGGCTCCTAAATGCTCACCTGCCTGCTGGCCTGATTGCCCCCAACTGCCCCTCCCCTGCCAGCCTGGTCACCCCATGCAGCCTACTGTTCAGTTGTTTGGTTGTCCCTCACTAAGCCCCCTGCCGGCCTGGTCTCCCCACACTGCCTGCTGTTCGGTCATTACTGTTACTGTATGGTGTCCTGGACAATTTGCATATTCCTCTATTATTAGTATAGATAGCAAAGCTATGTAAGTAGCCCGAATGACCATCAGTAGATGAGTGGATAAGAAAACTATTCATACAATGGAATATTACTCGGCAATAAAACAGAACAAAATTTACTATTTGCAACAGCATGGATGCACCTGGATGGTTTTATGCTAAGTGAAATAAGTTAGTCATAGAAAGACAAGTGCCATGTGATTTTACTTATATGTGGAATCTAAAGAACGATATACATGAACAAACAAAATAGGAATAGACTCTTAGAAACAGAGAACAGACTGATGGTTGTCAGAGGGGAAGGATTTTGGGGACTGGGTGAAAAAGGTGAAGGGGTTGAGAAGCATAGATTGGTAGTTACAAAATAGTCATGAGGGTGTAAAGCACTGCATAGGAAATATAGTCAGTAGAACTGTAATAACTATGTATGGTGCCAGTTGGGTACTGGAAATATCAGGGGAAATACTTTGTAAAGTATATCATTGTCTAGCCAGTATGCTATACACTTGAAACTAATATAATATTGAATGTAAACTGTAATATAAAAAATATTTAACATTTTTGGAAAATGAAAAAAAATCTCAGTTCTAATTCTTAATAGTGAGTATCAATGGATATAACCCACATAAACAAAAGCTCTTTGGGGGCCAATAATTTCTAAGAGTACAAGGGGATCGTGGGACTGAACAATTTGAGGGTTCCTGACTTAGGGAGACATTTTTCTAGCTACAAATAGTAGTTGGATGAGTTAACTTTGATTCATGCTATACTTAAAGTGAGTTATATTCATTATCTGAATGCCAAACTTGGTAAGCTTGACTTTTCCTTATTTCTTGTTGGGAGAAAAGTTATAATGGTACTAGAGGCCTGGTGCATGAAATTCATGAATGGGTAGGGTCCCTAGGCCTGGGTGGCGAACAGGGCTGATCTGTGGGGGAACTGACGGGATGATTGAAGGGGGCAGCTCCTGCATTGAGTGTCTTCCCCCTGGTGGTCAGTGCACATCATAGCAACTGGTTGTTCCACCAGTCATTCTAGCTTTTGGTCGATTTGCATATTAGGCTTTTATTATATAGGACTAGAGGCCCGGTGCACAAAAATTTGTGCACTCGGGGCCGGGGGTGGGGGGGGTCCCCCAGCCCGGCCTGTGCCCTCTCGAAGTCTGGGACCCCTCGGGAGATAATGACCTGCTGGCTTAGGCCTGCTCCCGGGTGGCAGAGGGCACGCCCAATCCCTAGGTGCAGCCCCTGGTCAGGCTCAGAGCAGGGCCGATTGGGGAGTTGGGGCGCCGCCCCGTCATGCACAGAGCAGGGTGGATCAGGAGGTTGCGATGCCACCCTCAGTCACACTCAGGGTAGGGCCGATTGGGGGGTTGGGGCACCACCCCCTGTCACACTCAAGGCAGGGTCAATGGGGAGGTTGCGGCGCCACCCCCTGTCACGCACAGAGCAGGGCCCATCAGGGGGTTGGGGTGCTGTCCCCTGTCATGTACAGAGCAGGGCCCATCAGGGGTGTTGGGGCTCTGTACCCTGTCACTCACAGAGTAGGGCCAATAGGGGAGTTGGGGCACCGCCCCCTGTCACACACAGAGCAGGGCGGATCAGGGGGTTGGGGCGCTGCACCCTGTCACACTCAGGGCAGGACCAATGGGGAGGTTATGGCTCTACCCTGTCACACACAGAGCAAGGCCTGTGGAGGGGGGTTGGGGCGCCACCCTCTATCACCCACAGAGCAGGGCCGATCAGGGGGTTGGGGCGCCGCCACTGTCACACTCAGGGCAGGGCCGAGGGAGAGGTTATGGCTCTACCCTGTCACACACAGAGCAGGGCCCGTGGGGGGCCGGGGGGGGGGGGGTTGGGGCACTGCACCCTGTCACACACAGAGCAGGGCCCATGGGGGGGGGTTGGTGCGCTGCACCCTGTCAAACACAGAGCTGCAGGGCAATCAGGGGATTGGGGAGCTCCCCCCATCAGGCACAGAGCAGGACAGATAGGGAGGTTGTGGCTTTGCCCCCTGTCACACACAGAGCCACAGGGCGATCAGGGGTTTTGGGCGCTGCCCCCTGTCACGCTGATCCCGGTGCCAGGAGGCATATTACCCTTTTACTATATAGGATAGAGGCCTGGTGCATGGGTCGGAGCCGGCTGGTTTGCCCTGAAGGGTGTCCTGGATCAGGGTGGGGGTCCCCACTGGGGTGCCTGGCCAGTCTGGGTGAGGGGCTGAGGGCTGTTTTCCAGAAGCGAGTGACTGAAGCTTCCAACTGCTCCTTGTTTTCTTTTTTTTTTTTTTTATTCTGGGCCAGCTTTAGCTCTGAGGCCTGGCCGCTGAAAACATCGATACAATGTTACTAAAGCCCGGCTGACTGAAAGCCGGTTTCTGGGCTTTTGTTTATTTTCTTATTTGCAACATAGTAGATAGTTGCTTAGAGTTGCAACTCAGAGGCTGGAAAGTGAGGTGGGGAACGTTGGAGTCTGCAGTC
The DNA here is from genome assembly GCF_028538775.1 of Myotis yumanensis. Lineage (NCBI taxonomy): Eukaryota > Metazoa > Chordata > Mammalia > Chiroptera > Vespertilionidae > Myotis > Myotis yumanensis. The sequence continues at coordinate 187,157,770 of NW_027223752.1, forward strand.
ACTGCAGCAAGCAAGCCTCATGTTCGCTTCCAGCTGCCTGGCTGCCGGCCGCCATCTTGGCTGACAGTTGATTTGCATATACTCACTGATTAGCCAATGAAAAGGGTAGCGGTCGTACACCAATTACCATGTTTCTCTTTTATTAGTGTAGATTCTATACCAAATTCTTCTCATGCATAGATTAATGCCTGTTTCATATTTCCTAATTCCATATAAGATTAGATAATCATGAATAAAACTGGGAAATAAAAAGCCCTCTATAAGAACTAATGTTTTTGAGAGATTTGTTTTAATCTAATGAAAATATATTTAAATGAGCAAGATTAAAATCCTCCCTATAGAAAGACACTTGGGAATCTTGTCAAACATGCTCTTTCATTCTGTTCCTATTTTCTCATTTTCCAACTTATAGAGCATTTATTTCTTTCCTTCCTTCTTTCTTTCTTATCTCTTCTTTTATTTATTACCTCCTTTTCCCCCTTTGCCTTATTATAGCTGGAAGTATTTTCTTATATTTGCAGTTTTTGGTTTCTGCCAGTGTCCTCTAAGAAGATGCTGAGTCGGTAAATATGAGCACGGCATTGACAAAGTGTAGGTGCATCTTTGCACTCTCAGCTCCTGGACTTAAACAGTCTCTCATTCAGTATGTAAAATTCAGCACTAGAGTCCTTGCTGAGATTCTATTCTTAGATTTCTAGAGGCTGTGAAGGAAGATTAGGGGAAGAGATTTCTAACTTTAAACTAATATCTTCCAGAAGAAATGGCATCAAAATAAGTTATACTGTGTTCTTCATAGATTTCTTTCTCTTTTTCCTCTAGTCCAAGAGTCACTCCCAAGTTGGCCTGAAATCAAGCACGAAGCAAAAGGTATGATTTCCCCTCCTTCATTGTTCCTTTAAAAAGTAATTATTTTGATGGGTGCCTTTATTTTTTTCCGGAAGAGCGTGCCTTGTTTTGGAAGGCAAGGATACACCCAGAATCAAGGTATTTGGGAGTCATTTACTTTGCTTCCATAATAGTAAATCTGAAATTGGAGAGCGATCCTTAAAATGAAATGGAATGAGAGATATTCTGCAAACTCAGTGACTAAGAATTGCCCATTAGTTACAAGTGGTTCTGAAAGCAAGGTCATGAAGACGCTCTTCCAGTTTCAGCTCTTTATTTTCTAAGCCCTCCACAGTGACGGCATTCATTCCTATCTCAGGTCACATTTTTTACTGAACTGTATGCTCTCAGCATCACCTCTGGAGAATGACCCTCACCTGTGGTCTGTGGTGAATTGGCTGAAACATGAGCTTTGTGAGTCAGAAAGAGTTGATTTCAGTTCCTGGTTCTGTTACTTTACTAGCTATGTATTAAGAGAATGATCACACCTACTAGTATAGTTTTTTTTCCTTAGTATAATTTATTTTAGAAATAAAATGAGATAATAATAACACATATCTTAGTGCCTAGCACAAAATAGGTACATAATAATTTTTAAAGTCTATAATATCTCATTGATACTTTAGGTATACAAAACAATAGAAATTTGAAATTCCAAAATCTTAATCTTCAGACTAGAGGCCCAATGCACAGATTCGTGCACCAGTGGGGCTCCTTGGCCTGGTCTGTGCCCTCTCACAATCCAAGACCCCTTGGGGAATGGCAGAGAGCCAGTTTCAGCCCCATCCATACCAGTGATAAGTACAGTGATAAGTGGGGTCCCAGGCCAAGCCAAGGGACCCCACTGGTGCCCAAATCCATGTACTGGGCCAGTTTCAGCCCAATCCCTGCAGGCCAGGCCGAGTGACCCCACTGGTGCATGAATCCGTGCACTGGGCCTCTAGTATGCATATAAGATCTTTGGTTAATCTCTTCCCGCCCTCCCCTTTACCCCCTCCCCTCTGAGATTCATTAGTCTTCCATGTTTCCATGCCTGTGGGTTGAGCGTCTGCCCCCTGGTGGTCATTGTGGGTCATAGCTACTGGCTGGTCAGCAAGTTGGCCAGTCGCTTAGGCTTTTATTTATATAGATACACATACACACACACACACACACATGCACACACACACGTTTGTTGACTTATTTATTAACTTAACTAGAGGCCCAATGCACAAAATTCGTGCAAGAGGTTTGGCCCTCACAGCCCCTCGCAGCCTCGGCTGGCCCTCACAGCCTCGGTTGGCCCTCGCAGCCCCGGTTTAGTCTAGAAGGTCATTGAGACGGTTGTTTTGTTGTTTGGTCTAATTAGCATATTAGCTCTTTATTATATAGGATTTTCTCCATTATTCCTAGTATATGGTTTCTAACCAATGCATAAGTACTCCATTTCGACAGGGGTACTTATCTCCTTGGCAGTTCATTTCATTTGGATCACTGAAATTGTAAAATATTTTAAATATATGTATTTACATTGGATACCCTGTGATTTCTAGCCACTGTTCCTGTTCCTGCCCTTGTAACTACCTAAAATTAGTATGTCACATTCTCTCTCATGGCAGCCTTTCCTAGGTTGGAAGAGAAATAGCTTCTACCATGAAAATTCTTCTATTTTGCCCATTATTAATATCATAGTTCTTTTAATTATTCCTCATATGATATATTTCTTAGACTCTCATGAAAAAGATCACTTGTCTTTGGCTCTTTTTCCATTTGCCACTATCATTCTCAAACATCCACGAAACATTTTCATTTTCATCTCTAAAGAAGTGCACACTGGGGAATTCTCACATGGCCAGTGAGGCAGATATAATTGGACAGAGGGGCCTTTCACCACCCATCAGTCGTCTGCTTAAGTACTATGCCTGTGTAGGAAGCTGAACTTGCTTCTGTGAAATTATTCCTTTAGAGGCAATTCTCAGAAGGATCTATCTCCCTTACTTGGACTAGTAAACTGAATGGCGATCATCTAAGAAATAGGGAGAAAGATCAGCCCTTCCCAGTCTTATACACTGCAACTGTCTCTCAATTCATGTTAAGTAAATTTTAAGCTATAAAGTTTAAAAGTTTATACTGGTATGAAATGATCAACATTCACAGAGGTTAAGTACTACATAGTAACCACACATTAAAAGTTACAATAATATGTATTAATTTAGCAAAATGCCTTGACAGGGTCAAGTATTTTTAATGTTCTTTCCATAGTCCATATTAGAGTGCTAACTTATTATTTCTTCCAATTTTATTGAGAAATAATTGGCATACATCACTGTGTAAGTTTAAAGGCATACTGCATAATAGTTTGATTTACATTTATTATGAAACTAGGGGCCCAGTGCACAAAATTCTTGCACTGGGGGGGGGGGTCCCTCAGCCCACCCTGCCCCCTCTCACAGTCTGGGAGCCCTCAGGGGATGTCCTACTGATGGCTTAGGCCTGCTCCCTGTCAGTAGGCCTCCCTCTGCAGGAGGCAACCTGGCTGATCAGGGGAAGGCACCGCCCCCATCACTGCTGCTGCTGCCACTGCTGGCCGCCGCAGCCACCAAGGTGTTTTCATCAACTCGGACTCCAGTCCCTTCACCACGAAAAAATGACAACTTTCTTTAGGCATTTTCAAGGATTTATCTTTTTCATAGGATATGACATTTCTTTTTTCCTTCCTTTCTTTTTCTTTTTTTTTATCCTCACCTGAGGATATTTTCCCATTGATTTTTAGAGAGCATGGAAGAGAGAGGGAAAGACAGAGAGAAACATCAATATGAGAGGGACACTGCAATTGGCTGCCTCCTGCATGATCCCTGACCTGGGCCCTGGCCAGGGAGGAGCCTGCAACCTAGGTACATGCCCTTGATCAGAATTGAACCCGGACCCTGCAGTCTGCAGGCCGAGGCTCTATCCACTGAGCCAAACCGGCTAGGGCAGGATATGACATTTCTTAGCTTCTCCAGCAGTAGACCTTCATTTTTTCCTCCAGGAGTGCGGTGGGAAAACCCTAGATCACCTTTTTGCATTCTTATTAGGCAAGTTACCAAGAACTCTGTGAGCTTAGCGAATGAGTGGTCAGAAAAGGTGTTTCCTCTGCAGCTCACGCCCAGAGGCGGGACTGCTGGTGAGGGTCTGCCCTCAGCTGCAAGCAGGCCCTCTCCCTCTCCTTCTCCCTCTACCTCCGGTTTACTCTCTCTAAAAAGCAGTGAAAAAATATTCTCTGGTGAGTATTAAAAAACAAAACAAAACAAAACAAAACACAGAATAACAGGCCTCCTCCTTTGGAGATGCTGAATATGTAGGCCTGAAAGAGAGAATTTTTGGCTCTGTGAAGATCCCTACATGAATTTTATTAACAATATCTGGAAAATTAGCCTAAGCCACACCAATGATTCAAGTTCATGCTTTTCTGTGTTCCAGGGAAGAATCAAATGATCTTTTGTTTTATTGTGTCAAAACAAAATTGTGCATGTGTTAAATACATAATTCTTATTCAAATACATAAGAGCAGATGCAAAAGTTCAGTTCAACTCAGTGAAGGGACTGGCAGGATGATAATGCTGTTCAAAGGAGATTGCCAAAGTTGAAAGCCTGAAGTAAAATTGCTAAATTAGATACAATCTGGCTTATGTCCTATAGGACAATAAAACCGTCACTTTTTGAATTGGTTTGTCTTCTAGACAGAAATTAGTTACATCTTTAAAAGCCTAAAAATTCTTTTCATCTTCTCACTTTGCTGATCATTATACGTAACTTTCCAGGGCTGTAAAATGTCAAAATATATGGAACTTATTTAATTGTAAATACTGTGTTAGAGTTATGTGTTTCATAGGAAAGGAAATGATCATTCTGTGGGCCTCTAATGCTCCAATTACACTGAAAGGACTTGCTGTCAACCTTTTACTCCAGGCATGTGCTCGGCCACAGAGGCTGGGGGTGGGACGGCTCTTTCCTCTCTCGGCCTGCGATTGGCCTAGGAGGCTACAGGCAGGCCTGCCCTTTCCTCTCAGGGCCTGCGATTGGCCAGGGAGGCTGTGGGCGGGTCTCCCTTTCCTCTCAGAGCCTGTGATCCACGTGGGAGGCTGCAGACGGGCCGCCTTTCCTCTCTGGACCTGCAATTGGCCTGGGAGGCTGTGGGTGGGCTCATCCTCTCCTCTCCCAACCTGCACTTGGCTGTGGAGGCTGACCACCCCCACCCCCCCTGTCGTGTCTGCTCTGGCGGGCCTGCCTAAGCCACGGTATGGCATCTTGGGCCGGCCCCTGTGTCCCTGTCTGTGTCTGCTCCGGCTCCAGGGGGCCGGCCCGAGCCTCTGCGCAGTGGCTAGGCTGGCCCCCCTGTCTCTGTCTCCATCTCTGCTCAGGGCCTCACCTGCGGCGCAACCTCCTTCTGTCTGGTCGTGACCATTACGGTGTCCTGGCCTAATTTGCATATTACCTATTTTTTAAATATACATATTATTACCACATTGTGTTCAGCTAACATCCATCTCCTCATATAGATACAATAAAAAGAAAAGAAAAAAGATAAAAGGATGTTCTCCTTGTGATGAGAACTCTTAGGATTTACTCTCTTCACAACTTTCCTATACACCATACATCAGATTTAGCTATAGTCATCATGTTGTACATTGCATCCCTAGTACTGATTTATCTTGAAACTGAGAGTTTGTGTCTTTTGACCGTCTTTCCTCAGTTGCAATCTGAAATTCCAAAATCTTAATCCTCAGACACACACACACACACACACACACACACACGTTTAAATTATGTTAATCCCTGGTGATACATAGGACAATTATAAATAAGTTTGGAGATGTTCATATTAAAAACTTATTCTTCTAATGTAGATGCTTGAAGTGTTTAAAGTGCTTGCCTAACCTTTCAGGATAATGGACAATTGACTCAGAATACCATTCTTTGATGTCAGGGAAAAAACACTTTAAGAATGCAAACCATCTAAGAGGTGCTTAAGAAGATTAAAAGAGAGAGCACCTATGAAATTTCTAAGCCCAGTTGCCTAAGGTAGTAGCTATTTTTATTAGAGAAACATCATGTTGGTTGAAAAGAAGATGGAAAGGCGTGGGTTCCGACTCAGCTTCAACACTTACCAGATAATAAGAGCTAACATTGATATGGCAAACACTGGGCTCCAGGTTCAGTTATGAGCACTTAACAACTATCAACCCATTCAGTCCTCTCAACAGCCCTCTGAGATGGGTGCTCTTGTATCCCTTGGGGTTTGTCAAGAGAATGAAATCACACCAATAATTTCAACAGAGAGACTATAATGTAAAGGATCATTAACTGGTTGTGTTGCTGGTGGGAATAGGCTCTTCCATGGAGTCATGAGAAAAGCATTTCAGTGACCAACTCATGGGAGGATGAAGTGCAGTGGTAAGATTTATTGGAGTAGAAATAAAAGACTGCCTCCAGGTTTCCAGTGTCTTATTCACTGTCAGGTCGCTCAGCTCCATCCCGCTGTGGAAGAAGTCCAGCCATGTCTTCATCGAGTCCAGAAGGGCCAGGGTCCAGAAATCCTGTGCCATTGGCCTGGCATTGGCAGGGCATCTGAAGTTTTGGCAGTTCAATTTAATCCATGTGCAAGTTTAGTCTCTGTCCCTGCCCAGTTAGCTTTCTGTTCCCCATTGCACTCAGGCCAGCTCTGGGCTGCTGCACCCACACCCTTGCTTGGGCCCTCATGGCTGCGGGGCATGTGTGGCTGCTACAGAGAGAGAACATACAAACAGGGTGAATAGGAGCTACCAAGAGAGATGTCTTTGTTAAAATTTGGTTATATTTGGGAAAGAACCAGCTGGTTTTCAAATTAACCAATCTCTTTGCCAACCCTTCACAGGCTTGTGCTGAGCCCTCCTCCTAACCAATCCACTTTCTTTTTTTTTTTTAAAAAAAAATATATTTCTTTATTGATTTCAGAGAAGAAGGGAGAAGGAGAGAGAGATAGAAACATCAATGATGACAGAGAATCATTGATTGGCTGCCTCCTGCACACCCCCTACTGGAGATCAAGCCCACAACCCAGGCATGTGCCCTTGGCCAGAATCAAACCTGGGACCCTTCAGTCTGCAGGCTGACGCTCTATCCACTGAGCCAAGCCGGCTAGGGCACCAACCCACTTTCTAGATCTTCTAGGGTCTGTGTCCCTCATCCCAGCCAATCCTTTCCCCAGGCGAGGCTCCTCCCCATATGGTCACCATCTTAGTTCCTACATGGCATGTCTCAAAGTAGAAGCACCTTCCCATGAGCCATCTTGCCTTTCTTTGCACATGTGCTTACCTCCCCCCTGGGCCATCTTGGCTTCTGCTTGGCACACGCCCAGCAGAGGAATGTCTCCTTTATTGTTTTACCTCTCCCTCGGTAATCCAGGAGAATAGCCAGGTGTCCATCAGGGAGCCTGCTTCGGTGATTAGGTCCCCTTGGTGAAGGATGAGGCTGCTCTCTGAGGGGTCTGAAGCTGTAACTTCTAGACTTAATCAGGCTTAGGCTTAGCCAGTTTATTAGGCTTAATGTCTGATTCCATTTGCTCCTTTCCTTTTTTAATATCTAGCTATCCAGCTGTAAAGGTGTTAGCTAGGTAGTGGAGAGTAAAAAGAGAATTCTAAGATAGGGGGTGGCAATCCCAGGACAGGACTACTAAAACTTCTTAGATACTTAGAGGAAGCTACTCCACAGAGTTGAAATTCAGGCCTCTGAGGAAAGGGTGCTGCCCATCACACTATGGGCTGATTCTGCAAGCCCTGGGAAAAAACTGCAAACTGGATTCAGTGGCTCTGCAAGAAGTTGAGATGGGTATGTTACTAAGGTGTGGCTCAGAGGAAATGCACAAGAAGCAAGTTCCTTCCTGCTCTTCCAGTTCTGCAGCCCCTCTAGCACCCCCTACTGGCAGAGCTAACAAGAAGCCAGCTGATTAAGCAGGAATGTGTTTTATAGAGTCCCAAGCCTGACATCACAAAGTTGGTTACAGAAAGATGGGTTTGTACCTGAGAGACAATAATTTAACTGGTACAGTCAATAGCTCTATTTTGTAGGTGAGGCACAGATGTGTTAAGTTGTGTTTGCCTAGTGCTATTGTCTGAATATTTGTTTCCTCCAATTCAAATCTTGACCCCCTCCCCCCGCCCCCCCCCCCCCCCCCCCACACACACATACACGATGGTATTGGGAGGTTGGCCTTATGAATGGGATTAATGCTCTTACAAAAGAGATCCCACAGAGCACAGAGCCCCCTGGCTCCTTCCACCATGTAAGGACACAGTGAGAAGCTACAACCCTCCCCTCAACTTGCTGGTACCCCGATTTTGGGCTTCTAGCCTCCAGAACTGTAGGAAATAAATTATTGTTGTTTATAAGCTACCTAGTCTGTGGTATTTTGTTATATAACTGCCCCCCACTACCCATTTGCAGTATCACTTTGGGTGATTTCAGCTACTCCTGGTCAATAGTGGTCTGAAAATATTAAATGGGAAATTCTAGAAATAAACAATGTTTTAAATTGTGTGCTGTTCTAAGCAGTGTGATGAAATCTCACGATGTCCAGCTCTGTCCCACCCAGGGCGTGACTCAGCCCTTCTTTGTCCAGTGTATCCACACTGTAGATGTTCCCGCCCATTAGTCACTATTGGCCATCCTGGTTTTCTGACTCATTGTCACTGTATCACAGTGCTTGTGTTCAAGTCACCTTTATTTTACTTAATAATGGTACCAAAGCACAAGAGTTAGCATGCTGGTAATTTGGATATGCCAAGGGGAAGCTGTAAAGTGTTTCCTTTAAGTGAAAAGGTGAGTACAATATGATATATTTATTTACAGTATATTGTTATAATAGTTCCGCTTTATTATTATTGTTGTTAATCTCTTACTGTACCTAATTTATAAATTAAACTCTATCATAGGTGTGTATGTACAGGAAAAAAACCATGGTATAAATAGGGCTTAGTACTATTCCATGCTTTCAGGCATCCACTGGGGGTCTTGGGAAATATCCCCCATGGATCACAGGGTGGGGTGATTTTAATAGCTGGGACAGAGCAGGACAGCCATCTAGAAAGAGGCAGAGTCAGAATTTAAACCTAGACACCTCGGCTTCAAAGTTTTAAAACTACAACCTCTTGAACAAGTGACCATGAGCAAAAACACTTCTCTAAGCCTTACATTTAAAATCTGCAAAGTGAGGATGATAATTCCTAACTTGTTGGGTTGTCCTAAGATTAAATAGACAATACAAATGATGAGCTTATTATATTTCCTGGTGCATAGTAACTTCCTAATAAATAGTAGCTCTTACTAACTGTGGCTTTTTCTTGCTTGAGTGTAGGAACTTCATTTTGCCTCAGTGAATTGAAGTATTTTGAAAGTATTATCTTTCCCTTGGGGTGATTCTATCTCCAGTGGTTATTTATTTAGTTGATTAGTCTCTCTCCAATTTAGCATATTTAAGTGTTTACATTGGAAAGTGAACAGTAGAGAGGATTTAATGCTGGAGCTTGATCAATGAAGGCTTTATTGATGACGTCCTTACAGTCAGAATTTATCAGGGGCTGCATCTGAGCACTACGTTAGTCTTTCACTTAACATTTTAAGTGGTGGGGGAAATCATTGCATGTATTCATTCATTCTTCAACACAATGGTTATTTATTGGCTACCTAATTACACCAGACACCATGCTGGCATCAGGGGTGATATACACAGACATGGACCCTGCCCTAGAGACTGCTTCTTCCAGTCTAGGGGAGCATGATGCAGCACCCAGCTGCTCATTCTCCCTCGTTCCTCCTTGTCCTTGAGCTGAGTATATTTGTTCTTACATAGATATAAGTGCTATCTTGTGGGTAAAATATCTATTTGGCCTACTATGGAGTCAACCACTATCCAAGGAGAATTGCATGGGGGAGGGAGGAACAGTGTAAGGGGATGGCGGCTGCTTTTCTTGAAGGGCAAAGTCATTAATTAACTGAGGAAGAGGCAAGTCTCAGACTAGACACAGGGAACAAGTGTGAGGGGCTGAGAGTTAGCACCCCTGGAAAGCTCTTGCATAGGTCATTGTTGTTTATGAACAGGGATGAGAGAGTCAAGGGCTCCAGTCTGGGTGCTGTAGTGCTGTTGGACTCTTTTGCACTCACATGGTCAATAGATTGAGAGACAGAGCCTGGAATGCGAAGGGCTCAGATCCTTGGAGTTACCTAACTGTAGTAGAATCAAGAACCTTTCATGCATAAGTCAGACTGTTTTATGCTTTATTTCTTCTCTGTGTTTACTTTCCTTTTGCTGCAAAGTGCCATATATCCCAATATCTGTAAGGAAACCAAGGGAAGGTATTTATTTATGTTCTTTAGCCAGAACTCAAAAGGAAGCTGGCCTTGGAGGCTAGCATGGTAGTGGTGGCATCTAGGATGCTCATGAAAGAACTCCAAGGTCATACTAATGTGGTCAAAGTCATACTAGGTCTCATTGATCTTTCTAGAAATTCTGGTAAAAATGAAGGAGGTTAGGTTATATTGAGGTCTATTTTGTAGGACATGGGAATACCCAAAACCCATTCTTGAATTGCTCAGTTTAAGGGAATCAGAGGGAAATAAATGCATAGAAAACAAAGACTAGCAAATGACTACTTGGTTACCCCAACATGTAACTTCAGTGAGTGAAGCTGAAATAAATAGAAGACCCTTTTTTCTCCTTCTCACAAAACACAGTTTCTACTCCCCAAGGATCTTTTCAAGATTTATAACAATATTAATAGTAAAAACAGCATATACTCAGTGTTCTGGTTGCTTTGCAAGCATATAGTGGTTGCACTGTTTTCATTTGATTTTAATCAGAGTGAAATTAAATTGCCAAAGCCTATAGTTAACAGAGTTTTAAATATTCTGTCTCCTGCCCAAGCATTTCCTGGTATTCAGTAATCTTGAGTTTACTATATCCTTTCTTCTATCAAAGCAATCTTCACAGATCTGATAAATAAATTCACAGAAGTTATACTTGAATTACATGGCTTAAAGTCTAATCTCTCCTAAGGGTATTTGCATTTTAATAGGCAACAGAAGCTAATGAAATTGAGTCAAAGGGGTGGAATTTCTGGTGTTAGCAAGCAGGGAACAAATTTTGGTTGGTAGGAAGATCTTATCCTTGTTCTTAAAATTACATTGTTTACCTGTAAGATCAATTCAGACAAAACATTAACTGGTTAGATGATCTGGGGTCACAAATGTACATAGTTAATTGGTAGGGAGCCAGTTCCCAAGTTTGGAGTACTGCTCTGTTCAGCCCACCATCATCTCTTCCTCCCACCCCCAGTTCCCATCACCCTCCTTGTGTATGAGTGTAAACCCCCTCTATCCCACAGAACTGCAAGCTCTCCTCCAAACAGAAACTGCGTTTTATTAATATTTGTACCTTTCCTCCAGCCCCTTCTCTCTGGCACCTAGTATCTGAGAACTTCCTAAATATTGATAAGTATATTGGAAAAACACCCCATTCCCCCATTTATACCTGAGCCAATCATGCAACAGACAGTAATGGAGCCCAATGCTAGTTTCAGGTCCCCAGGAAAAAGCTTTTAGTTTTTCCTGCTAAAGACTTAAAAAAAACCCTTCTGAACATTCTTGTGGTATTTCATTTTCTAATTCTATCCTTATGCCCTTTCAACAGTGTTCTTTTCCCTTCTGATTCATCCATTCAACATTCCCTATCCCCACGCTTAGCTCCTCCACTATCACCATCCCCACTAGAGCGATGCATTTGCTACATTGATGCCTCATTGTCACCCAAAGTCCACAGTTTACATTTGGGCTCCCTCTTGGTGTACACATTTTATGGGTTTTGATTAATGAAATGATGTGTGCTCACCATTATCTATAATAATAAAAGCATAATATGCTAATTAGACCAGATGTCCTTCCAGACAACCTTCTGGACGACCTTTGGGATGAAGCCAGGGCTGTGAGGGAAGCCCGGGTCCTGGGTGCCTGCTGGCTACCAGAGGGAAGCCCATGTCCCAGGTGCCAGAGGGAAGCTGGTGCCGGCAGCCAGGGGAAGGAAGGCCTACTCTTGCATGAATTTTGTGCTCGGGCCTCTGGTAGTATCATATGGGATAGTTTCACTGCCCTCTGTGCTCCACCTATTCATGCCTTCCTTCTCCCAAACCACTGGCAACCACTGAGCTTTTTACTCTCCATAGTTTTGCCTTTTCCAGAATGTTTTATAATTGGAGCCATACAGCATGTAACCTTTTCAGATTGGTTTTCTTCAGGTAGTAATATGCCTTTAAAGTTTCTCCACATCTTTTTGTGGCGTGATAACTTGTTTGTTTTCAACACTGAACAGTATTCCATAGTCTGGATGTAACACATTTTATTTATCCATTCACTTACTGAAGGACATCTTGGTTGCTTCCAAGGTGGGAAGTTTATGAATAAAGCTGCATAAACATTCATGTGCAGGTTTTTGTGTGAATATAAGCTTTTCATTCATTTGGGTAAATACCAAAGAGTGTGACTGCTGGATCAGTTTTTCTTTTTCGTTATCTTCCCATAAATGACTCATAGCCTTTGCTTGGGTGTTGTCAAGTATTTGCTCCAACTGGCCATGTACTTTCTGCACTGAGCCTCTAGAGCGGTGGTTCTCAACCTTCCTAATGCCGCGACCCTTTAATACAGTTCCTCATGTTGTGGTGACCCCCAACCACAAAATTATTTTCGTTACTACTTCATAACTGTAATTTTGCTACTGTTATGAATCGTCATGTAAATATCTGATATGCAGGATGTATTTTCATTGTTACAAATTGAACATAATTAAAGCATAGTGATTAATCACAAAAACAATATGTAATTATATATGTGTTTTCTGATGGTCTTAGGCAACCTCTGTGAAAGGGTTGTTTGACCCCCAAAGGGGTCATGACCCACAGGTTGAGAACCGCTGCTCTAGAGTCTCTAAAGATGATCCATGCCCCACTCGGAGGAATGTAAGGAAAGAGGGAAACACTATGTAATAGTAATATATAGAACATTTAATGTAGCAGCTGGATTTGGGGAAAATGTAGAGAACAAGATGGGTTTATAGCACCCAAGAGTTAAATTCTGTTTGTTCATACAGTTCCTACTGGCATAAAAAAAAAGAGTCATTTGGGCCTTTTATATCACAGTGAGGATATGAACACTAAATCTAGCTTAAGGGAAATTAAAAGCCACTGCTTTCTGGTAGTGACAATTCCCCTTGAAAGTCCTGACAGGAGCTGGAAAAGAAATCAGACTGCCTGAAGTGAAGTCCATATTATCTTTTGTCCATGTTATCTTCTCATGGCCTATGAAAGAGGCAGAGTGGCTTCTGGAAGATGCAGCCCGAATAAAAAATGACAGAACCAGCAAGTTGAATTTAAAAGAGATGGAGATCACCTCTACCGACTCATAACAATAGGAATTCTAGGAGAGCCTATTGTTTTTCTTCAGAAAAAGCAAACAAACAAACAAACAAACCTGAATTATCATTGACTTCAGCTTTCTCTAAGTGGCCTTTTATTTTAGGTTAATTAAGACAAATTGTTTTGATTTGCATAAATTAAAATTTTCTATGCCTCAGAAATGCTATAGATAGGATTTCAGAGGGAAGAATGAAAATGTCTCTTTTTCCTCTTTCCTTATAACGAAGATGATTCCCTATGCAGAAATTGGAAATTTATAACCCAGTCATGTTTTGTTTTGCCCATTTAAGTGATTTGTTTAAAATACTGAGCCAATATTGTAAAATATGAGTGTTTTCACATAGATGTATGGATTTAAGGCTTGTTCTGAAAAATTGGGCTATCTGAAACTTTAGCATAAGTTTCCAAATGACAATAGTCAACCATGGCTCAATGGCAGCTGCGCCCTCTGACAGGGCAAGGCTCCTCCAGTTCACCACAGTCCTTAGTTTTCTCCACTGTCTTTCTAACACCCTGCAGCTCATGCCTACCACTGCTTTCCTACTCCCAAGAGGCATTTGAGTTTTTGACTTCTGTTCTATGAGACATTATGCTACTTGTTTCTTAGAGGAATTCTAAGTCCTAACATAGACATTTTAACTATCCAGCCCAGGCTGTGTTGAAAACACATCCTATTTAGAAAATTCATTAATTAGGGTGCAGGTTTTATTAGTGACTTGTTAGGCTTCAGCAGTTAATTATTTTAAACATTCTTTGGTTTAAACTTATTTTAATATGTTATGATATTAAAGACTTCTTTGTAAAAGATCAGTTTTATGAATTTTGTATTTCCATTTTGTGGATTTGTAGTAAAAATCTGTTCTGCATTTTATTCAAGCTAAGAATAATTTTCCTTTAAAATGAAACTAAGGATAGGAGTCTAATACATGAATATGCTAGCTCCCTACATAATGACATAAATCTAAATCCAGATATTATTTTAAACATAAATCTCCCAAACCAAAAAATATTTTCAAATATCAATAGCTCACTCACAAAACAATCGATAAAGGGGTAAAATAGGAGGAAGAAATAAAATAGTCCATAAAGAAAGGAGTAGCAAGGAAAATCTGGATAAATAAAATGCCAATGACAGGATTCCAGATGCCTGAGCTGATGGTTCCAGAACTATAGTGTCATGGCCATGATCAGGTCTCCATCTAGGATGAGATGAGGGAGGTAGGCACAAAAAAACCAAGGAGGGGCCAAACATGTGGTTTTCACGATGGACACTTTAATGCAACATTTTAAAATGTAATGTAATATTTTACAAATCAAAATTAATGCAAAGTAATCCATGATGGGTAAAATGGTCTTGTTGGCCAACAGGCTGTAATTTGGCCAGCATTTAGCATACTTATTCTATCTATGCTGGCTATGGTACTAAACACTGTTCATGCTTTTTTTTCTTTTTAAAAATTTAATATCCATGAGATATATTCTATTATCTTCTCTTACTCTTACCATTTTACAGCTGAGAAAACTGAGGCTTAAAGATGTTGAGTAACTTGCCCAGGTTATAGCCAATAATTAACAGTTAGGATCCAAGCAGCTTGACTCCAGAAATTGCTCGTGTCCATGGTACTATACTACCTACTACTGCCAGGATGGCTCAGCCACAGTTCGATCAAGTTCTGTGGATGCTGATAGACTTCACTATCCTCATGCTTCTACTGGATCAGAGATAAGTTCGTGACCTCAGAGCAGCCATGTATAGAATGGCCTGAAGGAGCTGAAATAATTTTCTGGGAAGACCTAGATGATTGGTTTTCCTACACTAGATGGTTTCTGTCCAACCCAATGTTAGGAGTGAAATGGGGGCGGAGAAGAGATAAGGCAGGGGGAAAAAGGGACAGAGTCAGGAAGTACCTACGCACACAGAACGAGATAGAAACCTAAAGACAATGAGACCAAGAACAAATACAGATGTTGGCAGAGGCAAGAGCAATGAGGAAGAGGCCAGGATGAAGAACACGGGAATGGCAGCTGCAGGGGACACGCATAACTCAGAACTAGAGCTGCGGGGAAAAGATGCGTCAGTCTATGGAAGTATGCCGACTTCACTAGGGTCTGTTTTCTGTCTTCCTTATTGTGGGTTCTTCCTTACTGAGGTGTTCACTGTAATCTGTGACATTCTTCCCATTGTCACAGTCCTTTTTCCCATCTGAGTTGTCCTGTCCTCCTGTCCTTCCACTGCCTGCCCCTGTTCCCGGCCACCCAGCCTCCTCTAGCTGCCATTGCTCTCTAATGTAAGAGGTCTCATCAGTGGAGACACATTTTTCTTTTTGTGATGCCTCATGAAACCGTAAAGAGCCAGTTGTCCATGATCCTTCAGCTGACTCTCCAACCGCTTCATGATCTGCGGTTTCCTTATGCCTGCAGAACTAAAAGCAGAGGGTCTGGAGCTGAGAGGGCTGGCTAAGTAGAGGGTAGTATCAGAGAAGGAATGCAGGAGCAGTAAGAAAGGGTTCAGTTAAATTAGCAGCACACTGGACCATGTCTGCTCACTTCATTGCCATATTTCTTGGAGGACCTTTACCTTCAACTTCAGATTTGCTGCAACTGCTACAAGATTTAAAATACATACAGTAGATTTTCCAGTACCACTCAGCTCACTAAAATGATAATTAACCATCTGGGTTAGTGGTTCTCAGTCCTATCAGATCTAATAACCCCTTTTGCTGTAAATATTTCAGATGCATTTTGTAATGATTCTTCTATTTTTTGTGTGGATAATATAACCAATTTACATACACCTTTAAAAATTCTCTAACTGTACAAGAATAAGTACAAGGAAAGTAAGGTCGTAAAATAATAATGTAAATGTAAATTCTTGGGCAGGAGACTTACTAGGCTGTCAGATATTTCACCTTTCTTTAGAATCACTGAGACTGTCACTGTGACTAATGCAGTCTGATGTAGATGTTTACATTAGCCATTCAAAATCCATGAAAATGCTATGGGTTAGTCAGTGATGATTTCCCAAAATCATCCTTGGCCCCTCCAAAGATGTCCATATCTCAATTTCTGGAAAGTTGTTACCTTATGTGCCATAAGGTAATTTGCAGATATAAATAATTTGCAGATCTTAAAATGGAGAGATTTTACTTGGTTATCCTAAGAGTGACACTAGTGTCAGAGTCAGAGGAGGTGTAACAAGGGAAGAAGAGGTTGGAAAGTTGCAGGGCCATGAGCTAGGGAATGTGGGCAGTCTCTAGAAGCTGAAAAGGCAAGAAAAGTGATTTCTCTGCAAAACCTTCAGAAGAACCACAGTCTTGATGACCCATTTTAGACTTCTGACCTCTAAAATTGTCAGATAATAAATATATACTTTTGTGGTAATTTATTACAGCAATAAAGAAAAACTAATATAGTGACCAACTCGTGGAAAATTCCCATCTGTCAAAGTCCAATTTTTATAAAATTTATATGATAACTTCCTTCCTGAAAAATTCATTGCATAGTCAAAGTGTGCAAAAATACTTTGTGATTATATGTAAAATGGAGCTCAATTCTAGACTCAAATAATTATAAACAAGGTTTGCGCTGTATTACCAGGTCTTCTATTTTCTCAGTCTTCTCTGCTCTCACTCACTTGCAGTTTGGGGTTCATATTTCATGGTGAGCAATTTCACTTCTGTCTAGTTTTCAGGTCTCCTTGGCTTGTGTCTTTATCTTCCCTTTGCAGAATAGCCCTTCAAGATGTTTCTGCAAATACTCTTTCCTTCCTAAGTCTGCTTGCTGGTTGTTAAAATTCTTGTTCAAGATATGTGCTCTTCCTTCAGCCAAAAATGACCTTCAATCTCCAGTCCCTAGGTTTGACTTATGCCTGGTGATCCTTCAAAACTCAAGTGCCATCATTTCTAAGCAGCTTCCTTGATCCCTGTTGTCATGGGTAGGTCTTTCTTTGGGGTTTTGACAGGTCCCTGAACTTACTATCTTTATCACCTATTTTGTTTCTATGTCTAGACACTGTGCTAAGCACTTTAGATATATTTTGCCACTTATATACCAATCTAGTTATTATTTATCCCTATTTTACAGATAGGGAAATTGAGACTCAGAGAGTAACTCAAAATCTAAAGTAAAAAAAAAGGATTCTTGGTCTTAGAATCCTTTATGTTCATGAAAGATTAAATTTCAGTGGATTATATTTAAAAGGATTAAATCTTATAGTTTTTTACTCATTAGTAATCAGTTATTATGCTTGTATGTTTCCAGACTATTTCCCATACCCTTCAGGATGCCTGCGTTTAGAGTGGGTGGATGGCTTACTTTACACCAGCGGTTCTCAACCTGTGGGTCGTGACCCCTTTGGCGGTCTAACGACCCTTTCACAGGGGTTGCCTAAGATCATCCTGCATATCAGATATTTACATTACGATTCATAACAGTAGCAACATTACAGTTATGAATTAGCAATGAAAATAATTTTATGGTTGGGTCACAACATGAGGAACTGTATTTAAAGGGCCAGAAGGTTGAGAACCACTGCTTTACACATTTGTATCATTTGAACTTTTTACAATGGTCAATGAGTGGAGTCCAGTTTATTTGGCTTTCATGTATAAAATATAAATTAATTTTTTTTCAAAAAGGTCTTAATGGTAGTTTAAACATTTTCTAGGCCAATTATTTTTGTTTTATATATAAATTTTTGTGTATGTACAAATTTTACTCATTCACGTATTATTCGTTCTGTACTTACCTATTATCACTAAGAACTAGGTTCTTTCTGGGCACTGGGGATATGGCAAGAAATAAAAAGGATGATGGAATTCACATTTTAGCGGGGAATATATTCAACATCCATCTAAGGAAAGAAAGCAAGCAGGGAAGGGTGAAAGTGGTAGGGAGTTCTCATTACTTAGTCAAAGAAGGCCTCTCTGAGGGGTTGATATGTGAGTATCCAATTAAATGAAATAAGGGAGAAAGCCATATGAATGTCTGGTGAAATATATCCCAGAATGTAACTTGCAATTTTTTTGAATTGTTCCAATTTTATTTTGAAATTAGAGTTAATAGTACCAAAAGTATGCATTGAGCATGTACAAGTTGCTTGGTGAGTGAGTTGGGCTGTTGGATAACAGGAAAATATGAGATCTGATCTGGGCCACCTACTTTACAACCTCCATGGAAAAGAACAATACACATACAAGTATCAAATGATAAAATATTATTTTTTATTATTTATTTGGTGCTAATTGAGTGACACAGATTCTAGGTTTTGGGGGACACTGCAGGTCTTCTGTCTTCAGAATTAAATGTCTAAATTTGCTATATTCAAATATTTTAAGCACAAGGTAATGGAATTTAAAGCAAGAAGATGGGGAAAATGTTCTTTAATGGAAATTTAGTTCTCACTCCTGTAGGGATTCCCCTCTCATAGGAGCTATTTATGGAGTCTGTGAAATATGATTCTAATAGGGGATAGGAAATCCTATTGGGAATTCAGACAATTGATTTATAGTCTGTGGCATCCTAAACAGTGGTAGCTTTCCTTGGACCTGAGTCACTGAAATACGGTGGGAAGGGTCGCAAATGCATTGTTTTCTTGCTCCTCCTCTTCATTGCTCTCCTGGGCTATGAGCAAGTGAAAGTTGTGATTTAGACTAATAATCAAATCGAGACTGTCCATTGTCTAGCATAGGACTCTCAATAATGGTTCTGATTTAGAGCTCTCAAAAAATCATTCATGACTGGAACATGAATATGCTAACAATATTTGTGCTTGTGGGATTATGACATTTTTGTTCCCCCCACCCCCCAAGTTTTCTGCTTTCCCAGCTCTTAATAGCTCATAACACAGTTTCTGACTATATGCCAGTTTCTGATGGTATTATCTTTGAAATTAAAAAAATAAAACATGGAAAAGTAATGATTCAAAGAAATCACTGGGTTCATTACATTAATGAGTGCTTAAGCAGTAGACTTTTCTCTGCTAAATTTAATTTTTTGCTTCAAAGATTTCATGCTTGAATCAACTTTTTCTTTATTTTAATGAGTATCATTGTAATCATTAATTATAATAACTAGTGTTCACACTAGAATTTTCACTCCAAAATGTAGAAACACATTTTAAAATTCAGTAATCCTTACATTTAAGCCTACCATGAAGAGAGGCAGCAAATAATTACATTTTATAGAAGGGCTTGGAGGTTAGGGGTCTAAAACAACAACAATGTCAATAACAACACTGGATAATTTTTCTCCTCTCTGATTGGATATACTTATTACAAAGCGGCCTAGTCCGTTCCCAAGTCTGTTTCTAAGGCTGGCAGCGAGTTTTTCTGAAAAAAGCATTATGTGCTGCTACCATCCTGAGTCAGAGGCTTTCCCTCTGGCCTGGATTTCTAATATCATTAGCTGCAAAATCAAAGACGAGGTTCCCCCTTGTTTTGTTCTCTGGTGTTAGGATTCCAGGCACTGATTTTGACATGCTGCTCCCGACATGGGGGCCTTTGATTGCTTTAGAAGGTCTTTGCTGCAGTGCGTAGTACATGGGTGTGCTGGTCCTGGTGCTGTTTGCCTGCCATGCTTCCCTTACCGCTGTGCTCCCTGTGATGGGGAATCCAATCTGGCCGGTTGCCTTGATTCTTAGGCTCCTTCTTGTCCGCTGGCCTCCGCAGGGGTCAACCAGTGCAGGGGCACTGCAGGCTTGGAGGGTGGCTGAAGCCAGGGCACCAGTTCCTCCAGGGGCCCCCTTCCTGCTTTGATCCCTCTGGCCTCGGGCTGTCAGAGCTTTCTACTGTTGCTAACCTCTCGTCTGCCGCCCTTTCCTGCTTGGCTTCTCAATAACAATTCCCTGGCCTGTGCCACTAACCCTCTGTTACTAAAGTCCCTGTTTTAGGCGTGTAAAGTGCCTTCTGATTTCCTAGTTGGAACTTGACTTATGTAGGTACCAGTTCTCAGGGATGATTGCCAACAAAACGAACCACTGTCTTTGTAAGAATGTTCGGAAAATTAAAGTTTAGAAAATTTACCTCGGTTTAGGCCTCAAGAAATAGAATAATGTGGGAGAGTAGATAATAACTTTATCATTTTGTGGGCAGGAACTTCTGAGCTGATGAATTATTTATATACTTCTCTAAAATGAGACATGTTAATTACTTAGATCTATGAGTTTTGTTGTACACCTTGGATTTCTAGCGTTTTGTAATTAGCCAATGATATAATGCCGCATAAAGTGATGATGCTAAAATATATTACCTGAAATATTTAAAAGTTTATAACTTAAAGCACCACAGCCATATCCTTATTTAAGGCAGACACACTCCTTAGTAGGGTTACTATAAGAAAGACTATGAAATCAGTTTACATTATTTTCCTGGACGGAGGAAAAATGTCCATCCTTGATGAGTTGCTGGCATTAATAAGGGGCCAGTATGTAGCATTTCCTGCATTTCTTTAACCACATGACGTTCTGCAGTGGAGAAACCACTGGACTACAAGTCAGAAAACATAGGTCTTATCTTAGGTTGGATTCGCTAAAGACAGGGATGTGCAAGTGATTTATTGAGGGAAAGACCTGTTAGGAAGTGAGGGAACAGGACGGGCAGGGGAAGAAGATAAGCAAAGATGTGTTTCAGCTGAAGTCTAGCCTCAGCCTGATCACAGGAGGACTCAAGAAAGAATGAGCTCACAGAGAAGTCCACCTTGAGACAGGGAGGCTGGGCTTTGGTCCCCTGTTATCCGTCAGACATTCACTGTGGGTGGCTCCTGGTGGGGTAGATGTACATACCCTTCCAGTCATTTATAGACACGGAAGACAATTCTCTGGAGGATTCTCTTATCAGCAATGCCTATAGCAGCTGAAAGATGGATAAACTGACCTAATAAAGGAGATAGGTGGGAGGCATCCATAGCATCTACTGTAGATATCAGCTCACCACTTACAAACCCTCTGGCACTGGACAAGACACATAACTTCTCCAAGCCTCAGGTTCCTTATCTGTTTAAATCATGAAAATGACAGGGAGTTGGTAATAACAGCCGCCCTATCACTTTCTCTATCACTCATAAAGGTGCTTTGGAAGAAATTAAGTGCTGTGGAAGTAGGTAGCGAGGCTATCGGGAGAGCAGGCCATGCAAAGTTACAAAGCGAGTGTGAAAACTCCAGGTTCACAGTCTTCCCTTGCATGCCTCTGAAAACATAGTCTGAGACAAGGACTTGGTTAAAGGTAGTTTATTTTGGAGGAGATCCTAGCAGACAGGAGTGATTGAGTGGGGAGAGGAAGACAGGGATGGACGAAAGGCCAGATGCACAGTTGAGGTCCCTGCAGGGGTGTGGGTCGGGCTCCATCATGCGCACTTGAGGCAAGCTGTGATCATCAGGAAGCCAGCCAAGGCCTGCATGGCACTGCTGGCATGACGCCCCAGGGTGGAAAGTGTGCTGTTTGTTATGCTACCCTCTTGGCACAGCTTAGATCCATTGATGCTCTTCATTAATTCCATTCTGTCACTGACTATTCCAAGACTAGGCTGACCCCTGCCTCTCAGAAAAGATTGAGCAGTGCAATAAGCTACAGTCCCCCTTGAGCTGCAGATTCTGAGGCCACAATTGATATCCATCCTCTCTCTCCTCCACTATCCCTTCCAGACTTCACTCACCCTCAGTCAGCCCTTCCAAGGTTGCTTGGTTAGTAGGTGACCCAGATCCTCACCCTGAGTGGTCTGAGCCTGGGTTGACTCACTTCCTGCAATTGCCTGTTTCCTGTGGTTAGTGGGTATGGAAACACCAGGAGAAGCCCAGGGAATCCCCTGAGATCCAGACTTATTCCTCTTTTTCCCATTGTGTAGCTGTAATCCTGTCCCATTAGGATGAACACAGCTTCTGTGCCAATATAGAAAATCTACTCTTTGCCTATGGTGCATTGACAAGAAGCAACCAAGTGATCAGGTAGAGTCACAGCTTCAGCCTCAGTGTCTCGAAGTGTTGCTCTCCAAGAACCAGGACTAGTATTCTAGCCAAGTTTAAAGTTGTGGAAACAAGAAGTCCAAGTTAAGCAATTGTGTGTCATTGGGAGTGATGATGAGGGAAGCCAACCAGTGCTTGCACCCCTTCATACCCAGACCTTTGTTCTACATTTAACTACTTGCAACTCTTTTGTATGACTTTCTATTTTGTGAAGCCAGAATTTGTAATCTCATCCCCTATCTTCTCACCTCCTGTATCATTTAAATATATTTATTTCACAAATTTTGCTTAATCCATTTTTGTGGTTTTTATTATTATTGCTAGGTAAATATTATTTTTTGCTGAGCCAAATAGTAGGCTATGATTATATTTGCTTTATTTTATAATCTTTTATTTTTCCTGGAATTAATAATTGCCTCTTTTATTGTTTTTATTTGCTTCACTGCATTCTAATCTCTGGCCCGACTCTTTTCATACTCTCCACCAGCTTTGTAAATGTCTTTCTTAAATTTTTCTCATAGTCAAACTATCTGTGTACTCTGCATTTTTGCACAGAAGTCTCAAGTACAATCCTAACCTTGGGGAAGAGTGCTCAATATTCTTTCTGGTTTCATCTCAACAGATGCATGATGTTTAAATTAACAGAGAGGAAAAGAGTTAGATGGATTAGGTTGCAAGGGGATGTTAAAGTGTTTCTCCAAGAGAGTGGTTTTGTGAGGGTGATGCAAACAGGAACTAGTTTATAGGTGGCCAAAGAGGGCAGTTGATGATAATGGATATTGAGCACTTACTATGTGGCAGGGACTGTCCCTGGAAATGTTTCACTTACATTATGTCACATAATCCTCATAATGATCCTATGTGGAAATGCTATTACCTCTGTTTCACAGGTTAGGAAGCAGAGAATGAAGTGACTTGCCTAAATTTACACAGAACCAGGATTCAATCCCTGGCTGAACCTGAAGCCTCTGGACTAAACTACTCCTTAGAGATGAAGAGACCATGGAGATAGTGCATATAAAGCAGGGAGGCAGTAGGTACAGACAAAGGAGGCAGCCTGTGTTGACAACATTCAAGGAAACTGTGCCCCAGGGGTCTTGTGAGTATAGCTGAGAAGAGGGGGCGAGGAAAGGAACTGTGCAAACATTTGCTTCTGCTTGAATGTGTACCCGCTAGCGCAACCTTTACCAATTAGGAGAGCTGTCTTGAAGAATGCTGCCTCAGCTCCTGAAAAGAAGACCCCAGGGCATGCATTAATGAGAGGAGGAGGCGTCACAACTGACAGAAAAATAAAGCTCTCATCGGGAGCCAGGGGCCCCCAGTGGGGCCTGGAGCTTATTGACTGAGCAGCAAGAGACCCCTGCTGTTGAGCTTCCCCTGTCGCCCAGCCTCCCTGCTGCGTCTTGGAAGAGGGCTCTCTCTCCCATGACTTGCCTTATATGGGACAATTAATGAACAGTGTGATGACAGGAGACACCTCTCCATATTGTTCATATCTTGGGCTTATGACCAGATAATTCACCATTGCCCTCCTGGTTCCATTAGAGGAGAAGTGCCTTTTCAGCAGTTTGCAGAACCAGGATGCAAAAGCAAAGGGCACCAAGTTAACTGCATCCTATCTTTCATTTATTTAGTCAATTGCTTTTAGGAGAAGCATGGATTTAGAAGGGAGGGCTTTTTTTGTTCTGAGATAAAGCCCCTCTTTAGTCAATATTAGGATACTTATTAGAATTACTTTGGACAAGAGTGACTGAATTCTGTCTGCTATCCACTAATTGACTAAAAATGGAACTCCCTTAACGCAGAGTTTCAAAGAGCTTTCTTTTACTTAACCTGATTTGATTCTAAGAGAAAGGTATTATCCACTCTCTAAGGGTGGGGAAACTGAGACTCAGATGTTTACATAACGACTCTGTCCCAAGGCCATGCAGATGTTTATATAAAGGCTATACCCAAGGCCATGAATGAAACTCAGACTGACTTGCTAATCCTGGCTTTCCCTTCAGCACCCCTTTGGGTTGAGTTGCCTGTTGCTCAAGGTTTGCTAAAGCCCATAATTTCTCAAAGCGTTGAAAGGCTTCTTGTCATGAGGACCCGGGAGACCTTGCAGGAAGATCATATTAGTTTATTGCTCATTAGGCATTTCTTTTTTGATTATATAAGTGCTCAGAACATTTCTGGGCAGCAAATGTACATGGAGAATAAATAAATCATGCTTTATGTCATAAAGACGTTTTCAGTCACATTGGAAAATGAGTTATGTGAACAAAATACTTAAGGAACAATTAAGTTCTTAATTAAACCTAAACATTGAATACAGAGTTGCTCAAAAAAGGGAAAGAGCTGAAGTAGGCTGGAAGCATTGGGGAATGGAGAGGGTGGAACGGAATGAGTGGACATGGAAGGATGGGTAGGAATGGAGGATAGATGAGGCATACGAGGACAGGAAAAAGTTTTTCTACCAAAGGCAACATGGAATAGAAGGGGAATGTTGTGGGCCAGCCTTGGAGTGTAGGATAACGGTGGAACAGTGGAGGGAGTGACGAGTGTATGTTGATCCCTTTTGCTCTACTTGGTTTTCTTTCTCTCACGTTAATACATAATTTAAACTGAGGCTGAGAAATGTACCTATAATTATTGTATGTCTTAATGTATCCATTTACCAACTAGTTTTTGAAGACAGAAGACAAAAGTGGCTGGCATTCAAAAATAATTATTTTTAGGAGAGTTACTAATAACCACTGAATATATTGTTTAACTTTAAATTCAATTCGCCACCTCCTCAGAGATTTCTTTTCACTAAAACAGGTCTCTATGTTTACCAGAATATCCACATAAGAAGAATTTATATTAATGTAATAAATTTAGAAAAGATAAAAACAAGATTGCCATGTAAATTAGTGCCCACACAGGGGAGAAGCTCCATAAATGAGGCCAGGCAGAGCCAGTTATTCCCTCAGTATTTCCATAGTGTTGTGAACTGTTTTTCTTATTCACTACACCATGAGCTCCTAGAAGGAAGATACTATGTCAAGTGCATATTTACATCCCCAGTGTCTAATAGATACCTACCTGGTCGAGGTTACTAAAACAACTTCTACCATTCATTTAGATGAATGAGCAAATGAATATATAAGTGGAAGACTAGCTTTCATCCTGTGTACTAATTAGGGTAATGCTAGCTTCTACCATAAGTAACACCCTAAGCTTCAGTGTCTTTGAACAACAGAACTGTGGTTATCACTCCTAATAGTCTAATGTGGTGTCCATGGTTGATTGGTGGCTTTTCTTTACTTGGTAAGTAAGGGACTTGGGCTCTTTGCATCTCATGGCTCTACTTTCCACTGGGGCTCAGGGCCCACTGCAGACAGGAAAGAGAGCATGAAGAAGGCACAAGTAACACATATCACTTCTGCTTGCATTCATCTAACTAGAATTAGCTGCATGACCCTGACTAGGCAGCTTTCTCAGAGAGTCTCAGCATCACGGATGAGTCAGATGGATTTTAGTGAATAGCTGGCCTTCTCTACCACATCCAGCCTTTAGTACTTCCTAGTTGTGTGATCTTAGGCAAGTTCATAACCTCTCCAGGTCTCAGTTTCATACTTGTAAATGGGGATAATATATTTATCCTGTAAGATTGTTGTAAACATTAAATGGCGCCTATATTTGAAGTAGCTAGCAGCAGTGCTCAGCATATGTTTAATATGTGAGAGCTACTATAATATTGTCACTTTTCATAATTCAATTCAATTAAGATACTTATTGTGTTAATATTTATTTTTCTTCACCCATGATCATCGCACATGCAAAACTAGGGAAACTCGAGGAGAACATGTGGTTGCATGTCCTAAGGTGGAAGCATAGGTGGAGACTTCTAGATTAATCAAGCCTAAGGGGCCATGGCACATACTAAGGCTAGGGTAATATATGTTATCCATTTGGTATTGTGTACTTTAGATAAGAAGGAGAATTTTCTCTTGAAAACTTATTGCAGATCTTCTAAGATAAGTTACATATTGTCAGTGTGAAAGGCTGTTTTGTAAATACCCCATCCAAATGGAGGTAGATGGAATGGAATTATTACAAACTTATCCTGTAGACCAGTGGTTCTCAACCTTCCTAATGCCGCGACCCTTTAATACAGTTCCTCATGTTGTGGTGACCCCCAATTTCATTGTTACAAATTGAACATAATTAAAGCATAGTGATTAATCACAAAACAATATGTAATTATATATGTGTTTTCGGATGGTCTTAGGCGACCCCCGTGAAAGGGTCGTTCGACCCCCAAAGGAGTCGCGACCCACAGGTTGGAAACCGCTGCTGTAGACAAAAGATAATAGGAAACAGAGCCCTGGGGAAAGAACAAAGAGAACTCAGGGCCATGGGAAGAGAAAGGAAGGACAGAGAAGGGTAAAGAGAGGAAGGGAAGGGAAGTGGAGCTGTGGTGGGCTACTTGAATCTGCCCTTTGGGACCGCCAGGAGTGTGTTGGCTGCTGAGGGCTCATGGCTGAGTCCTCTCTAAGAAACTGCCCTTGGTTGAAGGGAGCTGCTTAGCCCAAAGTTACAGTCCCCCTTGTGAAGGTGGCTGCCAAGATCCATTGTGGACTTTCTGAAGGGTCATCTCAGCTTTCCAGTTCCCAGTGGGGTTGGCTGAGGCCTCTGTTGCAAGTAGTTCAACTTCTCCTCTGCCCAGATGCACTTTCCTTTTTTAAAAAAGTGTTTTTATTGATTTTGAGAGAGAAGAAGAAGGGGGAGGGAGAGAGGGAAGGAAGGAGAGAGAGAGAGAAAGAGAGAGAGACATTGATGTGAGCAACATCAACCGGTAGCCTCCAGCAAGCACTCCGAATGAATGGGGATAGAACCGCATCTGCGCCCTGAGAGGGGATCTAACTGGTGACCTATTGGTGCATGGGATGATACTCAACCAACTGAGCCACAGCTGTGGCTCCCAGAGTACTTTCCAGTAAAGTTCCTTATAAGACTCTCTGACCCTGAGTCTGTTTCCTGATGGATTGGACCTACTAGAGTAGTGAAGAAAATGGGAAGGAAGGAAAGCAAACAGAAAGGGAGAGGACCCACAAGAGGGGGAACTTTTCCTTATGGATTATCATATGCAGCAGTCCCTTAAGGCATCGATATAAAACAACTCCTCCTTGTTTATGTCTGGGAAAACTTAGCATGTTAAAACATATGAGTCCAATTTGAATTAAAGGTCTGTTTATACACTCTCCTGAATTCCCTCCATATGCTTGCCCAGCTAACGGTGAATTTGTTTAATAATGGATTGTTCCCCTCACCTTTTACTATGAATGACCTGTGCTGGTGTTATATTGTGTATACAGAATGTGCTTTTTACAAAATCTGTTTTCTCCCAGGCTCCTTATGCCCAACAAACATAGTCTAAAGTCTAACTTACCTAGTCCTGCTCTAAACAGCACAACAATTTATCTTCCAAATTCATCTGTTAGAAGAAAAGGGGAAAACTTGGTATGGCTTCTATAGTGAGGGGCTTTCACCAAGAGGGCTTATGCTGCTTTTCTCTCCTGCCAGTAGAGTAGGGAAGCAGGTTTCATGGTCTTCTGTGCCAAGCACACAGTGAGTCTGCAATAAGTACATTTTACAATGAATTTCAGCCCTGGCCGGTGTGGCTCAGTTGAAGCATCATCTCATACATCAGAAGGTGGCAGGTTCCATTCCTGTCAGGGCACATACCCAGGTTGTGTGTTCGATCCCTGGTCAGGGTGTGTGCTGGAGGCAACCGATCAATGTTTCTCTCTCACATTGATATTTCGGTTTCTCTACCTTCCCCTCTCTCAAATCAATTTAAAAAAATGAATTTCACCTAGCCTGTAATCAGGACAATCTCACTAGCTAGGGTGAATGGATTCCCTAGAAGCCTGACTCCCCTGATTGCCATTCACCTCCCGGCATTTTCAGTTCACTTTATCTATTTGCTGTCTTTTATATACTTGTTTCATAACAAGAACGCCCGCTTCAAGGGTACTGTAAATATTCTAAAATTTCCCTCTATTTCAAGGGGTCTGGTTTCATTGTGCTTGGGTTTTCCATTATGAGATTCAATTTCCCTGATAGAAGTGTGTTTTCTGGCTTCCATGTGTGATTAATTCAGGGGAAGTGCTTATCTGTTGTGATCTAAATGTGAATTTGTTTTACCCTTAGCCAACAAGACAATTACAAATGCTGTCTTGCCTGCAACCATAGGCTTGGAAACGCAGCTGTCACCTTGAAAGCCACAAAGCTTATGAGTTCCGGGCTCTGTGCTGACACTGACTAGCTGGATACACGCAGGAGCAGGAAAGTGGAAATTTTTTATGGGAGATGATGAATGCCTTTCTGTCCTGCAGAATTGGCAACGGGCTTTGCTAGGGGTTTAATCTGATGCAGTTGTTCGTAAATGTGTGCAGAGTGATGTACTAACTTCCCAGCACTATATGCCTGTTGCACTCCAAGAATATTATTGTGTGGAAGTGCCCTGCCGCCTTCCTCCTGCCTCAGGGTTTTCGTTAACTCCTGAAGCTCTTAGGGACCCCAGCATCTGGGACAGACTCTGATGGGGACTCGAGCAAGTGGCTCACTCTGTATTCAAGAACTGGGACAACTCCAGGGTGGAGCATCGCATTGCTATCCTGGCTCATTGGACCAGAAAGCCACATCTCTCGTGTTTATTTGCCTAAAAGCGGTAATCCTCCACTGTCACATGCTTAACATTCATAATAAATACTTTTCTGCCCATAGTCCTAAAGACAGAAATGATATCAAATATACTGAAAACTGTGGCATCTTTGTTACTAAAAATGGAAAAACAACAACAACAACAACAACACACACACACACACACACACACACACACACACACACGCACCTTTCGTGGTGCCCTTCCTAATGCAAAGCCTGACTTCATCTGGTGCTATTTTGAGATGGTTCCTTAGGGAGCAGTTTTATGTCATTTTCATGTAACTGTCACTCTAATGTACTGAGGGAAGTTTTATTATCATTTGCATATTCTGAAAGTTTACTGAATTTTAGGAAAGTGCGCCTGCGAAATAACTTGTCTTGATATATTTAAGAAGCTGGATTTTTTCCCTCCTGCTTGGAACTGCCAATCCTAGCTGTGACTCTAATCATTTATTTAGTATAGCTTTAGGTGGATGTAGTCCAAGTACTTGGGATTTAAAGAAGTATGAGCCTTGATTCCCGTACATAGTAAAATGAGAGAGTCGTACACATAAGCAAATATTTGGAGTCCAGAACCCTCAGTAGAGCTATTGTAACAAGTACTTTGAGATTAGAGAGAAAGGAGGAGGGAAGAGTCAACCAAGTCAACTTGGGGTACTATTACAGTAGAAATGGCATTTGAACTAGGTTTTGAAGAATAAGTAGGAGTGTGGAGATTGGGGAAAGATAGTGAAGACCAACCTGGCAAGGGGCAAAGCATGAAAAGGCAAGGAGATACAACACAATGAGGGAGGCTTGTGCATTTGAAAAGTAGTCTGTGGACAAAAAGGCCCGTAGAGATTGTGAATAAACTTTTTATGATAATGTGAGGGATTTGAAACTTGGATGGTGGAGCCATGGAGGCTTTTAGGCAGGACAATGTAGGCAAGAGTGGGCAACAGTCCAATAATACAGGGAGGGTGAGATAGATGAGAATTGAGACCATGCTGTCAACAGGTCAGTCAAGGACCCTGGTAACTTTTGAATTTCAATAGAGAGCAAATGGAACCAGGATGCGGACTTACAGAATGTGTTGAAGGTCAAGAACATTAGCAATAAAGTGAAAGGGAGTGTGTGGAATGGTAGATTGAGGATGAAGATGGCTAAGGGAAGATGTATTTGTTAGAATCATGAAAATGCGTATAAGAGTTGCCACCTTTATGAAGTATTTGTTAATTGTGTGTTCTTCTGGACTTATTTGGTATGTTTGACTTTCCTTAATTCCCCAGGTAGAAATGAGCATTACTTCTGAAATACCAGGGAAAACTTAGCTGCTTACATATTTGCCTTCCCTTACTAGACCATAAGCAGGTTGAGGATAAGGATTGTGTTTTATTAATTTTTGTATTCCCCATACCTGACACTCAGGAGGTGTTCAGTTGGGGTTGGTTGAAGAGTGATTGAATGAAGGGAAGGAAAACCTTCAATGGAAAAGTTGAATATAACAGAGAGAAGGGAGATATAGATAAGAGGAAATGTCAGAGGATAGAAAGGGATAGATCCTCTAGAATAGGGGTCATCAAACTTTTCTGTAAAGATTTGAATAGTAAATATTTTAGACTTTGTGGGCCAGGTGGTCTCTGTGACTTAATTCTGCCATTACAGGATGAGGACAGCCATATACAATGGGTAAAAGAATGGACTTGGCTGTGTTTCATTATAACTTTGCTTATAAAAAGAGACCCTGACTCATAACCTAGAAGATCTGGAAGGGGAGAGAGACTGGCAGTAGCTTTAAAAGGTGTAGGAAACTTCCTTAGAGCAGGTGAGAGAAGAGAGAGAAGTGTTTTAAGTGGGAGAACAGAGTTATAAGGAAAGTGGAAAATATTCTAAACAAGTTCTCTGAATAATCTTATAGGAAATAGACCAGGAAAATTTTAGGGCAGCAGTGGGACCAGGTATATAGTATATCATGGTCTCAATGAGCATGGTCGTGTAAATTTCACCACTTTAATAAGAGTGTCCATGTTCCCCTTCCCTCAGCTGAGTGCCATGCCCTAGTATGGCTAAGGATATGGGTCTAGTATGGCTAAGAATATGGGTCTAGTATGGCTAAGGATATGGGCCTTTTTCTAAGTTTTGGGACATCAATCCCCATCTCTATCTCATGTGAAGGTGAAGGGAATTATTGGATAGCCTCTCCTGCAGGGGGCAGCATGATGAGAACTGACGTTAATGTAGCAGCTTGCTTGGGCTGTTACTTCTCACATTAGGGTGAGGGAGCTACTATTTTATGAATCCAAAGTCCCCATTCTTTCCTGGGAGGTCTGGCACCTCCAATTTTTTGACCTTTAGACATAAAGGGTTTACTATATATCCCATCTCAGGGAGTAGGACATTCCACTTGTTGAGGAAAGCTACTCAGATAGTCTTCAAGTGATCCCTATACCTTCTCTCCTTTGACCCAGAAATGCCCATTACATCTTCAGTACCAGACATTAGCACTAACTGCCTATTTTTCTACTGGTGATTATTCTGATTTTGTCTTCAGAGATTTAAAGATTCGTATGAAAAATAGAACAGTAATTATAATAAGAACCACACAGGTTTAATCCCTGGGAGGGAATCTGCGGTGTTCACTGTGGATTGCTGTGCGGGACCTCCTCCATCCCAACCTCCCTCTAGTACACTTGACACTGAAGGAGGGGCTGCAAGATTCAAACCGGCAGAGATTCTCTTCCAGGCAAGAGTTGAATTCCTCCTATGGGAAGATACCAAATGTAGAAATGGAGCCGGAGGCAAGGTGTGAGGTCCTAACTTTCTGAGTCACTGGCTCCTGCAGCTGCAGGACTCTCCCATTCTGGTGGAGGTGGCTGACTTCCATCAGCAGCTCCCTGGAGGGCTGTGTTTCAGCACTTGCAACAGGAGCTTTTTAGATCATAACAGAGGCTGTGTGACATGGTTGCTGTGCTTGGAAGCTTGGCTTTGTCTGTTCCTCCCTTTCCTCTAATGATTGTGTTAAGCACCTAATACCTCGCAATAAACATTTAAAAAAATTAAACCAGCTATAATAGTGTCTGTTGTCTGCAACTGGACCTAGCATTATCCCACTAGGCTTGCAGGCTGAGCTTGGGAGTCTGGAAAGAGATGGCTGAGTTTTGTAGAAGTTGGTGAGTGGGAGAATAGATCAGCAGGGAGCAGGAGCCAGGAAACAAATGCAAGTTGAGATGGTGAAGCCAGGTGGAGACTGAGAGCAGAAAGGATGGGGAAGCCTCCGGCACTGGGAGTGCTTATGAAGGTAAGGACTGCTTCCACTCCATGCACATCGGTGAAGTATATCTTGGCATTATCGAGAGAAGCATCCCACTGCTTTCATGAGTCTCCCAGTGTGCTGTTACTGGGGAAGCATTTAAATTTGATCACAGAGTACAGAAAAATATGACTTAAAAATTAAATGAACCTCTTTTAGATACAGTAAAAGTTTTTGTGTGATGATGTAGACAGAATGACAAAAGTGCAGTGCGATGCACATGCTAAGCAGGTGCTGGTTCATTGAGCAAGTTAATCCTCAACGAGCTGATGGATCTTTGCATTGTATGGCCCTGTAGAGGTCACTTGTAAATAGTGGAACCACAAACACGAATGGTCTTTGCTTTCTATGCTAGTTGTAAGCACATTTCTTAGTTAAACTAATAGATTAGGAGTGAATATACCAGCCATTTCCTTTACTTGGCTTTTCAGGTACTTTATATTTTGATCATAATCTTGTGGTTATTTAACGAACACCTGATAACTGAATTATTAGCTATATAAATGTAATCACACAAAAACCTTGAGTCTATGGATAACAATGAACTCATCTTATCATGAATGTACCATTTATAAAGCCCCTACCTGCTATCTTAATGCAGAATCTCAGATTTCCCTCAAAGTTTCCCTCATTTGTAACTAACAAAAAGACCTGGGTTTGTGTAGAGAGCAAATATTTTTTGGGAATTTGGTCAGATGATTAGAAAGTAGGGCTATTTCTATTATCCTTCCATTTGAGTTTCATGTTTAAATAATTTATCGGAGATAACAAACTGAAGGCTTATGGTGGCTGCAAATGTGTTTGATTTGCATGTTTGAATTCATTGTCAGTGATAAAAATCAAGAAACCTTACCAGAAAACCCAGGTTTTCTAACAACATGGATGACTTTCCAATGGGAGGGGCATGGCGGCCGTCTCCAGGCAGCCCCAGCCTGAACCCCCTCATTCCCTCACTGCCTGCCTGACTCCTGTGGGCATTTAAGTTTATGATCCATGTAATAGCTTACGATTGAATAAATAAAAGTTGTCACTAGCATGGAACACGGATCCTCTGGAAAAAAAATTACGTTGTTAAGAATGTTCAGCTATTGGCCATAAAAATTGTATTTGTAATGTAATCTTCCTTGAGAAAAAAAATTTTGTACTTCTGTGCAGATTTTGAAGATTCACTAATTAATTTCTGTATTCTGCTATCATTAATTAGCCTCTTTATTAAGAATCCACTGAGCACCTCCTTTTGCTAAGTTATTATTTATTCAACATAGAAAACATGTTTGCAGCCATTTGCGCCCTCTTTGTGATCCTCCTAGATTGCTCATTCATGGCGTCATTTAGGAGCATCTGTCTTTGCCATGCTCCTGGGGGCGCTGTTCTGCTCTATTTCCTCTTTATTCCTCCAGTTTTGTTCACTAATATCGGTAACATCTTTTTTCTCACTCTTTTAGCTTGAAAAATGTATCACTTGATAATGAAGTGTATGTGTGGAAAATAAATGTAGACTTTCAGTTCCTATTTTGATAAAATGTACACAGAAAGCTAATATAGTTACTTTAATATATATATATATATATATATATATATATACATATATATATATATATCAAGGACTTAAATTTATTCACTTACTCATTCAGTTGTTCACTTAGCAAATACTTCTTGAGTAGCTAATGTGTGCCTGATGTTTCTGGTGAACTACAGAGAATAACATTCAGCCACATTCTTGGGGGGACACAGTCATTGAACAAATAGAATATCTTGTCAGGTAGTGATGGTGCTATAAAGAACGATGATGGAGGGGAAGGTGGTGGAGTCACATGGGTGCTACTCTAGATGGGCAAAGCAAGTAAAGCCTCTCTGGAGAGGTGACATTTGAGCAGAGACCTGGATGAAGCAAGGGGATGAGCCATGTGAATGTGTGTTGAATGTGGTCCTGGCTGTTGGGACAGTTCTTGCAAAGGCCCTGAGGAAAGAATGTTCTTGGTATGCTCCTGGAAGAGCCTGAAGGCTGGAATGGAGTTCTTGAGGGAGTCAGTAGTTCAGGATAAGTGGGCTTTGTAGGACATGAAGAGGAATTTGAGCTTCCTTCCTTCCTTTCTTTCTTCCTTCTTCCCTCCCTCCCTCCTCCCCCCTCTCTTTCTTCTCTCTCCCTCTTCCTTCCTTCCTTCCTTCCTTCCTTCCTTCCTTCCTTCCTTCCTTCCTTCCTTCCTTCCTTCCTTTCAATATATTTTTATTGATTTCAGAGAGGAAGGGAGAGGGAGAGAGAGATAGAAACATCAATGATGAGAGAGAATCATTGATCGGCTGCCTCCTGCACACCCCACAATGGGGATTGAGCCTGCAACCCAGGCATGTGCCATGATCAAAATTGAACCATGACCTCCCAGTTCATAGGTCAATGCTCAACCACTGAGCCACGCTGGCTAGGCAGGCTTTATTTTGTGATCGGAAACCATGTAAGGAAGATTTGTTTATTTGTTTAAGATCAGAGACTCTTGAGCATCCACCTGTGTGCACAGGAGAGGCACTGGCCATGGGTAATGCCCTCTCAGTGGCAGGTGGGTTCCCAGAATCAAGTTCAGGTTTCACATGAGTGAGGAGGTACACAAAGCTTGGCTATAACTCTGTGCCATTGTCCCTGCCCTGTCAATGTCCTGGGCTCCTTCTCCTTTCTCTGACTTTCTGTGGCTGGTGCAGGGATTCCCTAGAGGGTGTAGCATGATGTAAAAGGGGTGCATGCAGGCTTGTCAGACATTTGTGATTTGCAGTGTATCCACATTGGTGTTCATTTGAGTCTTCTGGGAGGGCATGGATTCCAGGAACGGTGGTCTACACACTTTTTGAATATGTGGTGTCACCAGTATGAACTTTTGGATGTTCACTGACGGTGGAGGCCCTGGCTCTGCAGCAGCTTTCTGTTCAACATCGTTAGAAGCACGTTTGAGTGGATATGCATTTAGGCAGGTGCATCCGTTAGCTGGGAGAATTTTGATAGGCAAACTAATTTGTGACACCCCATTGACCAGATGACAAAAGCACCCACTTTCCCATACTCCAATGCACCTTTGTAATTACTTAACTGTTTGGAATTATCATTCTCATGTTAAAGACTTTATTACTTTTCCTCTCATAACACTTGTCAGGAGGACACTGATTTATCTGTTTTTCTGGTAGAGAAGATAGTCCACCAGTGAGCTCAAACTGAAGTCCACTGATAATGAGTTCCCCTTGTCCAAAGTTTATTTTCATCGTAAGTTAGAAAAATCATTATGGCATTGTTTTGTTCCTGTTTTCACTTTGGCATGATTTTAACTCAAAGTAATACTGCAGAGCAACTTAAAACGTTATCTCATTTCTTACTGCTCTGCCCTCACTCTTGATACTCCAGGACCCTGGCTTGCTTGTTTCCAACCTCCGTTTTTGAACTTGCCATTTGTTCTATCTTGAACACTCTTCTCCAGCATACCCACACAACCATATTGTTCACTTCCTTCAGGATTCTGTACTGATGTCAGCTTTTTACTGAGGTCTTTCCTGATCACTTTTGTTAAATAACTACCCCACCATGGCACTCATCTTTTTTGTTCACATTATTTTTCTCTACAGCATCATCACGCCCTGGCATGCTGTTTATTTACTTGGTTACTTGTTTATTGCTTCCTTCACTAGAGTGTAAGCTCTGGGGAAGTCAATTTCAAGTTCCAGGCCTCCATTAGCAGCATATTCTCTCCAATTGAACCACTTCCCATAGAGATAGTAAAAACCCAAAGTAAGCAATCCTTGCAGCCAAGGATTTGTACAGGTCAGTTTTCTTTGGATATTGGGTTGCTTTCTTTTCGGAAAGAGAAATTTGCAAGTGTGACTAATAGACTATATGGGAGTAGGTCTCTGAATCTTTGTTCCTCAAAGTGTAGTCTGCCGACCAGCAGTATTGCTATCACCCCAAGGAATGTAGGATCTCAAGGCCCATCAACCTGCTTAATCAGAACCTGCATTTCATGCTGCTGATTCCTATGTACAATTAAAGTTTGAGAAAGCTCTAGCTCACCGAACTTTGACCTAGAAATCAGAAGAAATCTGGAACTTGGTCATTTAACTTGGGTTTGGATATCACCATTAGTAAAGGAGCCATTAAACTACTTCATGTTCTTTTTTTAAAAATCTTTTTAAGTTGAAAACAGATATTGAATTTGAGTTGGTTACTTGATCTTTCTGCCCTCAAGTTCTTTCTCTCAATGAGGAGGTGGTTGGTCTAAATGTTCCTGTGTGTGTATGCCTTTCAGACTTAAGGCGGAGCAGGTGTGTGTATATCTTCACCTCCAGTTTCCCTTTCGTTTTATACTTCTGTCCTTCTAGTGAATTGTAGAGCTCCAGATGGAAAATCCACTCACTGAGCAAAATGGTAACCACATTGTATCTGAAGAGAGCAGTCCAGTGTCCTGATCCCCAGAAAGGATCCAACTGGTGGGCTACCTAGATTGAAAAAAAAATTACTTGAACTCTTACTCTGTGTCAGGCACTACTTATGTGCTTTGCATTATAAATTTATATAATTCTTACAATAACTGGGTAAGACAAAAATAGTGCTATTGTTGTCCCCATTGCAAATTGTGGAAATCAAGGTCTGAAAGGGTACTTGGTCAAATTCACACAGTTACTATGTGAGGCAACTGGGATTCCAACCCAGGTGGTCTGGCTCCTGGGCCAGAGCGCTGTACTATTTTTTGAGGGAGAATCTTCTAAATTGACTAATATCTATCAGAGGAAAATGTGGATTAAATGTTGGTTGAAGTAATTATAAGCACTTCAATGGAACTAATTTGAAAGGCAAAAATATGAAATACTGAATTTTGAGCTGAGTGATCAAGCTTTATTTCTTTTGAGACTCACATTTAAACCTTTTGTTATGTAAAACTGCTCATGTGGTTTTTCAATGCACAAACTGTCTGGAATGATGAACAAGTTGTATATATTATTCATTGCAACTACTAACAAGTAGCATAACTTGAGATTGTTAAAATTGCTCCCAATCCACCTTCAGGCAGTCGTTAGCATGTGAGTGCAGGCAGCACTGGGCCAGTCCCACAAGTGCTAGGTGAGGGGAAGGGGAGGAGAGAGTGACAAGGAACCCAGATGTGTGTTTAACACTTTTGTGTGTGAGGCCTGGGCTGGGTGTCTTACATACATTATCTTATTTTATCTTCACAACACCCCAACGCCATAGAATCATTTCCTCCATTTTACAGAAGAGGAAATACAAGGTTTGGAGCGCAGTACTTGCTCTGAATCTTACAACTGTTAACTGTTGATGGCAGGTTTACTGATCTCAGAGCTCATCTTCCCAATTTGACACTTTGCAGAAAAGCTAGGAGGTGCATATGGTGATATGTTTAAAATATTAGCAATAAAACCCAGCCGATGTGGCTCAGGGGTTGAGCATTGACCTATGAACCAGGAGGTCATGGTTTGATTCCTGACTGGGAGCTCCATCCCTGGTGGGGGTATGCAGGAGGCAGCCGATCAATAATTTTCTCTCATCATTGATGTTTCTCTCTCTCTCTCCCTCTCCCTTCCTCTCTGAAATCAATAAAAATATATTAAAAAATATTAGCAATATGGTTTTCAGGTTAACATGTTTATTTAAAATATAGACATTTTCCCATTTTGGTTAAAATATGCTATTCTCCCAGATTACTTGACAATAGTAAAATAAAGTCAATAAAAAAAGATGGTTTCCAAGGATATCCCTAAATCCAACAAAAAACAAGGGTAGTAAACAGTTGGTT
This sequence comes from Myotis yumanensis, assembly GCF_028538775.1. NCBI lineage: Eukaryota > Metazoa > Chordata > Mammalia > Chiroptera > Vespertilionidae > Myotis > Myotis yumanensis. Next base: position 187,195,843 of record NW_027223752.1, read on the forward strand.
TACTTGCAGTCAGACACATTATCTGTTGCATATCCAGCCCTGGTAAATTATGCATTTGTTCATTATTTGAGGGAGAGGCTGGCTTTGCTTGGAGGTAGTTGAAGCTATAAATATGCACATATGTCTCTAGCCACCTCCTTAGCATTGCACTTCACAGCAGGTGTGCATTGATCTGTGCTGAAAACACGCTTGGCAGGAAATCTACCCCAAGTCTTCATTCCAGTGGTTTGCTTCATGGGATGCAGTTGCCCTAATACTGGCAAATTCTCCAAATTAAAAACCCACGCTGATTTTACCTATCCTTGTTCCCAACTCCTACCAAGGCATAAGAGACTTTGATCCAAACAGGTCAGCCCAGCCATCCCTGTGAGGCAGCATTTCTTGACATATTTTCACGTCTGTTGAGAGCAAAGTCTGCAAAGAAGAGGAGACTCTCTTTTTTACTAAAAAATGCATAGCATTTTTTACATTCCAAAAGGAAGGCAGCTGAGCTTCTCAGTCACTGTGGAAGCATGCTGGCTTTCTGGATTTTACAATGTGGCTTTTGTATCCTATAATGAGGCAGCCTCCCAGAAAGTGCTAGGGAATCAACATATATCCTCCATGTCCAGTTTAAGTCATTTCTCCCCCTCAAAATGAAGGACTTTCTGGAAGTCCTCAAAACAATTCATTTTTATGCTGCATTTCCTTGTATTTTTTCTTAGGTAGAAATCTTAAGTTTATTAATCCAAGGAATCATTTTTTTTCATTAAAAAACCACACATATTTTTATTGATTTCAGAGAGGAAGGAAAAGGGAGAGAGAGATAGAAACATCAATGATGAGAGAGAGAACCATTGATTGGCTGCCTCCCACCCGGGATCATGCCCGCAGCCTGGGCATGTGCCCTGACTGGGAATCAAACCATGACCTCCTGGTTCATAGGTTGATGCTCAACCCCTGAGCCACGCTGGCTGGGCTGAGGAATCATTTTTGACAGTAGAGTTATCAAAGCTTACGGAGTGATCATTTAATTTGAATAACCCTTGCAGCAGCTGATGCAGAATGGAAAGGGAGGCCATGTCTCCCGTGCCTTTCCCTAGCTGGGGTTTCTTAAAATCCCCCAGTTATTCTCTAAAAGCAGTATTTTTTAGCTTCCTGAGGCAGCCAGCAACTCTCTGATGTACAAGGATTTGTCATTTTGATTCTAGTCGAAATGAAACATTTTGTACAGTACATGAAAAAATATAGAAGTCTTTTCAGTGGATGAACAGCCTATTATCCATAGCAAAACTACTGTGTTTTATGTCTGTCTGAGAATTACCGATCAGGGCAAGAGCCCAGGCAGAAAGCAACTAAGCTGTGCTGAACTGTGGTCTGGAAGTGGATGGGAGCTGTATTTTTTTTTAAGCATTTTCAATTGGTCTCCATTCTCTAAAGTACAAATGAACTCGTGGGTTAGAATTCCTGAGGGTAAAAGGCAGCTACATAAATGGAGGGGACTTTCTCTGACTGCCTGGTGGGTTTTCGAGTTGGAGGGGAGTGATGGATAACCAGTTGATCCCACTAGGGACAAAGCCTGCCTCTTTGAAACCTGTTTACTTTTGTAGGATGATCCATCAGCATTTCCCAGCTGCATCTGTGACGACAATTGTGGGGGGAAGATCAGTACCTTTTATGACTAATGTGTCTTGATTTTGGCAAGAACATAGAACAGTCTTTTATGGAGACTTACTGCAGCTTTGATATTCAGACATCATGACCACCAAGGTTTGAACCTATCTTTTGTGCTTCCTTGGATAGAAAACCCTCCAGGAGGGGGAGACAGAAGAAAAGTAATCACACAAAGGCTTGTTTGATGGTTTGAGGAATTTGTAGTAATCTTAATCACACCAAGCACTTTTTGTTCTTGTACTCAGGGTCCACTCCTGGTTGTGTGGCCCATGCCACAGGGTGGGATCTTAGAATAGCCCTGTGTTTGGTTTAATGCTCTGCTCTCACCTTCTTGAAATTCTTAATTTTTTAAGCAAGAAATCCATGTTTATTTTGCACTAAGGTCCACATATTGTGTAGCCAGTCCTGCTTGTGGTTTAGTCTTAAAAGATGATAAAAACAAAACAATATACCCAACCCAACCAAACAAAACACAACTACAAAAGTCCCATTAGGACATGCACCAGCATCTGGGTTGGTGAGTACGTGAATTAGGGAGAGGGGATACCTGGAGAGAGATTGGAAGCTCAAAGCTCTGTGACCTTTCTCCATGCCTGCCCTGCACCTCTCTTCCATCTGGCTGTTCCTGAGCTACTGTATTTTTCCATGTATAAGACTTTTTTTTTCTCTAAAATCATTAGACTGAAAATCGAGGGGTATCTTATACACGGAAGTTAGCCAAGGAGGGAGCTGCTCCGGTGCTTAGCTGCCCATACCTTGTCAAACAGGCTTCCTCCAATCATGAGCCTTATTGTTACTGACGTCAGCTGATGCCACAATTGGAGGTGGAGGTGGAGAGTGTGCAGATGCAACAGGGACCGGAGCATTCTGACCCCATAAAGATGTCAAAAAATAAAAAGGTAAATACCAGTAAGTGATTGCCTTACTCTGCAAAATTCAAACTGAATGTAATCAACTATGCAAATGAGCATGGAAATAGAGCTGCAGAGAGACAATTTGGACCTCTTCCCACTGAGTGTATGATCAGACAGTGGAGAAAACAGGAAGAACAACTCCTTAAGAGGCCAAAAAAGAAGAAGGCCTTAAGAGGAAAGCCAGCAAAATTGGCAAACTTGGAGCAGAGGCTTAAGACTTGGATTATGGAGCAGCGCCAGAGTGGCTTATGTGTGTCAACCCAGATTAGTCAATGTCAGGCAAGAATGTTTGCAAGTGAAATGAACATTGTTGATTTTACAGGAAAGGCAAAATGGTGCTTCAATTTCATGAGGAGAGGAGGGTTGGCCATGAGAATATGAACAAAATTAGCTCAGAAAATGCCACCAGTTTCTGAAGATGATCTCACATATAGAGACAGTGACTCAGAAGACAGCAGTGATACAATAGAAGTTGAAGAAATTGATATGTCTGGAACTAATAGGGATGAAGAAGAGAGCAGTGTTGCAACAGAGGCTGAACAAAGTGATATGCTGCATAATATCATAGTACTGGTATGTAAACATTACCTGTGGTAATTACTAAGTGTGTTCTGTTTTATGTTTAAAATATTGATTTCTTAACTTTGGGTTGGAAAAGTGGGGGGCATCTTATACATGGGGTGTCTTATACAGGGAAAAATATGGTATACCCTTTTACAATAAACCAGTAATTTAGTTAAAAAAAAGGAGGGGAGGAAAGCAGGGACTCTGACCAAATATTCCCATCTCTTGTTTATTACCAATTGAATTTTCTTTCTTTTTAGACTTTGTTCTGTTTTTCTCCTTCTTTTTCTTCCACACAGAGAGGAAATATATATAATGTATAGTTAAGAGACAAATTGAGCTGAGGTCATTCCTCATTTAGTTTCAGTGTGACCTTGGGCAAGTAACTATTTCCTGAAGATTTAGTTTAATTACTTGCAAAATGGGAGTGATAACAGCATCTAACTCATAGAATGCTTATGAGGATTAAATTATATAATGCTTATAAAACATCTAGTACAGTACCTGGCAGTGGGAAGGACTCAGTAAAGAAGAGTTATACACTTTATCTTTTATTTATTTCCTCCAACATTTTGTTATGAAAAATTTTAAACATATAGAATAATTGAATAATTTTATAGTGAACACCCCTACCCATGTCTTAGATTATCATATTAACATTTTACCATATTTGCCTCATTGTATCTCTTTGCATCTATCCATCTTGCTATCCATCCATTAATTCATCTTATTTTTTGAAAAATTTAAAAGGAAGTTGCAGATACAAGCATACCTCCCCTAAATGTTTCAGCAAGTAAATAATTAACTAGAGTTCATTATTTGTTTAGATTTTTTTCTTTTGAGGTAATATACATAGATTGAACCATTTAAATCTTAAGTGTATATTTGCTGAGTTTTGACAAATGCCTGTATTTGTTTAACCCAAATCCCTATTAAGTTAGAGGATTTTATCATTATCATGCACCTTCCCAGTCAATCCCTGTTCCCACCCTCCATCCCCAGAAGTAACCACTGTTCTGTTTTTTTAAACCTTAAGTTAGTTTTGCCTGCTCTATAACTTTATATAAAGGTTATCATATAGTATATACTCTTGTGTAAAGCTTCTTACACTCAGAATTATGTTTTTGAGATTCAGCCATGTTAGTGTTCATCTGTTAGTCTTGCTGAGAACCATTCAATGTATGACTATACCATACTTTGTCCATTCTCCTATTAATGGACACCTAGGCTGTTTTCAGGTTTGGGCTATTATGAATGTGCTATAAACATTCCTGTAGATGTCTTTTTTTTGTGTGTGGAATTGCTAAGTCAGAGAATAGGTATATATTTAGTTTTATAAGAAACTGTCATAAATTATCCCAAAGTGGCTGTACCAAATGATGTGCTAGTAAATTATTATCAACTGGATTTCCAAAAAAGAACAAAAATGATGAGGAGGCTGGGGGTGGGGTTTGGGGGAGAAGAGGGAGGAAGAGAAAGAGGAGGAAGGGGAAGAGGGTGAGGAGGATGAGGAGAAGAGAAGGAGGAAGAGGAGAGGAAGAAGAAGAGGATCACCCATAACTACAAGTGCAAAATTGCCAATTCCGTAGTGTAAATACTCCCACCATAGTCAATTTCAAGCTACCAATGTGAAGTCATTGAGGGTTAAGATGGGAAGAAATGTGCATAGTTGGCTCTTGCAAGCCTGTGCAAGCTAGCGTATGCACACCACTAGTTGTACTATTTTATTACATTATAGGAGAGTTTCAGTTGCTCCACATTCTTGTCAACATTTGGTGTTGTCAGGTTTTTTAACTTCAATCACCTTGGTGGCTATTAGTGGTATCTCATTCGGGTTTTAAATTTGCATTTCTCTAATGAAAATACAATTGTGCTTATTGGCTTTTCATATAACTGCTTTAATGATGTTACATTACTACCCACTTTTTATTGGGAAAATTTATTTTGAGCACAAAAGGAAAAATGAGAGAAAGAACTCATGGACATGGACAACAGTGTGGTGATTGTTGCTGGGAGGGAAAGGAGGTTGGGGGAAAATAGAAGAAGGTATAGGGGGAATAAATAATGATGGATGGAGACTTGACTTGGGGTTGTGAACACACAATACAGTATACAGATGATGTGTTGTAGAATTGTGCACCTGAAACCTCTATAATTTTGTTAACATTTATCTACCTCCAAGTGTTAAAGATAGTCCCTACCTTTTCTTATAAAAGCTGTATTGTTTAACTTTTATACTAATTGTAGAATCCATTTCAAATTAATTTTTGTATTTGATGTGAAGTAGAGGTCAAAGTTTATTTTTTTGCCTATGGATATCCAGTTATAATAGCAACATTTGCTGTGACTTTTCTTTCCCCATTAGACTGACTTTGTCAAAAATTAAAGGAGTGTTTCTATTTCTTTCTCTACTACTCTGATTTGCTTGTTAATTATGTCAGCCACATATTATCTTGATTGCTATAGCTTAATAGTCAGTCTTGAAGTCAGATAGTGTGAGTCCTCCAACTTTATTTTTCTTTTTCAAAGTTGCTTTGGATAATCTAGATCCATTACATATATTTTACCATATTGCCACTAATTTTAGTCTGAGAACATAGCAAATTATTTTTTTTTACAATAACCTGTCCTTTTTTAGAAAAGTTCCTTTTAAGCGTTTAGCATATTATGAATATTTTATAAATACTAAACATCCAATCTGCAATGAAATAAAACATTGTAATTATTTATGTCATGCAGAGTAACTGGGGCAGAGGGGTTAGTTGATAAATGCCTTTTGGTTATTTGCTGAAGTAGGAATCAGGTTTTCTGCCTTTAGGGACAGTGAATTCCATTAAATCACACTGCCTGAGGCGAACTGTCAATTCTCAATAAAAGCTAGATGATAAATTTTCTAGTGGTCTATCAGGTAAAAGTCTCAGCCTACTTCTGAAGAATAAATATGTGCCAATGATTGGTTATTTTCAGTGACCTTTTATGCTCTATATAACTAGTATCATAGATTGGAAGGAATAGTCTATTGGACTATTCCACACAACATCCTTATTCCAAACACCATTCTTAGTTCATTTTGGAATCCCTTCTGAAATATGTTAGGGTTTAAAGGAGTTGATTAATCACACTTCCCTTCCTTTTAAATTCTGAACCACTTGAGAACTACATATAGAAATTAGTTAAGTATCAAATATTGATTCCAATTCTAGCAAAGTTGCTTCAGAATCATGTAGTCAAAGTGCACTTCCTGTTTCTTATCTCCTCCTCAGAGCCCATGGCCCAGATGCAGACTAGACAACTGGAGTTCTCCTCACCCCTGTGGGGTCAGGATGTGTCCTGAGAGTGTTTCCATAAAAAAGAGGCAAAGCGGGGAGGAGAAGGCATATGATCCATGTACAGGCAGCTCTGATAGGGGGAATACAGAGAGAACCTTGGCTAAACGTAAGCATCAAGTTTCTTCTCTGCCTGTGAGGAATAATGGCATAATAGAGTGAGTAGAGAAGGCAGAGCAGAAGGTTTTCGCTTAAAATGAGATAGAGGGACCCAAGGAAGGAATGTTGGAGGGAGAATCTCTGCTTGCCCCATTCACTTCTAGGGAACCCACTCTCTCAGAGCAGCTTACTTATTCTTAAACATCTCCTCTTATGATAAGGTTTAAGTTTAAGCTACCTCTTATAGTTCTGCCTTTTGGCCCCGTCTGTTTTCCTGACACACATTGCTCCAGCAGACTGGAAGTACTTGAGGTGCTGCTTGTTATATCTTTATTCCTTGGCCTTCATTTTTCAGTTCTTAACTTTCTCAGAATCTGAAATGTACACTACCGGATGCTGCCCAGCATCCATCCCCTCCTTCTCTCTTCTTCTGGTAAAGCCCTCCAGTTTTTCTTTAGGGACTTCCTCTTTCCTCTCTGAGATATTAGTTTGGGTGGATTGAACGCTGCCTCCCTCCTCTCCCTTTACTCTTAGCTCCAGGAGTGAGTAATCGATTTGATCCATGGCTAGCCAGTAGATTTGAAATCACCCAAACCAAGAACTCACAAGAACATTGTCTTCCAGGGAAATAGCTGTAAGCCTAGAACATTTATCTTCTGGTATACGTACTGCAACATCAAAGCAAATATTGATGCTAAATTTAGCATCCAGTCAATTTTCAGAAGAATTAGACATTAGCTGAATATTCCTTCAGTTGCTGTCATTGGAGTGACCCCTAAAATGGCTGGAGAGACAGTCCTTGGCAGTTTATATCTGAATCCTCTGCCCCTCGATTGCACACAGATTGCTATGAATATGCAGGCAAGGCTCTTTCTGAGTGGTGAGCTTGCCCAGTGAAGCTGAACTGTTCTACTCCGTAAAATAAAATGAAGTAATCTGTACTTCCCTTTGGATTCCTATAATGTACAATGAACAATGATGTCTTTGATTTTATTTTGCTCTCCTTATTTTCCATAATTAAGAATGAAATTTATTTAGTGAACTGTACTGGCTGTTTAGCTTTTCAGCATTACCCAAGGTAATTGTTACTCAGAGTGAGTTCTTTATTGCCTGCATTTAAAGGTTTATTTTTCTTTTGTTGTGTTTTCTTGGCTTTGCTCCTGGCTGGGCTGACAAATTAATAGGCATCAGGTACTAAAAGTGTTTGCAATTAAAGCAAAGTGGTAATAAAGGTCACCTGTTCCAAGAAAGCTTTTCTTTAAAAACACACAAAAAAACCTCCTTAAATATAGATTGTTCTTTGCTGCAACCTCTTATCCACAGTTAGTATTTAAACTAGAGGTCCGGTGCACAAAATTCATGCAGGGGGGGGGGGGGGGGGTTGTCCCTCAGCCCAGCCTGCATCCTCTCCAATCTGGGACCCCTTGGGGGATGTCTGACTGCTGGTTTAGGCCCAATCCCTGAGGGAGAGCCAACTGGCAGTTGGTGATCCCTCTCACAATCCGGGACTGCTAGCTCCCAACTGCTTGCCTGCCTGCCTGCCTGATTGCCCCTAACCGCTTCTGCCTGCCAGCCTGATCACTCCCTAACCACTCCCCTGCCAGCTTGATTGATGCCTAACTGCTCCCCTGCCAGCCCGATCGCCCCCAACTGCCCTCCCCTGCCAGCCCAGTCACCCCCAATTGCTCTCTCCTGCCGGCCCTGTTGCCCTCAACTGCCCTCCCCTGCTGGCCTGATCGCCCACAAATTCCCTCCCCTGCCAGCCATCTTGTGGCTGTGGGTGCTGCCATCTTTGAGGGTGTGGCAGTCAGTTAGCATATTCCCTCCTTATTGGCTGTGGGTGCCACCATCTTTGAAGTTGGGGCAACAATTAACATATTCCCTCCTTATTGGCTGTATGCACCGCCATCTTTGCAACAGTGTGGGGGTCAATTAGCATATTCCCTTTTTATTAGATAGGATATTTTTGTCCTAATTAAAAATGGGTAATAATTGCAAAAGTTAATCTTCAGCTTCATTGTTGTCAATTGTATTATGAACTAGATCTCTCTCATATGAACAGAGAGCCAGAAATAATGACATCTATTTTAACCTCCATCCCATTCACTTATTCAGTAAATATCGAGTATACTTCTTGTGTGCTCCCAGCTGGGGATGTAAAGATGTAAGGCTATGGACTATCCCTTGAGGTGTCACAGTCCAGTAGAGAGAGATAGAGGGATACTTGCTAAGCAGTATGATTAGTTCAACAACAGAGAAATGTTGGAAAGGGAGGCTATGATTAATTCCATCTTGAAAGGTAGAATGGGTAGTCTTTAGGAAAGACATGTTTTGAGGGATGTGGAGGAGTTCTTCCTAAAAACAAGTGGGACAAGAGCATGTCAGGCGGAGGGAGGGATCTATGCAAAGCAAGACAGAATCTAACAATCTTTCCCATTTTGAGAACCAGGAGCTGTTTGATGTTTCTAGAGTGTGAGGTGGGAGATATGGAAGATGGGGCTCAGGAATTATGCCATATAAGAACCTATGTTCTACCTGTGTTAAATTCTACATGTGGGGGAATAAAAAGATTTTTAAAGCAGGGGAATGACATGGTTAACACTAAATTTGGTAAGATCCTCTAAAAGCAATCCATGAGTAGATGTTACTCACTAATTTGAATGGACCATGCAGTCAGCAGCTAACTATTTATATGATAACATGGGTCTAGGAAAGCATCAATAATTGAAATCCTTGGATGAAATTTTTTTTGGTTTAACAAGTAAAAATGGATATGAAGCTGGGTTCCCTTCCAATGACACTAAGTAACTGTGTGCCTTTGAGAAATTCACTTAACCTCTTGGCCTTTGTTTTCTCATCTGATCAAGGAGGAAATTGAACAAATTCTCTGAAGTATCCTCCAGTGCTAATACTTTATGGATATCACCCAGTGGATTTAGTTTTCTTCCTCACCTTACCTTTTAAGAGCTTAAGTGGTAAAGGAGACTGGATCTCCTACCATGTATTGCCCATAACATATTCAATTCACTAGTAATAGGCTAATTTATGTTGCTTAATAGACACTTGCTGGGCCTCATTTAAGACTGTTTGTGCTTTAATAAATGTGACATTTCATATCCTGGGTTCCAGCTAAAAGTTTAAAAATCCGAGAAGATTAAAGGCAGAAAAATCATGTTTTATTGATCTCAGTATCGCCAGGATTTGTGGTAGATTTTCTTTCTAAAGAAGTAATTGGTAGAAATCTTTTTTGCCCCTTTTAATTGTCTTTCTCCATCTCATCATAATTTCTATGCATCTACTTTTTCTTCTTAGTTTGCAGAATTCTCTTTTATTTATCTCAAGGGTCATGGATTGAGCAGATGAGGCAGTGAAATAGCTGTTCTCTGTTACTGGAACACATTGAAGAGCAGGCTTTTTCATGTAATGGTTTTCATCTTAAGTCAAAATAATGTAGTGTCAAAATAGTGGTTCCTCTGTAAAGGAGTTAGCCAATGCAAATGACCTCAGGGAATCAAATACAGCTTGTTCCGATTCAGTTTATTGGTACATGGGTTAGGTTATATTCATAATCAGATTGAGTCTTTTCACCTTTATAATGCCAATTCTGGTGCGACACACTTAACTTTTGATGTAAGTGATATTTCTGCCTGTCAGTACCAGTGCAAAGGGGAGATGATCTACTGTATGAAAGCAGATATCTGGAAATAGAAAGAGTCCTAGGAGGTCCTTAAAATAATTTTTAAATGACAACAATAATAATACAGGAATTGCAACATTTTCTATAGCATTTACACTTTTTGCATATGTGGTTAATTCAGTTTTCTATGAGTGAGACTTAAAGTACCAAGCAAAGCAGACTATTGTGAAATTCACATTGAATACCCTCACTGTTCATTTCAGGATGTGTTTACATAAGGCTTAAGGAAAGAAAAACAATCACAGCTTCCCTCTCCCTATCTCAAAGCAGATTTGCATATGATTTACATAATTTAATGTCAAAATGAAGAGCATATTCTTTAGTCTTTGTGACTTTCTCACCAGTGTCTTTTAGTCTTTACTTTGTCCTCTCAATAACTTAAACTGTGTTTCTTGATTACATGTACTTGCTATCTAGTTTCTAGGATAAAATACCTCTCGTGATAGGAAATCCAATCTTCACTTTGTCTAATAGTATTCTTTTCATCTGTGCAAGTTTCAGTGCTACGTTGGCTTAGGAGTAACTGACTTCCTCATTATCCTAGGCTTTTGGGTGTATATCTGCTGGCTGAAGTATCTACTTATATAAAAACCCTGGGTGTAACATCACGGCCAGAACTGCGGCCAACTGGAAGGAAGTCGGTCCTGCAGGGGTTGTCTTGGAAATGGCTGTGCCCTCCCCCAGCTGTTTCCTGGAGGGCGAGGTTTCAGGCAGGAACCCGCCCTCGGAGTGGAGCGTGGAAGTGAAATGATTTGTAATGGATCTATTATTGAAGCTACCTTTGGAAATACTATATCTATAGATAATATTAAAAATATATCTAAATGTGCAATTCTTTGTCCAAAAAATGAGCATGTTCAAAAATTAAATGAAGAAATTTTGGATATACTCAATGGAGATTTTCACACATATTTGAGTGATGATCCCATTGATTCCACAGATGATGCTGAAAAGGAAAATTTTCCCATCGAATTTCTTAATATTATTACTCCTTTGAGAATGCTGTGTCATAAATTAAAATTGAAAGTTGGTGCAATCATCATGCTATTGAGAAATCTCAATAGTAAATGGCGTCTTTGTAATGGTATCAGATTTATTATCTAAAGATTACAACCTAACATTATTGAAGCTGAAGTATTAACAGAATCTGCAGAGGGAGAGGTTGTTCTGATTCCAAGAATTAATTTGTTCCCATCTGACACTGGCCTCCCATTTAAATTGATTCGATGACGGTTTCCCGTGATGCCAGCATTTGTGATGACTATTAATAAATCACAAGGACAAACTCTAGACAGAGTAGGCATATTCCTACCTGAACCTGTTTTTGCACATGGTCAGTTATATGTTGCTTTCTCTCGAGTTTGAAGAGCATGTGATGTTACAGTTAAAATTCTAAATACTTCATCACAAGGGAAATTAGTCAAGCACTCTGAAAGTATTTTCACTCTTAATGTGGTGTACAGGGAGATATTAGAATAAGTTTAATCACTTTATCAGTCATTGTTTGCATCACTGTTGTTTTTATATCATGTTTTTGTTTTCATATCATGTTTTTGTTGTTTTTATAACATGTTTTTGTCATTTTTATATCATGCCTCTGTTGTTGTTATATCCTTTTGTTACTGTTTATTTATTAATAAATTTATATGTTATTTTCATATACATTTTACTAATTTCCTTTCATCTCTCACACTTCTATTATAGAGAAAGGGCAAATAGCAATATTAAAATATCTCTGCTAATTAATTCACTTTTAAAAAAAATATATTTTATTTATTTTTTACAGAGAGGAAGGGAGAGGGATAGAGAGTTAGAAACATCAATGAGAGAGAAACGTTGATCAGCTGCCTCCTGCACACTCCCCACTGGGTATGTGCCCGCAACCAAGGTACATGCCCTTGACCGGAATCGAACCCGGGACCCTTGAGTCTGCAGGTTGATGCTCTATCCACTGAGCCAAACTGGTTAGGGAAATTAATTCCCTTTTAATGTGCACGAATTTCGTGCACCGGGCTACTAGTACTAAATAAAGATATAGTGTGATTGGCTTCCTTCAAGTGGATGACTGATAAATGGCTTTTATTTAGGAAAAACATTTACTCTATACTTAACAACCTGGGCACTAGATCTCAACTTGTCTGGATGGGAAACCTGGCTCTGCCACTTACTGGTTATAGAAATTCTGGCAAGTACTTAAGCTTTCTGTGCCTTGATAGAGAAGATAAACTATATCTATCTTACAGAGTTTTTTGTGCAAAAACTAAGAGTTAATTCATTTTAAAAGTTTAGATCAAACTGTTAAAATATATTAGCTATTATCATTATTCAAGGTGTCACTCAATCCTTTTCAGCTTGTTACCAGGAAGGGTTATGGGAAGAGGAATATGAAAAGTCTATAATTTTTTTAATGTTAACAAGGGTTCTGCACCATTAAATGTAACATATAAAGCTGAGCTGCCATTAAGTTAAACTCTGAACGTTGTCACTTAAAAAAAAGCAAAAAACCCATCAAAAACAACAAACAAAGCAAAAACCACCCCCAAATACCTATCCAATGTTGCATTAAACAGTGCTAAAAATAATTTAAAAAATGTGCAAAGAAGGAAACAAAAACCCTTTCTGCATCTTTTTCCAATTCTGTATTTCACCAATATATAAAACTAGAGGCCCGGTGCACAAAAATTTGTGCACTCGGGGGGGGCGGTCTCCTCAGCCCGGCCTGTGCCCTCTCGCAGTTTGGGACCCCTTGGGGGATAACCACCTGCTGGCTTAGGTCTGCTCCCTGGGGGATCAGGCCTAAGCTGGCAGTCAGATATCCCTCTGGCAGCCTGGGAGCCCTTGGGGGATGTCCACTTGCCAGTGGGGAGCAGGCCTAAGCTGCAGTTGGACATCCTTAGCGCTGCTGAGGAGGTGGGAGAGGCTCCCACCACCACCCATTGTATTGGCAGCCGTCAGCCTGGCTTGTGGCTGAGCAGAGCTCCCCCTGTGGGAGTGCACTGACCACCAGGGGGCAGCTCCTGCATTGAGCGTCTGCCCCCTGGTGGTCAGTGTGTGTCATAGTGACCAGTCATTCCCAGTAGTTCTGCTGTTAGGGTCAATTTGCATATTACCCTTTTATTATATAGGATAATGACATTATTTATGAGCAATAGTGCCTTAGATTCAATGAAAGAGCATATCTCTCATGGCGTAGAACTTGTTTCTAAAACTTTTTTCCTCAAAGGACTCCACCACAAAGAGTTGTTTTTTTGTCTATCTCATTGTTTGTCTTGCATTACTGGATCTCTTCTCTCTTCTCCTAGCCTCCCCTCTTCTGTTTTTCTCTCCTGATACAAATCATGTTAGCTGTTCTGACTCGTCCTGTTCTCCAATTCATCCTGGACCTCGAATCAATGTAACAAAAGCTGTCTTAGGCACAAAGACCCATTTCTCTGGTAAAGTGGAGGAAGGAAAAAGATTCTGACTACATTAATTTGGGGTGACTATTTTACAAGTATAGGTGCAGAAGCATGTTTTGAATCCAATTCTCACCTCTCTAACCAGAGAATACATTACCACTTATCTCTACTCCCATTTCCTAGGCATCATCAAGCTAAGAGAATGTATAACCACTCCACCTCCAATCTACTGTTGACAGAGAGTATGACTCAATAGATTGACAAGATGCCAATTCTCAGTGTTCCTAAGGTTTCTTTTGGATTTGAAAATGGCATGTGGTTTTCTGCAATCTTTTTACCCATATGGTTATAACACTAATCTTTGCTTCATAGCTCGTGTTTGGAACATGGGGTCAGTGGGAGCTCACTGGAGGAGTGGCCATCTACCTGAGTGGGGAAGAGATTAGAGAAGAGGCAACATTTGAAATGTATCTTGAGAGACAAGTGAATATTGAATAGGTATATTGCTGGGGGAGAAATAGGAAGGGATTGGGTAGAAGTGAGGGCATAGGAGATCAGTTTAGGCAAATTTATGAGCAAATACTTAGAGTCAGGAGACATTCAGAAGTGCCCATTCAGTGGACAATGAGGAGTTTGGTCTCTGTGAAGCATAGGGCTCAAGGAGAAGGCAGAATTCAAGGGAAAATGTGACAAATTTAATATAGACATGCTGAGTTTGTATGTCTGTAAATCACCTAAGTAATGAAATCTAAGAGGATTATATATGGGTTTGGGATAGTAGACAATGAATGGAAATATAAGTTTGGAAGTTTTGAACAATTGTAAGAACAGGAATTGTTTGGAGAAATGTAATAATAAAGATGGATGGAGAGATTTTTGTGGTCATAGATCATTGTATTAGAGTTTAGGATTTTAGAAATAGAACAGTTCTGAGTTATAAAAAACTCTACAATGAGAAAATTAAAGAGATGCAAAAGAATATAAATTATGACTTTGCTGTTTGCAGATATTTTTTTTCAAATAAAATAGCAAAGGGCATCTTAACTGAATTAGGAGTATAAATGTCTTCTTTTCCAGTTGCCTGGCCTAATTTCTCATGCAACTTATTCCCTGGTAGAAAGTGGCCACTCTTAGGCTCATATAAGCTTTGGCTTTTTTTTTTTTTTTTAAGACTCCTCTAAAAAAGGAAGTGGTGCCTATAAAAATCTCTATGTGCAAAATAAGTTGCCAGCAGTGATATAATGAAACCATTAGAGATTAGATGTCTGTGGTGAATGTTAATGTGTTCCAATGAAGGAAAGCTAATGGGCCAGGCAGGTCTGGAAGGGGTATAACTATAGATGAGGTTGGGGTCATCTGAGGACTGCTTTTAGGTTCTGTTTCTACTCATGGAGTTCACTTGGGTCATAGGTGACTTGGGTATCTGATTGTCAGCCTCTTGAAGATATGAATATAACTGCTTGTTCAGAGACTGATGGTATGGTTATCTTGGTTTCAGGCCTAGTTTTCAGCCTTTCCTCCTTTTCACTTCATACAGTTTTATAGTGATGTCCTGTGTTGTTACACTGTATTCACTATTCTGAAGTCATTTGGAGCAGTAATGGACTAATCCTATTTATTTAAAACTATTCTTGCTGATCTATATATTTATGTCAGGAAGACTTTGACCATAATCAAGTGCTTTAAATCCTTAACCAGCCATTTACCAAAAATTAAGGAGCTATAAAGATATATAGGTATACATTATTTAGATCTATCTATCTACGTACATATATGTATTATTTACAAAAGGCAAGGCCAGACAAATGCATTCTCCTTCTTACTGTCTGATGTTTTAGGTCACAACCCGTGCTGTAGTTCTTCAGGAATATGTCTGACACCTTTCCCCAAGGTAAGTCTGAAGCTCAGACTGAAAACATACCCTGCTGCTTTCTTGGCCTTTTTCCTTGAGTTTTACTCTGTACCACTGTGTCCATCCTGGTGGTCAGAGGAAGCAAAGAAAGAGGACTAAAGGGCAAGGAGGACATGACACTGGCCAGCCTACCATGAAGGACAAAGGCAGTGTGGGGGAGGAAGAAACTTTGCTCTGATCCTCAAGGTTCTCCGGCTGCTCTAATAATCAGTAGTCATGCAACAGATTAGCAAGAGAAAATAACTAAACTCAATACATACATATGTATGGAAGTCCCCATACATGAGAGTCAGAGACCCCACATGCAGAAGAGGTGCAGAGGTGGAAAGGGAACATGGCCATATAAAACCTCCTGAGCTAGGGATCAGGTAAGGTACCTTGAGGACTTCCAAAGGTCATTGCAAAATGATTAGAATAGCAGACCTTTGGTAAAAAGAGTTTGCCCTGTCCTATATATAGGTCATCTCTTATGGGCAAGGCCTCTGATTCAAATTCTTCTAGGTAGTTAAGAGTTGCGGGGGAGGGAAGTTTATCTTGAGCCTGGGACTGAAGTTGCCTTTAGCTCAAAATAATCTGCATACCACAGAGGCACACCTTGGGGTGACTCCTTCTGGACCCTCACAGCACCATCTGTAGAACTAATTTATCCTGGGTCTAACCCTAGTTTTTGCTTGCCTTTCTAAAGAGTGGATGTGGAGGCAATGAAGGGAGAGAACAACAAGGAGGAGAAGAATGGCACCCTTTGCTGTGGGGCAGGAGAGGAGTCAGGATTCTAAATTACCCAGAAGGCAGAACTTTAACTCTTGTCATACCCAAATTCACCCTCTGTGACCCAATATGTGCTTGCCTCCACTACATGCTCTCTTAGGAGTAAAGGAGGGAAAATGGGGGAAGAGCCTTGAGCTCCTTCCAGAGATTACTGGTAAATTTGTTTATTTGTTCATTCAACACTTGTTAATATTTGTTAGTACTTATTTGTGCAGGCATTGTTCTGGACACTGTACACAAATATATGGTGAGTGAGAGAGAGAGAGAGACTGAGAAAGAAAAACTGAAATTTCAGTTGTCTCTGGACTTAACTAAATTTTAAATACTCCCAATCACTGATATATTTCATCTTCCTTTTGAACAAATGTTAGGTAACACGTGGGTGGGTAGCTTCTGTACCAGCAACCTATAGGATTTTTAGCATCATTCACTCCTTTCCTTCTATATATTTTAAAATCACTTATTAATACATTGTATTGAAATTACCGAGGATTGGGAAATCATCCAAGTCTATTTTCATTCTGAGTTAAGAAGTTATTTGGGAGACATACCAATTTATTGTCTTGGCAGTTTGCTCTATGGTTTTTAGTTTTCTGAAAGCCAGGGTGCAGAGTGCCAGGTTATTTGGCAAGATTCTGTCCCACTGTGCAGTCAGACAGACATATGCTGAACTGTGGAATAAACCCAGGCCTCTTCTTGAACGGGAGACCTGTGGACCCTCAGGAGGTGTGGATCACAGTCACTAATACATAGAACTTTACATTGAAGATCTGCCAGTTGAGATGGGGAATGTGTGGCTTTCTGTTGGTGGGGAGCAGACACGAGCCATTTTGACTTCATGTGGAGTTTCTGGAATGCTGGTAACATAGCTAGAGATTACCAACACAGGGATGTCCCATGCTGATATTTGGCTAGAGAAGCTTGGCACCAAAGAAGACTTTCTTGGCTAGCCCGGTGAACAAACTGGCCTAGAGTCTGACAAGGGGAGTTGGCAATGATCCAAGGCTAAGGTGCATCTTTTGGAGAACATGTGAAGTCCTTCTTTTTACTCATCTTGTTTGTTATGTCTCTTTATAACTAACTTCTCTATAAATAGTTTTAATTGCATGATGATTTCTTTTCTTTATGAATCTCTCTATTAATAATTGCATTTGAATTTATGTAATTTGCTCTTCTGTAATACTTCCTAAGTGCAATTATCAGTTATTTCGAAAAAGAGAATTGGTATACTGTCCCCTTTGTTTTCAGTTAAGTTTAAGAAGTTCAACTCTGTATCTTTGGGTAATTTAGGTGGTTCCATACACTTCTGATGATGGGGTTTGGAAACCTCTTACCAAGGAGTAGGAGTAAAGAATCTGATAGGAGTAACTGGATGTGAAAATGTGAAATTAATAACTACATTTATCATTTTATAGCAAGTGTCTTGTCTCTTGTGGTGAACCTCTCTGTAAACATGGAGAGCTTGAATAGCAACAGGTTGCTTCCTTCACTTAAGTAAGTAATTAAAAGTATTTGGTCCTTTTTTTTTGGTGAAAATAGGGAGATATCCTATAGGAGAGAAAAGTCTGCAATGTTGATGTGGAATGCTGGAAGCTGGATAGCTTCATCACCAGATCAACCTGGTTGAATCTGCTACTTTTTCCATGTTTTGAATAGATTAGTATCCTTCTTGCATGCATATGTATTTGATCATTCATTCACATTTGTCTTTCATTTTTGTCTTTTTATTTTGGGTTTTCATAGTATTGTATTATAAGGAGACATTACTCCTATGTATCTTGCTTTTTCTCTAGTTATAAATTCTGTTTCTCTAGCAGACATAAATTAATTTTGTTCAAAATTTCAAATGATAGCTTTTATATTTTAGTAACTAGCCATGGAATTTATGATGTAGGTGTACTCTTGCAAATTATGTCCTCATTTGAATACCTGCCCATACTGCTATGTTAAAAAGCTCTGAATTAGTAGGCTTGCCTATTTTCAGACATAATGCATTGTTGGAAATGTGTATGAAAGCTAACTGCATCAAAGATGATCAAGGGTGCTAAAAATTTCGAGGTGCCTTTGGATAGGATGGACAGCTACTGCTAGAAAGCTGAAACATATTCTAAAATCCTAATTATTCCTAGCCTTGTAGATACTATCCTCATAGATAAATTTATCTTATTTCATAAACAGTCTTTTATTTATTTACTTACTTATTTGTTATTTTAAAAATATATTTTTATTGATTTCAGAGAGAGGAAGGGAGAGGGAGAGAGAGATATAGAAACATCAATGATGAGAGAGAATCACCAATCAGCTGCCTCCTGCACGCCCCCTACTGGGGATCAATCCCGCAACCCAGGCATGTGGCAACCAGAAATCCAACCTGGGACCCTTCAGTCCGCAGGCCGATGCTCTATCCACTGAACCAAACCGGCTGGGCTATTATTTTTCCTCATTGAACACATTATTGACAAGCTTAAGTCCCATCATATACTGACTGACAGTTGGGATTTGCCACTTTTGATAGTGCTAAAATTTGCTTCTTTCTATTTATAGCCACTGATTCTTCTTTTATGATCTTCATTGAAGTTGTAGTTTACTTCATATAGGTCAGACACATTTCTTGTTAGGTTTATATTCAGGAATTTTTATATTTTGTGTAATATGGGGGATATAAGGAATCTATTGATTTTTATACATTGATCTTTAGTTAGCTACTTTGCTAAATTATAATTTCTTATTTTCTAAGCAGACTATCATGTGGTTTGCAAACAGTGACACTTTTATCTCTGTTTCCAATATTTATCACTCCCTCTTCCTTTTCATATTGCATTGGCTTTTAGTATAACATTAACAGTAGTTATAGTGGGCATCCTATCCTTGTTTCTTTTGTATTATGATTTTGAAATTATTAATTTCAACACATGAATGATTGACTTTTGTTTTATTTTAGTTAAAAAAGGGACAAAAAGAGAAATAAAATCTTCAAAGAATTGGACATAAAAGATACCATGACACAGGCAAACATAGTATCATTGCTGAATTTGAACTGATGGCAAGCCGGCAGCATCACCATGCGATGGCCTGAAGTGGTCCCGGGCAGTTTATGTTCAAAAGTCTTCTTTAGGATAGTAAAGGATCCTTTGGGGGGTTATTTGTATGTGTGAGTTGTAGCAATTCCAAAGCTATAAACATGACATCTATATATATATAAAACCCTAATATGCAAATAGACTGAATGGCAGAACAACCGAACAACCAGTTGCTATGACGTGTGCTGACCATTAGGGGGCATGGGCATGGAACATGGCGGGCGCGGGCAGCAGGTGGCAGAGCGCGGAACGTGGTGGGCATTGGCCGTAGTGGGATGGTGGAGCAGGTGAGCGGGGGTGCCAGACCAACGCAGGGCTCAGGTCGTTGTCATAGGGGCAAGCCCCTGGTGGTTACTGAAAATTCTTTGCTCTCGTGTGCCGCGGTCCCACTGGGTGCTCACACCTGCTGCTGGTACCCACATCTGCTGCCAGCACTGGACCTGCTCGTACCTACTGCTGGCGCCGTAGCCGCCGCTCACACCCACTGCTGGCACCCGGTGCCGGCCCTGATCGCTCAGCGCCATCAGCGGGTGTGAGCAGTGGCTGCTGGCCCCGATCACCTCTCAGGGCTTCTTCACCTCTCCCTCCTCCTGAGGGGCGATTGGGGCTGGCAGCTGCCTCTCGCACTCACTGCCGGTGACAGATCCACTCGCACCCACTGCTTGTGCCCCAATCACTCTGCGCCGTCAGTGGGTGCGAGCAGGGCCGGTGCCATCAGTGCGTGGGAGCAGCAGCGGCAGAAGCAAGGCTGTTGGCAGACAGGGGACTGGGGGCTGTGGCAGGAGGGGCCAGGCAGGGGCACGGAGGATGGGCCAAGACCCACCCCTGTGCCCACCGCAGCCTAGCGGCCCACAGTTCTTTTCAAGGTGCATGAATTCGTGCATGGAGCCCCTAGTTTTCATATAATAAGTATGGCTGTTACTGTTAAAACTATGGTCAGGAATTTTAAAAAATTGATTGCTGGGATTAGACCACGAATTTTTAGAAATGGAAGAGCGTACAACTTCCTTCCTCATTACCACATCATCAAATAGTAGGGCATGGTTTTCCAACAGTCTATGAATTTAGGCTGAAATAAAGAGAAGTATAAAATATAAAGAAGGGTACTGAATGAGAAGAATACATATGCACAGAAAAATTAATTGTTTCCATGCAGTTAAATTATAGGGATCTTTAAATAAAGCGAACTTAGAAATACAGATAATCTATAAAAATCATTGATGATAGCAAAAGAATTTAGAAGTACTAAAAGATAACTTTATAAAAATTTAGTGGATGAAAAAGTTAAAAATTTTTTATCCTAGAGAAGCTATAGTTTTTTGGTTTGGGTTTTTAACTATAATGCAATAGTATATTTAAAGTAACTATGGAAGAGGTTTGACTGAGAATCCCTCTAGAATAGCTGTAGTGCATCAATGGAAAAGCAAATGCATCTGTAGTGGGTAGGGGCCTCATGGCTGCCCATCTGTCCTGGAGCCCAGAGGGAAGTCACCAACATGCCTTATGACATGTCTAAAGATCAAGGTCATTGCCCTTATCCTAGTTAGAATGTCTGATTTGGAAAGTGTAACAGAACAAAAAGATGTTTCTCCAGGTAGATTCCCCTCTCCCAAAGGATTAATGAATGACTGAGTCCCCCCAAAGGATTAATGAGTTTATTAATTGTTTTTGTACATCCAATGCTCTAGTGAAATTAGATTAGTACTGTTTCCCCACCACTGCCACCACCCTTTACACCTCCAAGACTTTCTGTTATACCTATCTGAAATTGCTTTTCTTCCCTTTCATCTGCCAAACTAAAACCCAGTGTTGAAAGGCTAGCTGATCTTGAGTGGGTTTAGCAGGAAATTGTAACAACCCTTCATCTACCTCCTCCTCTCTTCCACTCCTCTACTCCCAACTAAACACAAAACCAACATAATCTCTTTTCTCTGAACTTCGACAGTATGTTTTACTTTTTTGTTATATTCTAATTTGTACAATTATCATACATTTTTATCTTTCTACCAAATTACAAACTCCATCAGAGGAAAAAATAGTCTTCTTCATTCTTATTTATTGTGTATTCTCTTCTGCCCTCCCATCCTCACACTGTACTTCTCATGTAGTAGATATCCAAACAAATATTAAATTACTATCTTTAAAATATTAAATGTTACAAATGAGATAAAATAATTATACATGGCATTCACCATTTAAGCCTCTATGAAAAGGGATATTAAATAAAAGATGGTAAAGGAGTCGAGGGACTTTGTCTTAAAGTCTCTTAAACCAAAATAATGATAGTAATATATCTAGTAGAACAGTAAAAGGCTGGCTTATGTCAGAGTCCCTGAAAACACACTCGGACATGGAAACTTGTGTCTAAGGAATTTATTGGGGAGTGCCACCAGGATGGGACCAGCACCTGTGGAAGGGCAGGGGAAGGAAGCAGGACTTGAGCTTCCAATGTGGGCCTCAGCTGACCCAGCAGAGGGCTGGATGTCCTTCAGGATCAGCGCACATTTAATCCTGCTCAAACTGTCCACTGAAACTTTTGGTCCACCCCAAAAGGTCCTTGAAATTTGGTTCGATCCAAAATGTCTGTGACATATTTGGTCCATGTCAAGTGGTCCTTGATATTTGGTCCTGTCAAAAACATCCATGCTTAGAAAACATCTTTGGGTTCAAATAGCCCATACCATTTACTTCTACTTTTGGTTTACAGAATGAATACATAAAAAATACTATCACGTTGTATTGGTCCAGTAATTGTGGCCATATTGCCAATAATAACCCTTCTTGCCGTGGTAGCCTACTGGGTAATGGCACATGGGTTTAGGTAGATGGGTCAGCAGGGACCCAGTGTCTCGGGGGACATTTAGGACAGGACCGAATGTCCTGCAAGGCAGTTGACAGTGGTTCCATCTTGCGTCAAAAGAGCTGAGGCTTTATACCACCGCATTGTCCTCTGTTGGAAAGGGGTTGGTGACCTTGGGATAGATGGCACGTTCTGGCTGAAGACAAACACTGGAGAGGGACTCAGCTGAGAGCCATCAGCTGCCACGACTCCCAGCACCCATTATTATTACACTAATACAGTCGGAATACTGGTTGACTATTTAAAAATGCAGTTAAAGAGGGGAATCAGAAAAAACAGACATCCACAAATACTTTTTTTGTTGTTAATCCTCACGGGAGGATATTTTTCCATTTATTTATTTATTTATTTATTTATTTATTTATTTATTATTTTAGAGAGAATGGAGGGGAGGAAGGAAGGGAGAGACAGAGAAACATCGATGTGAGAGAGACAGTTGATTGGTTGCCTCCTGCATGTTGCCCTGACCGACCTGAGGCCAGGGATCTAACCTGCAGCCCAGGTACATGCCCTTGACCAGGAAGTGAACATTTTCCAACTTAAAATATATCAATGTGTGTTTATTTGCCAGTCTTTTAATTACAGGAACCAGGCCTTTATTTGAGCATGGACTCTCTGGCTGATGTTTTACCTCACTGTTTCAGTTTATTTAGAGATACTTGTGGAACACTGTTGTCCTTTTTACACATAATTTGAAAGCAAGATATTTAGTGACTTGCCTTTCTTATGTCTGTTTTAAAATTGGATCTTATATTTTGTCAGAGTATAAATATACACATTTTAAAGTAGTGAATAGTTCTATAAACCTTTTAATTAAAAGCAGCAGTACCCCATTCCACCCCTCCCCACCTTTGAGCCGCTCTCCACAGACAACCACTTCAACACTCTTTTCTCTTCTTCATCTGGATTTACCTCCATATAAATATCACTACCTGTATATTGTTATTTTTATCTTAATTTTTCAGTGTAGACATTTTCTATTGATGTCTACTACAGAGACTGATAATTTAGTTTTCTTATATCCCCTATCTCTGTCTCCCTAGCCCCATTCTTAAACACATACTATCCTCTTGTCTTCCAAATATGGTTATGTTATAAAGTTGTGGTTTATATGATTGAACCTCTGTTACTATCATTTACAGCTGAACCATGTAGTATGTTATGATTGCATTTACTTTTCTATGTAACTTTTAGGTTGTGGTGTTTTGAGTTACTAATTACCAGAAACTTTCTATATCACAATGTCTTCAACTGGAGGTACTAGGGTAGTCAGAGATATACAAGTGTTAATTATTAGTTTGCATTGACTTTGTTTTTAATGTACCAGTCCCTAATTCATCTCAAACTTTCTAACAGAACTGTAAATACCCTTTCAATACACTTAATCACATACTAAATGCTTAGTGAGCATGTGCTGAAAATATGCATAGCCAGTGTTCTAATCTGCATTTTATAAACAGCAAAGTAATTTAATTGAGAGGGCAATGCATTTGGAATTGGAAGGCCCGGTGAAAGGCCTGGATCTGCCCCTCCTTAGCTAGGTGACCTTGGGCTAGCATATTTGAATTACAGTTTTCTAATCAAATAAGAGAATTGTATTAGATAATCCCTAGGGTCTCTTCCAGCCCTATGATTCTATTATGAAGTAAAGGTATGCAGAAAATACCAAACTATATAAAATATAAGACTGTGATGATATTAGTTGCCACCACTTCTAGAACCACCTCCAGATGATGCCTTGATAACCTCTGTCAGGCAACATTATGGAGAAACCACTTACATTATGATAAAGGAGAATTTTGCTTAGCCATTCCATTGGAGCAATTGTCCTACCCGTTTGGGACACCTGGTTGTAATTTGAGGGAGCCACCACTAAATGTCGCTATAGGTTACATAACTAAGTGGTCAGGACAGCTAAGTTAGTGTCCTTAGCCTCAGGATGACCATGTAGTCTCCTTGTAGGTTTAAAACTACCCATTTTAAATATTTAAACTCAAACATAAAAAACGCTAAGATGGAAAGGAACTGTGATTTTATAAAGAAGTTGGTAAAACCTTCTAAAATGTTCTTCACTTCTTCCATTTGCTTTTCCCCTCAAATGCTTTCTGCATATCTAGTTCCTAGTGTAAACTGGGTAAACTGGTAATTAAAGGAACTCCCAGCTGAGCAATTGCTTGACTTCTTGGTCTAAATCAAGGCGGGGGGAGTAGGGAGGGGGGAATAAAGAGATATTTATCTTCAAGATAAAGAGAGTAAGCCGATGAAGAAAATACGGGTGTCTTTGTTTCCTGGTGCTTACTTCTGTTTTATCTCCAACTTTACCTGGAATCCTAGACATTTATTTACTGTATTTCACTGATTTTTGTGAAAATATGTGTGTTTTCATTTTTAACATTCTGGA
This sequence comes from Myotis yumanensis, assembly GCF_028538775.1. Taxonomy (NCBI): domain Eukaryota; kingdom Metazoa; phylum Chordata; class Mammalia; order Chiroptera; family Vespertilionidae; genus Myotis; species Myotis yumanensis. The sequence continues at coordinate 187,220,515 of NW_027223752.1, forward strand.
GGTTGTGGCACTTCACATAATCAATGATTTCTTTTATATGATAAGTTGTTGTATCTGATACTATGGTATATCCATCCAACATAATATATTAGAGTTCAGTGCTGTGTTAAAAGTTTTGTGACAGATTAAGTTCCTTTCCTAGTCTAATTTTTTAAAGTAACCCATCTGGAAGAGAAATCAACATTTATTGCATGTCTACCAGGTATCTGAGCTATGTGCTTGGCATATAATATAGTCGTATATAATCCTCATCATTCTGGAGGGAGGGGCTTTTTCTTTCCATTTTATAGTTGAGGAAACTGAGGTCCAGAAAGTTCAGTAACTTGTACAAAGTCATATTGCTAGCATGGGTCACTGTACAAAAGAGTGTATTTTAACTACACATCTGAATCTTTTTTCTACCGTGTTCCATTGATATTTTAGGGTATACCACTTCTCTTTAACTCTAGAAGTTGTTTTCTGACAGCCCATAGAACTTAGCCCTCTTTGAACAAGGTACAGTTGTTTGCTCAACATGAAGAATGTTGAGGTCTCCAATTAAACAATATAGAAACAGTTTTTCTGAGCTCCAGTCTCAATCTTTGTGATCAGAAAGATGGAGTGAGCCCTGGCCGGTGTGGCTCAGTAGTTTGAGCATCTCGCATAGAATGGTCACCAATTTGATTTCTGATCAGGACACATGCAGGGCTGCAAGCCTGATCCGTAATAGGGGGTGTGCAGGAGGTAGCCCATCCATGTTTCTCTCTTCCTCTCCCTTCCTCTTTCTCTAAAATCAATAAAAACATGTTAAAAAAAGAAAAAAGGATGGAGTGAGACTTGATGACGTGAGATGTGAATGCTTCTCTGTGAAGCCCTTGGGCTCCTGAGAGTGAACAGCGCTCCTCAGGAGGCAGCATGGGGCACAGCAGACTCATACCCTCACACCGGCTTGTGGTTCCCTTAGTCTGTGGCAGGTCCCTCTAGGAAATAGTTTTTAAAATGCTTTAAATATTTTTTTTAAATGTATTTCCTTCAAGTCTCTAACTTACAGAAAGCCGGTTTATCAACTTTAGCGGTGTTTGCAGTGAGTTGACAAGTGTCCTGGAGATTTGGGCTGTGTGCAAGATGTCATCGATAGGGAGGATTTAGTTGACCTCTCTTAACTTCCCAAGGGACAAGTTGAGAGCAAATTCCTTCCATACATCTCCTTTGCGTTGACAGTTCTGGATGCAAATGACATTCACGGGTAGAGTAAAGAAGCATTGAGAGGGAAGAAAGCAGTTTACTGAACATCATTGTGTTTGCGCAGACAGCAGACCCTGGGTGGCTAAATTTCAATTCCCAGCAAATCTCAGAAGTTGCTGAAATACATTCCCTTCTAATTCCCCATTTCATGTCCTCTAGGGCATTTGCTGTCTGCAGGCTGTACTTATGTTTTCCATTTCCAATCCTCTTTATTTCAAGTTCTCCTCATTTGTAAATCTAAAAACAAAACATTAGCAATCTGTCAGAGGTTCTGTTCCATTCATTTGTCCAGGGATTTATTATTAAATTACTCCTTTTATATCAGCAACGTGAGGTATTACGATGATAAATAATCTGTTGTCCTATTTTGCAAGGATTCCTCAAATAGAGAGCATATGATTATAACATGTACCAGATACAATAGCCAAAAATTCAAGAGATAACTTGATTATAATTGTTTAAAGTTTCATTGCCTTGAAGAGAATACTGTTTGCTGAAGCAATTTTGAAATGATGTATTTAACTTTCCATCTTTTAAGAGGTAATAATTCTATTATATGTTATTTGGGTGAACATTATTTGTACTTTTACAGAGCCATCCATCAATATTTTTTTAAAATATGCACCCTGACCAGGGATCAAACTATACTCAACCAACTGAGCCACACTGGCCAGGGCACTATCCATCCATCTTCATAGTGATTGCTTTGGGAGGGAAGGACAAGTGACAACCATGAGACTTTTTATTATATCTCAAATCTTGAATCTTTTGATGTGAAACCAATGAGAGTTACATGGGTATAAAATATGTGATAAAACACAAGCATAGAAGTCACCAGTATCTTCCTGAATGCTAAAATCAGGGGGCATCTTTTAATCCTTATCTTATGTGATTTCTTGTCTGCATTCCACTCATTTATTTAATTATTCATCCCTTTAATTGTTCAACAAATATTTATTGAACACTAGGTATGTGTCATGCACTGTGCATATGCTGTCAATAAGACATTTAGATAACCATAATATAGCTAATGATTAAAGCCATGAGAGTGGGTGGGTTGTGTTAACATTCAACAAATTAAAAAAACAACAACTACAATGTACTAGCCATTGCAACATTTAGGATAGGAATAAGAATTTGGCATGGCCTGTACTTCCCTAGAGTTCTCTGGGATAAGAGACATCAAATTAATGTAATATAGGTAGTGTGAAAAAGATTATTATAGAAATACTAGAGGCCCAGTACACGAAATTCATGCGCAGTAGGGTCCCTAGGCCTGGCTGGTGATCAGGGCTAATCGGGGCCTTCCTTCCCCTGCCGGCTGCTGAGGCCTTCCTTCATTCCGTGCCACCCCCTGGTGGTCAGCACACATCATAGCTAGTGGTCGAACTCCCAGTCAGTCGAACTCCTGAGGGGACAATTTGCATATTAGCCTTTTATTATACAGGATGTACAAGCTACAGGAGTGGCATAAAACAAAAAGACATCGCACAGGAAGGATGGAAGACTCAGAAGAGAAGAAAACCTGGCCAAGAACTTACTAGATCTTATCCAAAGAATAGGAGATGCTTCACAGATTTGCCTGTCATCTCTTCAAGCACATGTCATACCTCATTTATCTCTGTACCCCCAGCCGAACCTAGCCAGATGCCTGCAGCATAAGTGCTCAGTAATGTGTGTTGAATAAGTGGGCCCAGGGCAGCTGGAAAGAAATGAAAAAAAAAATTTAAGCATGGGATTTCCCTAAGCCCTGGAGGACACTTTAATCATCTCTTATTAGCCTTTCACTTGGAGAGCTTGTGCAGGTGGAACTCCAAATACACTCTGAAGAAATAAATACACAGCAGCTTAGAACGAGATTGAGGGCTGCATCTGCCAGGGCTCTAATTGTGAATGTGCCCGTGGTAAGCCAGACATTTTATCTTATTTCTGGTGTGTGGGGAAACAGCATAGCCATCAATTTTTCATCAAACCATTACCTATAGTATCTGGGATAATGGCATGTCACCATTCATTTACTAATGACAGTGCTGGCTTCACACAGGAACCGATCACATTGGGCCCTGCAACCTCCATCTGTGTTGTGTGTCCATTGAGATGACCTGTATTAGCCAGTCATTAAGGAAATATATTTCTTCCTTGACCTGCTTCTTCCCTGTGCCCCCTCCACCAAATTTACGTGTTAGTATTTCATCAGCTTGTTTTACAAATGAACATAGTTGGTGCTTTGTGTTTTTAAGGTGGATCTATATAGTTCTATATTGATACATGGAATTACTGTGAAGTAGGAAAAGATTGAAAGACATAGCATTAAAGCCTTGTGATAAAAGATAGTCCCGCCTCTCCCACAGTAAGAGTTTCCCCAAGGGTTGAGTGCCTTCAACTTCATTGCCTAAGGCTGGTCTTCAGTTTCAGTCCCATCATTCCTGAGATGCCTGAAAGAGAGAATCTTTTGGAAAAAATTTTTTTCTATTTTTTAAAAATTTTATCTTTTTTATTAAATTTATTGGTGCGACTCTGGTTAACAAAATTATACAGGTGTCAGGTGCACTATTCTACAACACATCATCTGTACATTGTTTTGTGTATTCACCACCCCACGTCAGCCTCCATCCATCACCATTTATCCCCCCTATACCCTCCTCTACCTCCTGTAACCGACCTCCCCCTCCCACCCGCCCTGCAATCACCACATTGTTTTCCATGTCCATGAGTTCTTTCTCTCTTTTTTCTTTTGTGCTCAATAAGGAGGGAGTCTTATCATCAAGCACCTACAGCTAGGCTTAAGACTATCATACTTTCTAATTCCCCCAAATAATTGTGGGTATGGTTGGTAAGAGATATTTAACAACCAGGGCTTTTTTTCTCTGTTCTTTTGAAGGTGGGTGGTGTTAATGTACCAGGATGGAGGTGGCAGTGTGGAGGAGGGCAACAGGGAGGATGAGACCCCAGATATTGGTAGCAACCAGCAGTTGGCTAGGGATGTAGCTGCTCCTCTGTTCACTTCAAACATGAGTAGGAAGTCAGGAGCTGAGAAAAAGTTTAGTGACATCTTATCTCTCTACCTCCAGGAGATGCACAATCTTCAGGATGAAGGAGAATTGGAATAATTAATTTGGAATAAAAATCCCTACTTCCTAAGGACTTCTGACTAGGGTGGGTTATGCTAGTAATTTGGAATGATTGGTTCTCAGTTCCTCAAGGGCATAACTCAGTTCCAGGGAGGTCTACAGCCCTATGCAGCATCAGCAAATGATAATTCCCCCTGTGAACGATTTTCTTTATTCCTCGGTGCTTTCTTTGGCTTTACCTTGTGCCAGACCTGAAAATCTGGAGCTGTCAGCCCAGTGCAGCCCCACAGAGCGTGTGCTGGGGCAGTGTTCCAACCTTGTGGCGGGGAGCGTGAGGACAGTTCTGCATGCTGGGCCATATTTATGGCTTTGTCAGCTCCTGGCACTGTGCACATGGGCTCAAGATGGCCAAAAGAGCTTTAGTGGATGATGAATGTTTCGTTAGAATGATGAAAAAGTACAGCCTCCCAGCAGCAGGCCCGATCTAGACTAGAACATTCCCTGAAACAAGAAATTCTTGATTCTGCAGTAGCCCAGGGTCACATGTGACCAAAGACGATAAGCATTTTCCTTGGACTTGGGGTTTACGTCAGAGTCCTCTGCCTGCCTAAACCTCACATTGTTAGTTTTTAAGTGAATTTCATATTGTACTCTGATGATCCCAGAGTATAATTCTCATAGCACACGCTATCCTAGAAATACTTCTGAAGGCCAATGACCTAAACCTTGATTTAACTGCTTACTAGTTAAGAAAACTTGGGCAAGTCACTTCTCTGTTTCTTTCTTTATTTAAAAAATATTTTTTTTTATTGATTTCAGAGAGGAATGGAGAGGGAGAGAGAGAAACATCAAATACTATGATATGCACCTTATCCTCTTCCCTGATCTATCTGAAGATGACTGTGATTAAAGGGGCTGTAGTGTTTGTTTCTACTCTGCCCTGGCTCATGACTCAGAGTCAATTGATCAGCACCCTGACCTTAGTGTTGATATTTATTTCTGAAGAGTAAGACTGAGCTAAATATATCAAAGTATCAATACCATTACCATATGCAAAATATTTTAAGGTATTTGATTTTCATCTTATCCTCTTAATAACCATGCAGCTGGGTAGGGAAAAGTTTATTATGCTTTTTTGAAGATGGAAGCTAGTGATGTAATGAAGGTTACAAGAATAATAATTAGTGGCACCAGGACGAGAGCCAGGTGTTTCTGATTCTTAGATCTGGACCCAAGGGAAAAAACTCTAGCTTTCAGGTGTAATCTGGCCCACTGTCTGATTTCATATGGCCTCAAGCTAAGAGTCGTTTTCACATTTTTAAATAGTTAGGCAAAAGCAAAAGAAGAATCATATTTCATGATATATGAAAATTATATATAATTCAAATTTCAGTGTCTATAAAATAATATTTTATCGGAACCCAGACACACATATTCATTTATGTTTTGTCTATAACCCCTCTTATGTAACAGTGACAGAGTTGAGTTGTGACAGAGACCTTGGGGCCCACAAAGCCCAAAATATTTATTGTCTGTCTTTTTACAGGAAAGGATTGTCAACCACTGTAATAGGTGATCAATAAATAGAAAGCCTCTCTCTGAGTTAGTTTCAATAGGGCTACGATAAAAAAGTGCTACAAACTGGGTGACTTAATACAGCATTTATTCTCTCATAGTTCTGGAGGCCAGACGTCCAAAATCAAGGTGTCAGCAGAGCTATGCTCCCTCTGAGACTCTGAGTAGAATCCTTCCTGGCCACTTCCTAGCTTCTAATGGTGGCTGTCAGTCCTTGGTGTTTCTTTGTTACAGCTTCATCCATCCAGTCTCTGCCTCCATCACCAGTCGGCTACCTTCACCTCATCTTCCCTCTGTGAGTGTCTGTGCCCAAATTTCCCTTATTTATTTATTTATTTATTTATTTATTTATTTATGTATTTATGTATTTATTTATTCATTCTTTTTTTTTAAAAATTAAATCTTTATTGTTCAGATTATTACATTAGTTACTCTTTTTTCCCACCATAACTCCCCTCCACCCAGTTCCCACCCCACCCTCCGCCCTCACTCCCCACCCACTGTCCTCATCCATAGGTACACGATTATTGTCTAATCTCTTCACTCACCCCCACACCCCTTCCCCCCCCCCCAAGAATAGTCAGTCCATTCCCTTTCTATGTCCCTGATTCTATTACAATCACCAGTTCATACTGTTCATCAGATTATTTATTCACTTGATTTTTAGATTCACTTGTTGATAGATGTGTATTTGTTGTTCATAATTTGTATCTTTACCTTTTTCTTCTTCTTCCTCTTCTTAAAGGATACCTTTCAGCATTTCATATAATACTGGTTTGGTGGTGATGAACTCCTTTAGCTTTTTCTTATCTGTGAAGCTCTTTATCTGGTCTTCACTTCTGAATGATAGCTTTGCTGGATAAAGTAGTCTTGGCTGTAGGTTCTTGGTATTCATCACTTTGTATATTTCTTGCCACTCCCTTCTGGCCTGCAAAGTTTCTGTTGAGAAATCAGCTGACATTCGTATGGGTACTCCCTTGTAGGTAACTGATTTTCTTTCTCTTGCTGCTTTTAAGAGTCTCTCTTTGTCTTTTGCTCTTGGCATTTTAATTATGATGTGTCTTGGTGTGGTCCTCTTTGGATTCCTTTTGTTTGGGGTTCTCTGTGCTTCCTGGACTTGGAAGTCTATTCCTTTCACCAGGTAGGGGAAGTTTTCTGTCATTATTTCTTCAAATAGGTTTTCAATATCTTGCTGTCTCTCATCTTCTGGCACCCCTATAATTGGGATGTTGGTACGCTTGAAGCTGTCCCAGAGGCTCCTTACACTATCTTCATATTTTTGGATTCTTTTCCCATTTTGCTTTTCCCCTTGGGTGTTTTTTGCTTCTTCGTATTTCAAATCTTTGACTTGATTCTTGCGACCCTCTGGTCTGCTGTTGGGAGTCTGTATAATATTCTTTTTTTTTTTTTTTTTTTTTGCTAGCTCTGAGCTGGTCTGGCCCAGCGAAATAACGATTGAATTCTTTTTTTATTTTTTTTTTATTTTTATTTTTATTTTTATTTTTTTATTTTTCGCTTAAAGTATTACAAAGGGTATTACATAAGTGTCATTTTTTCCCCCCCGCCCTTGACAAACCCCTACCCTCCCTTATCCCCCAGTGTCTTATGTCCATTAGTTATGCTTATATGCATGCATACAAGTCCTTCGGTTGATCTCTTACTCCCCTCCCTCCTGCCCCCCAACTCTCTTTGGCCTTCCCACTGCAGTTTGACAATCAGTTTGAGGCAGCACTGCCTCTGTATCTATTATTGTTCAAAAGTTTGTAATGGTCTTTATTATCCATGAATGAGTGAGATCATGTGGTATTTTTCCTTCATTGACTGGCTTGTTTCACTTAGCATAATGCTCTCCAGTTCCATCCATGATGTTGCAAATGGTAGGAGTTCCTTCTTTTTAACAGCAGCATAGTATTCCATCGTGTAGATGTACCACAGTTTTCTAATCCATTCATCTACTGATGGGCACTTAGGCTGTTTCCAGATCTTAGCTATGGTGAATTGTGCTGCTATGAACATCTGGTTACATATATCCTTTCTGATAGGTGTTTCTGGTTTCTTGGGATATATTCCTAGTAGTGGGATCACAGGGTCAAATGGGAGTTCCATTTCCAATTTTTTGAGGAACCTCCATACTGCCTTCCATAGTGGCTGCACCAGTCTGCATTCCCACCAGCAGTGCACAAGTGTTCCTTTTTCTCCACATCCTCTCCAGCACTTGTCGTTTGTTGATTTGTTGATGATGGCCATTCTGACAGGTGTGAGATGGTACCTCATTGTTGTTTTGATCTGCATCTCTCGGATGATTAGTGACTTTGAGCATGTTTTCATATGTCTCTTGGCTTTCTGAATGTCCTCTTTTGAAAGGTGTCTATTTAGATCCTTTGCCCATTTTTTGATTGGATTGTTTATCTTCTTTTTGTTAAGTTGTATGAGTTCCCTATAAATTTTGGAGATTAAGCCCTTATCAGATATGACGTTGGCAAATATGTTTTCCCACGAGGTGGGTTTTCTTGTTGTTTTGTTGATGGTTTCTTTTGCTGTGCGGAAGCTTTTTATTTTGATGTAGTCCCATTTGTTCAGTTTCTCTTTAGTTTCAACTGCCCTAGGAGCTGTATCAGTGAAGAAATTGTTTTGGCATAAGTCTGAGATTTTGTTGCCTTTGTATTCTTCTAGAATTTTTATGGTTTCCTGTCGTACATTTAAGTCCTTTATCCATTTTGAGTTTATTCTTGTGTATGGTGTAAGTTGGTGGTCTAGTTTCATTTTCTTGCATATATCTGTCCAATTTTCCCAACACCATTTATTGAAGAGACTATCTTGGCTCCATTGTATGTTCATGCCTCCTTTGTCAAAAATTAATTGAGCATATTGGTTCGGGCTAATTTCTGGACTCTCTATTCTATTCCACTGGTCTATATGTCTGTTCTTGTGCCAGTACCAGGCAGTTTTGAGAACAGTGGCTTTGTAATACAGTTTGATATCTGGCATTGAGATCCCACCTACTTTGTTCTTTCTCAGGATCGCTGCAGCTATTCGGGGTCTTTTTTTATTCCAGATGAATTTTTGGAGAGTTCGTTCTAGATCTTTGAAGAAGGCCATTGGTATTTTAATGGGAAGTGCGTTGAATTTATAGATTGCTTTGGGTAGTATGGACATTTTAATGATGTTGATTCTACCAATCCAAGAACATGGTATGTTCTTCCATCTGTTTATGTCTTCCTCTATCTCTTTTTTCAACGTCCTGTAGTTTTCTGAGTAGAGGTCTTTAACCTCTTTAGTTAAGTTTATTCCTAGGTATCTTAATTTTTTTGGTGCGATGGTAAATGGGATTGTTTTTCTAATCTCTCTTTCTGAAAGTTCACTATTGGTGTATAGAAATGCCTCAGATTTCTTGGGGTTAATTTTGTATCCTGCTACATTGCCAAATTCATGTATTAAGTCTAGTAGCTTTTTGATGGAGTCTCTAGGGTTTTGTATGTATAATATCATGTCATCTGCAAATAAGGACAGTTTTACTTCCTCTTTTCCAATTTGGATGCCTTTTATTTCTTCTTCTTGCCTAATTGCAATGGCTAATACTTCCAGTACTATGTTGAACAGGAGTGGTGAGAGTGGGCATCCCTGTCTTGTTCCTGTTCTTAGGGGAAATGGTGTTAGTTTTTGTCCATTGAGTATGATGTTGGCTGTGGGCCTGTCATATATGGCTTTTATTATGTTGAGGTATGATCCTTCTATTCCCACCTTTCTGAGAGTTTTTATCAAAAATGGGTGTTGGATTTTGTCAAATGCTTTTTCTGCATCAATTGATATGACCATGTGGTTTTTTCTTTCAATTTGTTTATGTGATGTATCACATTTATTGATTTACGGATGTTGTACCATCCTTGCATCTCTGGGATAAATCCTACTTGGTCATGGTGTATGATCCTTCTGATGTACTGCTGGATCCGATTTGCTAAGATTTTGTTGAGGATTTTGGCATCTATGTTAATGAGGGATATTGGCCTGTAATTCTCTTTCATTGTGATGTCTTTACCTGGTTTTGGTATTAGGGTGATGCTGGCTTCATAGAATGAGCTTGGAAGCGTTCCTTCCTCTTGAATTTTTTGTAGTAGTCTGAGGAGGGTAGGTTTTAGTTCTTCCTTGAATGTTTGGTAGAACTCCCCTGTGAAGCCGTCTGGCCCTGAGCTTTTGTTTGCTGGAAGCTTTCTGATGACTGCTTCAATTTCTTCCATAGTTATTGGCCTATTGAGGTTTTTAGATTCTTCCTGATTGAGTTTTGGAATGTTGTATTTTTCTAGGAATTTGTCCATTTCCTCCAGGTTGTCTAGTTTGTTGGAGTAGAGTTGCCCGTAGTAATGTTTAACAATCATTTGTATTTCTGTGGGGTCTGTTGTTATTTCGCCTCTATCATTTCTGATTTGGTTTATTTGGGACCTTTCTCTTTGCTTCTTGGTGAGCCTGGCGAGGGGTTTGTCAATCTTGTTTATCCTTTCAAAGAACCAGCTCTTGGTTTCATTGATTTTCTGTATTGTTTTTTTGGTCTCTATGTCATTGATTTCTGCTCTAATCTTTATTATCTCCTTCCTTCTGCTCACTCTGGGGTTTTCTTGTTGCTCTCTTTCTAATTCTTTGAGTTGTAGAGTTAGATGATTAACTACCATTTTTTCTTGTTTTTTGAGATAGGCCTGTAGAGCTATAAACTTCCCTCTCAGGACTGCTTTCATTGTGTCCCAGAGGTTTTGGATTGTTGTGTTTTCATTGTCATTAGTGTCCAGGATGTTTTTAATTTCTTCTTTGATGTCATCGGTAACCCAATCAATATTTAATAACATGCTATTCAGCTTCCAAGTGTTTGAGTATTTTGGGTTGTTTTTATTGTAGTTTATTTCTAACATTATGCCATCGTGGTCTGAGAAGATGCTTTTTATGATCTCAATCTTCTTGAATTTGTGGAGACTTTGCTTGTGACCCAATATGTGGTCTATTTTGAATATGTCCCATGAGCACCTGAGAGGAATGTATATTCCGCAGCTGTGGGGTGTAGTGTTCTGAAGATGTCAAGTAAGTCCATCTGATCTAGTGAGTCATTTAGGATTGCTGTTTCTTTGCTGATTGTTTGTCTAGCGGATTTATCCAGTGATGTCAGTGGTGTATTAAAGTCCCCTACTATGATTGTGTTATTGTCGATATCTCCCCTGATATCTTCCAGAAGTTTTCTTATGTATGTGGGTGCTCCTGCATTGGGTGCATATATGTTTACCAGGGTTATATCTTCTTGTTGTATTGATCCCTTTAGTATTATGAAGTGGCCTTCCTTATCTCTGGTTATGGCCTTCACTTTGAGATGTATTTTGTCAGATATAAGTATTGCTACCCCAGCTTTCTTTTCCTTTCCATTTGCGTGAAAGATATTTTTCCATCCCTTCACTTTCAGTCTGTGTGAGTCCTTTCCAATGAGGTGGGTCTCTTGTAGACAGCAGATGTATGGGTCATGTTTTTTTATCCATTCAGCCACTCGATGTCTTTTATTTGGAGCATTTAGTCCATTTACATTTAAAGTTATTATTGAAAGGTACTTGTTTGTAGCCATTTCTTTTTTTTGTGTGTGTGTGTGTGGCTGTTTTCTTTCTGAGCTTGATATTTCTTCTTTTACACCAGTCCCTTTAGCATTTCTTGCATGGCTGGTTTGGTGGTGATAAACTCCCTTAGCCCTTTTTTGTCTGTGAAGCTTCTTATTTCCCCTTCAATTTTGAATGATAGCCTTGCTGGATAGAGTATTCTTGGATTCAGTCCTTTGCTTTGCATCACTTTGTAGATTTCCGTCCATTCTTTTCTGGCCTGATGTGTTTCTGTTGAGAAATCATTTGATAATCTAATGGGAGATCCCTTGTATGTTACTTTCCGCCTCTCTCTTGCAGCCTGTAAGATTCTCTCTTTATCCTGAACATTTGCCATGGTAATTATGATGTGTCTTGGTGTGGGTCTTTTCGGGTTCACCTTGTTTGGGACTCTCTGGGCTTGTGTGACTTTTTTCTTCCCCACCTCAGGGAAGTTTTCTGATATGATTTCTTCGAATAGGTTTTCTAATCCATGTTCATCTTTCTGTTGTTCTGGCACCCCTATTATTCGTATGTTGCTTCGTTTCATGTTGTCCCAAAGTTCCCTTAGGCTCTCCTCCTGTCTTTTAATTTTTTTCTCCATTTGCAGTACAGTTTGAGTGTGTTTTGCTTCCTTGTCTTCTAATTCACTGATTCGGTCCTCCGCTTCTCCCAGTCTACTGTTGATACTTTCAATGGTGTTTTTTATTGCAGCTATGTCGCTCTTCATTTCTTCTTGGGACTTACTTAAGTTGTTGATTTTTTCATCTGTTTCTTCTAGCTTCTTGCGTACGTAGTTGAGTTTTTCATCTGTTTCTTCTTGCTTCTTGAACATCCGGTGCATGTACTCTAGGAACCTTATTCTGAATTCTTTTTCCGTCATGTTGCATATCTCTGTCTCACTTAGCTGCTTTTCTGGCGAGTCCTCCTTTTCTTTCCTTTGGGGGTTTCTTTGTCTACCCATGTTTGATCTCACTGACATTACTAGTTGTTGAATCGTTCAGTGGCTGGACCCTGGGTGGCAGTGGCTGCTCCCTGGGTGGCAGTGGCTCCTCGGTCTGTGGTTGCTCCTTGGGCGGTTGTGGTAGCAGCGGCTCCTCTGTTGATAGCAGGGCCTCTGATGGGTGCTGTTCACAGTTGTGGTGGCTCTTCTGGCTGGTGGAGGGAGGCTTCAGACGCAGCAACTGTTCCCCAGGCAGAGCGTGTGGTGATCAGGAGGCCGCTGTTGCTTGAATCTGTTGCGTTGATTTAGAGGCACAAAATACAACACAACAAGGCACAACGTACCAGGCACTGAACACTATTGTATTTACGATATTACTAACCCCAAATAAAGGTGGTCACCCGAGCTAAGAGAGTTGGGAGATAAGGGGGAAAGAAGAGAAAAAAGAAAGAAAGAAAAAAAGGAGTGCAAAAATGAGATTGGAAAAGGGAGGGGAAAAAGAGGAGGAAAAAAAGAAAAACAAAAAAAAAGAAAAAAAAAAGAAAGAAGAAAAAAAGTAAGAGAGAAAAGAGAGTGAAGTGTAAAAGGGGGAGAGACTATTTATGTGAGGAGAAAACTCCTATAGGTCTGCCACTAATACCAACAAATTGCAGCAACAGATTCCTGGAGATGAATACAAACTACAAACAACCAATAATATCAAGCGACGCAAGGGGACAGAGAAGCGCAGAAATAACCGGGGGGGCGGGAGAGAGGGAGGGGCAGGAAAATAAAAAGAATAAGCAGTCTAACCTCACAAACAATCAAAAAAAGAAAAAGAAAAAAAAAAAAAGAAAAACAATATACTCGTCAATCAGGCAAACAACGATAAAACAATAGAGAGAGAAAAGAAGAAGAAGAGAGAGAAAAAAAATGGATAGTGAAGGAAGATAAGGGAAAGGTGTATAAGGATTTAGAACAGGGAATTGGACATAGGATATTTAAGCAGGGTTAAATTTTGACAGAGTGTAAAAAGAATAGGGAAGATCTAAAGCTGGAGTAGGGTAAGAGAAACAGGACAGCAAAAGGGAAAAAGTGGGGAAGATTGTTTAGCACAGAGGCAAATTGAGGTAGAGAAAAATGTTGCTAAAGGAACGATGAAAATAGAATGGAGAACATTAGTCCCAAAATAAAATAAAGACAAGATAAGATGACACTTTAAAAACTGGTAAAATGGTAGCGGTAATAATACTAGTTAAAAATAAAAATGTAGTAGCTGAAAGGGCAAAATCGGGTGATGGAGAAAAAGAAAAATGGAAAAAAAAAAAAAAAGAAAAATGTTTTCTTAGTTAAAAGGAGAAAAAGTAATTTAAAAAAATAAAAATAAAAATGTGCATTAATGCAGGTGCTTCAGATCTTCTACTCTTCTTATTGGCACGCCCGGAATTCAGGAGAATGTTGACTTTCCCTCTGATACACTGTTCCTCCTTGTTGCAAGCCACAGTCCTTATTGCCTTATCTGTATTACAGAGGAGTCAGTTCGTGGCTCTGCCTCTGGGTGGCAGTGTGTCTGGGTTGACCTCCGAGGCTATAAGTTCTCTCCGACTAGTTCTCTATTGTACCTGAACCAGCTCCGCCCAGAGGTGGTTCCCCCGGCGCCACTCCCAGCTCTGTTTCCCAGGCTCCCCAAAAACAATCTTCCCCTACAAGCTCTGCTAGTGACCCCAACTGGGCACTCACATGCACTGGGCTCAACAATCAAACTCACAGAAGTAAGAGGAAGTGTGCAAACAAGAGCCTGGGAAGCTGTTCGAACTCGCAGGGTTCCACCCTCCAGAACCGCGCGGAGTGTCTGCGCGCGCTCAAGCCCCTGGCACCAACAAGTAGCCGGCTATCAGGGAAACTCTGAGGCAGCCCTTTTGCATCCAGTCCAACTATGGGCTCATTTATAGTGTTACCTTCTGGCAGCAGCCCTGCGGGAGCCCTCCCCCCTTGCGAGACACGCTGGCCTCTATAGGCACGGATTTTGGAGAGCGCGGATTTTGGCGGATGCAGATTTCCCCCTGCGCCCGCGTGCGCGTTCCTCGCTCCAACCTGAACTGCGAACCGCACCTTTGAGGTAAGTCTAACCTTTCCGTGGAGGGGTGCAGGTCTCCCCTTGGCTCTTGCAGTCGCGCTGTTTGCGAATCGTTGCCTCTGGGTTAGTAGCCGATCTCTGGATGCCGGTAAACGCTGCCTGAGATGGCGCGGTCTCGCCGCTGCGCTGGCGCCCAGAGGGAGGTTTCAGCCTCAATCTCTAACCATCCGCATTTTTTAGGAGTTTTCTGTCTTTCCTGGCTGCAGACTGTCTCTCAGCTGAACCTCCCCAGCTTGATCGGGCTGATTGTTACCCGTTTCAGCTGCTCGTCCCTATCTGGTCCGGGACAAAGCACCAACACGTCCGTCTAAGCCTCCGCCATTTTCTCCTCCCCTAATATTCTTTATTTCAGTCAGTGTATGCTTAATTTCTAGTTGGTTCTTTATCACAACATTGAGGGTCTCATTAGATTTCTTGAGGATCTCACTACATTTATCAGCGGTCTCACCAGTCTTCTTGAAGATCTCACTACATTTATCGGCGGTCTCACCAGTCTTCTTGAAGATCTCACTACATTTATCGGCGGTCTCACCAGTCTTCTTGAAGATCTCACTACATTTATCGGCGGTCTCACCAGTCTTTTCAAGGGCCTTATTAAATTTATCGGCGGCTTCTAGACAGTTCTTTAAAGACCTTAAAAGTGTGGTTTTGAACTCTATATCCAGTAGTTTGCTTTCCTCCAATTCTGTCATTTGTGTCCTGTTTCTTTGTCTTGGCATTTTTTTATGCTTCGCTGTGTCGATAGAGTGGCTTTCTGTACTAAGTGTCCCAATTACCTGAGATAGACACTCTTGGTGCACCCCCTTGTGCGCTTTGTGCACAGTCTTGTTGTAGTTAAGCCTTGATTGTTGTAGTTATCACTGTGAGGAATTGACCTCCAGGCCAATTGGCTTTGAGAATCAGCTGTGTCTGCAGTGGGAGAACTTCTGTGCTGGAGACACCCCTCTGGGGCTAGACTTGCTTTGATGGGGCTTTGGTACTCACTGAGTCTGCCTCCCGAGTGTGTCTTTTATGGTTCCACGGAGCTGCAAACTGGATGGTCCCACTCTGACCTCTGGGCTTCCTGGCTCCTGGATCTCTAGGGAGGTGCTAATCTAGCCTTTGCCTGAGGCTATCCAGCAAAAGCCTCCCTGCAGGGCTTGGGCAGGGCAGGTCCCATGGGATCAATAGGGCAGGGTTAGCAATTATGGCTGCTCTCAGTCTTGCCCTCAGAGGCTCTGCTTCTCAGTGTCCCAGTAATCGCTGCAAGCCCCACGGAGAGAAAGCTGCCCTAGGGTTCTGAGCGATGTCAGACAGTCCTGCTTCTCCCGTATGAGTCTGGGTCACTAGAGACTCACCCGGAACTGGAGCTCAGAGCCTGAGACTCCCTCCCGATTGAAAACGACAACCGCACCCTCAGCCACCAGCCCGCTCCACATGCACTCCGCATCTTAGTATTTTACTTCTGCACTGCGCCTCCTCTGAGCCTCGGTATGCTTTTCTCTTTCCTCCTAGTTGTAGAACTTCCACTCAGCCAGTCTTCCTGTGGTTCTGGATGATGTCCATTCTGTCTTTTAGTTGTATTTTTGAAGTGGTTGTTCGAGGCAGCAAACTCCGTTGTTTACCTATGCCGCCATCTTAGTTTTCCTCCATTTATTCATTCTTAATCCTCACTCAAGGATACTTTTCCATTGAGTTTTAAGAGAGTTGAAGGGAGGAAGAAGAGAGAGAGAGAGAGAGAGAGAGAGAGAGAGAGAGAGATCAATGTGAAAGAGACACATCTATTCGTTGCGCCCTGCATGGGATCCTGACCTGGCCAAGTATTGAACCTGCAACCCAGGTAGTATGTGCCCTTGACTGGAAATCAAACCATTGACTCTTCAATGAATGGGCCTATACTCTAAACACTGAGAACACCTGCCAGGGCCAAATCTCCCCTTTTTAAATAAGGATACTGGTCATTTAGATTAGGACCCACCCTAAAAATGTCATTTTAACTGGATTATCTGCAAACATCCTATTTCCAAAAAAAGCTTACATTCACAGGTACTAGGGGTTAGGACAGTGATGGCGAACCTATGACATGCGTGTCAGAGGTGACACGCGAACTCATTTTTTTGGTTGATTTTTCTTTGTTAAATGGCATTTAAATATATAAAAAATATACATCTTTGTTTTACTCTGGTTGCAAATATCAAAAAATTTCTATATGTGACATGGCACCAGAGTTAAGTTACAGTTTTTCAAAATGCTGACACGCCGAGCTCAAAAGGTTCGCCATCACTGGGTTAGGACATCACATCTCCTTTTGGGGCCAACAATTCAATTCATAATACTTTTCCCACATAATATGCACCCCCGTTACCATTACTCTTCCTTTTTTTCTGCCTCCTTCCTCCTTCTTTCTTTTTCCTCTCTTCCTCCCTTACCTGATTAACTATACTTTCAACATTTATGAAGTTCCTTCTGCATCCTCACCCCCGTGACCATCACTGTGCTAAAATATAGGGTACAAAGATGATTAAAAGTTGGCCTCTGGCCTCGATGAGTTTACAGTGCAATGTGGAATCACCAAAGGAGCTTGATAAGTTTCACCAAAGGAGCTGGATAAGGTGCAGTAGAGATTTGCTAGGATCTAAATACCCTAGTTTAGAGTAGTAATCTTTCAAAGTAGTTGATGTCTTATTAAAGTTCCACAGCTAACCCTAACTGGTTTGTCTCAATGGATAGAGCATCGGCTTGCAGACTGAAGGGCCCCAGGTTTGATTCCAGTCAAGGGCATGTACCTTGGTTGCGGGCACATTCCCAGTTGGAGGTGTGCAGGAGGCAGCTGATTAATGTTTCTCTCTCATCGATGTTTCTAACTCTCCCTTACCCTTCCTCTCTGTTAAAAAAAAAAATCAATAAAATATATTTAAAAAAATAAAGTTCCACAGCTATTGACTCAAAAATTGTAGATGAAAAAAAAAATTGTAGATGCTTATATACATAGAATTTTAATATAAAGTTTCCTCACTATTCTTTTGATGTCAGAATATACATAAATATTTTGCTCTTCTTATTTGCCTCAATTCCTTCAATCCATCTTCCTTCAGCATTTACCACATCACCTAGCCTTTTTAAAGGAAGCTTTTAAAACAATCTCTTTTAGCCCTAGCCAGTTTGGCTCAGTGGATGGAGTGTCCCAGGTTCGATTCTGGTCAAGGGCACATGCCTGGGTTGCAGGCTCAATCCCCAGTAGGGGGCATGCAGGAGAGAGCCAATTAATGATTCTCTCTCATCATTGATGTTTCTATCTCTTTCTTCCTTTCCCTTCCTTTCGGCTCTGGGAAAAATAATGGGATGACCCAGAGTAGGCACTGTTAGCCTTGTTATCTTAAGTTGGTGATTTGTAGGGAGACTTGGTCTGCCACTGTGTGGGATGAAGCTTTACTCCGCTCAGTGCCTTTTGTCCTGATATGATGCATTTTGTTGTGCTGCTTTGTGGCTCTGCTCCTCTTGGCACTAATTGGCCACATTGAAATACTGTGGTAAGGTTCATGAATTGTGTTCTGATAGTGTCTCCATCCCTTGCCCCAAAGCACAGCATTTAGCTGGCATGCAGAATCCTCCTTACCAGAGTTAAGGGTTTGAGGGCACAGCAAGGGAGTTGGTTCTGGTGGCTGTTTGTGGAGAACATGCTCAGGTCCTGTCTTTTACTCCTGTGCAGTTTGTAAACCATGGAGTTCCTTGTGCTCCCTGCAGATTCAGAGCTCCCTACAGGTTTCTACCCCAAAGCTACTAACCTGAAAACATCAAAGGTTCACTCCCTGTAGGGCGGGGGGGACCCATACTAAAAAGCTAACACCTCTTCTCCCATGTTCCTAGGGTTCACAGTTGCTGCTGACCTTAACTTTGTATCTGGACTTTATGTATACACTAGAGGCCCGGTGCATGAAATTTGTGCACTGGGGTGGGGGGGGAGCAGTGTCCCTCAGCCTGGCCTGTGCCCTCTTGCAGTCCAGGAGCCCTCAGGGATGTCCGTCAGTCAGACATCCATAGTGCTGTCACGGAGGTGGGAGAGGCTCCTGCCACCACTGCTGCGCTCGCCAGCCATGAGCCCAGCTTCTGGCTGAGCGGTGCTCCCCCAATGGGAGTGCACTGACCACCAAGGGGCAGCTCTTGCATTGAGCGTCTGCCCCTTGGTGGTCAGTGTGTGTCATAGCAACCAGTCATTCTGCCCTTTGGTTGATTTGTATATTAACCTTTTATTATATAGGATTTCTCAGTCTCTGCTCGACCTAGCCTTTTTTAAGGAAGCTTTAAAAAAAATCTCTTTGAGCCCTAGCCAGTTTGGCTCAGTGGATAAAGTGTCCCAGGTTCAATTCTGGTCAAGGGCACATGCCTGGGTTGCAGGCTTGATCCCCAGTAGGGGTCATGCAGGAGAGAGCCAATTAATGATTCTCTCTCATCATTGATGTTTCTATCTCTTTCTTCCTCTCTCTTCCTTTCTGAAATGAATAAAAAGAAATATCTTTCATAAAACTCACCATGAATGCAAAGTCTCATTAGCTTTTATAAACAATGCTGAGTAAGAAGGAATTAATATTAAGTTGTTAGTAAAGCACCTTTGACATTGATATGAGACTAGAGTAACCTCACATTGTTAGTTTTTAAGTGAATTTCATATTGTACTCTGATGATCCCAGAGTATAATTCTCATAGCACATGCTATCCTAGAAATACTTCTGAAGGCCAATGACCTGAACCTTGATTTAACTGCTTACTAGTTAAGAAAACTTGGGCAAGTCACTTAAACTCTCTGTTTCTTTCTTTATTTAAAAAAAATATATTTTTAATTGATTTCAGAGAGGAATGGAGAGGGAGCGATAGAAACAGCAATGATGAGAGACAGTCATTGATTGGCTGCCTCTTGCATACCCCACACTGGGGACCGAACCCACAACACAGGCCTGTGCCCTGATGGGGAATTGAACAATGACCTCCTGGTTCATAGGTCAACGATCAACCACTGAGCCATGCCGGCTGGGCATTTCTCTGTTTCTTAGTGTTCTACAGTGAGTATAACAACTACTTCATAGAGTTGTTTGGAAATTCAAGTGAAACAGTGTGTGTTGAAGAGCTCTAGAAATTGGAAGTTTTATATAAACGTCAGAAGGTATTATTAGTATTGTTACTAATTAAAATTATGCTATGGAAATTCCAGTCAAAAATACTGTTTTATTTCTGTTATGAGGTTATAAAAGGCATAGTTATCATTACTGTTAACTACTTGGGTATATCTTAGATCACTGGTTCTCAAGGTATGGTGCATCAATTTTACCTGGAAATGTGTTAGAAATGCAGATTCCTGGGCCTTGCCCCATATCTCCTGAATCAGAACTTCTAGGGCAGTGGTTCTCATGCACATTAGAATCACCTGGGAATCTTTTTAAAATGCTGATTTCTGGGCCTCATCCTCCGGAAATTCTGTTTCTTTGTTACTAATGTTGTGGCCCCACCCAATAACAAAGAAACAGAATTTCCGGAGGATGAGGCCCAGAAATCAGGATTTTAAAAAGATTCCCAGGTGATTCTAATGTGCAGCCAAGGTTGAGAACCACTGCTCTAGGGTTTTATCAAGACTCCCAGGTGATTCTTATGCCACCAATGGTTGAGATCTATTGACTTAGAGTTATGCTCACCTGGATATGTGTAGGCTCTGATTTTGCTGATTTTTTGTACTTGGCCTTCCTTTCAGACATGGAAGTGATTCTGAGAGACACAAACATGTGTACTTAAGATGGAGTTGTCATTTGATTTTCTACAACATGCCATTTTCAACATTGACCTAGACTCTAGGATTGCAGGTCCTTGAAGCATGGCCTTTGTTAAACACAAACTTGTTGGAGATTATGTTTGGGGTCCAGAGAGGGGGTTTTAAGGTGCTCCTACTTAAGTGGGATATTAAGAGTTGAATGAAATGACTGGTTCAGTCTTTCATCTTCCTCACATGAGGAAGTCTGAGGCTCACCCCTTAGTGCCCTCCCAGGTCTCAGAATAAGTGAGGTACCCTATTGCACACCCTGTCCTTTCCCATCCTGCCTCTGGCTTGCAGCTATGCTGTCACTGTTATGACAGACAGGTGGATGGTAGTTCCTTGGGTAAAGTGAAACCCAGAGCTGTAAACTTAATTAAGGTGGAAGAGGGAAAGTGGTGGGAAAACATTAGGGAAATCCTGGTGCTGTCATTTTGATCCACAAGGGCAGGGGTACATGGTGGGTGTTCAGTAAGAATTTATTGAATAAGTGAATGAGGAATGATTTTCATGTTTGGGGAGCTAATCTGGTTCATAGGTCGATGCTCAACCACCAAGCCATGCTGGTGGCTCATAACTTATGAGAATCTATCTTATCCCAAATGAACAGACATTATGCCTTGATCGAGTGAACTATTAGATATGTTTAGTTTTAAATGCAGACATAAACAGATTTGATCTTTCCATGGCTCAAATTTCCTCCCATCAGCTTTCCCTTAATTATCCACAAGTGTTCCAAACCTTCATTAGCTAAATAGGATGCAGATGATGGTCATTAGTCTGGGATATAAATCCTGCTGGCATATTCAATGGCTTTTCACTTGGTTAATTGAAATTTTCAGTATTCATGGGCTACAAGAAAACACTGTAATTTTATCATTTATTCCAGGGTATAATTTTTTTCCTTTAGCTGGTTGTATTTTATAACTATGCAGTTAAAAAAAAATAAATATGAATGCCATATTTTGCCTGGAGGGCTACCACTATTTTCAGTGTATATGTATCAATACTAATCTACTAAATATGAAGACCAAATGGAAATTCATGCTAGAAATCCTAAAATTGGCTGACTAAAATGTCTATGAGAACATCCAAGTAGTATGCACTTTTGGGAGCCATCGATTCAAGTGTAAGAGACTTTCAAATTGTTAGTAATATGAGTAGGCCTAGTCATGACATCCATCAAGGAGTAAGAAATCATCCAGTGTGTCTGTGGGGTGCAAATTGCAGGTATCAAATGAAGATGCTTTATGCAGGCATCATTCCTTTACATGGTTCATAGCTTTCAATGGAATTTGACCATTTATCAAAACTAGCTGGCCTCTGTTTGGTGGAATCTGGCTGAGAACAAAACACACACACACACACACACACAGGCACTGATGTTTGACATAAAATTTCATTACACTACCATCTATCGCAGATATTTAGTTTCTGAATTCCTTAATTTTTATAATCTAATACTCAATGCTATTCTCTTCATTTGCACCTGACTTTGTTCCAATTTAATCATGTCACATGTTTGCTGGTTTTAAAATATAAATCTTAGTTATAGACATTCCATGGCAGAAATTGGCTCAGCAGAGATAGAATATATCTATTTCAGTTTTTTTAAACCTAATTTAGCGGGAATAAAATAACATTGTAATAACTCTCAGAGGTATACTCTCCCTTAAAAAGGAGTATAGAACATATGGAGTCTCTTTTCAGTGTTCAGTCACTTTGCAAAACATTCCCGCCCGAGAGACTCGGATAAGCAGCTGCCCTGCCAGAAGTTTCTTTCCATAGGCGGGACTGGATAAACCCTCAATCACTGCTCCTCCATCTGGGCTCTCTGACCAAGGCCTTATAGTTGTTATTTCAAGTCACTCTTCCTTCTGGGTTGCTTTGGCCTTTCTGCCCATTGGAATATTTCTACACATGGCTGTTAGCGGTAATTTGACGAAGACATGTGTAAGCACCTCTGTTTTCTGAATTAACCATAATTTGTGTGTCTCCAAGTCAGATGTAAAAACATCTTATCAGCTATGCTTTTGTGGGTCACCTGTAAAACTCTCTACCTCTGTTCATAATCAAGAGCAAACCGTGTTATCTAGTCAAATATTCCTCCTCAGAGGATGGAGAAAAGAAGTTGGCAGTATACACACTGATTTCCAAACAATATACCTGACAGTATCAGGCCCATTTTCTCCAAATTAGCCAGAGCTATTATAACCTCAAAGGAAATGCATATGGGTTTCCTTGTTTCATAATGAAAAATTCAAGACCTCGAGGCCAGCAGTCCATCATAAGCCCACAAGCAGGTCTATTAGGAAGTGACAAGAATTAAACACCTAGACTCCTGAGCAAGTGGTCCGTTTGTTTATCTGCCCAACAACTCTATCATAAAAGGCCAGCAAAACTGTCATCTCTAATAAGGGGTCACCATTTGACTAAAGTAAGTTTGCCATAGCCAGTATCTGTCCTTAGCAAAAGTATATCAAAGTAAAATATATTAATTGTGGACACAGCAGGGCACCACACCGATCTCTCTGTTGCTAGGCTGCGCTGTGCTGTCAGTCCTCTTAGGGAATTGCCATTGGCTGAAAAGAATCATTTTGTTTATGGTGATGCCCCCTTCCCAGGGCAGCTCTTCCCCTCATCCCACATGGGACAGGTCGGTCCCATCTTTAGATTTCCCCATTTGGTTGGCTGAGACCTTTGCTGAATTTATACCACAGCCCAACGTCTCCCTCTGCTCAGACCTGCTCCCTTCCCCTTCCTTCTACAAGTGGAGGTCCCAACAGCACTCTCTAATAAACCTCTTGCACGCTCACCTCCATCTCACAGTCTGCATTTTAGGGAGTCTAACCTGCCATCTGTGCCTTTAGACCTTTTCCCATCACCATTGAGTATCCAATGTCTTCATGATGTAAGTCTTCATTTCCTGTTAAGTCTGCGTTTGAAATTATTATTTTTTAAAATATCTGCTTGTAGGAAAGGATCTGATAAACTCATTCCTTCTAAGATGTAACAGACCAACGAATTATAAGACATGAAGTGTTCAATTTCCCCCTTTTCACCCTAGCATCTCTTGAGGGTTTGTCTATTATGACTGAAAGCCGTATGCTAAAAACTGAGCTCTAATAAGTGGAATTTCAGGCATCAGTGCATACATGGAAAACAGTGGGGCCCCACCCTACTAGATTCATTTTGGGAAATTGCTACAATGGTCCATGCACAATACTGTTCACCCCGTGCTGGTCACCCTGCCAACAGGGTTAGAAGTCAGCGCGCTACAAAAGCCCTTGTGCTTCATCACGCTGGCGCTCCTGTGACAAATGCAGCATCCTGCAACTTTGGTGCAGGGGACTCATGAGGAGTTTCCTCTTTAGTAGAAAAATATTGATGCAACAATCAAGAAGGTCACAGCATGCGTAAGTTGCCATGCTTTGAGTCTTTCATTTTCAGTAATTAAAGTGAACATGTTATGGAAGGTTTAGAAAGCCCACCCAAAGTCATTTACAATAGCTGCAATTAGGGAACTGGAATGCCGCTTAGTCTTTAGACAGGAACGGAATGAGACTGACTGACCAAGCGTAGAAGTAAAATCCCTTTAGAAAATGGCCAAATTAAGGAGACGGACTCTCAGTGACCCGTGCCATATGTACCTCTTTCACACTCCTTCCGGGTGCTGAGAGTTCACCATACATTTGTCCTTTGGCTCAAGTGTTTCTTTTCTACAAATGTAACATTTAGAGCTAATTGTATTAATTTTGTTCAGGAAGGCCAATTTCACCCATCTCTGGCTCTCATTTCTCCTGCCTTGTGTTTCTCCGGGTACCTGACACTGTTCTTGAAGGTTGAATGGTATTGTTTAATTTCAAAGATCATTTCCCTGGGTTTATAGCACTAATGTCTGTCCTTTTTAGACACGTTAGTTAATTTACTCTCCCCAGTGGTGTGTCTGAGCTTAAAAATGCATTTAGTCTCTCAAGTTGCCCACACACAGTCTTCACACACAGCTGGAATTTGGGTTCTCCTCAGGTTCTGACTTCCATTTAGGACTGAGAATGTGATTTGAAATCATAGACGAGAAGAGAAATTCCAGGAAAAAAATTTGTTGCACTAGCCAGGGAATTAGAATAATTTCTGTAACTAGCTCCTCTAGAGTTTAGACCCATTGTCCTCAGCTGGGGGTAATTTTGCACCGCCCAGGGGACATTGGCAATGTCTGGGGGCATTTTTGGTTGTCACAGCTGACATGGGGAGGGGCACGTTTTACTGGCATCTGGTGGGTAGAGGCCAAAGATGTTGCAAAACATCCTACAGTGCACAGCACAGCATGCATACCTTCCCATCCCCCACAACAGAGAATTATCCAGTTCAAAATGTTCATAGGTCCAACATTGAAACATTGATTTAGCCAAACCAAATGGTTAATAGATAATGGACGTATGCTAAATAGAAAGAAAATGTATTTTATTATCATTCAGGAGTTTTATTTCTCTCCTTTGGCTTTACTTACTACATGTGAGGCTGCATTTTTAGCATTATGCTTCCCAGACAGTGTTTTGGGATAAGGACTACAGTTTTGCCTATGCCTTCTTTTTTGGCATCCATTCAATGTATATTAATTGGATACCTTCTTTGTCTCAGGCACTGGGCTAGGTAATGGGGCCACAGCAGTGACCAAGTCTTGTTAGTCTTTACCTCGCTGGAGCAGAAATCTGAGAGTGAACAGAGGGCCCCCATGCCAGGATGCTCAGGTATACAAATGTGTCAAGATGATGAAGGTCATGAGGAAGGTATTTGATTGAAAGATTGCAGGTGGGGTTCTCACTATAGCATGTGAGAACTGCCTCCTTTGGCTTTTCTCTTTCTCGTTAGTGATATAATCTTTGAACATCAAGCAAAGATATCTTCCCTTGCATCCCCAAGGAATATAGAAATGAGAGAAACGAAGGCAAACCGGGCAGCAGCATAGATAAATATGGCATGGAACTCCAGGACTATGCTTGGTCCTGCCAACACAGGCTGCTGTTTGTCAGGGTTGAAATTTGATCAATGGGACAGGTTATGATAAGAAGAATGAATCACGTGCCCTCATTCTTTGAGCAAAGATGGCTGTTGCGTTATGGGAGTCATTTTCTTCCTTTTCTTGGTAATTCTGGTGTCTGTTTTTATGAACCTTTCCTCCCTTCTGACTTTTGCTTTTCCTCTTTTCTTCCAACACCAAAATTCTTCCCTCTTTCTAGTTTTCCCCTTTTAATTCAAACTTTCTAAATAACATGTATTTCTTCCCTCACAAACAAAATAAAAACACAAATAAAAACTGCCAGCAAACCAAATTTAAGGATCACACCCAACCTAAATCTTAAACTTATTTTTTCTTCATTAATGATATTTTTTATGTGTGTGTGTGTGTGTCCACATCTGTGTTTTCTGTCCTTTAATACTGCATATTATTTGGGGGCAGATCATGTGTTGGCTCAGATTCTTAACTTTCCCTAGTGCTTGTCCCAAAACAAAATAAAACTCTAGGTGAGGTGGTAAATATTTTTATGATATATGAGGAGAGCATAGGAGAAAGTTTACATACATTAGATCTTCAAGCCTTACCAAAGTCTGTATTTATTATACATTTCTTTTGACCCTATTCAACCAAAATAAAATTATTAGTACATATATATATATAATATATATTATATCTATCTATCTATCTATCTATCTACCTTTTTATCTAAAGATACTTATTGCAGCAAACAAAGAAAACCAACACAAAAGAATCAAAACCTGGAAATCACTAAATATCAATCAATAAAGAAATGCATACATAAAGTATGGGGTATCCATATTATGGAATGTTACATAGCTATTGAGAATAATGAGTCAGTCTATATGAACTGACTTGGGAAGATGTTGATAATATAGTGTTAGTAGGATGGTGTGATCTCAAGAAAGAAAATTCTATATGTGCATATTTAATATAGTAAATATAATTAACATGTAATTCATGTGAGTGTAGAGAAAGTGTGGAAAGATGAACACAAATTTTTATTTTTGGTTACCTCAGTAGGATAGGTTAGAATGGTGATTAACTCATTAAAAATACATATTAGTTTTGTAATTAAAGAAAAAGAAAGATTTACTGAAACATAAAAGCAAATACTATGTATGTGGCTGACCACAGCTCAGTTGAACACTTCATAGGATAATCCAAAAGTAACAAACTTGTAAATTTCAACTGGCCTTGAATGTTTAAGTGCCTTTCTAATAGTTCATGAGGTCAAGAAAATAGATTCACAAATATGTCAATCACTGGGATGATGATGTGCTAAAGAAAGAGGAGATGAGATGCAAGCCTGTACGGTACTGCTGTTCAGAGTCACAAACCTCATGAATGGAGAGAAGCTCCATTCATCACTCAGCTCATAAAAGTTATCATTTGAAAGATTTTTGGCATTTGACATTTTGGACATACCTCTTCAAGATAAAGAGAAAGTACCATGTGTGGTTGAGAAGGTAGGTTTTGGAGTCAGACAACTTGTCTTTGAGTTCTGGTCTATTTCTGAGGTGTATGATCTTTGGCAACCTAATTGTGCTACAATTACCTTTTTGTGTGAAATGAATATAAATAAGAATCTTTATTTCACTGGGTCATTGTTTCCTATAATAAATGTTCCAGTTGGGGGTGTGTGTGTGGCACCGGGAGCAGGGAAAGGCAGACACTTTTTAAATTCCAGAGAAATCAGTGGGGTTCCAGGAAGTGGTACCCACCTTGATTGGAGATGCACAGGTCTGGGCCTATATCATTACACTCCGACGGTTCTAATGTGTCTCCCACCTTCCTGTTTTGCAGACCACCGTTTTCAGCACACTGGGCAGTGAGAAGTCCTTATCTGACTGCAAAAAGGTAAGTCAGCCTCTAAGAATTTCAGACTGCTGTCAGAGTAATAAAGGCTTCAGAGTTGATGACATTCACTTGAAAAGCAATGGTATTAATAAGAATGTTCTGATGACACATTGTAACCTTCTTTCTTCAGAGATGGAAATTTGAATGGTTCTCTTTAAGGAAGTGGAAAACTCTGTTACCATTTGACAGCATTTTTAAAATAGAGAAGCCCTGATTCAATATATTTCTATCTCGCTATTATTTGACATTTTATTCTGCGAGATGAGCCTCAAGGGAGTCCAGAGCAGGCTGCATTGCAGGCATCTGCATCTTTGTTTGCAAATTTAAATCTAATGAACTTAATACCCAATACAATATAAAAATGATTTTGTATTGCGAAAGAAAGCTGATCGTATAGCATAAAATCTGGTTTGGATTCACCACAATCAAGTTTGAGAAGCTGTCATGCTTTGCAAAAGGATTAGCCTCCCTGGCGTCTGGTGGAAGACATCTCTGTAATGGATCATGTCTCAAGACTGCCTGCCACAGTAGTAGCAGCGTGTCTAATTCCTGGCCATTGCTGTCCAGGGGGCACTTTTATCCGTCTCTTTAATCTCAGGTTTAACTAGATCTTCTCCTTCTTGAGGGGAAAGAAGTGATTTCACAGTCCAAACAACTCAAATAAATTCTTTGACGCCATCGATTGATATGGAAAACCAGATGCATAATGAGTTGATTAGTGTCTCATATTTTTGTTACTTGGCATTTCTTAGGATTTTATACCATGACATTGTTTGCTGTGCTGTTTCCATTTCTGAATTTTCTTCATATGGAAACAGGTAGCAGAGATAATCATCTTTAGTGGTGTGAGTGCCCACTGTTCTGAATGCCACCCATTTCATTACCTTGATAGTTTTTTAATTGCCTATTAGATCTCCATCTTAATTGAGTTCTGCTGAGTTTGTCTTGTTCTCTGCTTCCTGAGAGTGAGGTCCATGTAATGCTCTTAAAATTATAGACTTTTGAGAAAGGAGGGACTTTAGGGATCCTCTAGTCTCACTTTTCCCAGAGTGTTACTGCCATTGATATCATTTATAGGTGGACTTCTAGCCTCTACCTGGATATTCTGTTGACAGGGAACTTTATGAGCCTAACTGTTCACTAGTGAGACAGTGTTAGAGCGTTCTTCATTTTGCTGAGTCAATATCTGCCTCCTTTTGATTTTTGCCTAGTTATTTACATATAAAGTCTGTTAAACATTTCTTCTGAATCTTCTCCCCCCTCACCACTAGGCTAATGCTTTTCCTTCTTTATTTCTGTTAGGACATTTATATGATTGACTCCCAACAGCATGGACTATTGGGATCTGGCTGTTGGTTTTGAAATCTGGTTCTGCCACTTACTACTTATGTGACCTTGGGTTGGTTACATAACTGTTCCCTGCCTCACTTTTTCTGAAAAAGTTGTTGTCAGTATTATAGATGTCCCTCATTTCCCCTCCCCCCCTTTTTGTCCCTTCCCACCCAACCCCCACCCTGCCACAGGCCTTCCCCACACTATTGTCTGTGTCCATGGGTTATGCATATATGCATATGTGATCTTTGGCTAATCCCATCCTGACCCTTCCATCCCCCTTCCCACTGAGATCTGTTATTCTGTTCCATGCATCATACCACTGGACCTATTTTGTTGGTTAGTTTATTTGTTCATTAGATTCCACATATAAGTGAGATAATGTGATATTTGTCTTTCTCTAACTGGATTATTTTGCATAGCATAAGAGTCTCCAGGTCTATCTATGCTGTGGCAAGGTTTAAGAGCTCCTTCATTTTTGCAGCTGCATAGTATTCCATTATGTAAATATACCATAGCTTTTTAATCCACTCATCTACTGGTGGGCACTTGGGCTGTTTCCAGATCTTAGCTATTGTTAATAAGGCTGCTATGGACATAGGGGTGCATATATATATTTTTATTGGTGTTTCAGGTTCCTTAGAATATATTCCTAGAAGTGAGATCACTGGGTCAAACAGCAGTTGGATACCAAAACCACTGCTTTTAGTGTTTTGCCATCTTCTTCTGCCATTGGATTCTAGCTGCTAATTTATGGGTCTAGTTTTCCCCTAAAAAGTCAGCTCTTAGAGGGAAGGAACAATGGCTGATTCAGTTAGAAATAATAAAATAATATCCCACAGGTAGTAAGAACTCAATAAAGATTTATTTAATAAATGGATTTGCTATATACATGATTGTTCATTAGTGTGATATCATTTTGAGGCCATTTTATTCTAAAAAGCACTGTTTTTCTTTTTCATAGTTGTTGAGAAAAGAATATTGATTTTCAGGTTTTATTTATCAAGGTAATTTCTACACTAAAATAAGATGTTAACGGCTAGCTGGTGTTGGGGAGGAGTGGGGATTTCAGTGTTTAGCCAAAGACAGCAAGTATCCCAAGGCCTACTACCTAAACACCACCTTACATAGTTGTAAGATCACCTGTTCTTATTTTCAGCCAAAGACCAACCAGTTCACTCCTTAATTTGGAAAGCCTCAAAACATCTAGGGGATATACATGCATTCATTCATTCATTCATGATTATTTATTGAGTGCCTCCTATTGCAAGGAAATTGTTATCGTTAATATGTTATAGAGGAAAAACAAATATGCCGAGACTTGAAATGGCTTACTCTAGGGTACATATTAAACTCAGGCAGGCTCTTGGAGGGTAGACCTAGTCCCTATCTTCTGATTTTCTTCCTCTGTGACCTCTCTAGCCCACACTATTGAACTAGAGTTGACACATGGTAGGTGTGTACTGGGTGGATGAGCAGCAGAGAATAAGCCTCAGCATGCTCCACGGAATCTCCTGCCACCTGTTTTATGTTCGTTGATATTTATATCTTTTTGTGTTTTGATACTTTTCCATTTCTCAGTGCAAGATATTTGCACCCGGATACGTTGACTCTGTAGGGATATTCTGACATAGCACTATTGAACTTCCAGCATTTTAATTTAAAGGTAATGTGCAAAACAGATATTCTCACCTCTTCCCTGTGACTCCTCGCCCTGACCCTGACTCCCACCCCAGGGGCATAGGCCAGAGATAGGCCAGGCGTGATGGACAGCTGAGGGTGATGGATGGGGTGAGGGTCAGGGATAAGATGAATCCCAGGGATGGGTTAAAGGTTAGAGATTTGTTTCACAAATTACTTGGAAATGAAAAACAGTGGTTTTTCAGTTTGCCATCAAAATGCTCTGTTTTATCCTGTTGTAACTTCCATCTACATATGGTAACCTAGAGTCCCATCCAGAATCCTTGCCTATAGTCTTAGAAATAGGTTCCTCAGGTTGGAGAGTTTATTGAAAAAATTCAACTATCATTAGTTTATTGTACTTTTTTAGGGTGCAGGGAAACAGCTGCTTCTCTGTGTGTGTGTCGCTCTCTGTTCTCCCTGGACTTCTGAGATCTTAACCCATACAAATGACAACTTTAAAAAATAGGGTATTTAGGAAATATACCCCTATCATCTAAAAAGTATTGGTTTTATAATATGTGGGAACCCGAAGGAAATCCATCTGTTGGCAGCTGTAATTTGTGGTCGTGTTGACTTCTTTCTATTCTATCCAACCCTTGGCTTTGACTTGTGCCTCTCCACTGTCACCAATGATGTATGAGTGGGCACAGCACATGCCCATATCGTCTCTTAGCCTAGCATATGATGTTTTTTATTTTTAATAGACTTAAGTGATGCTTCACTCACATAGACAAGGTAATTTTCCTTCAGGAAAAGATAATTAAGAATATAGAATGTAATGAGCTACTAGATTCAAATTTTTCATCAGTGTTGATGGATAGGTTCCTGGGAAAACTCAGCCCAAGATAGTATATCAGTGGTTAAAATATTTACTCACAGTTGGTTCCTCAGCCTTTTGAAACTATATCGTATCTGTCTTCCTCTTTTTAAGACTAATACTTAATGTCTAGACTGCGCTCATTGACCTCCGCGAAGCTGGCTGGGCAGATTCCCAGGACTCTCAGCCTCTTGGCAGAATTTCCAGGCTGGTAGGTCATGGTGACTTCTTCCCATGACCTGAGAAAGGGCACAAAGTCCAAATCAACCCAGTCAGCATTGAGGAAATTCCTCAGTTCCCCCAGAAGAACAGAATCCCATGTTCTGGAGCAGTCACAGAAAAGGGAATCATTTCAAGTAAATTTAAATGCTGTTTGCTTTCTAAATAGATTTTTTTGGAAGCTATGAAGGTTCATTTTTGGCAGAGAGCGGTTTTTGCTGACTTGCTATAGGGCTCTCTGCTGGATAAAGGATGCTATATACCCATTGCAAAGTTATATCTTTTTTCATGTGTGCCAACACAGACCACTAATTTATGGGAAGGAAAGTTGTATTACTTTGAACAGAGGAATGGCACTGCAGCCTGTCCTCTCTCTCTCCCTCCCTTCTTCCCTCCTTTCCTCTCTCCCTCCCTCCTTCCCTCCCCCTCCCCTTGTCCTCTCTCCATCCCTCTATCTTCTCCTTTTATCCCATCCCCCCCCCCCCCCCCCCCCAGCAAAGAAAGAGCTCTTAGCACTCATTTGCAATGTTTGCGATAAGAATGGATGGTTTTGGATTCCATGCCCTCTTCTTTCAGCTTTTATTGCCCTGTTTTGGTTTTTATCATTGCATTTTCCAATCCCACTCTCCTGAGAGGCAGTATGGTTAAGAGCACAAGCTCTGGAGACTGGTTGCAGGGACTGGAGTCCCAGTTCCACCGCCCATGAGCTCTACAATTTTGCCTAGATTGCTTAGCTTCTCTGGGTCTCATTTATCTCATGTATAAAATGAGACAAATAATGGCACCGGCCTATGGAACTGCTGTGAGAACTGAATAGGTGGATCCATGTAAAATTCTTAGAACAATGTCTCAGTGAGAGATGTTCCTTTATAATTCTACCCTGGGCAGATGGAGACTAATTTCAGCCTTGGTGCTTTGAGTCCCACTTTATCTCTTTGCTCTAAAAGAGCAACAATATTAACAATATTCAGGAAAGCACATCAGTGGACTTGAGCTGACATCAGTATTTAGAGAAAACTAAACTCTAGTTGCACTGGAGAAATATGTTTGTATAGGTCTCTAATTCTTAGTAATTCTAAATTGTAACAATTAGAATGCACTCAAGTTCAATCCTGGGACAGGTTCCAGCTCTGTAGAAGCAAAGCATTTCTTCATAAATGAAACATAAAACCTTCCTAGTAGTAAAATGAACATACTTTTCTGTGTCTTCACAGAAAGTACCTGGCATAATGTTAAGCACATAGTAGACATTTAATTATGCTTGTTAATTCATAAGCTTGGGGCTAGTATTATTGTTCCTCCAAAGGCCTCCAGAAGAAGGCTTGAGGTGGGAAAGGCAGGGAGTGGAAGAGACTGCTCTTGGTATGTTTTCTTATGTCAGCACCTAGAACATTCTCAGGTAGGTAAAAATACCTTATTCCATTCTCAGAGGTACAGAATATAAAATATTTCTGTCCCTCAAATAAACATATAATCATTGCCTTTTCTAAATGCTAATATTGGCCCCGTTTGACCACTAGAATCATCATTTATTGGGTAAATATTCTTTATAAATGGGCCAGACAAAGTCAATACTGTGGCTAGAATGGGCCCGTGGCATTTAGATTCATTGAAGGGAGGCATTTCAATGGGTGGAGGGTTTGTGATGATAAATGCAGAGTTCTATGGAAGTGTGGGCTTCCTCGCTTTCAGTGTAGCAGCCATGGGGATAATTGAATAGAGTGAAAAATGGTGATTCCTCTATAATGTTATCACGTTATATCCCTAGCCTAGAAATTTTTTATTCTTAGCCTTGTGATCTTGAAATTTTGCAAGAGAAAGACACACATTCAAGTTCAGACTAAGTAGTCATGATTTACAGGATTAAAATTGGGTACAGAAAACAGTCTTCTGACCAGAAGAAATGTATTTCTTGTTTTTGTGGGTTCCTATCTTAAGCAAGAATCAAGGAATACATTTTAATCATTTTGTTGTTGTTTAAGTGTAGTTCACAAGCACATGTAGTGGCCTTAATTTAACAGCTGACTAGATATAAAAATTTACAGTATAGTAATAGAATCCCATCAGTAACATTACCTCCTGCCTTTTGAGGTGTGGGCATTTCCATGAATAAGGCCTTACTGCTAACTACACCACTGCCAATGCTAGAGCACCCATTATTCCCTCCCTGCAGCTGCTGAGGTTGTCACTGTCACTTTAAAATAAACAGCACATTGAGATCCAAGGTTGTATAATATAGTCATTGTCTGCAGCAGTAACATTGCTAATAGGAAGGAGTTAGTTAAGGGCAAATGTCATGAAAAATGTTGCTCTAATCCCCTTTGAGCTGTAATTATCCCAGCTGCATTTGCATGAAAACAAGGTTCAAGAACATGTCCTTAGTCAATGGTTCATGCATAACTAACTGCCCATGTAATACACATTTTAGGATATATTTGAAACAGTAGCAATTAGCAGCAGCACCCCCTAACATATACACCTGAAAAAAAAAACTATTTTGAGCTACAAATAAAACATGGATTTTTGTCACAGCAATTCCAGACTGCCAAAATAGTGTAATGGGATAGCAGAACTAAAGGAGTGTTGATGAATCTTGCAAATTATACATGCAAAAGGGGCATTTAAGAATCATACTTAATATACTGTTTTTTTTGTTTTTGTTTTTTTTGCATTTGTGTGTGTATTTGTGTGGGGTAAATACCACAAACTGTACTCTGTCCAGCTGTGTCATCACCACTCTAATTTCACTAGGTTTTTTTTTTCAAGTACTTAAGGTATTATAGTGAACTTCTGGTAAGTTGTGAATTTCCCTTGTGTTTGTAGAGAGTTTTCTTCTTGGCTCCTATATTACTGAGTCTCAAGGACACTATAGCAACTTTTTCTTCTTCATTTTCTCCTTCTATTTCCTTTCAGATTTTTCAGAATCTTATATAATCAAGACTGGGCTATAGCTATTTAAAAACAGGCTTGTGTGCTCACACACACATATACACATTTACTTCTACATAATGTGTTCTGAAGGATGAGCTTTTGTAGACATAGTTATCTTGTTTTCTTAGTCTACAGAAAAGTGTGCCAGGTCTGAAAGGAAGCATAATAAATAAAAGATGAATCCATAGGAAGAATGGAGAAGAGTTCATGAAAATTGGATCTTTGTACTGGCTTACAAATCCCATAAAAGCTGAGTAGTCAGAATACTTAATTTACCTCAATTAACAGTGATCACTCTTGCTATTGTTGCTCAAAATGGGACCAAGTCACTCCACAATTGAGCTAATTGCAACCTCTGATTTAGCTGCTTAGCTCTGTGCTTTTCTTTTGTTTTCATAAATGATCTGTACAGGCCAAATAATCTCGCCCCTCTCTCTCCTCCCACATTGATTGTTTTTCTTTATTATTTTAATTCTGCACTCTGATGATTACTGTAATCTCCTGAAGTCATTGCTCAAGCCAACCACTAAATAAGACAGCTGGGGAGCCAGTGTGATGGCTGCATTGCAAGGCCCAGAGCCAGCTCGGAGACACTGCTTGAAGAATTTCATGTGCATTCACCTATTCAACCCTTAGAATAATTCTACAGGTTGTGTTAAAAAATTCAACTGAGTGAAATTTAAAGTCTTACTGGCTTTATTCAACCATTCATGAATTGGGCAGCATCCCAGCTAGCAAATAGAAAAGAGTTTCAGAGGACTGTGCAAAATGAAAGCCCTTTATAGGCAGAAGGGGGTGGGAAATGGAAGTTACTAGCGAAGAGTGAATTGTCTCAGGCAAGGTCACCTTCCAATGCACTAGTGCTGACCATGCAATTCCAGATTTTAGGTTACATTCCATTGTGGTTTTGACTTGCAACTTCCCTAGTAACTAGTGAAGTTGAACATCTTTTCATACAGGGTGGCGCAACAGTAGATTTACAGTTGTGAGTATGCGAAACACAGAGTATATTCTTATATTGTTATTAATTATTGTATTATTTTTAATACAAACAACTGTAAACCTAATTTTGCTCCGCCCTGTATATCTGTTGGCCAGTTGTATGTCTTCATGGGAGAAGTGTCTGTTCAGATCCTCTGCCGTTTTTTTTTTTTAAAGAGAGTGGAAAGGAAGGGGAGCGACACACAGACAGAAACATCAATGTGAGAGAGACACATCGATTGGTTGCCTCACTCATGAGCCCTGACCCGAGCTTGCAACCAAGGTATACATTCTTGACGGGAATCAAACCCCGGGCCCTTCAGTCCTCGGGCTCATGCTCTGTCCACTTAACCAAACCTGCTAGGGCCTCTGCCCACTTTTTAATTGGATTGTTTGTTTGATAAAGAACTCATACAACAATATCATTAACTTTCCGTAAAATTTTTTCTTCTTTTTTCTCGTTTTCTTCATTTCTCTATTTAGCTTTCTCTGCCCTTTCCTCCCTCCCTCCTTCCCTTCTTTCCTTGACCTAATATTTCAGGTAACAAGGTGTAAGTTATAAATTGTTTCCATCTTCAACCTGCCTCCCCACGGACACACCAAATTTACTGACGTCTTCTTTAGGCCCTGGCTGAGCAGGAGGTTTGGATTTACTTAGACCAAAATAAATATTAAAAGTCTCTTATTTGGATGATAAAAGACAAATGAATCCCTGTCTTGAATGAGCCCGTAGTTCCTTGGTGGCGGCGGCAGGAAGCATTACTATGCTTGGATAAATCACAACAGGGTGAGTTCTGTAATCACTATAAACAACGCTTGGGTAGCAGAGAAAAGGATGCAGGTAGCCTTCCCTGGGAGAGACGCTAACTCCGTCTACCCTTCCCTCTCTACACTCTTCCCACGGCCATGTCAACATGCACCTCTGGGTTCTCTCACTTGGTGGCCGGGACTATTCGTCTTCCGAGTCAGGGGCTGGCGGATGGTTTAAATCAAGGACTTGCCTGCCCCATGGTAACGAGTGAGATAACTCTAGTGTTGCTAGCATTTTAAGCATTGGCACAGGAGACCGCATGCTCTGTCCTCTCTGAGGTTGAGCCTAAATGTAATAATCTTTAAAACCACAGACTATGTAGGCTTGCGGAACTGCCTGCATATGATGAAAAAGAAGTGGTGCTGCTGGTGTGGAGTTGCAAGATAAGCAGAGAACCCAGCAAATGACTCAGTGGGAGCTTCCCCCAGGGGAAGGATAGAGGAAAAGAGGGGACTGTTTTATTGGCAAAGGAAACTGGCACTTAACGTGATCATTGCAACCCCGGGTGCTTGGCTTTTCCCATTGGGGAGATCAAACGTGGTAAACGCAGAGCTGCACTTCCGAAGCTGAACCTTCTCGAGCTCCAGTCTCCATGTGAGATGTCAGAACAGCCACTATCCTTGGCGAGAGGAGCCCTTTAATTAATTTCAGCCTTGAGCTGGCAGCTTGCCACGAAAGCACCTGAGTATGGCTGCCTGTGACCAGGACTGCAGCAGGCCGCTGCCAGTGGCTTGCTGCTCCCCCAGAAGCGTGCACCTATCTCCGTAGGGGAAGACAGGGCTGCTGATTAGGGATCTGTTCCCACTTGGCTTTCTTAGAGAGAATTTTTCAGAACAGTCATTTCTCGGAAGCAGTTCTAGAGGTGGGACAAAGACAGAAAGGGGAGTCCTCCCTTCCCTTTCTGTTTGGAGAGCCCCTGAAGTCAGCATGTGGAGACAGCAGAAGGTGTCTAACGAAAGGTTGCACTTCTGGCTGAGTCGGAGCTTGTCATCTTGCATTAGCTCTGGAAATCCCAAGGTTATCCCTGTGGGACGAGGTCTGGAGGCTCCCCAGTGTCATGGAGGTGATCTGGCATTGTTCTGAGGGCCGCCCCCTGCTATCTCTTCAGGGGATTTGGACTCAGTTATCAAAAGCTGCGTGTCCAGGTGTCTCAGAGGAAGCATCCTGCAGGTTTGCAAATGTTTTGCGTGCCCTTGTTGTGCTTCGTGAAGCACCTTCTGCTCCTGTTGCCACAGGGGATGCCCTTTGGAAGACCTGTTTCGTTTTCTTAGAAGGGGCAGAGATGTGTTGGAGGGCGGAGCTGTGCTCACCTGCCCGGGCAGAGCTGTGCTGAGGTAGAAGTCCCAAGACTGTAATGCAAACCTCTGTCTGTGCAACTTCCGGCCCAAATCTACCCACACATCTGGCTTCCTTCTTCTGCTTTTAGTCCTGAGCCCTCATGATCTTGGTGGGGGAAGTGTTTTCTCTGGCTCTTTTCTCTCTGCTCCTCTTAGCTCACTAAAGTGTTTCTAAAAATCTTTAAGCCTCTAAAGAATGAGATTATGTACTTTCACACATCAAATGGAGTTATTATTTATTTGCTGGTAAACATAGGCTGTGTGATATGCAGAATATTTATAGAATCAGGTGATGTAATGTCCAGTTTATATGTAACTACTAAATGACTCTGGAGCCAAACTGCCCAAATAAGATGCTGCCTCCAGCACTCATTAACCCTGTGATACGCATAGAGTTACTAAACCTCTCTGTGCCTCCCTGTCTTCACATTTTTTGAGAAATCATATGAATCATATGTATTTTAATGACTTAGAAAGGTCTGTCTCATTCATAGCAGAAGTCAATAACAAACATCTGCACTGTGCTCAAAAGCAGCTCAAAAGCATTTAATACATGTTACTATGATAAGTCAGACTGAAATCCAGAGTTAACATGTACTTTGTTTTCAAATTAGAACACACAGAAACACAAACACACAATTAAAATATTGTGTTACTGCCCGGCCGGCGTGGCTCAGTGGTTGAGTCTTGACCTTGTACCAAGAGGTCACAGCTCAAATCCAGTCAGGGCACATGCTCTGGTTTCAGGCTCGATCCCAGTGTGGGGCATGCAGGAGGCAGCAGATCAATGATTCTCTCTCATCACTGATGTTTCTATCTCTCTCTCCCTCTCCCTTCCTCTCTGAAATCAATAAAAATATATTAAAAAATACTATGTTACCAAATGCCTCAGTTAGCAAATTGTTTTTCTCCAACGGAGAAAAGAAAATTTGTCAATATGTGGATTTTGTGTGCTTCTTAAAAGCAACATTTTTGCTACTTTAGTATAACTCCTAAACTCCTGATAAAGTAATATTACTAAGTATTAGTATAACACACCATACTAATGATGTGGGAGTGACCAGCTAAGGATATAGTTATTAAAGCCTTAAAAGTAAATGTAAACCTGAGACAAACCACAAAGAGCAAGGTGAGAAAACAGGTAAAAGGAGAAATTTGGGGAACACTACTATTTAGGGGTCAAACAAACTGAAAGTTGGAAAAGGAGACAAAGCTAAGGAGCCAGTAGCGAGGACCAGAGAGTTTGAAGATGCTGAGAACAAAGGAACCAATTGGCGCAGCAGTGTCTTGAAGATGGAGAGGAGAGGGCATCAGTCACGGGAGCCAGAGGGTAAATGCAGAAAGTAACCTCAACTATGAGGAGAAACACCTCACGTGCATAGAGAACATTTCAGAATGAACCGATTGGGTGTGGCATTTCTTCATTTTTCAAATGGAGATAGTAACGGTGAAGACATTCAACTCACGATCTAGGATCTTGTGAGTGTCTTGACGTCATTTCTGAATTTAGCTTCTCTTGATCTAGAGACAGTTGTACTCCTCCCCCAAATTCCCCTCACCCTCACCCCTCAGCCCCCACCCATGGCAAATGATCCACCCCCACACAAGTAGCCCTCGGTGGTGGAACAGAAACAAGAAACCCCATTAATTCCTGCTATTGGAAAGGGGAAGCAGACTCACAGGAGCCTCTGCTTGTGCAATTCTGACCTCCGTGCAGGCGAGCTACCCCGGGGTAGGTCTCACTTCTGTTTCCAGGAGATAATTTCCCAGGCATCTGGCTCTCCCTGGCAGAGGGTTTTCTTTAACGTATCCTCCCTGGCCGGAAGTGAAGATGGCACTACAGACTGTGTCCTCCTTGGGTGACAAGCTACTGTCTTAAACTACTACCATTGAACAGCCATAGTCCCTTTTAGTCCCAGGCTCTTTAACTTGATCAAAAACTTAGTTTGGGTTTTGCTTATTTGATTCCCAGTTAGTTAACAGGCATGCCCATAATTCTTTTATTTTTTTAAAATTTATATCCCCTGCTTTTTTTCTCTTTGTTGAAATCACACAGATAGAAAACGCACTGATTTTAAGTATACCGGCTCAATACATTTTGTATTTTCCCACGTGTCCAGCTATATTGAGGTATAGGACTTTTCCACCATGTAGTTAACTCCTCATGCCCCCCAGTAAAGTGGCTACTTTTCAGACCTCTATCACCATAGATAAGTTTTGCCTGTTTTTGAACTTTATATGAATGGAATCATACAGTATTTACTCTTTTGTTTGTGGCTTCTTTTGTCCAACATTGTGACTGTGAGAGTCACCTGTGGTAGTGCATGTAGCAGCAGGGTTTTTTTCTTTCTCTCCAATGTCGTTTGGTATTCCATTGCAAGTACACGCCACAATTTATTAATCTATTTGGCTTTTGGTGCACTTTTTAGTTGCTTCCACTTTTAGGTTATTGTGAATAACAGTACGATGGTTATTCTTGTACATTTTTTTTTTTTTTTTTTGGCGGCTACAGCACTTTCATCTGGGCATTCACACAGGAGTAGAATTTCTAGGTCATAGGGCATATATATTTATATTTAGTAGCGTCTTCCTAATCTTTCCCAGAGTGGTGTATCACTTCTTTTCATAGTCTATAGGAGATAAATTATTCTAATCTAAAGCTCTGGAAGTTTCCAAGCTCTCTACCACTCATAAGTTTTGCTCCATTTTCCAATGTTGTTCACAGGAGTGGATGAGGAGTCTTTTTGACCGCAGCCCTTGTTGGCATGAGCTAATTCAAATCCTTATGTGCCTCCTCCATTCAGGGGATGGGAAGGCAGAGTCTCCTTAGGGTTCCATGCGGTGCATTGGTTCCCTGGTCCTCTTTCATAGGGTCTTGATTGAGCTGCATCTCTTCGAGGGTCATCATCTACCTCTTGGACTGGTGTCTTCCCTCAACCCTTGAAGGATCACCAGCTCTCCTTGCACACCCTAGACATCATCCATGAGAGTCTGGAGTCACTCTCCTAGTTGAACAGTGGTTCTAGAACTCCCCTAAGAATACTGTTTACAGGTCTGTGTCCCATTGTTCAGAGACTCCTTGGGGGTAACAAAGATGTTCTCTCATCTTTGGAGCTTGTTTCTTATTGGGCTTTAGAGGAACCAGCAGCAGTACTTTGTGCCCAGGCAGCAACTAAAGCTTTACCTCATCCTCCTCATCTTTCTAGTATTTCATTCCCTGAGGAAATACCGACTAGAGTGATTATCAGAACACCCCATCCACCCTTCAGTTTATTCTCATTAAGCACTGGATTGATTGAATTTAGCTCCAAGATCAAAGAGTCTGAGAAATCCTGGCTAGGATTCTGGCCTTCAGGCCTGTGTAGAGGGTATGGGAGTCCTAGGTAGGGAACTGGATGAGGGGAAGGAGCAGGCTGTGCCTGTCTGCCCAGTGACCTCTACT
Organism: Myotis yumanensis; assembly: GCF_028538775.1. Taxonomy (NCBI): domain Eukaryota; kingdom Metazoa; phylum Chordata; class Mammalia; order Chiroptera; family Vespertilionidae; genus Myotis; species Myotis yumanensis. Next base: position 187,261,268 of record NW_027223752.1, read on the forward strand.
GGATAGTTCACCTGGGTCTCGAAAAAAAAATGTTGCTTCAGTTTTGTGTAATATGATTGGGTGATCTGACTTAAATGCAGAAGGAGTGTACAAATGTGTTCAAGGAAATTCTGAGGAGTGACCTTAAAGGCAGCCTGGTTGAGAGAAAGGTCAGAACCCAGAATCTTGATGCTATGAAGTCAGACTAAGTTTATTTCTTCCACTCACTATCCTTTTATTTCTGCTGGATTTTTCCTATTAAAATTTTAAAACAAATCAACTATAGAATTTTTTGTTTTACTCAGTGTCTTTTACATTGACAGGAGTTGTGCATTCACTTATTCATTCACGCAACATGCATGAATACTCCATTAAGAATGTCCCAGGTCTCACCAGGTTCTGAGTATAAGCATTAACATTGAATACTATGTTTTGTTAGTGCCTAGCACCCACCTGCTGACAGAGACAACTCAATTCTTGGCCAAGTTTTTCTCACCATGTGTTTCTGGAGGTTCCCAAGAATTTTCACATGGACTTCTCAGGTTTCCTAGTGGACGTCTGCTAACTAGCATCATTTCAGGGAAGCCTGTCACTGCCTTGCTCGGCCGTCAGCCTTCCATGAAAACACTGCTCACCTGCCAGTCTGGTGAGTAGCCAGGACCCATTGTGGTGTAGCTTTGCTCCATAACCCTGCATGGGTTATGAAATGGGAGGACACTCTTTGCCCCACCTTTGCAAAGAACGTGGGCTCTTAGGCCTCAAAGCAGCACTGCTTGTACTCAGAATTTCAGTCTTCCCTGAACACAATGCCTCAGCTTCTGGTCTCACAATCCTGTTCCTACCGGTAAATCTAAGAGAAAAGGTGTGTGCCACAGTATTTCCCTCCAGTATGTTCATCTGTCCCCTCCTCCTCTGTGTCTTCCCTTTCTCCTGAACACTCTTGCACCAACATTTCTGCCCTCTCTTTTATCCAGAAACAGCTCCTAGATGTCTTTGTCTATAAACATATGTTCTCAGGTGGTTGCCAACCCAGTTTCATACACAGAGAACCTCAGAATCCCATCTAGACAGCTAGGATGCTCTGATAATCTACTTCTTCAAACTGGTGAGTAGCCCAAAGTCTATGCTCACAAGACTTCTAGTTCTAGAAAAGTGTGAAGGTTAATTAAGCAAAATGTTGGTCTCTTTGTTCCTCCAGACACCAATCAGTTGCAAGAGGAAGTTCGTGTTTATGTTTCTAGTGCTCTTTATCTCTGTAATGTGCATTTCAACAGTGTCTCGATCTAAAGGATTGAGAGCCAGAGTGTCTAGATTCTTATCTTGCCCTCCCTTCATAAATAAAAGAAGCTAGATCATTTATTGAACAACCAGTTCAGCATCCTGAGAAGAAGCTTGCTACCTCAGCATTTTTAAAGTTGCCTTTCATCTACTCTTTCTAGTAGGGTCAACAAGTGCCAGGTGAAGTCATAACCTGGTCGGGAAAACCTGCCAGTTTGGCTTCATTTGATTGTCATTGTGAAGTAAAAGAAAAAAGAAAAAGATTTTAGATGAAGGAATAAGCATAATTCCAGGAATAAAGGAAAACTGAAATTAGATTGATTCTATGAAAATTAGCTATGTATGCTCTTGAAAGATAACATTGATTGATTCTGGGGAGATTATGTTGGAGTTAGCACAACTAGTGAAAAGACCTAGGTCTTCGATCTTGTTTCAGCATGGATTTGTGTGGTTTGGGGACAGTATCTTACTTTCAGCATCTGTTTCCTCATTTGACAAATGTTTCTAATAGCCGTTGGGCCCAATATGGGAAGTGTTTGAAGATTAACTGTGTACGTGCTGGAACAGCATGAACATGCATCCCTTGTGTGAGGGTGGAGAAGAGGAGAAAACGGAGGGGTGCAGAAAGGAGACCGTATGCTTTCTGTATGGCCGATAGGAGGACAGAAGGGAAGATTTAAAAATTTTTGCAATTTTAGGGAAGGGAAGAAGAGAGCAGAAAGATCCAGTTAGGGGACAGTTTGTTGTGCTGTTTCATGCCTTATTCATGAGAGAAGCTGGGCCGTGCCTCTGTTTAGGAGTCAAACCATGATGACCCCTATGTACTGCTGGCTCCTCAAGAGCAGGAACCACAGTGTTGTCATTTCTGTCATCCCAGCACATCGAGACCAGGTGCTGAGACAGAGCAGTTTCCAATAAATGCCTGTTGAATGGTGAATAAATGAATGAGTGGATTCTGGGTGTAACTAACCACATGAGTATACAAAGCAATCTCCAGATAAATGCATGTTGCGTGAATGAATAAGTGAATGCACAACTCCTATCTGATGAATGTGCAATCAGGTTAATTTGAGGACTGTGAAATATACAAATAGGTGGGTACAAAGCAGGTAAAGCACAAACCCCAGTGGAACAGCAGGTAGAGCATTTTTAATCCTTGTTGCTGCTGCTGCTCCGAGGGATTGTTTTAGGAATTTGTTCATATGATACAGGGAGTGACTCTGTCAACATAGTTTGAGGACTTCCAAGTAAGAAAGGAATCTCTTTTGAACTTCCATTCTAAAGATTTGTCTTCCAAAAATTAGGGTGATTTGTAAAACTGCTAATTTTGTGTGTGATTTGCAAATACAGATTGGAAAATAGCAGCAGATGCTGTAAAATTGGGTGAATTTGTAGATGCGCTCAGAGCTGTGCTAAGAAAGTATTAAAAAGTCTGATCTTGAGATATTTGACCAAAATTTAGACTTTAAAGAACTGTAAACCCACTAGGGCCTCCTTCATACATTGTCAGTGCTCTGTTACATTAGTTGCATGAATGAGTGAGTCAAGAAAAGTTGGATCAGAACTTCTAGAATCCTCTGTTTTTCCTGTTTAGCTTACAAAACACGAACTCCTAGAGAAACTGGAAAAATAGTGGGTTGAATAGATGAAAGACTGTGATACTTAAACAGCTCCATTCACAGATATGTTTAAGACTTGGCATGGGAGAATGAGATTGCTTGCAGGCCTGTGTTTTTCATTTAGGAATGAAGAAGCATTTTAGCCAGTATAGAAAACAGCAAAGATAAGCAGGATATAGATATAACTCAGGAAATCATTTGAGTAAGAATGTGTGGTCATGAGGTATGTTTTAAGGGGCAAAGGATGACAATAGTTGAATTTCTTGGGTCACATCTGGGGGAGGATATTTTTTATACAAATTGACAAGAGTTTGTCCTACTGCTGTATTGCTGACTTTTGAAAGCCATTCAAGACTTCAAGCCTGGGTATAGGAAGTGTTGGGCTGCTATAACAAAAATACCATAGACTGGGTTGGCTTAAAAAAACACTTATTTCACACAGTTCTGGAGGCTGGGTAGTCTAAGATCAAGACCGTAGCAGGATATCTGATGAGGGCCCATTTTGTAGTTTACTAGTGGTCTTTTTGCTGTGTCACCACATGACAATAAGAGGCCCAGAGTTCTCTGGAGTCCCTTTTGTAAGAACACTAATCCCACTCATAAGGACTTCACCCTCATGGCTTAATTACCTCCCCAGAGACCCCACTTCCAAATACCATCACATTGGGGATTAGAATTTTACTGTTGAAGGGGAGGATGCATGTAAAATTTGTCAGGTAAAAACTTTCCCACCTGAACCTGCACATGCATGCACAGGTATGTGCACTCATGCGCATATATTCACATGCATACACACAGAGATACAGCCCAATAGAAGTATAATTCGAGATGAAGCAGGAGTAGTAGTTCAGAATCAGATGATGAATGACCGTCTAAGTAGTTTGGATTTTATCCTTTAGACTGTGAGGTTTCACTAAAGAATTTTAAGCAGGGCAACAATCTGATGTGCATTTTAGGAAGATCTCCCTTTTTAAATGCAGTGTAGGAGATGATGTAGAACTCATAAGCACCAGAAGATGCTACTGTATTAGCCCAAGCCTCTCCTTATTACCTGACTCTTAGCTCTGTAACTTATAAGACACTCTGTCTACCTCTGTGTTCTGCCTTCCATACACTGGTTGCTCAATCAACATTTCAAAACCGTAGGCAAGAAAGCAAGCTGGATCTGCACGGTGGATGTAAATAAGATGTCTGGAACCATTCAAGAAGGAGGAAGAAAAGGAGGACCAAGGAAGGGTGGGGGGAATAATAAGGAGGTTGGCTTTTACTTGGGACATCAAGAGATGGGAGTGGATAAAACATAAAGTTGCTTGGGAAAAGCAAATGCAAGTTGGAGCAGGCACACATGACACCAAAAGAGTGAGGTGAGAGAGATACGCCGTGCAGACTATGTGGCTGGAGAGAAGAGACACTTGATGTAAGGTTAGGTCCTCTAATCAAGCTGAATACAAAGGGGAATCCCATTGTTCATGAAGGAGGACAGGAGAGCTGTACCAAGGCGAGAGTCCTCTTGCCTAAAATCTGAGTTGGAAGATGTAGTTCATGAAAAATAAGAGGTTTCTGAATGCATGTCTCCCTCAAAAGATACATAAAGTGGAAACATTATTTAAGAGCAAACACCTTTCTGCATTGTAAGAATGAAAGTTTTGAGGGAAGAATTTATTTTACACCTTGAGAAAAACTGGTGACACTCAAAGCAACCCATTTCTGATAGATGAAGCCAGCTACTTAGAATAAATGGGCCAGAATGTGGGATTGAAGCACAACATTCAAATGGAATTTATAATATGGACATAAAATGAGAAGCTTGATGCAACCCACAAGAGTTATATGCTACAGCAACTGATAGATGTGATTTAAAGTCAATAAAATACCTTTGAAACTTTAGCTGCAGCAAAACTGAATTTTTTTTCCCCTAAAAAGGTAAGGAAATTTGGCAGATAAAAATTTGAAGACACTAGAGTACTTGTGCTAATAATGAAGATACGGGATAACCAGCTTATGAAATAAAAGTAGACAATCCTGGTGACACTCAGAAAAAGCTAGAAAATTTTATTGTGGGACTGTCTCATGGGTAAGAAAATTGGTTAAAAATGGGAAATGTGAAAATGAAACTAAAGCACCAAACATCAAGAAAGAAAATATTTAACCGACATGGTAGCTCAGGACAGGAACTGCACAATGAGGTTTTTGAAGAATGTAAGTGTTCTAGGGCTTATGGATTCATTTTGTGTTTTACAAAGTTTTTGGAAGTCTGTATGGGAAAACCTTTGGCAAATAGGATGAATGAGAAGTAAAAAATGAGTGTCAAAGACTAAGAAAGATATTAGATACTGGAGGCCACCACTTTACTGAAAATTTATTACAGTAGATTTTATCTGCAGGACTATCTGTAGTGATTGGCTGGATTAACCAAGGGCATGATACAAGGTGTTGTAATATAGCATATTTGGTGAGAAAAACAAGAATTGAAGGAAAAACAGAACATTTTAAAGCAAAAGATAAATGGAACACATGTTATATTTGAATTAATATGCTTTTGTTTGATACAACAAACCATGATGATTTTCCTTTAAGACCATGCAAAAATTTATGACACTAAATAAGATGAGTTGAAAGGTCTTTAAGTTACCCTCAGCCAAGCCATGGAACCATTTAAAAAACCACTTATTAGAAATGGAAACGTGAAAATGAAACTAAAGCGCCAAACATCAAGAAAGAAAATATTTAACTGACATGGTTTTTGAAGAATGTAAGCGTTCTAGGGCTTATGGATTCATTTTTGTGTTTTACAAAGTTTTTGGAGGTCTGAAAGAATGAAGGCAAAGAAAAATGGTAGCCACTACACAGCTTTATTCTAGGCATGGTCTGTTAATAATCTCTCCATTAGTGGGATTCACCAGGGAAGCAGAATGAGTAGGAGACATATATCAAGAAATTTTTTTTAAGGAATTGGTCGAACAATTGTGGGGCTGGCTAGGAATCCATAGGGCAAGGAAAGGGAGGCTAGAACTCTGAGTTAGGGGCTGAAGCTGCTGACCACAGCTGGAGTTTCTTCCGAGAAGCCTTAGTTTGCTCTAGAGCAGTGGTTCTCAACCTTGGCTGCACATTAGAATCACCTGAGAATCTTTTTAAAATGCTGATTTCTGGGCCTCATCCTCCAGAAATTCTGCTTTTTTGTTACTAATCATTATTACTAAACAGAATTTCTGGAGGATGAGGCCCAGAAATCAGCATTTTAAAAAGATTCTCAGGTGATTCTAATGTGCAGCCAAGGTTGAGAACCACTGCTCTAGAGGCATTTCATCTGATTGACTCACACACAGATCTCCCTTATTGTCAGCTGACTATGGACTTGAATCATATCTACAAAGTATCTTGACAATAATAGCTAGATTAGTGTCTGATTGAATGACTGGGATTGTAGCCTAGCCAAGAGACTATCTAACTCTCTTAAGAAAATGTGGTAAGAATGAGGTATTAAATAAAAGGGATATAATTGTAGAAACTAAGTCAAAGAGCCTGCTGGTCACTTATTCTGACAATAAAAGAAGGGGAGAATTTAAAATATATGACTGGAATATGAGAACTGCTGGATGGAGCCAAGTCACTAATTTACTCAATCATTCACTTAATCTCTCACTTCTCATTCATCAAACATTTGTTTCTAGCTACTTATGAGACTTGGCAGTTACAAGATACAGCCTCTTTCAATAAGTAGCTCTGAGCCTGGCGTGAGAGGTGAAGAAGTAAAAAGACATTTAAAAAATGCATGTTTTGGAACACAATATGATAGATGTGTGTGTATATGCTGTGGGAACATCAAGGAAGAGCAGTGAGGATGGTAGACAAATTGAAATGAATTTATATTGACAATGTAGAAATGGGTGACAGGCCAGTGAGGATCCCAGGCATAAATGTGAAGAGGATGAATCAAGGAAGTGGAAATAAAAATAGAGGAATTTTAAAAGTTAGCAAGCATGGGAGGGTAACATTTCTTATGCTAATTATGCTCTTACATATTCATGACATGTGGCTCTCCCCAAGAGTAGGTGTGATCCCACCAGCAGTAATGAAGATCCTTTTATGGCCCATGGAAAAGTAGCACAATCTCAGAGGGCAGCTGTGCATCTGCTAGGCTGGAGGGAAAGGAACATGCTGTATAGAATTTTTTCACACTTCAAGGTTAATGAATTTCAATTTTAAGAAGCCAGCAGATAAGAATGATGGTTGAGTGTCTGGGTAGCTGAAATACCAGATGCCCACGTCAGCTCAGAGGCTCCACTGGAAAGAAATAATTTTTATAGTGAATATATCTGTCCCCAAAGGCAGCAGGTTATGTCTTCCTTTTAGCCCCTGCCTTCCAAAATAGATCCCCACTGTATTAACTTGGATTCTTGTTGGCAAGTAATAGGAATCAATTGAAACAGGCTGAACAAAAAAACGATTACCTGTAAGAATGCAGGAATAGATAATAGAACCAGTGGGGGAAGGTAGCCTTGATACCATTGTAAAAATCTGGTTATTAATTAACAGGGAGGGAGTAAAGGAAATGCCAGATAATAAATGCATGCCATTTGTGCCAGGAAGCTGCAGTTTAACACTCTCCAGGTAGACCCTCCCCCCCCCCCCCCCCCCCCCCCCCCCCCCCCCCCCCGCCACCCGCGTAGATCCTGGGGGAAGGGACTGGACAGAGGCAGTTTAGATGCATGCCCAGTAAGGTCTGGGTGATGTGGGGAGGAACTTGCCTGTTAGTCATACCTGGAAACAGGGTAGTGGCCCCTGCAAAGGTGTGAAATCTGAAACACAATCTCCTTAACAAAGGAGCTCCTCCCCTTCTCTGTTGGCCCTCTTGTGAGCGGGGCTCCTGGCTTTCTTGTTGCAGGGGCACACTCCCCTGGAGTTGCCCACATGGCCCACAGCCATGTGGACACCACACAATAGACGAATGGACTGTGACCAGTCTAATGCTGCATTGGACCCAGCTTCACCATGGAACGGAAACTTTGGACGCTGCCTTTGCTTCTAGCTCTACTGGATCCCTAGCTGTACATTTTTCGGAACTGGTTTAAGGGAAATAGGACTTTTAAAACCAAGGGATATAATTTCATGCGAATAAACCATTCTCCCACATCTCATTCTCCCATGCGAGTCTTAGGAAATTCTTTTTCTCAAGAAATCATAAGAACCCCACTCCCACCTGCATTGGAGAAACCCCACCGGTCTAATTCTCTGATAACAGCTTGATCTCAGAAATGGGCTGGGCCTGGGATTTTCACCCTGTTCCTCCTTCTCTATTTTTTGCTCATTAGCTTCATTTTCTGGTCTCTAATTCACATGGTGGAATGTCTGCTCCAGAGTTAACAACTGTAGCTGCAGCCACACACAGAGGGACTTTCCCAGTTCCAAATCTGATTGGCTGGGTTTGGATCAGGGGCTGGGAGGAGAGAGACTGAAGCCTGCAGTGGGCGAGAGGGATCATTGCCTAGTTAGGTCTCTCCAGGGAGAAATCTGAGAGAAAGGAGAGGGGGAGCACATCACACACTTTTAGTTCCACCTGTGGAGTTCTTGATTCCTATTCTTTTTTTATCCTGACCAGTGAGTATGAGGATAATGGGTGCGCCTTCATAGTGAAATCTTCAGGAAACAGGAGCCAGTGTGCTTCATTTGCTTTTCTATTTTAGTAAAACCATAAGTACTCACTGAACTAAACAGCTACCCTTTCCTTTTTTCCACTTCAATACACCTGCACCTGGGATTAAAAAGCAAAACCCAATAGATCATTATGTTTTCACTTAGCTCCTCCTATGTGCTTAGCATTGTGGAGCTCAATATGAAAGATACAGAGGAACCAGAAGACATGAGATTTAAATAAATAAATAAATAAATAAATAAATAAGTAAATAAATAAATAAATAATTGTCTACTGGAAGAATTGAAGGAAAGATTGAGAAAGAGGCTGTATTAGATTAATATTCTAATAGACATATTAAGGGACTATATCACAAAGTACTAGAGTATTCTCTCTGGGCCTCCTGTGTACCTGCTAAGTCAGCCTTCCAGGCACAGGGAGAGGAAGAGGCTCTGCTGTGCACCCCTCCTCCTGCCCCAGAGAGAGAGAGAGAGAGGAGTAAGACTGCTGAGAAATGCCTGGTTGTGGAGAGGTTGATTGTAAATAATGAATTGTTTTTGAACCTCACTAGTGGTTTTTGAAATAAAATTTATTAGACTTCTCTCTCCATTATGCTACACTGCCTCTCCATAGATCTAGAAGTGATGGTAATTGCTCTATTTTTCTGAGCTTTAGCCCTTGTAATAGTCTCATAATGATAATATATTTTACATGGTAATGCCCTAATAAGAATACTACTACGTATAAGATTAGGTGAAATGTATTTGACAAATTTAATTTTAAAAAGCCAACAGGAAGAACCACATCCCTATGAGATTAAATGTTGACTTAGGTCCTCAGAGCAAGAAATTACTAGAAGTTTAATTTTCCTTTTATAACTGCTCTGCTCCCTACTCCCAGAGGGCTTTGGAGCTGCTCTCAGAACCTGCACCCCAGAGTCTCCGAAGCACCTATGGGCTCCTGAATGAATGACAATGAACTTTCAAGTGAGTTTTTTTGAGTTTCTATAACCTCTAATGATTCTTATAAAGATCATGTAAGAGAGAAAGTTTAAGTGAATGAATGTAGAGGATTGTGGGGAAAGATGATCAATAGATTTAAAAATAATTTAGTGTCTCGTGGCCGTGGGTCATTTTCTCCTTTAATAGCTCAACAGAACAACATCTCTATTAGTTTTTTTTTTTTTTTTTTTTTTTTTACAGGAAAAGGCTGTGTAAGTTTTCTGTAGTGTTAGGAGCTTGGTGTTATAAAAAATTATCTCAAGAAGTGCCATCAAATTCTTAAAGCTAAACTTGAATTTTGAAAACAAAACAGTCATAAAATGCTTTTAGAGAGATGGAATGGAGTCTCCCTCAGAAACAGTTCTGGAAAGGGAGAAGGCTGTGGTTACAGTCACTTCCTAAAGGTATGAAGGAAGCAACTTCTGTTGTAAGGACTCACTGGAAAAACAGCCACAATTTCATTCTAATAAAGTAGATATAAACTGTAAATGTAATCATAATAGGAAACAGTTATTTTCCCTCTTGTCTACAGTTGTACCTACTGTAGTACATAGAATATTCTGTCTGAGGTTACGATGGTGAATTTGATGTGTCCACTTGGTTGGGTCACAGTACCCACATATGTGCTCTACCATGATTCTGGCTGTCTCTGTGAGAGTGTTTCTGAATTAGATTAACATTTTATTTATTTTTATTTTTTAAAAAATATTTTATTGATTTTTTTACAGAGAGGAAGGGAGAAGAATAGAGAGTTAGAAACATCGATGAGAGAGAAACATAATCAGCTGCCTCATGCACACCCCCTACTGGGGATGTGCCTGCAACCAAGATACATGCCCTTGACCAGAATCGAACCTGGGACCCTTCAGTCCACAGGCCAATGCTCTATCCACTGAGCCAAACTGGTCAGGGCACAGATTAACATTTTAATTGGTGGACTTCGAGTAAAGCAGATTGTCCTCCACAATGTAGAAGGGCCTCATCCAGTCATTTGGAGGCCTGAATAGAACAAAGACTGACCCTTCCCAAACAAGAGGGGATTCTGACAACAGATGGCTTTGAAGTTGAACTGCAACATTGGCTCTTTCCTGAGTCACAAGGTTCTGCCCCCCATACCCCACCAGGGAGGTTTTGGAATGATCAGCTTTCATGATTGCATGAGCCCATTTCTTAGAATCAACCTCTCTCTCTCTCTCTCTCTCTCTCTCTCTCTCTCTCTCTCTCTCACACACACACACACACACACACACACACACACACACACACTCCTATTGGTTCTATTTTTCTGGAGAACTCTGCCTAATACAGAGGTTGAATTTTATTATTTAAAGAGGGAGAGGAGGGAGGGAGGGAAAGAGGAAAGGATAAAGAGGGGGGGGTCTCTTTAAGAGTAGCTCCCCTTAAGAATTTATTTAAATGGTATAGACTCTATTATTCCTTTTAAAACACTGCCTCTTGAATGTATAAGTTTATAAATCATTTAAAAGGTGCTTTCTTTAAGCAAGCACTTAATGAATTGGAACAAAACTGCAATAAGAAGTAGATTATGTGGGATGCGTTTTAGCAAGTATTAGATAGTGAACTCATGGAGGACAAGGTCGTTTGCATTATATCCTGTTCAATCTCTGATCTAATGTATTGAAATGGGTGATATTTGAATGGGTCTGACCTATAAAAAAAGCAATTAGATATGATTCAATATAGTAGAAGTACATTTTTATACAATAAAGTCCAGAAAATAATATTTCTAGATTCTTTCCCATGTAAGTAATTTCCTTGATTTAGAATCAGTATTTTTACAGGCCAGTAAGCTAAGTATAAGATGGAGGCAATCAAATGCTTTATGTGAAGAATACACAAACTTGTGCAGGGTGATTAGTTCTTTTGTTGTTGTTGTTTTTTAAATATATTTTTATTGGTTTCAGAGAGGAAGGGAGAGGGAGAGAGAGTTAGAAATATCAATGATGAGAGAAAATCATTGATCAGCTGCCTCCTGCACATCCCCTACTGGGGATTGAACCTACAACCCGGGCATGTGCCCTTGACCAGTATCAAACCTGGGACCCTTCAGTGTGTAGGCTGATGCTCTATCCACTGAGCAAAACCGGCTAGGGCTGATTGGTTCTTTTCAGTACTTTTCAACAAACCTTGAAACACCTCTGAAATCATGGGTACAGTCTATTTCCTGCCTTAATGCAGCTTCTCACCTAAGGCACCATTCCATGCAAGTGGACTGGCTGTGTGCCAGGTGTTCATGTTGATGCTATTGAAGTGCCTGTGGGTGTTCTATGTGTCTCTTAGGTGGTATTGCTTAATCTGCACAAGAATAATTGATGTTGCCCTTGACAGTTTAGAAAGCTCATTCCCCTTTCATCTTCACACAAACATCATAGCATGCATTGTCTTCTCCATATTTATAATGGAGAAGGTGCAGCTGAGACAGCTAAACTCACCTGTTGAGGTTACATAACTTAATGGAAGGTGCTGGAATGATAAATCACTCTGGGCACGATTGCTTTCCCACCTAGAGATTGATATCCAGCTTTCCTGCAACTTGCTTTTCTCCTTCCAGTTTGGTTGTACCCATTTTGGGGATCAGATTGCCGCTGGACCATGAGCTGCTCCTGTAGTAGGACAGTAGGATTTTGTGAACATTTTCAAGGTTGTGTTTCCAAGGAAAGTCTCAGCAGTTCCCTGCTGCATTTTGGCGACTGGCCTCAGTTGTCTCTGGGCTTATTCTTATTCCAAAATACAGTGCTGACTTTGCAAACTTACTGTAAAGCATGTGCACTTTGAAAGCATAGCCATCTGCATGCAGCCAAGCTGGAAATGAGCTGGCTGTTTGCAACACAGCCTCACTTGCCTAGTGCATTCAAGGAAAAGATGACATCGGGATACCCAGGGAGCTGATGTATAATGAGCTGCATTCAGGAGCTGTGGAAACTGTGGGAAGAAACGCCTGTGAGGGATTTCTTAAGGCCCTGTATCAAGAAGAACCGGGTGGGGCGGGGGAAGGCGGGGGGGGGGGGGGGGAGTGGGAAAATGTGGCCATAGACCAGTCTGGCTGCTAAGGACTGTGATTGGAAGAGTACTTCACCGACTAAGGTGTGGATGGATAGTTAGTCTCAGAGAATGTGTCCTGAGTACAAGGGCTGAGCCTAACTCTGCTTCGTGTCTGCCCAGGGACTGTGCTTAGAGCCCAGACACACAGATTAGAAGAACAATGGTCAAAATCAGCAGAATGTTTGTTATGTGTGGTCACAGAATAATACTGACTCTCATTTAAGAAAAAATGACCTACCTCTTTCTTTCAATATGTTTTAGCATCCTTGCTGCTAGCTTTTATTATTCAGATTTTTAAAAAAATTGCAGTTGTCTTTGACAATTGGTTTCTCTAAATCTGTTGTCAGTACTGTGTAAACTCACAGTGGAGTTTGTGAATATCCCTTTAAATTTAGTTCACAGTATACCTAATAATAGATTTTCTTTCTTGTGAATTTATTTTGCAGGCTTTTTCCTAGACACTTACAGTTGCTTCATTCATTCTGGCTCAGGGCCACAGGGACAATTCTGGCACAAAACAAACATTAACAGACTAGAATACAAGATCAATCTCTTATCTTACTAATTACCACCCATTCCCACTGACAAAGTGTTCAGGTCTTACAGAAAAACAAACAACTCACCCGAAAAGCAGAGGCAATGTATGCATGTAATTTCACCCGGCTGTGTGGGCTCCGTCAGGGAATTTTCAGTGCTGACTTTCTGGTTGGTAGATCTTAAACAGCTTCTGTGGTCACAAGGTCACCTCTGGGCTTGAGTCTCATAACTAGTCAATTGAGCCTTGGTTTCCCCATCTGAAAAACTGGTTAATCATAGCTACTTCATAGTGTTTGAAGATCAAATGAGATCATGAGTGAGAAATGGTTTGTAAGCTGCAAAGTGTTATAAGAGCTTTAGCTATGATGATGAGGATGGATAGAATTTTTAGAAGTTAGAGAATCTCTACACTGTCAATTTTAAGTTGCTGTTTCCTCTTTTTGTTTCCTTAATATGAATGAACTTGTTTATAGGTATTGCAATGTGAATACACACTGATACGCACAACACACAATTTCTTGTAGATGTCTAAGAATTGTCAGGAGATTAGTTTTAGAAATCATGACTACACAGAGTTTTGAGAGGGGTTGGCAAACTATGGCCATGGACACAATCAGGCCAGCTGCCTGCTTTTGTAGATCAAGTTGTACACTGGCTGTGGCTTCTCTTGAGTCGATTACTTGCAATAGACTGTATGGCCTGAGATGCCTAGACCAGTGATGACGAACCTTTTGAGCTCGGTGTGTCAGCATTTTGAAAAACCTTAACTTAACTCTGGTGCTGTGTCACATATAGAAATTTTTTTGATATTTGCAACCATAGTAAAACAAAGATTTATATTTTTGATATTTATTTTATATATTTAAATGCCATTTAACAAAGAAAAATCAACCAAAAAACTGAGTTCACGTGTCACCTCTGACACGCGTGTCATAGGTTCGCCATCACTGGCCTAGACTATTCACTCTTTGGCCCTTTACAGAAAATGTTTGGTGACTCCTGAATTGTGTCAAAGGATTTGGCAAAATAAAAGAAATTTTAATTTCTCAGTATGATCATATCCTTTAATACCCCCATTGGTCAGTGAAATGGACATTTTGGTACACTGGTGGTGAGAATGTAAATGATGTAGCATTTCTAAAGGGCGATTTGGCAATCTGTTCAAGAGTTTGAAAAATTCTCATCTAATTTTGGTCACTAAATATGAATTAAAGTGAATATTAACTGTGCTTACCTCTAAGCTATGGTACTTCAAATGCTTTAAAATATGCTTCTAACTTTTAAAAGTTGCTTGCTGTCATTTTAAAATCTTCATGAGAACCAGATAAAAATACAAACATATCAAGATGTTGGGGAAATATGCCCCTAGTTCAATGCCATTTAGTGGTTGTTGTTTAGGGAGCTATAGATCGGAGACTTTTGGTAGGTGGATAGGCATCCTGCAAATTTCAAGCTTTTTAAAGGTTTCCTGTGGGTTAAACAGATCCTGGACTCTGAGGCCTTTTATATACCTTCAGATCAAATGTTTCTGCTTCTCTCTCTCATAACTCTCTCTTTCTCTCTCTCTCTCTCTCATACACACACACACACACACACACAGACAATTCAGTATTAGTAACAAAATATTAACTATGTTTTCAACTTCTCTTTTTTTGGAGCAGTTAATTTCATATGAAAAGTCCTTATGTTTAACCAACAATCTCTTGTCTTGGGTAGAAAGGAATTACATGGCTGAATGCCTTATTTTAAAGATTCAGTAAAAAAAAGGAAAAATGTTTCTGGTAGAACAGCTAGAGTTGTGGTAGCAAAACTTTGCCTTCAAAAAAGAAATGGAAATAGAATATAAATTGAAAGTCCTTGCTATGATTTAAAAATGATTTTATGCTAGAATCTATTTGCATTGATTATTCTTTTGTAGTAAGTGGTAGTTCCCTTCATTGGTATCTCATATTCTTCCTCCAGGGATAAATGCATCAGAGAAGGTGGTAACCCATGGCAACCAGTCACTGTGTGAGAGGGTGAACTATTTTGGAAGTGTACTTAATCTTTTCTTGGTGAGGAAACTTTGTGGAAATGATTTCCCTTTTCCCTCTTTTCGTAATTCACAGGAATGTACTGTGGCATATCAGAGTGCATGCACTACGAGATATGCTACTCGTGGATGGAACCTAGTTAACAAGTTTTGAAGTTCAGTTTCAAGACTGTGTAACTATATGAGAAGGTCTGGGGCCTTCTAAAGTACATATGCAAAAGCAAAATGAGTGCTTATCAACAGCATGCATTACAACTGCATGCAAATCTACAATTGCCCATAAACATTTCAATTTAAAAAAAGCATGTGAATTCTCATACTTAAGAGGTGCATTTTGGTGGTTACAAAGTGATTTTTGCTTCAAGAAAGAGCCAAGAACCTGGCTCATGAAAAAAATGAACTGTGTGTTCTGTGTATATATTGATTGAGATAAGCATGTGTGCACAAATATGATTTATAGATAAACATGCCCCTGGGTAAAGATTGAGTGCTAGTTTCTTGGAAGGACTAGATATCCTGATGAAAAATTCTAAGAAAGACCTGTACTTTCGCACGTACATGCACAAAGACACCACAAGGTGTTATTTTATTTTTTAAGTAGAGAAAAAGAATGAGTATTATTTCTATTTTTACTGTTAATATTTTTTCTGAAAAATAAGAAAATTTGACAAACTGATGATTAAATCCAAGAATATAAACCAAAGCATGGACAGGATGCAGGGAAATGGGCTCATTGTACTTCACTCTCTAGAACAAAACTTAGTAAAAACTCTTCTCAAATAAAAAGAAACTATTAAATCTTTAAGGATAAGAAGTTAATGGTGATTCTTTGCATTTGCAGAATATACCCCCTTTGTTCTGAGGATCTTGCTAATTGCACTTTGCCCTGTGAATTACGTAGCAGAGCAGTTTTACCATAGGGGGAAAATATCATCCTATATAATAAAAGCCTACTATGCAAATCGACTGAATGGTGGAACGACTGGTGGAATGACTGGTCGCTATGATGCGCACTGACCACCATGGGGCAGACACTCAATGCAGGAGCTGCCCCCATCCCACAGGCCCCAGGCCAGCCAAGACAGGTCCAGTGGGGGCCACCTGATCGCCCTGCCGGTCATCCCACAGATTGGCCCTGATCGCCGGCCTGGCCCAGAGACCCTACCCATGCACAAGTTTTGTGCACTGGGCCTCTAGTGATTTTTATAAGGGTATATTTGTGGTGTGTGGGAGTTGTATGAGTGAGATATGTGTGTGTTTGTGATATATATTTATGTATGAATACATATATCATACATGCATATACATATATGCTACAGTCTTATCTGTTATAGCAGAAAACCCTAGTAACAAGTTAAATGGATATCAGTTGGGAATGGGCCAAATAAATCATGATTTTATGAAGCAAGCTTTAAAAAGAATGAAGTAAATCTCTGTGCTGCTACGAATGTTCTCCAAGATATAAAATTAAATAAAAAGAAAAAAATGCTAAACATTGTGGATGATCTCTTTCATACAAATAAAATGATATACACATAGATACAATATGCTAGTCAATTATAACTTTACTTTTGAAGTGCATAAAAATGATTCTTAATAGAGTTGGAGAGAAAGGAGTGGGATTTGGAGGAGAGAGAATTTTACATCTTATCCAATGTCTTTCTAAACTGCATGGAAATTATACGTGTGTGTGATAATTTTATCATTGAAAAGTGTTAGGGCTTATCTAAAGAATAGAAGTTTTGTCCTGTATGCTTTTCAGCATTTGAAAATACCTATTATTAAAAATTTGTTAGCTAGAGTGGCAGCTGAGAGCCTATTTAGCGATATAAAATATTAAGAGAATTTAAACATTTTTGTCACTTTTTCTATAGTTATTAATGATGTGAGATGGAACCTAGAGTCCTCCCAGCCCTGTAGTCATTCCACTGCCTGTGGTGCCTCCTGCCAAGAGGAGCCTCGGCCGAGGTGACCTCTGAAGTTATGCCTGACACACGTATTTAACGACCACAGTTGCAGTTACCATTTCACATCCTGACAATGCACAAGGTTAAACAGACCTCATAGCCAGTAGTCCGGTAATTGAAAACACCAGGGCTTATGGTTCAGGGTTTAAATCTCCTAGCGTTTCAATTTCCATAATCAGGAGAGCCCAGATTTCTGAGCTGTGAGCCCTCTTACATAGAAGAGACCCGAGAAGGGATAGAGAGATCACTGTAGAATCCAGCAGGCACCACAGATCTGTACGTCACCTTTCGTGTCTGATTTCCAAATGTTATGTAAATAATATGTCTCCCGTAAGTACATAAATACAGCCTTCGTCAGTACATAAGCACTTATTTGAAATCAGGTTGTGAGACAAACTGGGGGGAATATCACTCATACCTCTAATTTAGGGGCTTGCGATTGAGATTACTTTGGAGTTAGCCCTCTTGTGGTTCATCCACAGAATCAATATTGTAAGACAGAGTAACCCCAAATCCATGCACATTAAATATACAGAGGGAATTACTGACTTCCCTCTCAGGACTGCAGTCATAGGCAGATGGCTAAATCAAGGGACACAAACATTATTATCTTTTTCTTCTTATTTTTGTTCCACTTTGCATGTTGGTGTAAGTCTCTCATATTGCATAGCTGCCTTTTTCCTATGTGACAAAAGGTTGTTCCTGGAAACCCTTGGCTCATAGGGTTGTACTTCTCTGTCTAGTGGGCTAAGAGGAGTCTTTTTCATAATGCCCATTACTCAGATAGTTCAAGGAGGACTCCTGTTGGCCTCTTGAGGGTCATGTGCCCATTTTGTGGCCATTGGTTCTAGAGGCAAGAAGTGCTGACCGGCCTGGCTTGGTTCATCTGCCCACTTCTGTAGCTGCAGCCAGTGATGAGAGTGCATCATGACTGGAAGCCCCAATAATATTTTCCCAAAGAGAACAGAATAAGTATGATGGACAACATTTTGGAAATGAAAAGAATAACACACAAAGACCAGTATCTTTTGTAATCTCCTACAGATATTAAAAGTCACCATTTCCCTTTCATGCTTACCTTAAATGTAACTCTACTCACCCCTGCTATAGCCACAAGTGGACTGAGGCGAGGGATTGTGACAGCGTTTGGGCACTACAGTTTTCAAGTATCTTCATCAATAAAATACATACCTAAATCTAATTGCCTTACCCCCATTTTTTCTTATTGTTTATAATAAAGTTTTGGGAATTTTCAAAGCCTTGACTCTTTTATCTTAATTAATTTTTTAAAAAGTTTTTGCTCCCCCTTACCCTTAAATTAATAAAGATTGAGAAAGGAAACTAAAACAATAGGCTCAATAAGTTACCTGAATGGTATTATGCAAAAGTCAGAAGTTAGCATAATGTCAGCAGCATGACTAAGTAAGATGTCCCTCGTTTGAATCCTCCCCTTCAGCAACAGCAACTTTGCATCTAGCCGTGGACCAAAGTGCCTTTGTGGGAGCTGTGGGGTCCAGCACCACACATCACATGACCTGGGAGGAGTCTCGCCTACAGGTATAAGCTGATAGACCTCCACTGGGGCTGTGGAGCCTGCAGTGGCCCATGAACCAGCTCCAGCCCCCTTGACTGTGGCCTGGCAGTCCCTGGAAAACAGTCCTAGACAATCACCAATCACCCTGGGATGAGAGCCTTTGTGGAAGCCAGGTTTCCAGCACTCTGGAGCAAAATAGAATTCTACTTTACATCACCTGCCCCTCTCCCTCGCCCCCCTCGGGGGCAGCATATTTTTGCACCAAGATAGATCTTCTTGGCCTGACTCCCCTTGGCTGGGGAAAGGGAGAGCCTGTGAGTGTGTGCCTGGTTTCTGCAGCTGTGTGCGATGCTGCCAAAGAGGCCCATTTCTGGATCAGCCCTTCCAGAGCACTGAGTCATGAACTGAATGGCTAGGGGTGGGAAGAAGCTGGGAGAGTGACAGATAAGATTCTGGGGTGGGAGAGGGGTAGTTAAAGGAATGTGGATCCTACTAACTGCTTCTCAGACTTTATCAAGAAGCCCACCCATGAGCTTCTGGGCAAGCCTTGTCCATGGGCACCCTCAGTGCTCTGTGTGCCTCACCCACACACCCCCTCACCCTGTAGCTGACTGTGCACACTTCCACCAGTGGTGAGAGCAAGCTTTGGCAGATGGCTAGTGAGCATGCATAGACATACAGATGGCCAGCAAGTATATGAAAACATCACTAATCATCAGGGGAATGCAAATCAAATGCTAATCACTAATCATCAGGGAGATGCAAATCAAAACCAGGATGAGCTATCTATCACCTCACACCTGTTAGAATGGCTATTATCAAAGATGGATAAGTGTTGGTCAGGATGTGCCTGCTGGTGGGAATGTAAATTCGCACAGCTACTGTGAAAAAAAAAAGTATGGAGGTTTCTCAAAAAATTAAAAATAGAACTTCTAGCAATCCTACTACTGGGTATATATCCAAATCAAGACCTTGAAGAGTTATTTGCACCTCCATGTTTATTGCAGCATTATTAACAAAAGGCAAGACATGAAACAACCTCAGCATTCGCTGATGGACAAGAGGATAAAGAAAATGTAGTATGTATGGTGAATGGAATATTATTTAGCTATGAGAAAGAAGGAAATCCTGCCTTGGCAACAGCATGGATGGACTTTGAGGGCATTATGTTAAGTGAAGTAAGTCAAAGAATGGCAAATACTGTTTGATCTCATATGTGGAATCTGAAAATGCTGAACTCATGGAAACACAGAGTAGAATGGTAGGGGAAATGGGGAGATATTGGTCAAAGAGTAGAAATTTCCCATTGTAAGATAAACAAGTTTTGGGGATCTAATATACAGCATGGTGATTAAAGTTAATAATACTGTATTATACAGGGTGTCCCCAAAAATGTATACATACTTTAATAGCTGATCCTATACATTTTGAAAATGAAATTTATTTTTAAGAAACACTGCCTTTATATTTATTCAAAGTGTACATACTTTTTTTGGGACACCCTATATACGTGAAAGTTGCTAAAAGAGTAGATCTTAGATGTGCTCACCACAAAAAAGAAATGTTAACTAGGGTCTAATCTCCAAAATTTATAGGGAACTCATACATCTTAACAAAATGAAGATAAACATCCAGTCAAGAAATGGGCAAAGGACTTAAATAGACACTTTTTGAAAGTGGACATACAGAAGGCCAAAAGACATATGAAAACATGCTCAAAGTCACTAATCATCCGACAGATGCAAATCAAAACGACAATGAGGTACCATCTCACACCTGTCAGAATGGCTATCATCAACAAATCAACAAATGACAAGTGCTGGTGAGGATGTGGAGAAAAAGGAACCCTCATGCCCTGCTGGTGGGAATGCAGACTGGTACAGCCACTGTGGAGAACAGTATGGAGTTTTCTCAAAAAACTAAAAATGGAACTTCCATTTGACCCAGTAATCCCACTTCTAGGAATATATCCTGAGAAATCAGAAACACCAATCAGAAAGGATATATGCACCCCTATGTTCATAGCAGCACAATTTACAATAGCTAAGATTTGGAAACAGCCTAAATGCCCATCAGCAGATGAGTGGATTAGAAAACTGTGTACATCTACACAATGGAATACTATGCTGCTGTAAAAAAGAAGGAACTCTTACCATTCACAGCAGCATGGATGGACCTGGAGAGCATTATGCTAAGCGAAATAAGCCAGTCAGAGAAAGATAAATATCACATGATCTCACTCATTTGTAGAATATGATGAATAACATAAACTGATGAACAAAAATAGATCCAGAGACTGAGAAGCATTGAACAGACTGTCAAACCTCAGAGCCAAAGCAGGGAGGGGGAGGGTGAGGGATGGGTAAGAGATCAACCAAAGGACTTGTATGCATGCATATAAGGATAACCAATGGACACAGACACTAGGGGGTGGTGTGTGTGTGAGAGCATGTGTTGGGGGTGGGAGGGGCTGAGGAGAGGTCAGTGGGGGAAAAAGGAGACACATGTAATACTTTAAAAAATAAATAATTTAAAAAATGGTAACTATGCAAGATGAATGTTAGCTTATTCTGTTATGGAAACCATTTCACAATAGATCAGTATTTCAAATCATCATGTTATATACTTTAAACTGATACAATATTACATCTCAATAAAACTGGAAAAAAGGAAGGAGTTAATCATGCATATGGAGTTTATATGGTACTGTGTGTAGTTTTATTACTGCAGGGAGGAGGAGAACCCCCTCCCCCTCTCTAATTCCAGTGGAAGATTCCACTTTCAGTGATGTAATCAGGGGACTACCATTACTTTATGGCTTTGGTTAGGGATGATGTGAAAAGTCTGTTTCTGATCAGAGAAATGATTAAGATTTTATAGACACTGGGTCCTTTTCTGAATGGAACTATGTAATCTCTCTTATCATAGCAACTCAACTAATAAGCTGCCTGGAGCACTAGGTGAATATTTCTTATTTCCAAAATTGTCTCATGGCTCTTTGTAACTAGGAAGCTTTGATTCATGACAAGTTTCTTCAAGTAATTTCTGAGGTGTGTTGTCCCTTAAATGGCCTCAAAGTATAGTTTAGACAATAAGTTATGGAATATCAAAGCTATGGAATCATCATTTTTAAAAATATACTTTCAAAACTTTACTCCATCTTCTAAAAAAATGCATATTTGAGTCTGTTGGTCCAGTATTTTACGTGAAGAAACAAGTGGATTTCAGGCATAAGTACATTACTAAGGGAGGCAGGAAGGCTGAGAGGTTATGATTATAATAGTTTGAAGTCAGGGAATCCTGAGATTTAATTTTGACTTTGCTGCATTAAGTTCCTTGGATGAAGTTTCTTTGCCTTTCTGAGTCTCAGTTTTCTTCTTACCGACATAACAGTACTTATTGATAGTGCTGTTGCAAATGTTAGTGACATAATATTGGTAAATATGACTATATGCCCAGAATGCACACGAATGTGTGTTTGTTTAAATTGCTGATGTTACTTTTGACTGTTATTATACAGTTTTAATACATTATAGGGGGAAAATCTGTCAAAATCTAGGCAAGATAGTCTATCCCCCTTTATTGATTTCTTATTCTGTATACTTATTTATGGACTAAGCTATGTGAACCTAAATTTTTCTTTGTAAGGTGACTATTTTAACTGTTGCTTAAACCTCATCAGGTGCCATATTTGCAGATGTTTCTGCATTTGCCCTGAAATTGTAAAGATATTGCCTACTGTGTCACAGAGGGATCCCTGCTTCCCCCTTACGTGGGAAGTTTCCATAAGAGTTGGTGTAGAAAAAGCCTTATCTCCCTTGGGAAAGTAGTCAGTTTCCTCTTCTCAAAATGCTTATGTGACTTATCACCTTTTCCTCTTTGTCTTGTTTGCCAGGAAGATTATAGTTGGTCTTTTCACTCAACATAACCACTTGACTCATTGTTATATTTTGAATATTTACTTTTCTCCTCTTGTGTAAAACTCTTAGCTAAATAATTTATTATGTCTTTATTTTACCCACTGCCTCTTATCCTTTTGGGAAAGAGGTGAGGTAAAAATTTATATACACTGTATATATATATATATATACATATTATATATAATATTATATATACCTATTATACATACATATACATAATATATACATATTATATATACATATTATATATATATTAGAGACCCGGTGCACAAAAATTTGTGCACTCGGGATGGGGGGGGGGGGGGAGGGAGAGTCCCCCAGCCCGGCCTGTGCCCTCTCGCAGTCTGGGATGCCTCGGGAGATAACAACCTGCTGGCTTAGGCCTGCTTCCGGGTGGGTGGCAGAGGGCACGCCCAATCCCTAGGTGCAGCCCTGGTCAGGCTCAGAGCAGGGCCGATTGGGGAGTTGGGGCGCCGCCCCCTGTCATGCACAGAGCAGGGCGGATTGGGAGGTTGCGATGCCACCCTCAGTCACGCTCAGGGTAGGGTCGATTGGGGGGTTGGGGCATCGCCCCCTGTCACACTCAAGGCAGGGTCGATAGGGAAGTTGCAGCGCCACCACCTGTCACGCACAGAGCAGGGCGGATCAGGGGGTTGTGGCGCTGCACCCTGTCACTCACAGAGCAGGGCCCATCAGGGGGGTTGGGGCTCCGTACCCTGTCACACACAGAGCAGGGTCGATGAGGGGGTTGGGGAGCTCCCCCCTGTCATGCACAGAGGAGGACCCATCAGGGGGTTGAGGAGCTCCCCCATGTCATGCACAGAGCAGGGCAGATCAGGAGGTTGGGGCGCTGCACCCTGTCACACTCAGGGCAGGGCCAATGGGGAGGTTATGGCTCTACCCCGTCACACACAGAGCAGGGCCCGTGGGGGGGGGGGGGGGGGGGGCTTGGGGCGCCGCACCCTGTCACACACAGAGCCGCAGAGCGATCAGGGGATTGGGGAGCTCCCCCCTATCAGGCACAGAGCAGGGCTGATCAGGGGGTTGGGGCACCTTCCCCTGTCACGAACAGAGCAGGGCTGATCAGGGGGTTTGGGCGCTGACCCCTGTCACGCTGATCCCAGTGCCGGGAGGCATATTACCCTTTTACTATATAGAATAGAGGCCTGGTGCATGGGTGGGGGCTGGCTGGTTTGCCCTGAAGGGTGTCCTGGATCAGGGTGGGGGTCCCCACTGGGGTGCCTGGCCAGCCTGGCTGAGGGGCTGAGGGCTGTTTTCCGGCTGGCAGGTTACTAAAAGCTCCTAACCGCTCCTTTTTTTCTTTTTCTTTTTTTTAATTTATTCTGGGCCAGCTTTAGCTCTGAGGCCTCGCTGCTGAAAACATTGATACAATGTTGCGGTCAGGCTGGCTGAAGGCCGGCTGACTGAAAGCTGGTTTCTGGGGTTTTGTTTAGCTTCTATATTTGCAACATAGTTGCTTAGAGTTGCAGCTGAGAGGCCGGCAAGTGCGGGGAACGTTGGAGTCCGCAGTCACTGGAGCAAGCAAGCCTCCCTGTTTGCTTCAGTGCATGGCTGCCGGCCGCCATGTTGGCTGACAGTTAATTTGCATAAGGATATGCTGATTAGCCAATGGGAAGTGTAGCAGTCGTACGCTAATTACCATCTTTCTCTTTTATTAGTGTAGATATCTTCATGCAGAAATATTTTCTTACTAATTTTTATTTGAAAGTTTGCCTACCAAGTTGAAGTCTTGATATTAACAATTTCTTTAATCCAATTAGTGCTCCCCCACCCCCCTTTGTTCATTTCCTTCACATGTTTGTCCAACAAATATGTCTGGTGCTTGACATGTTGAATTTTTTGGTGGGGGAGGTCTCTATGAAAGTGAATTAACTTGTCATCAGAGAGCATATGTCCTAACAGGGTGTATGAACTCTTGAGAGGAAGAATAGGCCTAATGAGATCAGGGTTATTTTCCATTAAAAAGAGAGAGAGAGAGAGAGAGAGAGAGAGAGAGAGAGAGAGAAAGAGAGAGAGAGAGAGAGAGAGAGAGAGAGAGAAAGAGAGAGAGAGAGAGATTTGAATACCCTGCTAATTCTGCTGTAAAATGATAGGTTGGAGAAAGTCCTGGGATTTTTTCTGACATTATTACTGAATCTAATGGGATTCCACTTTTGCCCACAGCATCAGGTGAAATTGGTTTTCCTGTTCATTTTCTTGCTGCCTTTTCTACCATAGGTACAAAAAAGATGTCCTTTCATATCTGTGAGGAAAGAGAATGAATTTTGTTTGTCACATTCCTGATTAGGCTTTTAAAGACAGGGAGAAAATATGCCTGCTTGTTGAATCCCATTTTCTTGTCATTTTATACTACACTTTGTCTCAGGACAACTTAACTATCCTTGCTAAATGTTGTCATATTTTCCTCCTTGTGGGTGTTCAAGGCAACAAGAGGTTCTTATCCTATTTCATGAAGAAATGCAGTGTATTATTAATCACGATTATTTTGTTCACACGTGAACGTGTCTCAGCAGAGCTTGGATTGCACCAAGGATAACTCTTTCTAGGTGAAGGGGTATGTTCAGGTCATCTCAGAGATTGGTTTTGACTTTAACATGATGGCACATTTCTTTTCAGAAAGCTGCTGCCCTGTGTTAGGGTTAATGGCACTCATTTTGCACTTATTTTCTCAAGCCTATTGAACTACCACTGTGAGTTTTATGTCATGCTGGGACCTGGCCTGAATATAACTATGACATTCTGAACCTTAAAATGGGGGTAAGGCCTGGAAGTAGGAACACAAGGTGGTTTGTAGGTATTTAATAATTGGTCTGCTCTCAGATTTTGATTCTAAGAATAAGCACTGCATATGGGAAGAGCATAATGAGTTTGGTGGAGCCCCATTATTGAAGTTGGGATGACCAATGGCCCTAGTTTATAGCACTGGAAGTCCTGGATTGCAGGAAGCTCCTCAGTCGGGTCACAGCTGTCCAATAATATGACCATAATTGGTTTGAACTCTAGGATCTTAATTTCTAGTAAGGCTGTCTTAAACACAGAATTTTGTTTTCAAGAATATTACTCCAACTTATTAGCCTAAGTAAAGAGAGTTTATTATAAGGAGTCTTATGGAAGTCAAAGAAAAACTGAGCAACTAGGAAATGTGAGACTCAGGTGGCCCTGAAGACCTCAACAGCTCAAGTTCAAGGAATTGTAATCTCATATTCTGCCATTCATATGAGCTAGTTTCCGACTCCCTCAGGCTCCATGCCCCTTAGTTCAGATTTTTGAGAAGAAGAATGTGAGTGGCTCAACCATACCCATGGATTGGTTCCTCTTAGGTCTTGTGTTTAAACTTGATCTATTTAGCATGGGCTGAGAGTCCAGGTAGAGATCATTGCAACTGACTGCCTAGCATCCACCCCACCCCAGCTGATCTTTGTAATTCTGGTCCCCTTGCCTATAGTTCACTTAGGAATGAACATGTTCCAAATTCTGGTCAATGAGACCTGAGGAGAATCTTCTGGAAGGCTCTGGGAATGCTCATAAATCCTCAGAATAAGACACCATGTCCTCTGCATACTGTTGTGCTTGCTTGTGTTGCCATCTTGCTCATGGCCAGAGGATGAGGGCAACACAAGAAGCGCAGAACAGAGAGGCAGGAAAATCCAGATTCTTTGATGACCTCCTTGAGTCAGTGAATCAACCCAGGGTGTGTCTCACCCTGGACTTCCTGTAATTAGAGAGTTAAAAAATTCTTTCTTTGTTCAAGCCCTTTGAGAAATGTGTAATGTATTCTATATCTTAGGATGTATATTGCATGCTAGGATAATAATAATTAATAATAATAATACATCCTAACAAACACCAACTGGTTCAGCTGGCAGAAGCTGGTAGGGCTGCTCCTATGGGTGGAATATACTCGTTAAGAAAGCATTAGAGGAAAGAAAATGAGGGGCATTGCTTCTTCATGGGTAAATCAGAGATTACTGCAGCTCCTCTTTTTTGAACTTGACTCTTATTTTGAGTGAGCTGGATGCATATTCCCTCTCTCTTTAATGCAAATAAAAGATCCTACATTTTTTTTTTACTTACAGATGCAGTGGCTCTAACCACAATCTAAGAAGAGCCCCAATAAGCAATGAGTCCTGCTATCTATTAGTTGCCAGAAGGAAGGACCTCAAAAATGGAATCGCCATGATAGGTTAGACATATAATATTAACTGGATTATAATTAACTCTATTCAGGAAAGTGTATTATCTGGTTACACAGGATACACCTTGTAAACAATTCATTTTAGAGTGTGTACAAGGAAGTTTCATTCTCAATAGAGCAAATATATATACTAGAGGCTCGGTGCATGAAAATTCATGCACTAGGAGGGTCCCTCAGCCTGGCCTGGCCTGCCCCCTCTCACAGTCCGGGAGCCCTCAGGGGATGTCCTACTGATGGCTTAGGCCCGCTCCCCATAGGGAGCGGGCCTAAGCCGCAGCCTGGCCTCCCTCTGCGAGAGGCGACTGAGCCGATCAGGGAAAGGTGCTGTCCCCATAACCCCACTGCTGGCTGCCACAGCAGCTGGCCCTCGGCCCTCGCAGCCACCGCAGCTTTGTCAAGAAGGATGTCTGGAAGATATCTGGTCTATCCGGTCTAATTAGTATAATATATATATATATATATATATATATATATATATATATTAATGGCCAAACTAGGCATTTGATAATATCTATTTATATATTGCTCAGGCTTGGAATGTCTGTGTCATTGAACTCTGGGTATCAGGATTGTTGATTCATCTGTGAGTTAGACTGGGAGAATCTTGGATATCTCCATGTTAAGAGGGATGCTTGATGGGAAGGAGGCTATTCTTTCCAGGCCAAACAAGAACATGTCATCCTATCTAATAAAAGACAAATAGGGTAATTAACCGTACCTCCGATATGCTTCCCATTGGCTAATCAGGGAGATATGCAAATTAACTGCCAACCAAGATGGCGGCCGGCAGCCATGCAGCTGAAGCGAACATGAGGCTTGGTTGCCCTGGCGATGGAGGAAGCCAAGGTTCCCCACCTGCCGCAGCCCGACTCTGAGCTGCACTCTAAGCAACAATGTTGCAATTATAGAAGCTAAACAAACCCCAGATACCTGCTTTCAGCAGCAGAGGCCTCAGAGCTGGAGCCAGGTCTCAGCTCCAGTGACAGCCATAGAAGGTAAATAAATCCCAGAATAAAAAAGAAAAAAGAAAAAAAGGAGAGGTTGGGAGCTTCAGTCACCCGCCAGCCTGAAAATGGCCCTCAGCCCCTCGCCCAGACTGGCCAGGCACCCCAGTGGGGACCCCCACCCTGAAGGGGGTGCGACCAGCTGCAAACAGCCATTAGCCCCTCATCCAGGCTGGCCAGGCACCCAAGCGGGACCCCCACCCTGATCTGGGACACCCTTCAGGGAAAACCAGCTGGCCCCCACCCATGCACCAGGCCTCTATCCTATATAGTAAAAGGGTATATGCAAACTGACCCTAACAGCAGAAAGACTGGGAATGACTGGTCACTATGACACACACTGACCACCAGGGGTCAGACGCTCAATGCAGGAGCTGCCCTCTGGTGGTCAGTGTGCTCTCACATGGGGAGCTCTGCTCAGCCACAAGCCAGGCTGATGGCTGCCAGTACAGCAGTGGTGGTGGGAGCCTCTCCTGCCTCCTCAGCAGCACTAAGGATGTCCGACTGCAGCTTAGGTCTGCTCCCCACTGGCAAGTGGACATCCCCTGAGGGCTGCCGGGCTGCCAGAGAGATGCCTGATTGCCATCTTAGGCCCAATCCTCCGAGGAGCAGGCCTAAGCCAGCAAGTGGTCATCCCCAGAGGGTTCCCAGACTGCGAGAGGGCACAGGCCGGGCTGAGGTACCCCCCTGCCCCCCGAGTGCACAAATTTTTGTGCACCGGGCCTCTAGTCTATATATATAAAACCCCAAAATGCAAATAGACCGATCAACCATCACTATGATGTGTGCTGACCACCAGGGGGTGCACGCGGAACATGGCGGGCATCGGCAGCAGGTGGCAGAGCGTGTAACATGGCGGGCATTGGCCGCATCTGGATGGCGGAGCAGGTGAGCAGGAGTGCCAGACCAAGGCGGGGCACTGGCTGCTGTCATCAGGGCGAGCCTCTGGTGGTTACTGAAAATTCTTTGTTCCTGTATGCCACGGTCCCATTGGGTGCTTGCACCTGCTGCCAGCGCCTGCACCTGCTGCCGGTGCTGGCCCCCCTCGCAACTGCTGCCAGCTCCGGAGCCACCGCTTGCATCCGCTGCTGGCACCCAGCGCCAGCACTGATCGCTCGGTGCCATCAGTGGGTGCGAGTGGCAGCTGCTGGCCCTGATCACCCCTCAGGGCTTCTCCATCTCCCTCTGCTTCTGAGGGGCGATTGGGGCTGGCAGCGCCTCTCGGACCTGTTGCCGGCGACAGCCCTGCTCACACCCACAGCTGGCACTGAAGCCGTCAGATGGTGTGAGCGGGGCTGGCACCATTAACACGTGGGAGCGGCGGCAGTGGGAGTAGAGCTGCCAGCAGACAGGCAACCGGGGGGGCCTCGGCAGAGGGGCCTGGCCGGGGCATGGAGGATGGGCTTACATATGTCCCTGTGTCCACCATAGCCTCGGGGACCACAGTTCCTTTCAAGGTGCACAAATTCGTGCACTTGGCCCCTAGTTTTAGAATAACCTGACTGGCTATTAGAGCTGGCTTCATAAGTGTGTGACCTATGCAGTTACATAGGGCCCCACCTTCAGAAGGGTCTTTTGCTTGGCTTAATATTCTACTATTATCATCTGGAAATTCTTTTTTTTATATATATATATTTTATTGATTTTTTACAGAGAGGAAGGGAGAGGGATAGAGAGTTAGAAACATTGATGAGAGAGAAGCATCGATCAGCTGTCTCCTGTACAGCCCCTACTGGGGATATGCCTGCAACCAAGGTACATGCCCTTGACCGGAATCGAACCCAGGATTCTTCAGTCCGCAGGCCAACGCTCTATCCACTGAGCCAAACTGGTGGGGGCTGGAAATTCTTAATAATTTTGAACAAGGGGCTCCACAGTTTTATCTTGCATGGGTGCCTGCTTATGATTCTATACACTCTGGGTCTTCTAGCACCAAATAGTTATATTCTTGACCCTGATTAAAGAATATGTGTTGAACACACCTCTTGGTTCTTATCAAAAGCTCATAAAGCAGTGTTTGTGAAGACTGGTGGAAGGGTTTGTGGCCTTGCCACTCTTCTAAACATGCTAAAATCAATTTCTGGATTAAGCCACTGATCTCAGTGCCTGGACCTCATCATTTGCTGCCCTCATCCCCCGCCCCCAATTGCTTTATTGAATTGACCTTTGGTGATGACCCTTCATATTGAAGGATGTCTAAAAAGTCTGTATGCCACTCATCATTGTATTTACCAGGAAGGTGTTGAGGAGTTGTTTATAACATTATGCAGTATCCTTATGGGGATCGATGCAAGCTCTTTCTCTTTGTTCTCAGTACCAAGAATGCTTTTCATGACCAGTTTAACTGGTTACCTTTTGGATATAGAATCCTATGGCTGTGTTTCCTTGTTTGTCTTGGTTGCTAGAAAGCTTAGAAACAAGTAACTAAGGAGTGAGTGCACAAACCTCATAGTAAGCATTTAGTATAGTAATTTTATCCTTGCTTTCATCTTATCTTCCACACCTCATTTTCCCTCTGCCTTCATTTTCTCACCCACTTATTTTTTTAAATAACAAACTATTGTTGTTGTGGCATGTGCAATATTGCAAGCAACCTTAAATTCTTCTGGAATATGGTGCATAATAACTATATAGCAAATGTTATTTCTTAAATATACTGTGTTTCCTACTGTGTTTTCAATTGGGAAACATATAAGGGAAACATTCTTAAAGGGTAGCAAGATTTGAGGGATAAAGAACAATGACTTTTTCTTTACTATGTAGGGATATAAAGGAGTCATTTTATTTTATTTATATATTTTTAAAATATATTTTTATTGATTTCAGAGAGGGACGAAGAGGGAGAGAGAGAGACAGAAACATCAATGGTGAGAGAGAATCATCAATTGGCTGCCTCCTGCACGCCACCTCCCCCCTCCTCACCCCCACCTCAGGGGATCGAGCTCGAAACCCAGGAAATGTGCCCTTGCCTGGAATTGAACCTGGGACCCTTCAGTCTGCAGGCTGATGCTCCATCCACTGAGCCAAACCAGCTAGGGCCAAATGAGTCATTTTAGAATATTGTTAATGTGAGGAATGATAAGGAAAATGTTTGGTAATAATAAAACATGACTTCAAAATAGACTTACCTGAAAACCACTTGTATTTGAGTATTTACTTCATGGTGACTCTTCATACTGCCATCTCTTTGTGTCTCATTCTCTTCTCTGAAGAGTAGATATTAACCTACCATATGTTTCCAAATATTTAGAAGAGGTATTAATCACCAGAGTTAAAAGGAAGTACAATTGCCTTTAACGTTGGTATTTTTGTAAGCACAAATAATTTATTATTGTTGTTTTTAATAAAGCTACCTTTATTTCAGTGCTATCCCATCTAGGTTTTTCTTTTCCTTTTTTGTGTGAAAAGTAGGTCACTTACTAGATATGAAATAAGTTTAGGAAGAAGTATGAAATTGTAATATGTAGCTTTATGTTCTCATTTCAAAACTTGCAGTGTCATGCTTTCTTGTGACATCTTTGATCTAATAATTCATTCAGTATCCATTCACACATGTTTATTATGTGTCAGGCATTGTTCTAGGTTATGGAAATACCCCAGTGAATGATAAGCATCCTGTCTCCATGGTGCTGACATTCTAGTGATTTCCCCCAAAACTATCTCCTTGTATTTCTTGATTTTATGACTGTTTTCTGCAATGCTTTCTTTTATTTTCTTATTGGCATGTTAAAATCAACTTTGCCTGAGATACATCAATCTGGGTGTTTCTCTTTCTTTTTTTACTTAACAAAATAACTGGAAGTTTCATTTGATTTGCTAGCAAACTACTTACTTTACTGATTATGGAGGTTATATGTTGTGCTTGATTTGGGCTAATTTACATAATTTCCTGATTAAGCTACACATTAACCTTTTGACCTTTGTACCTCTTCAAAGGTAGAGATTAATTAGCCTGCACAATTTGATAGAAAGAATTTACATCTGCCAAAATTTTTTTCTTTTGCCTCAATTAGTAGACACTTCTGATAATATGTAGATTTTCTTCCAGGCTAAATATGAATGCGTTATTTTCCTCTGGTAGGAACTGCACCATTCATGGAGCATTGTCCATATTTTTAAAAAACGATACCACTTCTTCTTCCAAGCAAGTAAAAAAAAAAAGAAGGAATTTGCCAAAGGAGGATAGCAATTTCTTAGCCCAAATAACTTCTTTGCTTTTCTACTCAGAAGGAACAAAAAGAGTGATCCTACTTGCAAAAACACCTGGCTTTGCAGTTAGCACTGACATGCATATGTAGTACAAGGCCTGGTTGGAAGAGGATTGAAGTTTCTTTTCTGGAAGGAATACCATTTAACTCTTCAAGTCACTTGTCAGACCAGGAGGGGAAAAGCCACCTTGAAATAGCTTTGTCCTGAGGATAATTCTGAAGGAAAGAAATATCACCATTTTTGGGGGGTGGGGGAGGGGGGTGGGTGGATATGGCTTGACAAAGGCCTAGGTATTTGTAAGCTGTGATCCTATGCTTTCTAAGGCTCACTGTTATAGCAGCTCTCTGGTGGAATACATAGGCTCTAGGACAGTGATGGCGAACCTATGACATGTGTGTCAGAGGTGACACGTGAACTCATATTTTTTGGTTGATTTTTCTTTGTTAAATGGCATTTAAATATATAAAATAAATATCAAAAATATAAGTCTTTGTTTTACTATGGTTGCAAATATCAAAAAATTTCTATATGTGACACGGCACCAGAGTTAAGTTAGGGTTTTTCAAAATGCTGACACGCCGAGCTCAAAAGGTTCACCATCACTGGCCTAGGATGTCATTCTCTCTTTCTAGCCTAGAGGAAGCTAATCATGAAGAAAAGAGAAGGCTCAACTGGCAATGTGGTTTCAACATTGGGACTTACAGGTCGGGGTGAAGGGCTGATAGTGACTTTAAGATTCACTCTATGTACCTACCTTGGCATTGCTTTAGGAGGAGAGGCTGCATGTTACCATAGCTTAGTGGAGGTGGGCAAAGTGGGGGCGAATGGAGATGAAAAGAGACTTTGCTTGGGGTGCTGGGCACACGATGCAGTGTGCAGATGATGCTTTGTTGACTTGTACACTTGAAACCTGGATGGTTTTGTGAACCAATGTCACTCATTTAAAAAAAAAAAAAAAGACCTTGGGAGTCAGGGGTTAACCCAGAGGGAACAGGATCTCCTTTCCTTGGTAAACCAGCTTGGCTGTGCAAGGATCTGAGCCACAAGGAGCATAAACAAGGGACAAAGGCCTTGGGGCTGCATGAATTCCCAGTAGCGATTTTGTGTGGCCGCTGCAAAAGCAATCTCCACTGGAAAGTGAAAATTGCTGGGACCTGAGCAGAGTTCCTCATTTTCTCAATTCCAGGCCTTTGTAATGAGGATTTTTAGGAAACTCTCAAGACTCTTGAACAAATCCTGGGGGAGGGAAAACCTCCCAAAGGGGGAAACTTTGTGCTGATCTGTCAGGCTGGGGTGGGTGATGGTTGCTAGAGATGGAGCTTTTTAAATTTTGGGGGAAAAAGAGAAAGAAAGAAATGAAGTGGCATAATCCAATTACGTACATGATGTTAGTTCATTTAAGACACGTGCATGAATTGATTGCGACCACTTTTCTAAAACAACAAAAGACAGCTGTGGGTACTGTAACAGGAACATTTTAGTTAAGCAGCACTTTTAATTCACTTGGTGAAATAACTAGTCGGGCCTTTCCAGTAGTTACTATGTGTAGTATCATTACCAATTAAACTGTTCCACTTAACTATGAGTCTTTGAGTAGGCTTCCTTACTATTGGAGAAAAAGAGTATCCTATAATTTTACAATTCCTCATGAGCCAGAGAAAATGGAGTGAATTTGATCCCTTTTCAGTCTAACACTTTTCTAGTCTTGACACATAGAAATAGTTTTCTTAGGCTCTAGGAGGGACTCTATTTGATTCTCTCAGCAGAAGATAGTCTCTTCCTAGAGCTTTACTATGGAGCTTTGTTTTTTCTTCCTCCCAGCACTCCAGCCAGATGTTACCTTTTCTGTATTACGACTGGCTGTAATGTCCGCGGGCCCCAGCAAAGCTCGCCAAGGGCACTTGGCACATAGCGGCTCAGCAGAATGTGAGGATCAGTTTCTCACAGACCTACAAAAATCATAGAGCACATGTCTCTTTTCCATTTCAGGAATTGTGTTCTAAACTCTCAACATTTGATGGCCATGAAAAGCTATGGCAGGAGTAATAGGTCTAGTGAAGCCCAGCACAGTGCCTAGCATGTAACAGATGCTCTGCAAATGTCTGTTGAAAAAATAAATCAATAACTGCTTATTGAGAAAATATAATCTCTTTGGAAGGGAAGGGACAAATTAGCAATATTACATTTGCAGACTTACAAAGTATCTTCATAAAATCGCAAGGCATAACTATTTAAAAGAATTCTGATTAGTGATACTTAAAAAAAGTACATGCCCTTTTTGCATGCTGTTTTCTATCTGACTGGTGAGCGTAAGCAAGGAAAGGCATCACAGAAACTAATTGCTAGTTCTGTTGTTCAGGGATAAGGATTTTACTCTTTCAAATTTTCAATAAACTTTAAAGGCTCTCGAACTTTCAAGGCTTTCAAGTCATAGGGACGCAGAAACCTGAAACTTACACTGTACTTCGTGTAACCCCAATGTGCAGGATTAATTTTAATGATCTTAGCAGGTCTAAAAAACCCCATAGCACCCTGTGAAAATTTACTCATATAACCACTTTTATGACATATAGCAGGGTAGAAAGAGGATTTCTCAGGGTACCAATCAATTATGAGCACAGTAATTTTGTTTTCAAAGTAGTGACATTGAGCCAGAAATAACAGACATACACAGGTATTTAATGCCTTCAAAACAGGTTTAGACTCTACTGCATCACCCCTTCTCTACATAAAACGGGCATGGCTGACCTTTCTCCTTGGAAGCTTCCTCGTGAAGAAAAGATGACCAACTCCAGTAGTGACTCCAAACCACTAGTTGGTGGACCAGCTGCATTGGAATGAGCTGGAAAGCTTGCCAAAATATTGATTTTGGGGCCACACTCAAGATTATGACTAAATAGATCTTGGTGAGGCCCAACTATGTGTGTGAATTTAAAGTTTTTATTTCTGGTGATAGAATGGTAAGATTATTGAAGAAACCTTTCCTGACATACATCTAAAAATACCCAGTAAGACATTTCTCTTTCCCTCTCTCTCTTTCTCTCTCTCTCTCTCTCTCTCTCTCTCTCACACACACACACACACACACACACACACACATGCATACACACTTTAAATGTAGCTGAGTTGGGGACAGAATAATGGTATTCTTTGGGTTCAGGTATGATAAGGAAGTTTGACTCTATAGAATTAAGTAATGTCCCAAACCTGGCCTTGGCCTGGTGTAGCTGCTGAATGCCAGTGGTCTGCAGCCTGGGGTTTAGTAGGCCTCCTGTGCACTGAGTGGGAAACGAAGCCTAGGGCTCCAGGCAGAGTAGGAGGTCAGATCAGAGTGTGCGTGCAAACCCAGGACCCCCAAAGACAATATGCTCAGTGTGTGCCAGAAAGTTGTCTGCCCTGGGGTAATGTGGACATGTACCTGTTTTAGCCTTGTCTCTGGATGGAACAATGAAATAAGAAAATTGCCTCCTCTGATAATTCCTGAACTCAAGTTCACACTCATGGAAGATTTTGGATTGAATTCCCACTAACCTGTGTGTGCCTAAACACTCCAAGCTGTATGTTAAACATGAGATGGCCCTGCTTGGTATGGCCTCTCAGTGGCAAGCAGAAACCAAAGGTATACACTTTAAACAGGGCCTCAGAAAAGCCCTATAGATGAGGTTCTGAGTAAATGAACTCATAATGTAAAAAATCCCTATGGACATGAGGAAATAAGCCACTATAAGAGAGAAATCACAGGAACAAAGAACTACAGAGCAGATGTGCAAAAGCTATAGGCATCGGAAGAATCAGGTATCAAATATAACATGTAATAAAAAATTGAAGTTATTTATTTTACAATGAAGAATAAGAAGATGCCCACTATTATTGCTGTATATTCTCCAACTGGGGCAGGAATGAATCAAGGAACTGTAGTTTATGGGTACATTTTTGAGACTAATAAACAAAAACATAATATGTCTGTATTAGTTTGCTAGGGTCAAAACAAAGTACCACAGACTGAATGGCTTAAGTAGCAGAAATGTATTCTTTCACAGTTCCAAAGACCAAAGTCTGGGATCAAAGTGCTGGCAGGTGAGTTCCTTCTGAGGCCTCACTCCTTGGCTTGTGACAGCCGTCTCTCCCTGTATCTGTACGTAGTGTTCCCTCTGTGCATCGCTGTGTACAGAGTTCCTGTTTTTATCAGGATACCACTCATATTGGGTTGGGACCCATCCCCATGAACTAATTTTAACTTAATTATCTCTTTAAAGACCCTGTCTCCAAATACAAACATATTCGGAAGTATGAGAGGGTTAGGGCTTCACCATATGAGTTTGGGGGTACATAATTCAGCCCATAGCAAGGGACAAGGGTAATAAGTCCAATAGGGTAAAATAGGCGGGCGGATGGTTGGGACTAGAAGCTGCAATTTTAAATTGGGTTGTCAGGGAAAGTCTTGCTGATAAAGTGACACAATGCAAAGACCTCAAGGAGGTGAGGAAGTGGGCCATACATACATATGTCAGGGATGTCTGGTGTGTTCCAGAAAAAGCAACAAAATTCAATTTCATACCCCTGATGTCAGCAACAACTCTCAGGTCTGAGGATAACAGTTTTTGGCAAGAAAGTGAAGGAATAGAAATTCTTATATACTGCTGGTGGGAGGGATATAAGTTGATATAAACACTTTGGGAAATATGTAGATCTTTCCAAGTAAGAATGGAGATGACTATGGCCTACGAGCATTTCATTCCTAAGTTTGCTCACAAAGAAACTTGTGTCTAAACATTGGGAGAGGAGTGAAAGAATATTTATGCCAACATGGTAACATTCATAGCAGCAAAAAATTGGAAACAACTCCAGTATTAATCACAGAAGAATTAATAAAGTTCATGTGTTAATAAATGAAATACTATATAACAGTAGAAGTGGATGAAATATAGCTCTGTGTATCAACATGGATGACTTATCAGAAATAATGTTGAGCATATATATAGTATACTTCTGTATCAGTAAAGTTCATAAACAAGCAAAATCAAAGTATTTCTTTTATGGATATGCTTATGCCCACACATGCACACAGCATCCACACATTTGTGATAAAGTTGCAGAGAAAAGCCAGAGGATGGTTAACAAGTATTCAAGCAAGGAAGTAACTAATAAATATTAAAGTTGGAGTTTACCTCTGGTGGGCAGGGAAGGAGATTGGAACATAAAGGTGTTTTTGTTCTATATCTTAAACCAGTTTATTATTACACTAGAGGTGTAATTTGTGCATGGGTGGAGTCCCTCAGCCTGGCTGGTGATCGGAGCCAATCAGGGGGGCCAGCCAGCTGGGGGGAGGGACCATGAGAAGTTGGCCGGCACTGAATAGGCACCATTAGCCCTTATTTAAACATTCACTTCCTTGCTTTCAACTAAAAGGGGCATTTAGTTTCTCTGACCAGCTATTCCTGTTGATGACACAAGTAAAGTATAAAATATAAAATAAATTCATATTTCCCTGCATCAGAGTATTCATTTTATACGATAAAAATTCAAAATCGTTTTCTTGGATGTCATGTTTTAATCATATTGCTATGTAAAAATTTTATAGTTTATCTGTAAGCATGTTCCCATGTTTCCTGACTTGAGCCTTTAACAACTCTAAAAGCGAGGTAAACAGTTGGAACTATAGAGGAAAATGATCCTCCTGCTCATGAAGTCCTTTTGTTAATGAACTGAAGGGTTAGAATTTGAGTCCAGATCTTTTGACTTCTAGTCCTGCACCTTTTCTCTTCTAACATGTTGTCTTTCATTAGTCCCCCTGTTTTTACTTTGGGAAATATATAATTTATGAAGGAACAAAACAAAAAAAGCTCTTTATGGCTTACATAAGGAGAAGTTTATTCTTCTCTCAAGTTCAGAGAAGGGGTGGGCGCTGCGAGGCTGATTTAGGGTAAAAGGCTCAAAACAATTCTAACTGATGTCTCTGTTCCCTTGTGATCACAAGATAGCAGTGGTAGTTTTAGAAGCCATGTTCATATTCAAGGCAAAAGCAGACAAAGATCGGAAAGGTGGTGCCAAGAGATTTCCATTTACATCTTGTCGTCCAGAGCTGTGACATAAATATCTCACATTGAAAGAAGTGTTGAGAAATTATTTTGTTTTGTTTTGTTTTGAACCTCTACAGTAGAAGCCAGCAAAAGAGATTGGGTTTGGGATTGAGTTGGGTTTTGCATACACCAAAGCCTATAGTGTTTGTCATAAGAAATTAGAGGCATAGCTCAGATGCTGATGCTGAGTGCTTTGATTAATCAATATGTGCACAGCCACTTAGTTTTTAAGCTTAAGAAATTCTTTGTAAGCCCTTCTTTATGGGTTGCTCCACAGTGGACCATATGTAATTACTGAAATTCTGTCTATTAATTAAAAAGCAGATTAGTGGTAAAGTTGGTACAATCATTAGCAGTGTTTCTCTGTGGTCATGTGGCTTCCTAATCAATCTCTTATAGGAGTAGCTGCTGGTCTTGCCCTTGGGTACTTACAGCTTTGCCTTTTGCTTTTACAAAGCATCCAACAACTAGAGACTCAGGCGATCAAACCAGGGTCCAGATGCTATGGGCTATTTCTTTTTTTCTAAATTCAGCAAAACATAAATAATATAGAGTCATCATTACTCTCTTTATACACATTTATCTAAACCCTTGGGATATGCTCTAAAACTATGTATAAAAACCAGATATGCATGAGAAATCATTTGAATGACCAAATATATATTTTTGATAAGTCACAATATAGCAAACAGCAAATCAGATCATCCACTTTCCTGCTTCAAATCTCAGAAAACTAGAATAAGATTGAAATTCATCTTTATCTAAAAGGTCCTATATGTTCCACTTTCCTGCTTCAAATCTCACCAAACTAGGGGCTGGCAAACTTTCTATAAAAAGCCAGATAGCACATATTTTAAGCTCTGTGGGCATTGTTGACTTTGTGTTGTGAATCAACTCTACCATCATAGAGCAAAAACACCCATAGATAAGATGTAAATGAAGGGCTATGGTGATCTACAAAAACAGGTGGAGGGCTGGATTTGACACCTGGACCAAAATTTGCCTAGTCTCACTCTAGAATAATGATAACAATACCAAATCATAGCCAAACTTACACAATACTTATGAGCCAGAGCTTGTTCTATGTCCTTTTCAAGTAGTTCTTATGTTAATTCTGTTCTTAAACTAATCCTATGGGGTAGGTGCTATTATTAACTCATTTCTCATGTAAGAAGACAGACCCAGGGAGTTTATTTGTCTTGCCCAAAGTCACAGCTAGGGCAATCCTAGTGGGTCTCCAGATTCAGTTTGGCTCTACTGCGTGTTCTCTCCTAAGATGGGTTGTATAAATGTATTTTGAAGAAATTTAGATAATAAAGCAAAGGAGTATTTTTCCATAATCTATTCATCTACCCTTATATCCACTCATGTAACCTAGTTAACAAATATTTATATATTGGCTCTCACATGGTAGGCGCTGTGCTAGGAAGTGGTGACTCAACAGTGAACAAGACTGATAAGATTTCTCTCTCTGCACAAGGCTTGTCATCTAGTAAGCAAAGCCAGACAGATACACAAGTAACCAAGAACATTGTGCCAAAAAGTGAAGACTACGTGCCTGGATGAAGTGATAGTTACTGGGCTGATCAGTCCACACATGAGAGAAACAAGTCACATGGAGGTTTGGGAGAAAGGGAGTTCCTGGCAAAGAGAAAAACACATACAACTCCCGGATATGGGAATGAGTTTGGCTGGAGGGCCACACAGAAGGGTGTAGAAAGGGCCTTACAAATTAGTGATGTGAGGGGCATTTAGAGAGTCAGTCATGGGGCAGAACATATAGGACCTTTTAGATAAAGATGAATTTCAATCTTATTCTAGTTTTCCGAGATTTGAAGCAGGAAAATGGATGATCTGATTTGCTGTTTGCTATATTGTGACTTATAAGAAATATATATTTGGTCATTCAAATGATTTCTTATGCATATCTGGTTTTTACCCATAGTTTCTGGCTAGCAGCTCCCAGACCTCTTGGAATTTCTTAAGTGTTGAGAGTGAAAACAGTGTCTTTTGGTATGTTAATGAGGTGACTTTTGGGATGCACCTAAGGATAGGCTGGTTGCCAGGAGACCTAACATTGTAGTCCCAACCCTCACCTCCAGGGATCAACTGCCCCTGGTCAGTGGTTTAATCAGTCATACCCCATGTAATGAAGCTTCTATAACAACCCAAGAGAACAGAGGATGGGGTTCAGGGAGCGTCTCGGTTGGTGGACATGGGAAGATGTGGGAGAGTGCACCTGGAGAGGGTGTGGAAGCTCCGTGCCCTTCCTCCCTGACTTGCCCTATGCATCTCTTCTGTCTGGCTGTTCCTGAGTTTTTTATCCTTTTACAATAAACCAGTAATTTACTAGTAACAGGTTTCTCTGAGCTCTGGAGCTGTTCTAGCAAATTAATCAAAGGGTTGTGGAAACCTCTGATTACTGGCCAGTCAGTCAGAAGAGCAGCTAACAATCTGGACTTGCGATTGGCATTCTGAGTTGGAGAGAGTTGTTGGCATCTCCGATCCATGGCCAGCTGGCCCAAAGCACAGAGAGCCTGGGCTCATAGCTGGCCTCAAGTATATGTGTTTGGAGTAGGGCAGTCTTG
The DNA here is from genome assembly GCF_028538775.1 of Myotis yumanensis. Classification (NCBI taxonomy): domain Eukaryota; kingdom Metazoa; phylum Chordata; class Mammalia; order Chiroptera; family Vespertilionidae; genus Myotis; species Myotis yumanensis. Next base: position 187,301,927 of record NW_027223752.1, read on the forward strand.
TAGGACAAGTTCTTATAGAGTCTGATTCTGTTTCCAAGTAGTAGATAGTGTTAGAATGGAGTTGAATTCTAGGGCACCCTGCTGGTGTCTGAGACTTGTTTGTTGGTATGGGGGGAATTGAGTCCAGGAACCCAATTTACTGTTTGACATAATCAACTCTGGCTGCTCTGAGGAGATTACAGGAGGTAGTTGGAGGGTGATTAGGAGGTTAATACATGAGTCCCAGAGAGAGAAGGTGGATGTAGAGAGGTGAAAAATAGAAAGTTTGGGAGTTCTGTTTTTATAGGTAGGGTGGATAGAGTGGACATGGGGCCAGGGGAAAGGGTAATCCAAGACAGCACCTGTGGTTCGGGTTGAGCATATAGTAACATTTGCAAAGATGGGGAAACTCATAAGAGAGAGAATTTGGGAGGGAAGGGGGTAACCAGGAGCTCCTTTGGGGACAAGTTAGTGTTGTATGACTATCCCATGTCCAAGTAGAGCTGTCACGTGGGCTCTTATATATATAAATCTGAATTACAGAGCAGATGTTATGGCTGAGATGAAAATTTTAGTTATATGCATTAAGATGATTGTATCAATTAGAAATTTCCTGTTGCATGCAACAGGAAACCAAAAATTGAACTAGGTTAAATGATAATTACTTGTAAGAGGAAGCCCAGATGTAGGTCAAACTTCTGGTTTGATTTGTTGAACACTTGAATGATGTCTTCAAAGACCCAAATATTTTCCTCTCTTTGTTGTGCTGTACCAGTGTCTTCTGTATCCCAAAGTTGGTTTTTGTGTGGTTGACATCAAAGCTATGGACTTCCTCATTCCTATGTGAAGGAGGTGTGGGGTGTGTGGGGGTAAGTGGGTGTAGAAGACAGAGAAACAGAGACACATACACACTCTATGCTTCTGACAAACACTGACAATGTATGCCTCTCAAGAATAAAAATGGCTCTTGCCAGGGATCCCTGAGCAAACCTCGCTCACATCTTATTGGTTCAAATTGGCTTAGACCTGCTTATCCCCAAAACAGTAACTGGCAAGTCATGAGATTTCTTCTGTTGAGTTAGACAAAGTACCGGAGTAGAGCCCATTTGGGAAATCAGACTTAAAGTGCATTATTTAGACTGATGAAATCACACAGGGAAAAGGTAGAGAGAGAGAAGGTAGAAGAGAATCCAGGCCTGTGCCTGAGGAATTCTAGTATTTAGAGGCTGAACTGAGACACAGGAGGAAATAGCAAAGTAGACTGAAGAGCAGTGGCTAACGAGGGAGAAGAAAACCAGAAGGGTGTCTTGGTGCACAGGTTGAAAGGAGAAAGTGTGGGGAGCTGCAAAAGGCTATTGAGGGAAAATGAAACGAGGCAGAAACATGACCTTTGGATTTCATTAGAGTCAGGAAAGACTGTTGTTCTATAGAGCATTCATTTTCTATTGGGTTGGGGCTGGAAGCAGGATACTACAAATTTATAAAATCCCAATATCTGGTAAGTTGTTGTTTCTGGAGGAAGGGTAAGGAGTGTTAATTGTGAATTGATAGTCATTAGGAATAGTTGTTCATAATGGGTCTTGTAATGCAGGGTAAAATGTCTCTTTTCAGACCTTTAAAGATAGACCAAAGATCAGGTTTCACACATCAATACCCAGGGTTTTGAACCTTTAGTATACCCTAAGCTGATAAAAAAGCAATATGAAAATACTAAAATCTGATCTCCTTATCCTCCTTTTTGCATTTCTGCATACTTTCTTCGTCATATATGCCTGAGTTGGCCACAGCTATGCAGAGGGCAGGTGAGTTAAAATCATCCCAACTACACATGTGGAATTTACGTGGATGTCAACGATAATTTCATGTTTCCTTATGCTGAGAAATAAAATAATGGATGGATGGATGATGGATGGATAGAACGCTGAAATGCTACATGTTTGAAATTTCTTAATCAAGCCCAGAGCAAGACAAAGTCAAAAGTCATATAAATGACGTGAGGGGCCAAATGGAAAGGGAGATGGGAGGATGATAATATAGCATGTTTTGCAGGGCATTTGGACTTTTTTGGTATCTATTTGTATAAATGTCTGTTTCTTCCTTGACTTTCTGAACTCCTTCAAAGAAAGAACTGTACTTTTTTTTTTTACTATTGTATTTTCAGGGTTTAAAATAGAGTGCAATGACTGTCAAAATGTTAAGTATATATTTACTTACATTAGGAGAAGGTTATATGGAAGGAGGGAGGTTGGCATAGGACTGACATTACATAAGGAAACAATAGTTTTGCGCCTTTGTGTGACACTATTAGTTATGTTGGGGAACCTGACAAGAGAGTCCCCATGTTAAGAAATAAAAAGTTTCCTAAAAGGCCCCACTAGTCCAATTAAGCCAGTGCTTCAAACGGCAGCGATTTTGCTTCTCGAGGGACATTTGGAAACACCTGAAGACGTTTGGCACAGTGTTCTGCATAGTAAATTATGCATGTACTTCTTGTGTACTTGTAGAATAGGGCTTGTAGTTATTCTGCTAATGGTTACCTGGGGAAGAGCAGACCCAATCCTAGATTCCGTGGTTATGTGGAGTTTTTTAAAATATTCCATGTGATGTGTTTGTGGAGACTTTTCAGACATCTTGGTTGTAAAGAAATTGAGCTTCACCTGCCTGTATCATTTCTCTGGACAAGGACTTCCTTCTTTACCTGAGAACCTAACCTCACACACCTGGAGTGTGCAACAAAGATTAAGCAATGATCAGATGAATGGCAGGGCGTGTAATGAAACGTGCCCTGTTTTGCATCTCCCCACTCCCCACCTGGCACTCAAAATGGCCCAGCACTAAAACACGCAACAATGCCGCTGTGTCCACTTGAGTTTCCCATTTGGACATGAACAGCAGGTGGTGTCAGACAAGCTGAAGGATGCGGAATAAAGGCTCCACACAGCTGTAAATAGCAGGGCGCTCCCCAGAATAAGGCAGGGAGTGTTGGGACCCTTCCTAATCGGGCAGGCTGCTGTGCAGTCGCATCTTCGTGCATAGCTGCGATGTCTCTCATTACCATTCCAACTGATGAGCTTGTTTCTTAATGCACATAAATTGCCTTCAATAGACGGGATGATTGAACACTGTAAATATTTTTCTGTGACACTAAAAATAGTAAGAACTCTGGGAAGCATTTTTGTTTCCTTTTCTGCAAAGGCTTGTCTTCCTGCCTAGGCTGAGCCCATGAATATGATAATTTACACACACCCTTCTCACTGCATCTTTTGCCAGCTTCTTTACCAGGGTGAGCGCTGTCAGGGCTCTGTCAGACCCACTGCACTCAATAATGCTGAGCTGGCCTGGGGATTCTGTTGCCCTTGGTGTATGTGTGTGTGTTGGGGGGTGATAATTAAGGCAATGGCTTTGGGAAAAGCTGCTGGATTTGGGACAGTGAGGGCCCTCCGCCAGCCTGCTGCCTTGTCATGTGTCTAGGCTGCTGCACCTCTGTTCCTTAGGGCAAAACACCAGCTTGCTCTTCCTGCATATTTTCAAGGGCCTGCCATCCCCTGAGGAGCTGCTCATGCAAATGATATATGGCAAAGCTTGTCCTTCTCCATCTTCTGTTTTCTGTGAGACTCACCACTATATCGCTGTGTTAGCAGTCTTGGTGTCAGAATAAGGGGTCACCCTCATCCAGGCCCCCAAAAGTTCTGTAAAATGCCCTTGGTGAGAGGAAGGGAATTCATATAAAAATATCTATGCTTATGGTTCTAAGTATGGTTGTCTAGGGTAGCACTGAATAAGACAGCGTTTCTTCAAATTTATATAAAGGCGAATGGATTGAAATGAGAAAAAGAAGTCTCTAGCCCAGGACAGAATTCACAGATATTCAGAGGGTAGCCTTCAGACATTCCCCTTCAATGCCAATCTGTACTTCCAGAATTGTCTGCATTTCTCTCTTGCCTTATAGTTTCATAAACAGAAACTAAGCTATGATGCAGGAACAATGGAGAAATGTTGATCCTGCTACTTTGTATTCTCATGTTATCCCCACGGTCAATATTTTATATCTTAGTGATCTTATAGAAAAACTGGAGAAAAGATCGCTAGTATCTTCTCCCTAACACGTGAGAATGTTCTCATACATCGATAAATTCCTCTTGGGGGCTGGAAACAGCCGCCCGGATGAGCTGTCCCAGGTCAACAGCAGGAATGCAGCGCAGGAAGTGGTTACCACCTCTGCCTTAGTCTCTAGGTGTCAGTCTTGTTTTGACTCCTAACACTCTGCTGAGTTCTTTCAGCTACAAAAGGAGGAAAGCATGGCCTGTTCTGCCACTGCTCCTGCGTGCAGGTCCAGGACTCCTGAACTGATCGTTGGTGAAGATGCTGTAGGCATATGTTCCTGATAACACGGTGTTCATTTGCCTCAGTCAACTGACTCCATCCAAAAATGAGAAGGGGGTTGTGTTATCAAACCATTGATGTTGGAGTATCTGTTCTTTGAGGGCAAGACACCGGGTGAGTGTCTTCCCTGTGTGAGGTATGTATGTATGTGTGCATTTGTGTTTGTGTACATGCACATGTATGTATGTGTGTGTCTGCATGGTTGTGTGTGTGTGTGTAGGTCACAGAAAGCTGCTGGAAGGGAGCAGGTGCTGGGCCCAAGTGCCAAATGGCCCATAAGAGCAGGGTAAGGGCTTTTGGTCTTTGCAACTCTAAGCTGTGGTTCTCACCACTGTTGTTACAGTGCCAGCAGGCAAGGGATTGCCTCAAATAAGCTGCTTGGAGACCAAAGGGGGTTCTTTGCAGAGAAACTGCCGCTTGGCAAGGCGAGAAGAAAAGCTGTGAATCTTTCACCCTGTTGGCAGTGGGCCTGGTGGTTACAAAGGGGCAGGCTTGATGCCCAAAGCGAACGGACTCCGGCCGTGATTTCTGGGTGGACCCTTTCTGGCAGCTCTTCCCCGGAGCTCAAGCCACAAGAATGAATGGATGACATAGACGCTCAAGTCTCTTGTGTGAAAACAGGTCTACAGTTAATACAGTAACAAATAAAATAAACATACTTATCAGATTGCTAGGAAAATGACATCCATATAGGTATTATTCTATTTTCTGGTAAATGTGTAAAATACCCCATGTGTGTTTTTAACTTTAAGACTTTGTATAGTATCAAATTGAGACTGTAGGGTTAGAAACCAGCTCATTTGAAATGCACTCTTTAGGCATTATTGTGAGGAATGCAAATAAGGATGCTTCTCAAGAAAGGGGGAGGATGGACATGTGATTCCTAATGTGCAGCTCTACATATTTACCTACTGTCATGGGCTGAATTGTGGTCCCCCCCCCCCCCAAATTCATATGTTGAAGTCCTAACACCCGCACCTTAGAAATGACTATATTTGGAGATAGGGTCTTTAAAGAGGTAATTAAGTTAAAACGAAGTTATTAGTGTGGACCTTAATCCTATATGAGTGGTGTCCTTATAAGAGGAAGAAATTGGACACTGACACAGAAGGAAGCCATGTGAAGACTGAGGGAAAAGACTGCTATCTACAAGCTGAGGAGAGAGCCCTCAGAAGAAGCTAACACTGCTGACACCTTGAACTTGGATTCCTAACCTTCAGAAGCTGGAGGGATAATATTTTGTGGTCAGAAGGTAAAATTTTGGAGTATAAGATTTTTAAAAAAATATATTTTATTGATTTTTTTTTACAGAGATGAAGGGAGAGGGATAGAGAGTTAGAAACATCGATGAGAGAGAAACATCAATCAGCTGCCTCCTGCACACTCCCCACTGGGGATGTGCCTACCACCAAGGTACATGCCCTTGACCAGAATCGAACCCGGGACCCTTCAGTCCACAGGCTGACGCTCCATCCACTGAGCCAAACTGGTCAAGGCTGGAGTATAAGATTTTTGAGCTGGAGCAGTACCAGGTGAAGAAAAGATGATGGCCAGAAGGAGGGATTATTTGAGTAAAATGTAGTTAAAAGTCATTGGAGCTTAAAAAAAAAGGCAGAGAAAAAGGCAGAAGTTTATTTTAATCACAATTTATCATGAAAAGTAAAACTAGGTGAAATCTGTGAGGAGTGAACAGCCAGGGCTTGGGTGGCAGAAGCTGTGCCTAATGATGATTAATCATGAGACATTTTCCCCTTAGGAAAGAGCGTTTGCTTGCTTATTTATTTTGGGGCAAGCTTATTTACATAGAGGGAGTAAGACAGACTGGGTTTTTCCATTTCTAATGTCAAATAAATCTCTATTTGCTGAAGAAAAAGCAACACAGATGTGATTGATGCTCTAAATAATGAACTCTCCCTCAATGCCACAAAATTGCAAATGAGTCGTGATATGCTCATGATTATTTCTTTAATGAAAATGTGACATTAAGCTATTCCCAGCAACATAGTAAACTTCTGTTTGATGATACACTGGGCCTTTCATTAACCTTTTCACACATGCCATAGGATCCATTTTCTGCTTATCAAAGTTCTATATTCCAATCCCTCCTAAATGCTATAGAAGTATAAATGTATAAATGGACTTGGAGAGGTTTTTTTCTTTTTTTCAGCACATGAGAAAAGAGGGTTGGAGGCTCTATGTTCTAGCTCTAAAAGCACCAAAAACACTAAAAGCAAGATTGATGACTGGAACAAATTGAAATCTTGAATGGCAGTTGTCTTGGAAAGGTTAAAATCCCTGTGAAGTTCTCTCAGTGAACTGCTAGTATCTAACTAGCGTAGACATAGCCTTTATGTTTTATACTAGAGGCCCAGTGCACAAAATGCGTGCACTCGGGGGGGGGGGGGGCGGTCCCTCAGCCCGGGCTGTGCCCTCTTATAGTCCAGGAGCCCTTGGGGGATGTCCAAGCAGGCCTAAGCTGGCAGTTGGACATCCTTAGCACTGCTGTGGAGGTGGGGGAGGCTCCCACTACCGCCTCTGCGTTTGCCAGCCATGAGCCCGGCTCAGGGCTTCTGGCTAAGTGGTGCTCCTCCTGTGGGAGTGCACTGACCATCAGGGGGCAGTTCCTGTGTTGAGCGCCTGCCCCCTGGTGGTCAGTGCCCATCATAGTGACTGGTCGTTCCACCTTTTGGTCGATTTGCATATTAGCATTTTATTAAATAGGATTACTTCTTGTTTGCTTGCTTTGAGAATGACATTGACAGAGGCATACAAAAGAAGGCAGACAAGTTGATAAAAAAAATTGATACAAGTTAAGAAAAGTCCACGAGGTTGATCTATTAGCTTCCTAAGACTCAGTTTCTCACTTTCACGTGATCTGTGAAGCATATCAGGTCTCAGGCTCTGTCCTGTAAATTGTCCATAAAGAGCATTCCAAATTATTTGTGCCATTTTATTTTTCATAACTTTGCCTTAAGCTGTGGCATAGAAAAAGCCACAGCAAATGTATCTGAGTGTGTCTTCTAGCAACTGTTGAGACATTGGTATGGCCAGGGTGCTGTGAAACATGGATTTCTCAGGCTTAACTTTAAGAGGCTGGAACGGAGCTTGCTATTGTTTTCTTCTGCTTGGTTGCATGTTCTACATTGTCAGTGGTGCCACTGTCAGAAAGTGAACTGTGTTCATCTGGATCAAAGACTTCAGTCAAACAGTATGAGCAAAAGCAACACCGGAAGCCACTGGAATGCTACTCGACTGACCAGAAAGGAGTGCTGGGCGGCAAGCAGGACTGTTCAGGTCACTTGAGGGCTGCCAGGGGGACAGGTCATCCCAGCATGGTCTCTGCAAGCTACCGTATTTTTCTGTGTATAAGATGCTATTTTTTTTCTAAAATCGTTAGACTGAAAATCGAGGGGCATCTTATATATGGAAGTCAGCCAAGGAGGGAGCCGCATGGGTGCGTAGCTGCCCATACCTTGTCAAGCAGCCTTCCTCCAATCACCAACCTTATTGTTACTGACGTCAGCTGATGCCATAATTAGAGGTGGAGGTGGAGAGTGCGCAGATGCAACAGGGACGGAGCCTTCTGAGCCCATAAAGATGTCAAAAAATAAAAAGATAAATACTGGTAAGCGATTGTCTTACTCTTCAAAATTCAACCCGAATGTAATCAGCTATGCCAAAGAGCATGGAAATAGAGCTGAGAGAGACAATTTGGACCTCCTCCCTATGAGTGTATATCAGACAGTGGAGAAAACAGGAAGAACAACTCCTTAAGATGCCAAAAAAGAAGAAGACCTTAAGAGGAAAACCAGTAAAATGTTTAAAATATTGATTTCTTAATTTTGGGTTGGAAAAGTGGGGTGTGGGAGGAGTGTCTTATACACGGGGGTGTCTTATACATGGAAAAATATGGTAAGTGGAACTTCCACCCTTTTCCCCCAGGTACCTGAAAAGTCTGGGACCTTTTCAAATGGATTCATATTTCTGTGTCCATTCCAATATCTCCTGAAGCTGGATCTTCTTCTCACCCCACCCAAGGCGACCATTTAAGGTGAAAGCATATGGATCTGCTTCTAACCAATGACACCGACTGTCTAACCTTGAGTACCTAATCTCTTTGTGGCCCAATCCCAATCCAAACTTGGTTGTGAGAAATCATAACTATGAAGGAGTGTTTGTGGATGTGACAGTCCATCCACTTCTCCAAATATGAAAAGTGTTTCCCTCGGATGAAGAAAACCATCAGAGAACTGTCTACCTTGATCTTATTGGCCCCTTGTCAAAGTGCTTTAGCTAAATCGCACCTCAGAATCGGAACTGCTCTTGGCTTGCAGTGCAGGTTTTCATCAGCGACAGCTGAGCATCTTTTGCTATTGATTTTCCTATGGGATGTGTTTGAGGGCATTGCCCACCACACCCCACAGGGTCCCCACTGGGAACCCCAAGGAGACATTGCTCTCGGGTCTCAGTGCCAGGAGAGACCACGTTACTCCCAGGCAGTCGGTTTGTTTTCCTCTGAAAGATGTGATTCATCTTGTAACATGTTTTCCCCTCTTCACTTTAGCCATTAGAAAGTTAGAGCTCAAAGTGGGACATAACTCTAAAAAGTATAATGCTAATTTTACCCTTAGCTTTATTATATTCCCATCCATTTCACCTTCTGTATCATCTCCTTCAAGGACTTTATATCCCTTTGTGATTGGTGTATTAAGAATTATATAAAGTTTCTCTCTGAAGACATTATGATACACAGTCTCAAGGGTTTGCCAGTAAAATAGTAAAGATATAGGTCCTGATGCTCAAAGAAAATAAAGTAATGAGCCCACGACAAAGGAGCCCACAAGTAGAACAGGCTCAGTTCAAAGTACGCGTACGTTGCAAAGAATGGCTGCCATGCAGCTTCATGTCGTTAATTTTAAGTCAAAAAGACCCTGCTAGAATCAGTGTTCCCTGGAGTGTGTTCTGTAGGACGTTAGTTCTTCAAGGATTCTATGTTCAAATACGTTTGGGACACTCAAAGAATATATTGAACTTTTTTGAAACCTGAACTACAGGATTTCTAGAAGATCTTAACTTCATTGTGAATCTTCAGGAGGCAGACTATACAGTGCAGAGTTTCTAAATTTATTTGACCATTTATTTTTCCTGGAGCATGTCCAAGAGCTAATCTTTTTTGATAAATACTAGAATAGCATAATCCCATAATGATAATTATTATTATTAGAAAAGATGCTCTGTTTTCTCTTAAAAGTGTAGGACAAAGGCTTAAATCAGGGGTCCTCAAAATTTTTAAACAGGGGGCCAGTTCACTGTTCCTCAGACCGTTGGAGGGCTGGACTATAGTTTAAAAAAAAAAAACTATGAACAAATTCCTATGCACACTGCACATATCTTATTTTGAAGTAAAAAAAACAAAACAGGAACAAATACAATATTTGTATTTGCATGTGGCCCGCGGGCCATAGTTTGAGGACCCCTGGCTTAGATATTTCTTGCTAGTAATCTTAAATTTTTATTTAAAATTAAAGTGGCAATGCATTCAAAACAAAAGTAACAAAAACCTTTATAGGCCCTGTGTGCTGTTTTTTGGATTTATTTTAGCGGAGTCATTTATATTTAGGTTATTCTTTCTTAATTTAGCATTTAAAGTTCTTAACTACAGGATAATGTGTGTTGAGGTGGAATCCTTGGCGACATGCTAATTTGATAACATAATTACACTGCAGGAAAGCACAATACTAAAGTGGTTGGAGTCTGGAATAAGACATAGTTTCCATTTCTGGCTCTTTCATTTACTAGCTCTGTGACCTTGGGAAAGTTACCTAAATTCTATAAGCCTTGGCTTCTTTGCCTGTAACATGGGTATTCTGATATACCTAGCTCATAGACTTGTTTTGAGGACAAATTAATTCTCATGTCTGTGTATGTGTATAGTGCTTAGCACAGTGATTTTCATATAGTAAGTATCTGATAAATTGTAACTTTTAATTTTTGTTTATTCAGCAAACATTTATTGAGCAACTGCTAGGTAACGGGTATTGCATTGTGTCTGTGGTTATAGATATGAATGAGTCATAGTTCCTGACCTTGAAAAACATAGTCAAGTAGACAAATAACAGTACAAAAATGTGTGAGATGCAGTATTTATAGATTCATGGTAACTATAAATGCAGGAAGAGTGGATTCATAGAAGAGAAGGTTGTCAGTTCTTTGGGACAATAGGGAAAGGTGGCTGACATGAGGACCCACAGTAGAAGCTACATTATAGATAAGTTATAAAAGGTGATTCTGTGTTTGCCAGGGAGAGGACAGTGAGGCAGGGGTGCGGGCAAGAGGGATACAGGATAACTTATGAGAATGAGCAGAGGAGGCAGAGTAAACTCAGGAAGCTGCAGGTAGCTCAGAATAGCCGTGAATGGCACTGGCAGGGCAGAGGTGTGCTGAGAAACCAGATGGCCACGGTCAGCAGGGAAGCATTTGCAAGTCATACAGTAAGTAGTAGGCAGGCACTAAGGTGTTTCAGCAGCAGAGTAACCACTTCTTTGTTTTAGACCAGTGCTACTTCATGTGTTGTCTGTGTATTTGTTGCACGAGCATCAGATGGGACTTCTATTAGAAATACAAATTCTCAGGCACCATCCACTGCTACTGAATCAGAGTCTCAGCAATCCATGTTTTGGCAAACTCTCTAGGTGATTTTTTTGTAACATTAAAGTTAGGGAAGCACTGTTTTAGGTAGATCATTCTTTGTGCTTTACGGAGGAGAGACTAGACCCTCTCCAGTTAGAAGCAGGGAGATTGATGAGTGAAAGACCATTGTCCAGTTGGAGAATGATGGCAGGTTCTGAACTACATTAGAAGTGGGGAAAAAAGAGGAAGAGACATATAATAGAATATTAATAAAGTTTACTTTATAGAATCTTAGTTACTACCTGGAAGCTATGTTAGGAAAAGGGATGGTTCAGGGATCACTCCCAGGTTTCTTACTTTATTAATACAAAGTAATGCATTGTTATGCATTGAGATAGGAAATATACAAGGAGTATAAGTTTTGTTTTATTTTGTTTTTGGTAGAGAGAATAATCTACACACCAGTCAAACTAAACCACTTGAAATTCTCTAAACACACATGCTATCTGAACTTTAAGACCTTGGTACATGCTGTTCCATCACCAAGAACATTCTCTGCCTCATTCCCTTGCTCAACTCTGCATCTAGAAAACTAGACTCACCTCCAAAGTAATCTTCTCCCCAGAAAAGTATTCCTTCTAAATGCTTTCTTAGGGTTACTACATTAAGTAAAATGGACTCTTTGTTTCCTTTGTATTTAGGTCCTGATGGTAAGGTCTGTGTCTGGTTCAACATTTTGCCCCAGTCCCTGGCAGGAGACCAATAACTAATTGTAGGATAAATTACGAAAGAATGGTCATAGGAAGAAGAGTTGTTAGAGGAGGATTAAGAAAGCATTGTATTAAAAGAAGGAGTACAAGGAGGAATGATGGCATGGAAATCAATGAAGGAAGACTTAGAAGGGAGTTATCAGCAGTGTCAAAAGCTTCCAAGCAATCATGTAAGATAAAGAATGAGAATGTCTATAGCAGTGGTGGGCAAACTGCGGCTCGCGAGCCACATGCGGCTCTTTGGCCCCTTGAGTGTGGCTCTTCCTAAGCCTTAGGAGTACCCTAATTAAGTTAATAACAATGTACCTACCTATATAGTTTAAGTTTAAAAAATTTGGCTCTCAAAAGAAATTTCAATCGTTGTACTGTTGATATTTGGCTCTGTTGACTAATGAGTTTGCTGACCACTGGTCTATAGGATTTGATAATCAGGTAGTGGCTCCCTTAGCCAGGTTGGTTTGAGGGAGTGAGCTCTCATAGTAGAAATCAAATTGCAGTGTTTTAAGAACAGCTGGCCCATAATAGAAAGGATGGAGACAGGGGGTCAGAGGAAGGCTCTTCGAAATGAAGATGACTTAATAGATTTAATAGAGATGTGCTGTTGAATAGGGGCCTGGTGTAATGAGGAATCTACAGTAAAGATGGAGGGAGAAGAATGATAACAAGACTCCAGCTTAGAGGAAGGGATCAAGCTTCATGAAGAAAGATTAATCTTAAATTGGAGGAGTGCCTGGAAGGGAATGGAGATGGGTTTGGGCATAGACAAGTTTATAGGGATGGGGAAGGACGTTTTGAGAGTTGAGAATTGATAGCTTACTTTTCTCATTGAAACAGAGAACAAGCTAGACGTTGCTGTTTTTGAACATGTGTGTATGTGTGTGTGTGTGTGTGTGTGTGTATGTGTGCGCGTGCGTGTGTGTATGTTTAGGGGGTGGTTTGGACAGTCCTGGGGGATGTGCTCATGGAGAGGAATGAAGATGCCAAGTGGTCATGTAAGACCTGACAGAGTGAGTGGACCAGAAACACATTATTTTTTTTAAGAAAAGAAAGTCCTATCATTTTAAGGTTAGTACCCCATATGAATTCTAAGAGTTTGTTGATTTAGATGAGAAATTTTATTGTGTATATAGGGAGTGTTGTAAGGTCATTGATTTATAATATTATGCTTGAGAGACTATCACTGAGGAAAAATTCTTTTTAAAGGGATATTTGTCCATAATTCAAAGAATGTTATTTGTCTCACCATCTAGATATTTATATACTATATAAATGACCTGAACATTTAATAACCATGGGATCTGTATGAGCCTCCCACATTACAAAAGAGGGAAGAATCCAACCATGTTATTACTTTGGTTGGGTTTGTCATATCCCTTAGTTAAATGCATGAGCAAACCATGCTGTGCTGCCTTGAATAAACTATTAATTAGCATAAAAATATAGAAATCTGTACCTTAAAATCATGGTTTTATGTCCCAAGTGGCTCTGTAATATTGCACATTCATATTTATTGAGTTCTTACATAATACCATATATTATGTTGTAAGCTTTCCTAGTATAACCTCATTTAAACTTCACGATAATTCCAGGAGGCAGGAAATATTTAAGTCATGTTTTATAGATGAAAACCTGAGACTTAAAAAACAGGAACCTTGCTTCTCTATTAGCTTGCTGTTCCAAGGAGAATATATAAACTTCAGACGGCCTGATGTTTAGTCAGTTTAGAGTTCTATATTAAAACTGCGATTTTATAACCTTTCTAATTTTACAACATTGAATAACCTAGGTAGGGAAGTCCAAGTAGCCTGGAGTAGTCATGATGAACAAATACAAGGCACAGACTTGGTCTCAACAACCCTCACAAAATAGCGATCCAGGCAACCCCACTAATTGATTCGTCACCCATAATATGCCTATTATTTTTTGAATTACACCTGGTGGACAGGAGAGTCAATTCAGACTCTCTGAGAAGCAGCCAACATGGGATAAAATGTACAAGGGCTTCATTGGGGGGAAATGCTTGTGAAGATTAAGGGGAGGGGAGCAGCTGTAGACAAGGAGGCTCTTCAGATCACAATGCAGGTTTGATACCTGTGAAAGGACAGAAGTAAGGATTGGATAGATAGGAATTCTGACTGTAGCACAGTTCTGAGAAAGTCTCAGCCAGGATGATGGGGTTCCTGAGTAACGGTGTCTTTTAGAGGAATCCCACATTGGGCAGGACTGGGCTGACTCTCATTCCTGTCTCCATGTAGTGCTTGGTTACTGGCTGTGAGCAGCCTGGGGGAAGCATGGTCTTGGAGCTGAAAGTCAACCCACAGGAGCACAAGTCAACTAAATCTTTGATGATTTGAGTGCACACTTCCATTCCAGCCATGACCAGTATCCCTGGAAATGTCTTAGCTTAGCTGATTCCTAGAGATCAGATCGGAACTATGATTTCTCTACTAATGCTGGCAATTCACAAAGCCCCTGAAAATTTCCTAGTAGCTAGATTAGAGCTCCATGTCTTTTTCCGGGAGTTGTGGCTCATCTTGAGTCTTAAGCAGTTGTATGTGGAAGAAGTTCCTGTGTGTTTGTGGAAACCCTGGCTCCTCCCCTCACCATCAAACCCTGAGGAAGAAGAGGAAGTGGCAGCCACCATATTTTTCATGTACAGACTGATCCCTGGTCTTATCACTTAATTCAGTGAGAAATTATGTTTCACTTCCACTTAGCAAAAGCCATCCTTTTTGTTACAAGGATTATAAAATAATAATATATAATTTATAAAGTATTATAAAACATTGGTATCTACAGAGAATATGTTTAAGATAACCAAATATTTCCTGAAATTACAAATATAGAAATGTTTATACAGCTCGCTGGCTTCCTCCCAAATTATATTTTCACTGGAAGACATATGCATTTATCTTTCTCATATGGTGGACATATTTTTTCCCTTAACTGCCACTTCAGGAGTTACTAACAATAAGTAGCACCTCAGCAAAGCAGCTTGGCTGATAACTAAGTTTATTTATTATCTCAGTTATTTAGTCCTGCACACCAGTCTCAGAGCATGTGGGACTAAAGGTGTACTTCTGTATGATTACACATTACCACACTGTAACAATGACATCATCACACTTATTACCTACCATTTATTGATTGTCCATCACCAAGGCACTGCATTTGAAATACATTAATATCAGATGTTTATAACAACCCTGTGGGGTAGGTGGTACTACCTCTTTAAAAAAAGGATCAGAGAAGTTAATGAGGTTACCTAAGTCAAACAGTAAGTGGCAAAAGTAAGATTTAAAGTCACACACCCTTTGGATCCAAGTTCCAAGCTCTTAATTACTATTTGGGGCTACTCACAATGAGTCGGAAGCTGTGGGTCAAATAAATTTATTTTATTTTATTTTTTTAATCCTCACCTAAGGGTATTTTTTCCATTGATTTTTAGAGAGAGTGAAAAAGAGGGGGAGACACACACACACACACACACACACACACAGAGAGAGAGAGAGAGAGAGAGAGAGAGAGAGAAACATACATCAATGTGAGAGAAACACATTGCCTTCCACATGTGCCCTACCAGGTACATGCCCTTGACTGGAATTGAACACCCACAACCCTTCAGTCCACAGGCTAACACTCCAACCACTGAGACAAACCGTCCAGGGCTCAAATCAGTTTATACCAGGCGACTGCTACATGTAATATTATACCTCTTTCTCCCCCAGTTTGATCAGATTTGCCTTTAGGGCTGGATGCAAATATCATTGGATAAAAAATATTATCTAAATATATTAATCATGCCCACACATTAGGGCTAGCTTCAGAAAAAGGAGTTTTTGTACAAAGATTTATATAATGTATATTAAAAATAGATAACAGTTTCTCTGTTTCTCTCTTCTCAAAGTTACATGGAGGCCCTGGATAGTGTTATAAGTGATAGAGGAGCATAGGCCATGTCTAGCTTATTCTTAGTTCCTCACACTGTGCCTGGGACATAAAGGAAGCTCTAAGCTCTACAGACATTGCATGAAGGATTGATGGCATATTTGACTGCTGAGAAACTGTGATATTCATTAAATAGAAGAACACAGGCAGGACAAGAATATTGTAAGTTCACTTAAATTAAGATGGATTAATATCTAGAATCTTGTGTGCCCCTGGTCTGGTTAGTAGCCTACTCTTCTTTGAGGCTGAGGGTGGTTCTTTGTGGATCTGATTTTTCCAAAGGACACAAAAAGGGGCAATTGGCTCAGCCATTGAGAAGAGAAAATGAAAAGGAACATCTGACCACTGTTTTTATTTTAAATGCCTTATTACAGGTCCTGGGAAAATGTGTGCAGCAGATCAAAACAGCCAGGTGTTTGGAGAACAGCCCTCTGGGGCCAGCTGGCAGAGGGCAGCTGGTCATCAGAATAGATGGGAAAAAAACCCATATGAAAGATGAAGAATTAGCCCAAAAGAGGGCACAGGAAAGCACCCAGTGTGAGGGAGGCTATGGACAGACTATAAATTATGGGACGGGAAAGAATAGAAGGAGCACATTTTAGAAGGTACTAGTGTCTAATAAAGGGTCTCTAATTAGCAGAGGCAGACGTCCAGCTAGGAAGTCAGTTGTCCCCTCAGACATCGGTGGGTGAGAAGACATGCACAGCATTTAGGAGGGAAAAAGCCTCACTTCAGTGCATGCCCTGATGACCTTGAGCACCTCCAGCAAAGAAACCACCAAGCTCAGGACTCTAAATTACAAGGCAAATCTCTCTAGGTGGAAGGAAGGAAAACAACCCAAATTTGGACAAATACCATGTAATTATTAATGGTTTTATGGGAGAGTAACCCAAAATATGTCTTGGATTTTGAACTTCTTGTCCAGTAAAATGATGGACTATATTTATAAGGGAGAAATACATGGTACTGCTGCAGTCTCCATACTCTCCACCCCTCCCCTCTCCTCGGACTCCATTTATATTTCCAAGGCAACAACATACCGTAAATAACAGCTACCATTGCTTAGCACTTGTTACATATAGGCACTATTCTAATTTTTTTTACATGAATTAACTTGTTTATCTTCATAATGGCCCTCTGAAGTGGGCTTTCATTATCCCTATTTACAGGTGAGGAAACTGGGTCACAGAGAGGGGACTGATAAAAGAAATAAGAGCACTTAACACCCAATAGGGTTAGAAAATGTAGCCCCACCATTGTTAAAACAAACTACTGGTTACAATGACCAAGAGCCAGAGAGGGAGGTAGAAAGGGCAGATAGGAGAAATGGGCAAGAAACTAGGCAAGAGGAGTAACCTTTTATTTGGGGGATAAAGGTGGGGGTTGGAGACTAGTCTTAAAAGAAGAAAGGTAAATAATAGGCCTAAATTCTATAACATTAGACCAATCTTTACATATTAAAGGGACTTTAGAGCTAGAGCACAATCTCTAAATTTTGAAAATAAAACACATTTTCTCTATATCCTCAAGTCAGCCTAATGATGACAAACCTTGAAAAAGCACTGGGAATAGAAGGAAGCAGAAGAGAGGGGGATGGGCCCTGACCGGGTGGCTCAGTTGGTTGGAATGTTGTCCTGTACACCAAAAGGTTGTGGTCCAATTCTCAGTCAGGGCACATACCTAGATTGTGGGTTTGATCCCCTGTCAGGGTACAGACAGGAGGCAACTGATCAATGTTTCTCTCTCACACAGATGTTTCTCTTTTCTTTCTTCTTCTCTCCCTAAGAATCAATAATAAAAAATACATATTCTCTGGTGGATTAAAAAAAGAGGGGGGAGATGCCTGGCTGGGTGCGGCTCAGTGATTGAGCATTGACCTATGAACCAGGAGGTCATGGTTCAATTCCCAATCAGGGCATATGCTCGGGTTGAGGGCTCAGTCCCTGGTGTGGGGTGTGTAGGAGGCAGCTGATCAATGATTCTCTTTCATCATTGATGTTTCTATCGCTCTCTCCCTCTCCCTTCCTCAGTGACATCAATTAAAATACATTTTTTAAAAAGGGGTGGGGGAGAAGAACTGCAGATGAGGAGGTACAGGAGGACTCAGAACGTGCTGTTGACAGTATGATGATGACCATCTGTCATAGTTTATAAACCCGCAGGGCTTTGGCTCCCAAACACAAAAACTCTCATGTCTTCTGTGGGGTCCTCAGAGAGAAATTAGCCAGGCTCCCACTCCTGTGGCACAGCAGTCTGTTGTACACATATGTTTAAATTGAGACTGTCTTCCAATAGAAGCTGTTTTTCATTTATGCATGTGTAAGCTACTAGAGGGCCAAGGCCATTCTTAGCTGGTGTCTTTAGTTGACCATGCCCTTGCCTGTCTCCCACCCATTGCTGCTTTCGAAGCAGGTGCCTATACCCTGAATCCAATAGCTGAGTCAATGTATCAGCCCGTGTCTGCCTCACGATTCTCAGCTTGTCACAGCAAGAGACACTGTTGCTAGGAACTGGGCCAGGGAAATTACAAAGACGTTTTCAACTAGGCAAAAATATGCAAATAAACTGCTTTGAAGGGAGGTGGGGGAAAAATCCAGAATCTTAGCTTCTGTGCTGGAGCAGAGAGAACTGAGGAATTAATCTGATTGTCCGTGGTTCAGAAGTAGCAGCGTAGGGACTCCATTGCTTTCAGTGTCCTTGTGGAGTCTGAGAACTGAAAGAAAACACGAACACTCCAAACTTATCAAGTTGGAGTTCTCAAACTACGAGTTCAGATTAAAATCTCGCTTCTCTTGTTTCGTAAGATGCCTTATGTTGCTTATTTGAAGTCTTCCCATAGCAAGTAGGGAAGGGGTCGGCCTTCCTTCTAATTTCCTCTTTGCTCTGATGTGACTTTTGGAGTGCCCAGTTCCTGGCCATGCTGCCCTTCATCTACTACAGTACGATGAAAATTCCCTCCCTGCCTATTTTTCTGTATCTCAAAGGCTACTATCTCTTCTGTGAGGAGTCACTTAATGTTGAGGGTATGAGATAGGTACAGACAGTCAACTTCCTAGAGGAGGGAAGGCCAGGAATACCTCCCCATTTGTCTCAGTTGGAAATCATAGCAGACTGGGACAGGCAGAGGGTGTGTGTGTGTGTGTGTGTGTGTGTGTACACACACATCAAATTGATTGCTGGTAAGAACTATCTTGTCAGTTTATCAGGTAGATCTTCGGGATTAGCTGATTAATGGATCTCTATTTAGGCTTACTTGTTTTCTCAGTGTACTGTTAGACTATCTACATTGTTTAGTCCAATAGTGGTTTAAACATTGGCTGTACATTGTCATTATCTGGGAAGCTTTAAGACACCCTACATGAGACTCAGATTCAATAGTCCTGTGCATCAGGACATTAAGAGCTCTCCAGGTGATTCTAATTTGCAGACAAGGCTCAGCACCAAAGGCGTAGAGTTACAAACTAAAGAGCAGCGTAAGGATTCCTCAGGCTACTGAGCCAGATGAAAGGACCTGCTGTAGTGACACCATTAGTTCAAGGGAGGAAGACACTGAAAATCAATATCTAAATGCCGGTCCTTCTGTTTACAAAACAGCAGCACCATCAGCCATGAGGCCACACGGGAGGCCGCAGAAACCACTGAATCTCTTCCAAGTTTTATTGTTGTCAATCCATTTGTATCCAGGTCCCCCTCTCTTACACACCAAGAGGTGCTCAGGAAGCCTGGAGGCCAAGTACAGCTTTATTAGCAATGTGATTTTCCCTGGAGTTCAAGTAACAGAGTAATCTCTGCAGACAAAACCCGCTGCTGTCAGTGCACATCAAGACAGACACCAAATCAAGTTGTTCACCCCTGATCTCCAGACGAATAGGCTATGAAACCAGAAAATTATGCCACTGGGTCTAAGAAAAGAGAATGTCAGTCAAGATCGCATTGTCTTTCTGCATCTTAACACCCAGGCAACTTCTAAGACTTGACTTGATTTTAGTCAAGGGATTCCTATCCTTGTAATTCCATCAAATACCATCCGAGATAACATGCTACATCTAGCGAGCACTGCTACATACCAGGCATTCTGTGAAGGGCTTTATATGGATCCTCTCATTCCATCCTCACATCCTCTACAGGAAGTGGATGCTGTTTCCCCTCATTTTACAGGTGAAGAAATTGAAACTTACCGTGATCTTATGATGTGGTCATTATCTCGAGGCTAGTGAATGATAGAGCAAGGATTTAAACCCAGAACTGTGACTTCAAAATCCAAGCTTTTATCACTGAGTTTCTGCCCTTGGTCTATAGATTTCCAGGATAAAACAATTTCATTTTGCTTGTTTTTCAGTCCTTTCCTAGAATTGGAACCCTAGTAATTTTCACGATGAGTAGTTCTTTTTTTTGTTGATTTATTTAAAATGAATCTTCCTCTAAGAGGTTGCTAAGGCATACATGAACTTCAAACAATAGCTGACTTGGTAATGTGGGATTGAGATGTTTCTTTATGCAATGTGATTAGTCACAGGAAGGAAGCACTGAGTAAGAGAGCTGCTGAGCATGCTCCCTGTGCTGCTATTTTGTCAACACTGAAAATTCCATTTCATACTTTATACTGTTCCTTTTCTATTTTAGCTAACGGTTGGTATAACATTTTTCTCAGTCCACCAGAGATACTTGAAAATCTTCCCAAAGCTATCATTAATGAGTAATAAAATAGGGCCAGCCAGGGTTTCTCTGCCTCGCAGCACAGGGATGCTTGGATGAAGATGTGAAGCGTGATGACAGCCAAGTTGTTGTAATGCTACTATATTAGTACAGAGTAATAAACAGAGAGGATGGCAGACGAAAGTTTGGTTCATCTGCATTTGAATGTGTGTCTAGAGAAGGATCTCCATGTACATGTCTCCTGCTAACTTGTGTCCTGCCTCTGAGAAGTCATCATTGGAGTGCATGCTGAGTGAATGGCTGGGGCTTAGCTCCTGTCTGAGCTTGTCCTGCTCTAGATGGGATGGCTTTTTGACAGGGATGTTCTAGGTGTTCCACAGAATGTCAGGGGTTCTTGCCTGGGGCTCTCACTGAACTCACAATGTCAGTGGGTGAAACCCGCCCATGTGGATTTATGGAAACTCTAGCACCTTTAAAATCAGTTGCCACTTTTTAGAGTCTACTGAGTCCAGAAAGCCTAGAATAAGTAAATCTCAAGATCAATTTATTTTCTTTTATAGTTTTTATTCCTCTGAGGCCAAGACTGAATTTTTTACTTCCCCAAATAAAGCAGCGTGTCTTTTTATGCTGTGGGCTTTTCTACCTTCTGGGCTAAAGAACAGAACAGAGTTGAGAAGGTGATGAGAAGAGGTGATGACCCTCCTCATTCACTGGCAGAGCAGCCTGTGCATCGCTGTCTTTGATCTTACGGAAAGATGCACTTGGCAGAATGCTGGAGACACCCTTTGATAGGGAGACCAGGTTTTGTTTCCTTCTGATTATAATATATATTATAATTTATATCATTATATACATATAATGATAGATGTTTATACTATGCGATAATGTAAATTTTTACTAAACTGAATTTTGGAAATAATGCAAATGTATGTGTAAAACCTAGAGAGGTTACCATGGTTAGAAAGACACTGTGGGATTCACAAGGGCGCTCCACAGCTCTCTTGCCTTCCAAGCCCACAGCACAATTGCACTTTCCTACCTGGGGCCTTTAGACTGCTTTGGTCAACCAGGTGTGCATGGAGGGAAAGCACATCATCCTGGGAAGAAACTTTAAAGCTGGTGTGTGCTTTGCAAGACTCACCTTTCCTGCCAGCATAGTGGGTGCTGCTTTAGCAGCTCCAATTCCTGATGAAATCTTCTTATGGACCCAGCATGGCCGTGTAAACAGAACAAGAAACAGTCTTTCCATTTGGAGCTACTGAATTTTGGGGGGGTTATTTGGATTGGCAACATAGAAAAAATAGATAAGAAAATCATGTTAAAGCTCCTATATTGAGAGGTAGTAGAAATGTGACAAAAGCAATTACTCAAGAGGAAAGGACTCAAAAATTGTTTGTTTGTCTTAACCTTAGTAACTGCTGGCCAGCCAATGTAGGAAAGGATTGAAAAGATATTAAATTGCCCAAGCCAAACCCTATAAAGCCTCTTTTTTTAAAAAATTATAATAAAATATATGTGACATAGAATTTGCCATGTTAATTATTTTTATGTGTACAATTCAGTGACATTAAGTACATTCACATTGTTGTGCAACCATCATCACTATCCTTCTCCATAACTTTTTCATCATCCCAAACTGAAACTTTGTTCCCATTGGAGAATAACTCCCCATTCCCTCTTCCTTAACTCCTGGCAACCACCATTTACTTTCTGTCTCTATGAATTTTCCTACCTCATATAAGTGATATTATATAGTATTTGCCCATTTGTATGTGGGTTATTTAAAGCCCCCCCCTTTTATTTTTAATCCTCACCTGAGGATATGCTTATTAATTTTGGAGAGAAAAAGAGAGAGTGAGAGAAACATTGATGTGAGAGAGAAATACTGATTGGTTGCCTCCTGTACACACCCTGACCTGGGATCAAACCCATAACCTCTTTGGTGTACAGGATGACGCTCCAACCAATTGAGCACCTGCCCAGGGCAAGCCCTCCCCCTCCTTTTAATAAAAAGATTGCATTTTAGTTTTTGCTACCAACCCAAACCTCTCTGGCGACTTCTAAGACAGTCTTCGGTCAAAGAAGAGAGAGGGACAGCAAGAATCTGTCCCAATCACTGACTCTGGAGCCTCTGGCAGTGGGTCGAAGTGGCTGCATGCTTTCCAGGCCAGAGGTCAGCAGCCTTTCCAAACTGGAATGCCAGAGTTCCAGCCCCGCACTTCCCCTGGGCCAGGGGTCAAGGATGGTTTCAACCTCCCCCCGGTGACCAAGTTCTGCCTCCTGCTGATACAGGGAAAGACAGATGCTGTTTCCTGCAAATGGAGTGGAGGGACAGCTTTGATTTGTTTCCGCTGTAGAGTGAAGGTTGAGCCCAGTGACAGCAGGTGGTTCTAGCTCTCAGAAGTCAGCTGTGACAATGGTGACAGGTCCCAATCACATAGGAATCCATCTTCTGAAACATCAAAGAAGAAGGAAGCTTCTTTATCATACTTTTTACTTGAATAAAAGGAAGTTGACAGAAGTTGTCTAGGAAAGTTATTACCCTTTCTGGTAATTGCTTCCCCCGCCCCCCCCCCCCCACCACCACCCCCCAGAGTTATACTTGTTAGACATGAGTGGATAGTCTAAGGTAGACATCAAAGGGGAGAGGGATGGCTGTGGGAGTGGGGTCAGAGAACTCCAAGTTGGAGGATGCAGAATCATTTTCATTGATGTGGTCCCCAGAGCCTCTGTTCAGGGAGGTGGGTCAGCCTTGGGGGTCATGGGTGAGCCATCAAGATCACCTCTGGAATCTAGCTTCTGCATACTCCATTAGAGGGCCACCAGGACAGAGCGGTGAAATCCCCATCTTCTGGTGATACTGAAGTTTTTGTTTGGAAATTAGCAGATTCAGAGGTTTACATTTTTAAAAGGGTCTTAGGAAATTTCAATAATTGCCTTAGAGTTAATAAAACTGTGCTCTGGTTTATGTATTTGCTCAGTAGGTATCTCTATGTATCAGGCATTTAACTGGGTGCTGAGGATATAACAGAAGCAGAAAAAGACATGGTTTCCTCCTCCATGGAGCTCCCAGTTCAGGGAGCAGACAGATATCAATCAATTAATAAGTCAGTTGCCTGGCCAGCATGGCTCAGTGGTTGAGTGTTGACCTATGAACCAGGAGGTCATGGTTCAATTCTCAGTCAGTCAGGGCACATGACCAGGTTGTAGGCTCGATCCCCAGCATGGGGCATGCAGGAAGCAGCCGATCAATAATTATCTCCAATCATTGATGTTTCTATCTCTCTCTCCCTCTCCCTTTCCTCTCTAAAATCAATAAAAATACATTTAAAAAATAAGTCAGTCAATAAGTATTTATGGAGTATGCATTATATTCCAGACATTGAAGGTACTCCAGGAAGCTAATTAGACACAAATCGTGTAAACGAAATGTCAAATCGTAACTCAAATGGGAGCTAGAAAAAATATCTATTCTGTACCACGTGGGTCTGTGATCCCATTTTAAGGCTGCCAGAGAAACTGGTTTGGAGATCTGAGGGACAGAAGAGCTTTACCAGGTGAAAGGGAACAAAAATGCATTCCAGGTGAAGGGAATAGCATGTCTGAGGGCCTTGTGGGAGGGAATTTGGCAAGAATGTTGACTGAGGCCATTTGTGGTTGGAGTGGGGAGAGAAGGATCGGTGGACAAGTTAAGGCTGGAGGGGGAGGCGGGAGCAGTCAGGAAAGGCATGCTCATAAAAGCGAGAGGAGTCCAGCTTGTGTTCCATGTTCCAGTGGCTAAGAGCATGGATTCTGGAGCCAGACTGCCAGGCTGGATCCCTGCTCTTCCACTTTCAAGCTTTGTTATTTAACCTCTCTGTGCCTCAGTTTCCTAAAATGTTGGATATAATAGTGCCTACCTCATTAACTCGTTAGGAAAATTAAATGAGTTTATACATGTAAAGTGTCTAGAATAATGTCAGGCACTCATTATAAGTGCCACATAAATAAGATCTATTATTATTACCCTATATGGTAAAGAACATCACTAGTCATCAGATATTCCTCAATCAATTTGTGAATAAGAAATCCACACCAAATTATATACAGAACACGTAAACATTTGCATCACAAACGGGAAAAAACTAAAATAAATTGTAGGTCTCTTCAATGCCCATTCAGAGTATGGAAAATGCATTTCTCAATTAAATCATCTTGGGAAAATGTTCTTTCAAAGGTGAGGGAATTTAATTGCCTTCTCCTTTGCCCAATGTGTATCTGAGATTTTTGATACTGATGAAGGTGATACTGGGAGCTAACTAAGGGCAGAACTTACTTCAAATCCTTTGATCATTTTATCATTGATGTAATTGAGCAATGTTAGAATAGTACAGACAGAAGCGACCTTAGAGATCAACTCGTCATTTGTTCTGATTTAATTGGCTGTTGGTTTCTGCATGAAGTGGTCACATTAGAAAAAAGAGCTGCCAGCTTAAGTCTTTAATAGACAAGTAATTAACTTAACCGAGGTGCTTCCATGAAAATCATCAATCATCTGCAGTTTCTCCTTTGGAAGGTGGTAATGCAGTTTTGCTGAACTTTAAAATCTTTTTTTCCTGAAAAATGAAAATAGTAAGCAGCCTCACTTGGTACCTATAGGTTTGGTAACATAGCGAGTCATCAGGCCCTCCATGTGGACAGCACTGTATTATTAAACAAACTGTTATGGAAAGCTCACTGTGTATGAGGCCTTGTGATGGATACTTTTATATGATGCCTCCTTTAATCCTCACGGTAATTACTAGTATGTGAAGTCTTGGGCAGGTTTTGGGTCCATTGGCCCTTGGATCCTGTCTTGCCTTTCTTCTGCTCTGCTCTGTACTGCAGGGACTGACTTTCCTAGCCTCTCCTGCCCACTGGTTCCTGGTTGGGTTTGGGCATTGGCAGGCACTGGTGGAGATGTAGGGTGGGTAGAGAGAGAAGCCAGGGTATTCTCTGTGTGTGTGTGTTCTCTGTCTCTCCCCTTCCCCTGCCTCCAGCTCACGTGGGACTGACAGGGGAACTTCCAGTTGGTGACTCCACTCTAGGCTCCAATTGTTTCCTCTCTCAGTCTCCCCAGCCAGTGGATGGTAGAACTTCCTGCTCTGTTCATCTCTGGAATTATCTCATTGTCTGCTGCTTGGCTTATAGTCCCATCACCTGTATAACCAGTTCTCTCCATTAGATTCCCTCTATTAAAAATATGTGAAGTCATCTCTGTTTTCTTATTTAGGCCCTAACTCTTATATTTTAAAAAACACAATTATATCTGTTTGTTTTTTTTTAACATATGAGGAAACTAAGGACCATCAAGGCTATATATATATCTCACAATATTAAGCTGTCAACTTAATCAATACCATAAATCAACTAATTAAATCAAATCAAAGTCCTCACCCTCCTAGGCTCACATATACTTTTTGTACTATTATACTATGACTAGTAGCCCAGTGCATGAAATTTGTGCACTCAGGGAGGGTCCCTCAGCCAGGCCTGTGCTCTCTCACAGTCCAAAAGCCCTCAGGGGATGTCCGACTGCCAGCTTAGGCCTGCTCCCCATGGGAAGCGGGCCTAAGCTGGCAGTCGGTCATCCTTAGTGCTGCTGCGGAGGCGGGAGAGGTTCACGCCACCACCACTGTTCTTGCCAGCCGTGACCCCAACGATGCATGATTGAGACCGGGGAGGGACCAAGGGAGGACTCCAGCATGTGTCTGGCCCATCTCACTCAGTCCCGATCAGCCGGACCCCAGCAGCAAGCTAACTTACTGGTTGGAGCATCTACCCCCTGGTGGTCAGTGCACATCATAGCGAGCAGTTGAGCAGCCTTAGCATATCATTAGCATATTATGCTTTGATTGGTTGAATGGCCAACTGGACAACTGGACACTTAGCATATTAGGCTTTTATTATATAGGATGCCTTTGGAACTCTCTGGGAAAGGGAAACCTGATTTCCAGGGGCGATCCCACCTGGCTCATCAGTGTTGGGATGGGTTTCACCACAGTCCTGTTTTAGTTCAGTTGGATTGATAACTTACTGCAGGATGTGAGTGAAGATCAACACCTTACATCTCTCCAGACACAGAATTATCAGGCCCTCAGGCTGTAGATTAGATTCTGATGCTCTTTTGTGTGTCTACTAATGCATGGTTCTTGGGAAATCCTCCACAGATCCATGAAGCCACCAAGTTCTGACCACTCTTCCAAGTTATGATGAATTCCTTTTGTTTCAGTTCAAATAGAAAATTGAGATCTTTATTCCTCACCTTGAATTTACTCAGAATCAGATTAGGGATACTCTTAAATTATCATGAAGTCCCAAACAAGATCAAAGTCTTTAGACTTTACCATAATTTTAGACTTAATTTTTAGATTCTTTTCATAGGAATAAATCATGGGCTAAATGTTTGTGGTCTGAATACACTGAAGGAATCATAGGCCTCAATTTACTTGTAGAGACTCTTCTTATGAAGAAGTTGGCATTCAAAAAGGACAAATAAAACGCTAAGCCAGCAGTAGAAAAACAGCCTCTGAATTCTCTCTTGTTAAATAGTAAGAATAGATAGATGGGACCAAGGAGTGGAAAGTGTTAAGTCTAGGTTAGTAAGCATGTGTATGTGCATGCATATGTGTAGGGGGAGGGGTGCAATACCAAGCTATCAAAGTAGTGAATGATTTAACTAAAAAAATAGGTACAGAACCATTGCGGCAGGGGGGGGGGGGGTCTATGGAGGGGTGTGGGTGTCCTAGGGGTGAGTGCCAAGATGGCCACTCTGGCATGGGATGTTTTCAGATGCTTTAAGAGTAAACAGAGATTGATTTGGATTTTGTGTTTCTCAGCTAGACTAAATACATATTAACAATTGATAAGTGCAAACACATTGGACAGTTGCAGCTTGCTCAAGACCATTGCATTCTGAACCTCAGAAATGGCATTGTGTGGACTGCAATACAAGTGAGTGGATTTGGGCTTGTCTTGGCTGTTCCCATGTTGCCTGTGGAAGATATATTGAAAACATGCTGTCAAGCACTTTCAAGAAAGCAGCCATCCTGTTGCATTAGAGGTTACATGTCTTGCATGTGACAACAAATCAAATACCATAGAACCTTTCTGGGATTTGTCACTGGAAATTCCCCAAAGATACCAAATGCAATGGAAAAGATATGGCTTCCCAGTCATGCCTGGTTACTAAAATGTTGGCCAAGTTCACAGAAACAGAAGCTTTAGAAGGAAAACCCTACATATGTGACCAGTGTAACTCAAAGAAATAGAAGGTTTTCCTCAAAACCAGTTGTATGTACAGAAGCCCAAAAACAGCTTATGTTTTGTCACCTACCTCAGATTCTCAGACTACATCTCAAATGATTCAGATGGTCAGGACATAATAATCAGGAGAAAATTGGTGTTCATGTTGGCTTTAAAGAAATCTTAGTCATGGAGCCCTATTGCTGCAGGAAGTCCGTGAAATCCCTCAGACCAGAATGTCTTATCTATGACTTATCTGCTATAGTAATGCACCAGGGGAAAGGATTTGGCTCAGGACACTACACTGCCTACTGTTATAATTCGAAAGGAGGGTCTGGGTACACTGCAATGATTCCAAGCTAAGCATGTGCACTACGGATGAAGTACGCAAGGCCCATGCTTATGTCTTGTTTTATACCCAGCGAGTTACTGAGAATGGGCATTCTAAACTCTTGCCTCCAGAATTCCTGTCTGGTATCCTACCTCCTAATGAAGAAGCTGATACCTCTAATGAAAAGCTTAGTTGATCCAAAGATAGTGGGGCTTCTTGCGATTTGTATGTATATTTTCTCAAAGGACTGTTTTACAATTCTGAGCTTCATTTTTATCTTTTACTTATGAATCAGTGCACACTATGTTTATAATTTTGTATCTACAAGTCTCTTTACAGAGACAAAGCCTAAATAAATGTATATGAATGATAGCAGGTAACTAAACTTTTTTAAGCTTTTAGTATTATCTCAGATTGGTGTTACCCTTTTATATTTTAATTGGCACAGATCATGAATTTGTACTGAAGTTCAGGTGGCATCATTTTACACATTCATCTTTTGTAGCTATTTTCCATACACATTCTTATTTGATGGAAAATTATAGACACTTTCTTCACTAATAGTCTTACCCCCCCAAAGTCAATTCTTTCAGGCTATTTGTATATTGAAGTTACCTTTGCCCCTTGAAGGTAGTTAAATTACTATTTTCAAAGAGAAAAAATACTTATCAATCACACTCATTGATATTCCTGAAGCTTTGTGTGTTACTGTTGATAAAGGAACTGCATTTTTTCAAAAAAAAATATTTTTAATAATTTTGTTCTTCATTTGGCATAGTCAAACTATACAAATGAAAATGACAGCTTTATAAATCGTATGCTTAAAAGATTTCAGTACTGTGGACATAAAAACAATGATGGTTGGGGCTTAAAATGATTCGTCTGGCAGCAAACTGGTTTGTTTGTCCTGATTCTAATAAAGAAGTTATATAAAAAACTTGAATTTACCAAACAGTGTATTATGTTATACAAGTAAATTTAATTTGGTTATGAATTCACTTTATGTTTGAACATTAAATCTTTTAAAACTTTGAAAAAAAATAGGTAAAATTGTTTTGGTTGAACTTAGATATGAGGAAGAGGGTCTGGATGGAGGGTACTATTATAATGTTAATATAGATTGTATATATAGCATATAATATATATTACAATACTATTGTGCTAGTTAAGAAGAAAAACGACAAAGACTTGAACTAAGTGACTTTGAAATAGAAGCTACAGGCCGATGCAGGAGATGATGGGGATGTAGAATTGATGAGATTAGATCATTGATTGGGGTAGGAGATGAGGGAGGAGAGCAAATGAGAATGATTCCATTTAGAGTATTCATGACTTTTTCTTTTCTTTTTTTTTTTTTCACATAATATCCAACCCAAATAACTTTCTTCCTGTTGTGGGACTTTCATATTACTACAGGTAAGTGATTGGTAGTCATTCTTCTTCGATGAGGACAGAGAAGTGTGCGAAGTGGCTTATCACAGCCCTGCATGTCCATCAGAGGCAGAAAGAGAGCAACTAAGAGATGCTGACCATGGACTGAGACCAGGGGATGTAAAGGAAATGGGGCACCTTCCGTTCATTCATCACACAGTGAGTGACTACCAATCCACAGGGCTTTATAGTATGTTTAGAGCTTTAGAACATCCTTGTGAGGTAAGAATTTTGCACGGGGTCAGGCAAGGGATGAAGTAATTACCCACCTCAGCTTCACCTGGGGTCACAAGTAAGCCATGAAGGGAGGTTCTCAAACCTAGCATAGCCCTCCACTCCATTCAGGCTGGTCTCTGCACTGCCTTGAGGGCAGATAATACCTTTTCTGACCTTCATGTCCTTGCATTTGCTGGTCCTCTTATCTGCAGGACCTGCTCCTTGCCACCATTGAGATCCTCCCCAACCCCAGAGCCTGAGTGCCTCCTACTGCCCCACCCCTCCTAAATAATTTATTTTCCTTTCAACTGTTACAATCTGAATATTTTACATTGTTTTGTACATCACAATATAGTGCATTATGTTACCCTTTACTTTCTCCATTTGTTAATCTTGTCTTTCCAAGTAGATTGCAAAATCCGTGAGGGAAGCTCTATTTCTTACTCTTCGTCATCCTCCATGACACCTAGTACAGAGTGAATACCTGGTGGATGATTTAGTATGAAAATTTTGTCCCTGACTTCTCCTTAGTTACCTTACTGCTTTCTTCTTTAGCTGTTGGGCCACCACCATACATATGAACATGCGGTACAAATTCTGAACACTAAAATATTTCTTCCAGGCAAAGAGAGTGACATAGACAGTTTCAGACATGGTGGTACAGAGGGAGAAAGGGAGAAAGAAAAATGTGTTTAGAGACACAACCTGTTCTTTGACCTGGGAGAACTTGTTTGCTGGAAGTTATCAAAAATCAAAACTGCTCTAACAATTATCAGTCCATCTGCAGACTCTGGTGTGTCTTAAAATAGCAATGCCATTGGACATGACATAAGCCAAGAAATTCTTGGTGAGACATTTGGGTAAAACAGGTTTTCTGGTTTAAGAACATTAGCTTCTGTATCAGTACCAAAGACCAGCTGGTCATGTTTCAGTAACTATTATTTATCCATTTAGGAATATTATGGCAACTTATATCTCCATGTCGATTTTTTCACCACAAATGTAAATAAATGTACATAAATTCATTTTGAATTTGACTAAAAATGAGAAAACCGAGATTCAGGGAGTTTAAGTAACTGAATATTAATAAATTGCCTCCTCTGGGAAGCCTTCCTTGCACCTTCAGGATGGGTTAAGCACCATTGTATCTCCCGTAGTGACCTGTGGCTATCTTAATCATAGCCCCTGCATATTATTCTATATGGTAAATATAATACTATAATAATCTGTTTTAGATATTTTCCCCCTCTATGAGATTGCAGCCTCCTTGAGAATCAAGTTCAGTTTCTAAGTCCAGTTCTTTTTTCCCTGTTACATTTACACGACCATTTTAATGCATGTCATAGACCTTGGCATTTTTAAACGCAGATGCCCTTTGTTACGGAGAGTAATTACTAGCTTTATTACATGGTCAAGGTTACATGGTGTGTTCTCCTTCTCTATGGAAGGGAGTATTTAGAACAGTTTTTCTCTTCTGAGACACCGGCCCCACTGCATTTCCGTGGCTGAGGAGGCTCTGTTTCCAGAAGTTAACATCAAAAGAGGATAGCTGATAGTTATAATTGCTCCCTGGTAGAAAGGTTGCCACGGACACTGGAGAATAGTCATGGTTAATTTTTTAGAACCATGGCTAATGGGACAAATCACTCAGCCATGGAGCCTCCTCCAACTAAAAGAACATAAAGAGACGTGGAGGGGGAAGCAGGTCATGGAGTTCATGGCAAGGAGAAAGCAGGCAGATGTGACTCACTGGGT
Organism: Myotis yumanensis; assembly: GCF_028538775.1. Classification (NCBI taxonomy): domain Eukaryota; kingdom Metazoa; phylum Chordata; class Mammalia; order Chiroptera; family Vespertilionidae; genus Myotis; species Myotis yumanensis. Next base: position 187,333,289 of record NW_027223752.1, read on the forward strand.
CATCTGCGGGTGGCATTGGACTCAGCTGTCACAGTGGAGCTGACATCAGCAGCACATGCTTGACATCGGTGCAAAGACAGCATCAGCCACTGAGAAGCATGTGGTGGGAACAACCAAGGTTTGAATCCTGTCGATGAAACTCTTCTGTTGGGGGACACCAGATAGCAGCAGTGAGCCCTCTCTTGCTGTCCCGGTCTCACTAGGCTCAGCTGACTTGGAGAGCTTATCTGGGCAGGGCTATGACTTAGCTTAGATCACAAAGAACATTGGAGACCGGGCTGGGGCTAACACCTGGATGGTTAGACTCCCAGGCTAGTGCTCTCTGCATGGACCACACAGAAAGGGAGACATTAGCAGATTTTTAAGAAGTTGTTAAATCAAGTTAAGAAAAACCTGACTCTTGGACAGCTTTCTTCTTTAAACTGCCTTATGATCCAGTGATTCCTCTTCTGGGAATTTATCTGAAGAAACTGGAAAAACTAATTCGAAATAATGTAGGCACTCCTATGTTCATTGCAGTGGTATTTACAATAGACAATATTTGGAAGCAACCCAAGTGCCCGTCAGTAGATGAATGGATTAAAAAAGCTGTGGTACATTTACACAGTGGAATATTACTCTGCCATAAAAAGGAAGAAAAATTTACCCTTTGCAGCAGTATGGATGGACCTGGAGAATGTTATGCTAAGTAAATAAGCTAGTCAGAGAAAGACGAGTCCCATATTATTTCACTCATATGTGGAATTTAATGAACAAACTGAACTAACAAGCAAAATAGAGACAGATTCATAGATAGAGAGCAAGCAGATAGGTGGGGGAGGCAGGGAGAGAGTGAGCAAAAAAGAAAAAGAACTCATGGACAACAGTGTGGTGATTGTGAGCGTGGAGGGGGTTGGGTGGAGGGGCATGGGTGGAGGGGGAAGAGGGCATAGAGGGGATAAATGGTGATGGGGAAAATAAAATAAAAATGATAAAAGCACAAAAGATCTTTCAAGTGCTCAGTGGCTGCAGTGATTTGACAATCAGCTTGTCATTATTGCCTGGGTGATTCTTATAGATTAAACTGGAGAAATATTGCCATCGTGTAGTCATCATACATGTGCTGACCTTTATTGATGCATAAGAAGTAACAACAGTGATGCATGCAAGAAAGAGACTTCAGTGGGCCCCTTCCTGTGCAGGCCGCACTGTGCCTTTCAAAGAGGAAGCAGTAGTGCATATAAAACTGTAACGACCTTTAAAAATAATTTTTTAAAAAATATATTTTATTGATTTTTTACAGAGAGGAAGGGAGAGAGATAGTTAGAAACATCGATGAGAGAGAAATATCGATCAGCTGCCTCCTGCACATCTCCTACTGGGGATGTGCCCGCAACCCAGGTACATGCCCTTGACCGGAATCAAACCTGGGACCTTTCAGTCCGCAGGCCGACGCTCTATCCACTGAGCAAAATCGGTTTCGGCTAAAAATAATTTTTAAAAGATGATAAACAGCTTGAATTTACTAAACACGTCAATTATTGAAAATATTTTGACGAATTCTATCTCATTTGATCTTCACATCCACTTCCACATAACACAGCAGGCGGTAGGAGTCACCCATTTTGGAGAAGAAGAATCTGAAACCAGAGCGGTTTGGCAATTTGCCCAAGATCACACAGCCAGAACCAGGGCAGGAATTTTGATTCTTTATCTGGTGCTTTTGTGCAGTAAAGTTCACAATACCTTATCTGAAATTCTGAAATGCAAACAAAACAACCTAAGTCTAGATTTTTTTCCCCCCTAATTCATTTGGTGGCAAAATGTTACCTTCCCAGAGGTATTGTGGCAATAAAACCTGTCTCAGGGTGATGTGAAGCTCTTTCTTGTTCTCTTTAGGGAGAATATTAATATGCTTTATTTCAGACATTTTACTGTGTTCAATGTCAGGATGCTGCCTGAAACCAGTGTATAATATTTGTTGTATAAGCCATATCGTCTTTATAAAGTCCAAGAAAAATTCTGATTTCAAGAGCACATCTGAACAGAAGCGTTTTGGATCATTATAACCCTGAGGTAGACTGCCCCTGCCATCCAACAGTCAGGCAATGAAGCATTGACATTAACCAGATATTCTGGTTAATTGTCACTAGAGGTGCCATATATGTATGGCTAATGTCGAACAAATTAGACTATAACGAAATACACTTAATATCAACTCAGCAGTTGTGAGGGTTAAATAAGGTAATTCAGGTAAGTCATTTGGCTGAGTGTCTGGTTCATGTGATGCATTGCATACCTAGAGCGCTGGCTATTGCCTTTTGTAATTCATGTTGTATCTCCATGTTACAGAGGAAACAGTGACAGGTTGAAAGGTCAAATAACTTGCCCAAGGTCACATGGACAGTAAGTGGCACTGCCAGGACTGGACACCCAGGCTGTCGCTTCCACCCAAAGCATATGCATAACCAGTGGGGTAGAGATAATTCTGGATCTTCCAGGGGTCCTTAGAAATCTTTCCAGATCATGATTATGAAAATTAATTACTGAATCACTGAACTGTAGCATGTGGAAGTGCTGTTTAATAGCCTGCTGGGCAAGCCAGGTTTTGTTGGAAGAGAGAGCGAGGGAGAGAGGGAGAGGAAGAGGGAGAGAGAGAGAGAAAGAGAGAGAGAGAGAGAGAGAGAGAGAGAGAGAGAGAGAGAGAGAGAGAAAGAGAGAGAAGAGAGAGAGAGAAAGAAGGAGGAGGAGGAGGAGGAGGAGGAGGAGGAGGAGGAGGAGGAGGAGAAGGAGGAGGAGGAGAAGAAGAAGGAGAAGGAGAAGGAGAAGGAGAAGGAGAAGGAGAAGGAGAAGGAGAAGGAGAAGGAGAAGGAGAAGAGAGAAGGGGGTGGAGGGTGGGAGAGGGGAGAATAACTTTATGGATTGGCCAACTTTTATTCCAGAGAGTTATTATAAGTATAGTAACTCCCTTAGATGAATCGGATGAGATCTTTCTGTGCATTAGAGCAATGAAAAGGCACTCCCTCCCAGGACTTTGCCCCAAATTCTGTGGATCAGGCCAATGATTGTAATCTCGAAGCTCCCTCCCTGTCACAACTCGGATCCCAGATGGTGAGAGGAGAGCTCCCCAGCTCGTGCCTGTGGTCTGTCAGGACAGGCTGGCAAAGAAAGTGAGCCCCCGGCAGCTAAGCCCCAGATTAAGAGGACCTCGAACCATTGTGTTGGCAGCTGCTCCCACTCCCCCGCGTGCTGAGCAGCATCAGCACATGTCTGGTCTTATTTGCTGTTTGGGACTCGGCACTTGAAAGGTGCCCCTCCCCCGCCGCCTTGACATTTGTCCAGAGATTAATTGGGCTAATCCCCTTCTTGGAAGAAAGGGTTGGGAAGTGTGTGTTGCGGGAGGGTGAGGAGGCAGGCCTCCGGGACTGCAGAGGGGAGCATTAATGAAGGCGCTGGGGCTTGCTGCAGCCTTTGAAGGGAGAAAAGAGCAAATTTCTCTGCTGTTCCTGGACAAGGCTGACAGGTGGGCAGGGAGACTGCGCTCCTCTGTTCTGCCGGCTCTGCCAGAAGGTCCGTGCACTCCAGCAGTAACGACTCCTGACAGCACCAGCTGTCACTCAGGGAGGCAGCTCCCAGCACACCTTGGCCTGCCATTCTCGCTCTTATGCTGAGGACTGAAGGAGAGAGCCCCAGGAAAGGCCATCCTGATGGCGGAAAACACACGTGGCTTGGGGACTTGTCTGGGACATTTACAAATGTACTTTTAAATTTTGTTTTGGATCAGGCATTCAAAATAAACATTATTTATTACTTGAGATTTTGGGTCAGGGGAAGGCAGAGGACCACGGACAGTTGTTCTTTTTTTTCTTTACTTCTTCTTTTTAAAAGATTTTTTTTTTATTGATTTCAGAGAGTCAGGGAGAGGGAGAGAGATAGAAATAACAATGATGAGAGGGAATCATTGATCGGCTGCCTCCTGCATGCCCCACACTGGGGATGGAGCCTGCAACCCGGGCATGTGCCCAGACTGGGAATCAAACCGGGACCTTTTGGTTCATAGGTCAATGCTCAACCACTGAGCCACACCGGCCAGGCGACAGTTGTTTTCTTGTACCATATGCAGTTGTCCCCATTTGGGAGGAGACACGAAGTTTACCTTATTATCTAATAATAATAGCTAGCATTCATTGGGAGCTTATGATGTGCCAAGGCACTGCTTCAAACATTTTACATCTACTAATTAGTTTATTGTTCTTAACAAAATGAAGGAGGTGCTAATATTGTCCCCATTTGACCGCACTGGTAGCCTCCCCAGCATCATTTGTAAATGGCTGCACCAAGGCTCAACCACCAACCCATTCCCAGCCCCACCCTCTTCACCACTGCACCAGGCTGCATTGCTGACAGAGAAAAGGGAATAAGCATTTTGCCTGAGCCAATTCTCGGTAAGATCATGACTTCGGTGAGATTGAACAGTTAATTGAGGATAATGCATCCCGGGAGAACTGAGGATAAAGAACCATGGAAATACTTTGAGGTCCCTGGGAACCTCTGAAAGCTATGTGCCTAATTGTACTCTCCATGGAAAATCCCCTCCAGCTAACAGGATTCTAATGGTGTGCTGTGTTTCTTTGTAAATTACTGCAGACACTGGCATAAGGAATATGAAAGGACTGGTGGTTAATCAAATGAACTTACAGGAAGCGAGCTCTTCAAGTGGGATTTATACCGATGCCCATTATAAAAACTGTTAATAATAAGGGATTTTAAAAATGTCATTGCAAGGTGAGAGGAAATTTGCGAAGGTATGACTGTCTGCTCATCTTTTAGCAGAGGTACGGTAACTAGGTCACAGGATTTGCTTGGGGGGAAGTGAAATGACAGATAATAGTGTCAGAACAATGGCTGGAGAATTTTTGGCATGTCTTTGTGATTTTGGAGCAGAACATGCAGTCTGGGACTTAGCTTTCTCCCTTCTGTGTAAGCACGGTCCACCCAGCCGGAAGCATGCACAGCCTCTCCTCTTCCAGCCACGGCTTTTTCTGTTGTGGGGATCAATTTCCTGACCCTCAAACCAGTGCAGATTCTCAAGTGGGGAAAGGAAGAGAAGAGAAAGGAGACATAGAGTCAGCTCGCCTTGTATTTGATCTTTGAAGCCAAGGTAAGAAGGAACACTGTCTTCACATTATGGTGAGGAAACTAGAGATGGAAGCAGTTGCTAACCTAAGACCATGCAGTGAGTAAGTGGCCAAGCTGGATTCGTGCACTGGCTGTGCCGTGCAGAGTGGTACTTTCCACATGACGTCCACTCCTACTCGTCATCATGTCTCAGGCACCAGGTGGCAAAGATGGTGAAAGTAGGGAAGGGAAAACTTCATCCCTCCACCTTGGTGCCAGCCCCCTTCCCTCTTCTTCTTTGCCCCCAGATTATTTTGCCACACTCGGAGTCAGTCTCCTTGCTATAGATGGGGCAGGGGGGAAGAGGGTGAAGGTAGGCAGTATTGTTTCCTAATTCCCAATTTTGCACCTTTCTCCCAGTTCAACACAAGCTCCCTCACCTCCTAACCCTGCTCTCATCCCATGCACATCCTCACTGTTTGCTTGGACCTGAGAACAGCCACCCCATTGCTGACTCTTAAGATAGAAAAGGACTTTGGTCATTTTCATTAAACTTCTCGCCTAACAGCTCTAAGAAGTAAATCTTCCTGTGTATTCAGGAAGGTGTTTTTTTAATGTTCATCACCAGTACAGGGTTACTATACCCAGAAAAAACTGGATGATAGTTTGTCAGAAGAGAACCTGTTCCAAAACAGATTTCTATAAAGTATTGAAACAAGCTTTTTTTTCTTCTTCTTCTTTTTTTTTTTAACAAGTTGGGGAATCACTAGCAGAATCTCTTGCTTTATATATAGTGTCTTCAGTTTCCGATAAAATGATCAGTGGTTTTCAACTTGTACTACTAACTGCATGCAGATCAGTGTATTAATTATACAAGGTAATGTCATCTATATTCATTTGCCTTTATTCTGACATGGCATAATTTGGTAGGTACCAGGACAGACCCCGTTTTTCCTTCTTGGTACTGCTGTGGGGCATTGGGCGCATGTACCTCACTGCACGTATGTAACATCGTCATTCATTCACTTGCCTTTGTGTCACATCAGATGTGAACTCCTTGGTTGCACAGACCATGTTTTAACTTAGTTTATATCTTAGCATAACAACCTTTCATTCACTCTTACCCTGTTCAATCCATTTTTCACACCGTGGCCGAAGAGAACTTTTGAAACATAAATCAGATTGTGTCATTTTCTTGCTTAAAAACTCTTCGAAGTCTTCCCATTGCCTTAAAATACCATGTGCGTGCCTGCCTACCGCCCCTGCAGGGCCTGGGTCCTGTCTCCTCCCCGCCTTGCTCCAGGCCTGCTGGCCTTTGCTCCGCGCTCTGCTGCCTGGGGACCTGGGGGCTTACTCTTCTCTCTGTCTGGAATGCTCTCCCCTGGCTTTTGCTGAGTTGGCTCCTTCTCATGCCTCAAGTCTTAAATGCTTAAATGTCACCTTAAATGTCAGAGAGACCTTTTCCTGAACATTCCATCTGAAGTGAGTCTTCCTTGTTTCTCTCTGTCCCTGCACTCAGTTAAATTCCTTTATTGTACATATCACAACCGACAGTTCCTGTGATTATTGACTCATTTGGGGGTTCTCTGTTTCTCTTAGGGGAATGCAGGAATCCTGAGGACAGGGTCCCCATCTGTTTACAGATGTATCTTCAGCACAAAGAGCAGTGCTTGGCATGGAGCAGGGCTCCATATTTACGTGTTTAATAAATGAATGCATGCATGAACAAATGAACAATTGTAGGATTCTCCTACAGTCATTACTCAGCGATTTGTATCTTTTGTACTTACCCAAGGGGATGGTGTGACCCCTCGCATTTTCGAACACACCAACGACAAGGAACCAAGAGAAAGGCAGCTCTTATTATAAGAGAGTGCTGCTTGAGAGTAGAGATGATGGCTGAGGTTCCCAATGCTGTTCTGCACGCCTGCTGCTGTGCCGCCTGCCCACCTCCTGCTGAATCCTGTGTCTTTCCGAGCCTGAGATGGTCAAACTGCCCTTAGATACACTATAAATAAGAATGAATGGGGAGGTTCTTACTTCTGAATTTGGGAGACTCCTACTCATAGTTCTTTAAATAAAATATCTGCTTTTCCAAGAAGCTTTAAATAAATGGGAGCGGATAATTGGGACCTAACCCCTCAAGGCTGCTCCCCTGAGGACAGCACCACTACCCCTGGGAACTGAACATCCTCAGAAACAGGTGATTTGTTTTGCCATATCCAAAGCCTTGTGTCTCTTTTTCAGGTCTGGTTTTAGCATCCTGAGAAGCAAGGGAGTGAGTCTTACCAATTCCACAATCATTTAGGGTGCCTTGTTTGTTTGTTTATTTATTATTTATTTATTTTTGGCTCAGTTTGACACTTTTCAAATTTATCTTAAAGTAAAATGGACAGACCCCAACAGATCAAGGTGTCCCCAGTGCCTCTGTTGTTCCTCAATTTATGCAATGAGGCCCCGGAGGCATATTGTGGAAAATAACTCCTTCAGATATTCATGTTCTATAGGTCATTTGAAATGTTTTTTCCTGGACAAACATGTTATTTTGCTTTAAATTTTCTGTTTGTTTATATTTACTAGAATGCTTAGTAGAATATTGGTTAAGTCTTATTGCATTCGTAGTGATATATAATGTGGACTCAAAATAGAAAATGATAGGGATTGTTCCAGTAGTATTCAGGAAACAATTATTTCATCTCTGCATTATCAGCTCTTTTGAGATTGAAAAATAATTTCCTGAATTGTGGCCTTAGGTGATAATCTCCTAAACACAGTCTCCTCTCAGTGAAAGGGCTAGAGTCCTTGTTTTGTTTCTTGCCTTTGAATCATTTATGGATTTAAAGCCACCCCGCTGAGCACTGACTCATCTCTGCCAGGTGCATTGGGCCTCAATGGGCTGGAAGTGAAATGTGGGTCCCAAGCAGGGAAAAAGATGAAAACCACATTCACAGTTTATTTGGTCACAGATGTTCACATAATAGGAGCAGAAATTTAAGAAGTATTTGACAAGAGACAAAGAAAACAGTTGTGTGGGGGGTTGGGAAGGCAAGGGGCAATGAAACTCCGAAAAGAATTGGGAATACCCATGTTCATCAGCCCTGGCAAGAGAATAAATTCATTGACAGGAGTATTGAGTTTCACTCCCAGGAACACAGACTAGGGCATTTGGCTCTTGATGATTCATCTGTAAATGACTTTTACAGGGGGAAGGAGCTAGGGTTAGATCCTGGATGAGGCCTGGAAGACCTGAGATTGATTTCTCCCCTCTGCCCATACCCTGAATTGCTGTGAACGAATAGTTATGCTGTGTCAGGGGCACGACAAGTCCTTGTGCTTGTGAGATGCTAAGATGTTGGCCACAGATTTCCTCCCTGCCTGTGTCAGCACAGTCGGTTTGGATCTGTGTTTACTGCAGTGACTTGTCACCTTGTGGTATTGAGTTCTCTGTCCCCTCATGCAAAAAAAAGGTGGGACAGTGTGAGAGAAAGAGACATTTGCTGTGACTTTCTAAGCTCAGACTTTCCAAGCTGCTCTCTTTCCTTCTATATGTCATGCTCCTTTAATCATGGTCAATGACCAAATGGGTAGCTGCTTCTGAATTATGACTTCTATGGTCTGAACAGCTAGATTTATTTTAGGTTTGGCTAAGTGAGCCAATGATGCTTTTCCAATATATTTTGATCCAAAACTCATGCATATTACATCATTACAAATTCACGTTACCCTAGTTCTCAGGTTGAGAAGTCTCTCCTCTGCCATGCCCTGGCACTCAATGCTTATCTCTGTGGAAACAGCAGGACAGGTAAGATCCTGCTAGATTTTCCCAACCAATAGGCATTATTCTATTGATATCGCCAAATACTTTATTTTTACCAGTATGAAACTGAAAATAAACATATGTTTGCAATTTACATCATATTTCCTACTTTCTCTAAAACATTCACTTTATGAGTAGTAGTAATGATAATACTCATTAGTCAGGGCAGGATAACTGCTGTATGAAACAATGTCCACATTTCAGTGGCTTTACACAAGAAAATTCATTTTTCATTTAGATGGAGGGGTGGGGAGATGTTCCCTTTAGCCATTCAGAGACCCAGTTTTCTTTTGTCGTGTGGCTCCCTGTTTGTCTAACGCTTTGGTGTCTTGTCCATTAAGCTGGTGATGGGAAAAAGAGTGAGTACTATGCACTGGAGATGTTTATGGGTCAGACCTGGAGGAGTCTACATTACATCCACTTAATTTTATAGCATAGAATTAGGTCGCACAACCACACCCTAGTGCTAGGAAGATTAAAAGTATATTATAGGCTTGACAGCCAGGTAAAAAAGGAGAACACAGATATTGGTAAATATCACAGTCTTTGACATATCAAAAAACTGTTTTAAAAAGCTTTAAAAGAAGAAAAAACTGTTCGTTGTTTAATATAAGGTACTGCATACATTTTTTTGAAAAGATGACATCAAACTGCTGTGAATCTTATAAATGTTGTAATAGCTACACATGCCATTGGAACATTAACTACAACATCAGATTGTGCAGAATAAATATTTGTTAAAGGACCAAAAGCTCGAGAGCACTCATCGGCATTATCTCCGCCGGCATCTCCATCCAAAGTTGACTCAGGAGCACCCAAAGTTGAAGCAGTAGCCCATACAGATGTTGTAGGAGAGTGTTTGGTGCCTTCTTGATGGTGCTCTGACGTCTGCTTCTGATGAAAGTCAGTCTAGCGCATAGTTATTTTGTTGACTGGCATATAACATTGAATAAACTTTATTATATGAACAGTCGTTGATGATAGGTTCACTTAGGATTTTCTTTTTACTTTTCTATTTCTTGAGAGTTTTCTGAGTTAAGAATACATTTGCTTGGCCACTTAAGGAAGTTCATCCTAACAACCTTGGCTGCCAAGCTCTCAAGACATCAAGATGTAGTCCCATTTGTTCATTTTCTCTTTAGTTTCAACTGCCCTAGGAGCTGTATCAGTGAAGAAATTGTTTTGGCATATGTCTGAGATTTTGTTGCCTTTGTATTCTTCTAGAATTTTTATGGTTTCCTGTCGTACATTTAAGTCCTTTATCCATTTTGAGTTTATTCTTGTGTATGGTGTAAGTTGGTGGTCTAGTTTCATTTTCTTGCATATATCTGTCCAATTTTCCCAACACCATTTATTGAACAAATGGGACTACATCAAAATAAAAAGCTTCTGCACAGCAAAAGAAACCATTAACAAAACAACAAGAAAACCCACCTCATGGGAAAACATATTTGCCAACGTCATATCTGATAAGGGCTTAATCTCCAAAATTTATAGGGAACTCATACAACTTAACAAAAAGAAGATAAACAATCCAATCAAAAAATGGGCAAAGGATCTAAATAGACACCTTTCAAAAGAGGACATTCAGAAAGCCAAGAGACATATGAAAACATGCTCCAAGTCACTAATCATCCGAGAGATGCAAATCAAAACAACAATGAGGTACCATCTCACACCTGTCAGAATGGCCATCATCAACAAATCAACAAACGACAAGTGCTGGAGAGGATGTGGAGAAAAAGGAACACTTGTGCACTGCTGGTGGGAATGCAGACTGGTGCAGCCACTATGGAAGGCAGTATGGAGGTTCCTCAAAAAATTGGAAATGGAACTCCCATTTGACCCTGTGATCCCACTTCTAGGAATATATCCCAAGAAACCAGAAACACCAATCAGAAAGGATATATGCACCCAGATGTTCATAGCAGCACAATTCACCATAGCTAAGATCTGGAAACAGCCTAAGTGCCCATCAGTAGATGAATGGACTAGAAAACTGTGGTACATCTACACGATGAAATACTATGCTGCTGTTAAAAAGAAGGAACTCTTACCATTTGCAACAGCATGGATGGAACTGGAGAGCATTATGCTAAGTGAAACAAGCCAGTCAATGAAGGAAAAATACCACATGATCTCACTCATTCATGGATAATTAAGACCATTACAAACTTTTGAACAATAATAAATACAGTGGCAGAGCTGCCTCAAACCGATTGTCGGACTGCAGTGGGAAGGCCAGGGAGGGTTGGGGGACAGGAGGGAGGGGAGTAAGAGATCAACTGAAGGACTTGTATGCATCCATATAACCATAACTAATGGACATAAGACACTGGGGAGTAAGGGAGGGCAGGGGCTTGTCAAGGGTGGGGGGGGGGGAAAAAGGACACTTATGTAATACCCTTTGTAATACTTTTAGCGAAAAAAAAAAAAAGACTTAAAAAAAAAAAGACATCAAGATGTTCTTTGTTACTCTGCTTTTGACTATAGTTGAACCGTTGGGGTATCTGGGTCATTGGATCATCAGGCATCTATTGTATAACAAAATGATCCATATTACATCTTTTTGGCCTCTAGAGTTTATCACTTATTAGCTCCTTGAGCCCTGGGACTTGTTTTATTTATTGTGCCCTTGACTTCTGACTTATTGCTTATAACATGGTAGACCCTCGATAAATGTTCTGCAGTGGTCTCAAAATGTGGCCCCTGGACCAGGTACATCAGCATTACATGGAATCTGTTAGAAATACAGACTGACAAATGTCAGAGGGGAGGGGGATGGGGGACTGGATAAAAGGAGATGGAGGGATTAGCCAAAGAACATATATGCATAGCCCATGGACATAGTCAATAGTATGGTAAAGGCCAAGGGAGAGGGGGTAGGAGCTAGGTGGACGTGGGCAAAGGGGGAGAAAATAGGGGACATTTGTAATAGTGTCAATAATTAAAAAAAATAAATGCAAATTCTTGTGCTGACCACAGACCTACTTGGGCTAGAGCCCTGCAATTTGTATTTTAACAAGCTCTCCAGGGTTTTGATACACGCTGAAGCCAGAGAACCAGATCCTAACAATTATACATATATATTGACAATATTGGGTACTTCATTGTTGTTCACTGTTCTCAATCATGTTTAGTCTATCCTTGGTTTTAGTTCAAGTTTAAATAAAATACATTGAGGACCCTTTCTAGAATTGGACATTTCAGGGATTTATCTATAATAATGGAACTTTTTTCACTTTCACCAGCTGTCCCATAAAATCCCGGCTGATACCTGGCAATGGTGATTTTGGACTTGCCTCCAGAACTATGAGAGAATAAATTTCTGTTGTTTATGTCACCAAGTTTGTGGTAATTTGTTACAGCAGTCACAGGAAAGGAAAACAAGAAGCGTTTTCCAAGTATTTTGTTTTTGTTCCTATTGGTAAAATATTTTGAGCCTGTCATTCAAAATATTTTATTCATAAATATTTGCACATGATATAATCATTATATTATATACATTATTAGATACTCAACATAAGATTTTAAAATGATGCACTAAGAAGGGAAAAAAATAGGCCCTGGCTGGTTTTCTCAGTGATTAGAGCATTGGCCTGCAGACAGAAGAGTCTCAGATTCCATTCCAGTCAAGGGCATGTACCTCGGTTGTAAGTTCAATCCCCAGCCCAGTTAGGGCACATGTGGGAGGCAACCAATTGGTGTGTCTCTCTCACATCAGCATTTCTCTCTGTCTCTCCCCCTTCCACCCTCTCTAAAAATCAATAAAAAAAAAATATCTTAAGGGTGAGGATTAATGAAAAAAAAAAGAAAGAAAGAAGGGGAAAAATAATATAGGAAATTTTATATTACTAATGGTTTAAAGATCTTTTATTCCCACAAAGAATAATCATGCTTTAGTGAAAGCAGTGTATCTGAATATGCTTTTAGTTTTTGGAAAACTTGTTTACCACTGTTAAAGATCTGTCAGAGTTCAGTTTACTTAGATATCTTATTCTAAAGGTCATCATAGCTGAAAAATAACTTACAAGAGTATGCAGACTAAAAAGTAGTGTGTGTTTTGGATGGGGGGAGTACTCTGAGTATTTTAAATAAAATTCTTAGAATGCAGGCCAAGAAAGGCATGTGCAGGAAGAGGTGAGTCCTTCTTAGAGAAAACCCAGAGATCTTTAAGAAAAGCCATTTTTTCCCTCCCATAATCTTTAGGTTATTTCAAACTCCTAGGCATTTCTAAATCTGTGTCTTCTCTCTGCTGTGGGAGATCAGTCGTAGAGGGGCAGGTGGCCCCTTGTTTATCGCAGCGCTGGTGTGGGAATATCTATTACCTATTAAGGAGAAGGAACTTGAGGCCCAGCAGAAACACTCAATCCACCAAAGGTCACATGAGTCAATGACCGTTTAGGACCTAGAACATTAACTGGAGTTTTATTCACCTGAACACCCAATTTTCCCGGGCGGAAAGCAAGCTGGTTTGCCCTCCAAGATGGATACTTTTTCTGTGGCATCTGACACTCCATTTTTCTTAATTACCAGTTGTGGTGCTTCAGAAGGTATGAGTGTGTCTTTGTGGGACTAAAAGAAAAAAGTCAGACTGTTCAAATATGAAGCATTGTGTGAACTGAAAGGTGTGCATTATGATCAACAAACTGTCAGAGGAAATAACAATGAAAAATTTCGTTCAAAGAAAACTAATTTTTTATCGAAAGAAATCAGTTCCCAAATACAGTGCCATGGCTGTGTTTAAACTAGACTGGGTCTTAACCCAACCTTCCACAAAGGCATGAACTAAATCCCCTTGAATTGTACGGTATAGAAGTCCTGGTCCCCCATGAGGGCAGGGCCAGGAACATAGAAGGTATTCAATAAATATTTGCTGGATGGATAAATATGCCAGCTGTTTTCCTCAACTTCCAGAATTATTTCTCTGCCAGACTTTAGCAAACCCTCCTCTTGTCTTCCTGGTTGGGATGTGAAAACACAGGTAGGGTGGGGTGACCTAGTGTGTTACAAGGTAGTTACCATTATTAATCTCCTTTTGTAAGTCTGAGTGTGAATGGCTAGTGTATTGAGGGTTTGAAAACCAAATTGCCTCTGGTTTCACCTTTGTCCTATAGCACTGACTTACTCTATCTATATATATAAAAGCCTAAGTGACTGGACGACCAGCCGGTAGTTATGATGCACACTGACCACCAGGGGGCAGATGCTCAATGCAGGAGCTACCCCCTGCTGGTCAGTGCGCTCCCACAGCAGGAGTGCGGCTCAGCTGACAGGCACCAGACATGGCTGACAGCTGGCGAGAACTGCAGAGGGCAAGCCTCTCTCGCGGACACTCCCCCTGCGCACCCGAGTGTGGCAGTGGCAGGTGCAGCAGGGCCAGGATGAGCGGGAGCAGTGTGGTGCCCAGCCCGGGCTTGGGTTCCTCCCTGGCCACCTGCCACTTCACACACTACTTTGTGCTATGCGGGATCGACATGGACAGCGGACTGGAGCCTGACGAGCTGGCGGGTAAGGCCGGGCTGTGGTGGTGCGGAGGTCCACTGATCCCCACAGGCCACGCCGAGGGACCCCACTGGTGCACGAATCCATGCACCGGGCCTCTAGTTGTCAAATAATAGTGAATTGGCCTGCACCTACAGAATAGTGGCCATCCAATTAGCCATTCAACAAGCACTTTTTGAAAACCTACTCTGGCAAGGCACTAGGCAGTACTGCAGGTACAAAGATAAATGATACAGACTTTGCTTTCAATTAGTTCCTTATTTAGTCCATGGCAACCCCTAGGAGATTAGGGTGGGAAGAAGAGGGCAAGTCTATCAGTGCAGGGGCCACTCAAGGTATTTGCACTAACTTGAAAGAAGGCTGTGCTGCTGACATATTTTGTAGGCACCCTGGCATACAGTTGAAGACAGAGATGTCTAAATTGAATTTTAGTGATATGCAGAAAAAAGAGAAAGTTGAGGCTTCTGTGGCTCACTGTGACCCCCAAACTGTGTTCCCCAAGCATAGGCCTAGGCTCACGCAGTTTCCCTAACCAAGGATGGGAACCCTAGAAAGAGCACTGTGGCAACAACATGAGAATGGCAAGGCGAGTGCAGTTGCAGTTTGAAGAAACCAAGACTGGCCTGGAGGCTATGGAGGAGGTAGTTTAAAGGGAAAGGTTGTGTATGAAGATGTAGCTAATAGTAAGTAATGTTTGCTGAGTGCTCACCATTTGTCAGGCACTATTCTCAGCTCTACATTCATTACTTCATCGAATCTTGACAACAACTATGTGTCATTGATATTATTATTATAGTGTTTTTCAGGTGAAGAACTGAGGCATGGAGTCATTAAGTTACTTGCTCAAGAACACACGCTAGTATCTAGAAGTGGTAGAGGTAGGCTTTGAACTCCTAACCACCTCCCTGTGCTGCACTGTACTTGATAGACTGGATATGGGAAGGGTGGGCCAAGGTTGACACCCAGGCTTCTGGTTCAGAAGCCACTCCCCATGATGTATGTACTATAGTGGGGAACACCAGAGGAAGAGCCGGTTTGGGAGGCCAGGGAAGAGTGTGGTTTGGGACAATTTGAGACTGAGGCATCTTTGGGACCTTCAGGTAGAGATGTTAGTTAATCAATGGTATGTGGTTCTGGAATTCAGAAGAGAAATCTGAGTCTAAAAGAAATAGAGCTAGATGTAAACAAACAAAAGAAAACCAAAGAAATAAGCAAACCAAAAAAACCCCACACATAGCAGGAATACAAATATTCTTAATAATACTTGAAAATGTGACCTGATATTTTGAGCACCTGGTACCTAGAGTCAGTATATATTCCAATCCCCAGCATTTGTGTAAAATAGGTTTCTTTGGCTGTTCTCATTAGGAGGCCAAGCTTTGAGTAATACATCTATCTATCAGCTGTGATGATCTGCAGTTATGCACCTACAGTCTTCCACTCAGCATTTATGACACCATTGGCCAGCTTCGTTGGTATAGTCAGTGTCCATGGAACTAATTGACATATACTGACATCAGATGCTCAGCATCGCTCCACTGGCAGCATGTACTCACCAAAAGACCTGAGTGGTAGCAATACTGAGCGAGAGGAGATGCTGCTGACATTTTTATGAGTCTGTAAAACTCATGTTTCAAGAATTGAGTATTTAATAAATCTACTTGCAAAACTGATGGGACATTCTATATTGTGGGGAAGATAAATTAGTCTAATGCCTGTGCAGGTCTTTGTTCCATGTTCAACAAAAAAGGGGGCCGCCCATTTACAGCTGTTGCCCACAGGAAACTGCATCTCAACCGTCAATGAAAGGTGTCCTTCCAGGGCAACAAGTGTACCCTCTCCAACCCCAAATCAGGACATGCCCCCATGTTCTGACCTCTGTTGAATGCCTATCAGGGAATCAGTTTCATGGTGATCCCAGGTGATGAGTGGTGAAAGGTCTTTGGCATTAGGTTAGCGATGGTTTCCTGTGGCAGGAAGTCGTTTCCATAAACTCAGAAAGCTCCTTGTCTCTGTCTTTCTGTGAGTGCGGAGGTAGACAGTGCGGTTGCACGTGAGAACTGGGAGCCCACTGGGGCCTCACTAGTTAGAAAATGGACAGAAAATTACAAAGAGGAAGAAAATAGCAACCAATATATTAAGTACTGCAAAGTCACTGAAGAAAAGCTGGGTCTGCAGATTTCTGAACACACAGGATGACAGGTGCCTCAGGACGTGCCTCCAATTTTCTCTCTCTAATGGGAATTGTCTCTGTGTGGTCAGGATAGCGTTGCTGAGTGAGCCACCTCTGAGAGGAACCAATGTTCTTTGAAAGGGGTTTAGCGTGATCCTCCTTTCTTTCTTTAAACTACTAGTCTTTAAATTGTTTAAATTGTCTCCTCCTGTCAATAGAAAAAACTTGAGTAATGACTGTTAAATATGTGTATGTTTTCTTAAATTGTGTGTGTGTGTGTTTATATTATGGACATTATACAATGTTTTCCTTGCCCACTTAAGTTAAGCATATTGGCATGTACCGATTGAGAATGGCATTATTATTTCAAGTATTAATTATTCATAATTGTTAGTGAAAAAGAAAACTTTGTTGTAATGTAATATGTCCGCATATATCTCGATGTTCTCATATATCTTGATATCCCATACGCATTGAACACTTACTGTGTGCCTTTGAACAAAGCAAGTCCCCACGCATGAACCTCTGTCCTCCTGTGAGAGCCCAGTTGCCCTGTGATGTGACTCAAATGGGTGCCAGTTACCTGGGCTACCTGGAAGTCCGGGAGGGGGTGGTGTTGGCGAGGGAAGTGAACATATATCTGCTGGTCAGGTAGAGATACGCGCTCTGAGGAAGAACAGTGTAGACTGAGAAGAGCTGCTCTTTCTGATGGGGAAATCTTCGGAGAAGGGAATTGAGGTTGGACCTGACTGCAGGGAGGCAGCCACTCCTGTGAAGGGCATTCTGAGTATGCATTCTGGGTTCCATCCTTGGGTCTCTGGTTGCAGATGAGCACAGCCCAGTGGCCTGGGAATGACCTGCTGAGGGGCTTACTGACTCCCAGGGAACAGGAGGCCCATCCTCAGCAGCTGGGAGCTGCCACATAAATAAGGCCCCAGAGCTTTGTTCAGCTCAGTCTGCTCCCTGTCAGGCCTGACAAGGCAGCACCCTTTGTGCTCGCTCATAATGGATGTCCTTTCAGAGGCGCCATCAGGTTCTGAAACGTGAACTGTGAGTTGGTAAGCCCAGCTCCTCTCTCCCCACCTCTCCCTCAACAAGCCGGGGAGCTCAGATGTGTTTAAAGGCTTTGATGAACATGGATTGTCATTGTCTTGTATAAAATGAATGTCCAAGCTATGCAAGCAGTTTAATCACCAGCTGGCTGGACCTTACCCTGTAGTTACCAAGCAAGTTAGAAAACTGAACCTGTGTGGGAAGGATAGTGCTTGTGAGAAGAGGCCGAGGAAGGAATGTGAACTTAGGTCGCAAGGACAACTGGGAGTCTTTGCAGTCTCTTTTCTCTATGTTTCTACTGAACTTTTTTTTTTTTTAAATTATAGAAATAGCACATTTCTTAATAAGTCCAACAATACAATGGTATAAAAAATTAAT
Source organism: Myotis yumanensis (assembly GCF_028538775.1). Classification (NCBI taxonomy): domain Eukaryota; kingdom Metazoa; phylum Chordata; class Mammalia; order Chiroptera; family Vespertilionidae; genus Myotis; species Myotis yumanensis. Next base: position 187,351,312 of record NW_027223752.1, read on the forward strand.
AATCTCTAACCCTATTCTTCTCTGATGACTCGTGAAGTAGAACAGTGCAGAGGTCTAAAGTGTGGGCTCTCAGCCAGAGAGCTACTTGCCAACTATGTGACCTTGCACAAGTTAATTTATTTTGGCTTCAGTTTTCTTACCTGTAAAATGGGAGTGATAACAATCTTTTACCTACCTTATAAGGTTGTTGTGAATATTAAGTGAGTAGCATATAGTGTACTTAAAACAATACCTGGTAAAATGTAAGCACTATGTTTATATTAGCTACTAGAGGCCCAGTGCATGAAATTCATGCATGAGGCAGGAGGGTGGTCCCCTCAGCCAAGCCTGTACCCTCTCCAATCCGGGACATCCTTCTCACAATCCGGGACTGCTGTCTCCTAACTTGCCCACTGTCTATCAGTGCAGGCAAATACACTCAGATGCCACCAGATACAGTCAGATGCCACCAAAACTTAGCACTGTCTGCTCACTTGCCTGCCAGCCTGATTGCCCCCAACTGCCCACCCCCCTGCCAGCCTGGTTGCCCCTAATGACCCCACCCCGCTGGCCTGGTCACCCCTTACTGCTCTCCTTGCCATCCTGGTTGCCCCCAACTGCCCACCTCTGCCTGCCTGGTCGCCCTTAACTGCCCCCTCCCGCTCCCCTCCCTCTCCCAGCCTGGTCACCCCACGCAGCCTGCTGTTCGGTCGTTACTGTTACTGTGATGGCATCCAGGACAATTTGCATATTCCTCTATTATTAACACATTGTGTACCGCATAGAAATCTCTAAGACATACGCCAGGGACCGCACGTTTTTGGGCAAACTGCACATTATTTAAATCATTATAATGCACTTTAGGTGTTGTTTTTCAATAATTATAACATTTTTATTTACAAAAACAATTAAACAATTAAAGTTTCTAGTACTTTTTTAACGTATGGTACTGCGTAAAACATTTTCCTCTATGAAGAGGGACCAAATGAAATTTACATAAGTATCTAGATTCACTCCTTTTTCCATGGGCATGAAAAATGAGAACACTCGTGAGCAGTCCTTAACAGATGGCACGCGAAACATGAGAAAACTCCTGAGCAGTACGAAATGTGTTAATATAGATTATTAGCATAGCTACCATGTATGTCACTTTTTTGTTTTCGTTGAAATGCAATCATCATATAGAACTTGACAACTTGTTATATTTTTTTCACTTAATCTATCACAAGAATCTTTCTAGATCCAAATCCAAACATATGTAAACATTATTATTATTAATTTTTAACAGCTGCATACAGTTACTTAATATGGATAGCCATTTTATCCTTTTGTACTGTTACTGTGGTTTTTAAAAAAGTTTTAAAAGTGGTATCACTGGATCTAAAGTCATGAGATTTTAAAATGGTAATAGATGTCCCAAAATATCATAGCAATTTGCACTCCTACCAGAAATATATAAGTGCTCATTTCCCCATGTGCTTACCAGCAGTGGATGTTATCAATCTTTAATTTTTTCTAGTCCAGCAGGCAAAAAATAGAATCTCATTGTCCTTTCAAATGACATTCCTCTGACTACCAGTGAGGCTCGGTACATCAAAGGGTTCTAAGCTGGGCATTAAATGGTAAGATTTCTCATTTGAAAGATCACTGCAGCTCAATTTGGAGAACTGAATAGGGTGGGCATGGTGGGGAAGGCTGATCTGGAATGAGGAAGGGTGGTTAGAAGGCTGTTTCTCTTCTGCTACCTTTACCATTATTTGGACAATAACCTCCACTCCCAAATATCAACCTCTAACTCTTGATCCTTGCATCAGGTTCCAGTATCATGTTTCTTTTTCTGGATTATGCATCTCAGTCTCCAAATGTCCAGAATAAGTTTCTATCTTCTATTTCCCCTTTCTCCACCTATCCTTCCTCTTATATTCTTGACTTAGTTAATGGCCTCACTGCCTCCCTAACTAAATCTATGGTTAGGGTCGTTAGTTTTGCCTAAACTATAAAATGTGGAGCCACTTTTCAGTCCTTCTCCTTGACCTCCCACAGCCAATCCGTCCCTAAGTTCTGTGATTTTTATCTCTGTCTGCTCATTCAAGTCCTCCCTCCCCTGTATTCCCCCTGAAGCTGCCATGTGATCACACCATCATCATCTTTTTCTCGATCATTGTATACCTTCTTGAGTTCCCCGCCTGATCATGTTTTTTCATTCTCTCTCTCTGCTTGGAATTTTCTTCCATCATTTACCCCCAAACAGTGAAATGAAACTTCCTCCGAAGCTCAGCTTGAGTTCCTTTTTCTGTGAAGTCCGCGGTCATTCATACTCTGCTCCCAGCAGAACCTATGGCTCCTTTGCTTGTGCTTCTGTTGTATTTAATCCATGCTTAGGTTGCAACACTTACCCCATATCATCATCACTGAATACATAGCACTCTCTTTCTCCCCCAGTTGTCTACTTTATAATAGGGCTTGAAAAAAGACAAGGGAGGTGGGACAAATCTCATCCCACCAGATCTTTATGTCATTAGACTCAGAAACAACCAACCAACCAAATAAAGCTATTGAACTTCCTCTGGGATTTCTGGTGTGTGTTTCAGCGGCTATGACAGTCTATCTGTTTTGTAACTAACTCTTCACCCCCTCTTCCATGTTGAGGGATGTGGTTGCAATTTCTATTTCTTCAATATAGTATCATAATTTCCATAAGTTGTTCAGTTTTTTACCATTATAATAATTATAATTAATAAATGTTTGAGGCATTAAATATTTCATGTATACCTTGAGAACATGGGCTTGACTTCCACATCTCTTTATCCTGTGCACTACCTGGCAAAGGGAGCAGTTAACAACTTGTTGGAGCAAGGAAGGCACACAGGTTGAAACTTTTGCTGCTAAGAATGAAGTTGTTATTTAAAATGCCTTATCTTTAATATCTTTTTAAATTTTAAATAGTAAAACAGCACTTATTTCTTACAGGAAATTGGGAGGGGGGATGAAAAGTAGAAATAACATCATCCAGTTCCCATTTATAATTTTATTTTGCCTTTCCCCATCTTAGTTTAATAATTGCATAATAATTTATAATGGGACGAGTATCCACCCGCCCGCCTCTATGTCCCCATTCCTAGAGTCTGGGAACCCCAGACTAAACTAAAAGGAAGGGAGTCTGTTGCAATGTCTATTAGCACCAGGAAGAGACAGGCAATTCTTTAATATAATAGATAAAAAATATGTTAGCAGGTTACTCTTCCCAGCACTTTAATAGCTGAGATATTTTCCAGTGTGGTGCCATGGGCTCTGAGTGAGGTTCTTGTAGGGACTGAGCTAGGAATGAATTGAATAGAGTATAGGAGCTCAGCTCGAATCCCTACCACTCAATGAATATTTTATCACTCATCATTATGTGTGTGTTTTTTCCTTAACAGTAGAATAGTAGAGTTTCTCTGGTGTGATTCTACTTTTCTCCCTTATTCATTTTCAATGAACAAAACAATGAGCAAACTGTAGTTGCTGTCTACTTTATAATAGGGCTTGAAAAAAGACAAGGGAGGTGGACAAATCTCATCCCATCAGATCTTTATGTCATTAGACTCAGAAACAACCAACCAACCAAATAAAGCTATTGAACTTCCTCTGGGATTTCTGGTGTGTGCTTCAGCGGCTATCTGTTTTGTAACTAACTCTTCACCCCCTCTTCCATGTTGAGGGCTGTGGTTGCAATGTCTATTTCTTCAATATAGTATCATAATTTCCATAAGTTGTTCCATTTTTTGCCATTACAATAATTATAATTAATAAATTTTTGAGGCATTAAATATTTCATGTATTCAGCTTTATATCCTTAAGCCCATTCTAGATGCAACATTACAGATTTGGAGGAGAAGAATAGTTTGAGGTTCCTGATACATTTTGTACAGTTTTTTTCCAAAAGAGTTTTTCAAATTTACACATTGTCCTGTAATGTATGAAAGTGGGGATTTTGTAAAATTATTTCCCAGAGTGAATGTTGGCAATTAAAAAATAAATCTCTGTTAATTTTCTAGGTGCTAGGCTGTTATGGAATTTTACAGATTGTGTCCTCGCCTCTTCAGGATACCTTTAGACTGACTGAGGTTGTTTATCTGGGATAAAAGTTTGCTATAGATGACTTTGAATGTTCTGATAGCCCCTTAATTCTTGGCATCCCTGAGCACTTCCATTTACAAGATGTACAATTGTGTATTAGAAATGGCTGGTTAGAAATAATAGGGGCTGTGCCATCTTTGTGTAGGAGAAATGGTTCCTTGTAAGAGCAATGACAGCTGGGCGCCCCGGGGAGAAAGGAAAAGAAAGAAGATATTTGATTAGGGGTAAGTTGGGTGATCTGGGAAGGATGAGCTCACTAAAATTTGCTAACCATAAATCAAAGTTTTGAGACCAAAGGCCTGTTAGTGTAACTAGGGGCATGCTTTCTTTCACAGTTCAAAAAGAAAGAAAAAGTCACACACATATTCCTCTAGGTACAGGCAGGGGATGGGAAAGAAGGGAGAGACAACAAAATCCTTGTGAGTCTTGACTACCTTTAAATCAGGCTGCTGAGCACTCGTTGGGATTCTTTGAGAGTCCCTGTCTTTGACGATATTTGGTTGCCTTTCTATAGCTGTCTGCCTTTCCTGAGCTTATAAAATGCAAAATGCAAGGTTTGGATTTCAAGTCACCACTTGGAAATCATAATTTCAACGTCCCCCAGACTAGGAAGTGGCTATTTGTGGCAAATGCTTCTCACACTATTTCTAGCCCTTCTCAGATATTTTCTCCCTAATCACCATGTATTTTTGTTGCGGTTCCTTAGTTGGAAAGATGGTCTGATGAGATGAGATTCTGCTGCTCTCCCTTATTCATTTTTAATGCGCAACGAAAGCAATCGACAGATGTGGATTGTTGGGTACTTCGAGCTGGGCTGTGAAAAGGACCAAGAAGCCTGGCCAGATCTCACCCTGTCAGGTCACCTGTTTAGGAAAAAAAAAAAATCCAAGGTGATTAGTACCTAAATGACATTCTTCTTTCAAGTATATTACAGTCAAGTTTGGTAGAGACCCATGGGCACCAGTCATGGAAATGTTTGGGTGAGTAATGATGAGGTGCCAAATGTTGGGGTACAGTGTGAGTGCAGACCAAGATGAATCATACCAGAACTTTTCTAGAGCCCAACAATTTAGAAAGAACTTGTAACTAAGTTATTCTTATTTGAGCTTCACCAAAACAAAGCCACACAAAGTCCCCATTTTACGGCTAAAGTAACTGAGGCCCAGAGATATTAAATAAATATCTTGTTAAGCAGAACTCCATGAGTCAGGCCACAGATAGGAATAAACATCACAGTCTATGACTCAGTGAGGAAATTTGCCTGTCTGGGCTAGAGGATTTTATAAAGTGATTTGCTGGGAATATGATTTCAGAGATAGGGTGGAGGCTTTGGAATGATATTACATATCTTTGATTTTTTTTTTGTCTGTGAAAAATCTTTAGCAGGATTATGATGTACTAAAAGTGATGCCTGGCATAGGTGCACAGGTTGCATTTGGATGGGGAGAAGTTGTTTTATAGAGGTTGGCTAAATAATGTTGTAATAGTCAGTGTAGGATATACTAGCCTTCATTTTTGATGGGCGGGTCATGGAGGATGGAGAGAAGACCATGAAGGACATATCCAAAGAAAACCATGGAGGTCTTAGTAACAACATGGGCATGGCGGGTGACAAAGAAGGGAGAAATATAATTCAGTTTTGAGGCTGGGGACAGGAAGAATGGCAGTTCCGTTGACCCAGACCTGGCACCTGGAATTCTCAGGCAGCCAAACAATTCCCTGAAAGCATCCCCAGTGCTAGCGGACCACAGGGTTGGAGGGGAGTTACTTAGCAAGACTGTCCAGGATTGTTCATAATCACCAAGTTAATTCAATGAGGAAGCCGTCCAATAAGAGACGGAGGAGTAAGTTTTAGCAAAATGTTCCTAGTGCTGATGAGTGGGTTTCTCTGCTACAAAAATGGCAACACTAAACCACTTTATCCAGTTTTCTGCCTTGTGTGGGGATGGTGTTCCTTCAAGCAGCAGCAAGGAGTGGGTAGAGCCTAGAGTTCTTTAATAACACGATTTCCATTTGTGATGATTTGTAACGTTTTCACCTCCTTGCAGAAAAATAGATATAATTATTATAATAATTTGTTTTCCTCTGGCTCCTCTGACTAGCACAGCTTCTGAGTGTACCTCTAAAACATTACTGCTATTTCAGCAATGTGGGCATTTGAGCAAGTCAGTGATAACAGAGGTCTTTGAATACAAAGGTGTCCTAAGCAGATTTCAGTATGATTAGTAGCTCATGGAATAATTATACAGGGTGGGGCAAATGAGGGTTTACAATTATGAATGTACAAAGCAGAGTTTATTCTCATATTATTATTTATTAAGAATTATATTTTCCATATGAACAACTGTCAACGTACGTTTACCCCACTTTGTATTCTCATGTTCCAGAGATTTCCTTATTCCAATAATAAGGAATATTCTATAAGAGAAATATTACATACCCAGATTTCACAGCTTTTGGTGAAAGGTGGCGAGGAGGCTAGGTTAGGCATTTTTCATGCACATGAAAGAAGAATCAGAATTGTTAAATGGCCTCTTAATTTACCCGAGTCTCTGCATGAGTGAGGCAACAAAGCAAAATGTTAATAGTTTTTCAAATAGACTTTTTTCCAAATCTTTTTGGAATATGAGACCTTGAGCCCATAGCAGTAATCAGGGGCTTCCAGATGCAGATTCTTTGATCTGAAACGAAAAAAAAGGAGTGTGAGCAATGACCTTCCAGTGTCTGAGGCAGAAGAGCAGCGGAGAGCTCTCCCTTTCTCCTTGTTCTCATACTCCTCCTGCCCATCCATGAATGTTTCCTGCCTTCTCCTTACTTTGCCAGGTTATTATATAAACTTTCTACTCTGGAAGTAATCATCCCTTGCATCCTAAAAATGTATTCCACGTTTTTTCACAGCAAGTTGACAAGCATTTCCTGAAAACCTCTTATATACCCTGTGCTAGTTCTTGTGCAAAAATTTCCCTCCATGTTGACCGAGTCTTACCCTTTGTCTCTATGGTAATCTTGATAGAAAGCGAAGTAACACTCTCAGGAGGATGCCACTGGGTTTGGGATTTGGACAAGGCTGGGATGAGTATTCCTTAGTGAATTAGTGTCATGTCTTACTGAGACTTCTCAATGGAAATTTCTCTCAGCAAATAAGCCTTCCCCGAGATACACACCAGATGCAGTGAAAGAGACCCAAACTGGCAGTTTCTAGGCTGGAATTTTCCTAACCTGCTCTGAGACTGTGTCCTGATTGTGGACTTGGGGTAAATCCTTTGGTTTCTCTATACCTGTTTCCTCAACAGTAAAATAAGTGGTTGGGATAGAGTTTGCTTGTAATTTATGCCCTTTCTCCCAACTCTAATATCCTACTTTCACATTTTATTTAACTTTGGTTAGGAAAAGTCCTATCCCCTCAGAGTGCTCAGCAAACTGATATAAACTATACTAAATTGACAATATTAATAAAAGATGCTTTGCTTGCCATTCGAAAACACAATGGTTTCCATCACTGGAAAATGCATGGACTTGAATGGATTATTTGTGTAATGTTAATGTCAAGCGTCTTTTAGCTTGGGTGCTTTATATGTGGAAAATAAGATAAACCCTCAGAATTTTATCCGACCATTTACGACATCTGCTATCTGGAGGCAATATTTTGTTTGTTTTATGGGAAAAGGACTTTTTTTTTCAGTAGGTTAATGTGAGCACAACATATTTCCATGGTGGCAAGGGAGAGAGAGGTTGGAATCTGGGGTTGGAAGAATACAGAGGAGAGAGAACTAGGTAGAAACAAAATGGATCCTAATAAAGTCTGTGTTTCCTTTAGAAAGAACAAAAGGCACAGCTGCTCCTGTGGATCTAAAATAAATGAATAGAGGTTTGTTGTTTAATTATTCAGTTACATACTCCCTGTTAAGTGATGAGAGTGAAGGGAACTGAATCATCTATTTGAATGAAAATGTCACAGGGATTTCTTTGGGGCCTTAGCTACTCCTCTGACTTGCCCTGGGAAGTTGGCTTTCTGGGTTGGCATCAGCCCAATAGTGAGGGTTGTGTTGTCCTTGACTGTGGTAGGACCAGAGGGGCTGGGAAGGAGTGGGGTGCAGGGAAGGAGGGAGACTTGGGGCAGCTGTGCTTATTCTCCCGGACTCGTTCGGGGAAACATATGCCTGTGCGAGGGCAAACCCTGACTGCCCCTGTGAATTTTGTACCCTGTAATTCTAGGCAAATCATCATGTCTTTGGTTGCTTTTGAGACCTGTTCTTTTGAACCAAAGTTGTGACTCTTCCATAAGATTCCCTACCTAGAGTTGAAAGCTCGCTCTGATCTATTCCCAATTCACTGCAAGCTTTTGTTCCATTGCCAAGGCTCTGTAGCCCTCAGTTACAGGACCCAGGTGCGCTTTTGCTAGCAGCTAAATCTGGTCCCTTGATAGCTACCAAAGGCTATGGCTTCCAGCAGGGACCTCCCTGGCCTTGGCTGTTGTTCTGGGGTCAGACTACTAATGCTGCCCCTCATGTTTGTCACAAATGCCTCAGAATGAAGATATTCTCAGCTGAGGTTCTTTTTTCTACTCCTCCTCATGTGAATTTGAAGTTGGATGTGGATGGCCTGTAGGTGGTCGGGGACAAGGAGGTTGCCTGAGGTCATGGTGGCTCTCTGGGTCTCACCTTCCTTATCGGATAAAAGAGAAGGTTGTCTGAGGTCATTGGCAGCTCTAACACACCAAGGTATCACAGTATCCACGTCTTTATCACTGTTTTCCTACCAGGTTCCTGCTCAAATCCCATCTACTCTGTGAAGCCTCTTTGTCCAGAGTCTCCTGCCTCCATCAAAACTAGTTTCTCTCTTTGCAATATCATCTCACCATGTTCTATTATAACCCTCACCACAGCCCACTTTGTGTTTCAGGCTTTGGATCTGCGTCTGTCTCCCTGACTAGACTGTTAACTCCTCGGTATCAGACCTGCTCATGTCTTATTTATCTTTCCATCTCTCCTAGTGCTCTCTGCATTGCAGGCAGGCACTGGAGAAATGTCTGAGTCGCCAGAACTTTTCATTTGCACTCACAAGGACGCGATCTGTAAGCAAGTCCTTACGAATGCCACCTGTAAAATCTCACTTCCTATTAACCTCTTAGAAGCTTAGCAGTCAAGGAAGTAGGTCCCTCCTTGTTGTCCTAGACCAAGGTTTATTAAAAGGACAGCTTCCTTCAAAAATTCTAGTTCCCAGTGCATTTTTAAAGCTCCATATTAAACAAGGTTATTTCCATTTCTGCCAGATTAATGACCCCACAGAGAAGCAGTCTGTACACATATTCCAGAGGTAGCAAGTTTTGGAGTCCATGGAAAACTGAGAGCAATCAGAACTCTTTTTACCCTGTTGAGACAGAAAATCAAAACAGTATCATTTCAATGTATTCTTCAAAGATTCGAGCTCATAGGATGTTCAATGTATTGCAGGATGTACAAAGCTGAGGAGAACACAGCTTCTTCAGTTAGAAGCATGCAGCTTTATAAAAGGTTTTAAGAGATCGTTTGCATGAGTGAGGCTGAGTTTAATAAGTGCAATCAGCAAGTGAGAAAGTGCCAGTTCTGGGATTCAGAGGAGAGAAAGCTCACATCCAACTGGACTGATTCAAAAAAGCTTCTTGGACAATGTAGAATTTGAGAATGGCATTGAAGGATAAAATACAATTTTAGTAGATAGGGAAACTATAAGCAAAGGTGAGGAAGTGGAAAAACCTGGTACATACAAATAATTGTCCAGATTACTCGAAATGGAGATTACATATCTCAGAGTAATGGGAGAGGAGACAGGGGAGGTAGGGGGGTTCATGCTGTGGAGGATATAGATGCCTCCATATATTGAATGGCTTGTTCTGAAGTTGGTAGGCGATAGGGTGCTAGAAAAATATATTTTATCAGAGGAGAGAATATTTTAAATCAGAGGTTGGCAAACTTTTGCCAGTAGGCCAAAGACAGCCTGCTGTCCTATTTTACTAGAACACAGCCATGCCCCTTATTTATGTCTTGTCTATGGCTGCCTTTGGGCTACATGGGGGTGTTGAGTAGTTATTACAGAGACACATGGCCATATGGCCCATGAAGTCTTTGCTATTTATTATCTGACCTTTTATAGAAAAAGTTTGCTGACCTTTGATATAAACATCATTCATTTATTCAGACACTCATTCATTTACTCATTTATCAATTCAATAAACATTCAGCACATACTGAGAGCTCGGAATATGCTCTGGCATTTCTGCTACCCTCCCACTCCCCCACCCCCCGCCGCCATTATTTAATTTAAAGTTGAATCCTTACTCAAATTGCCCTTTAGACTTGTTCAGAGAATTTAAGTTCTTGTGTAATTTATTATTAAACATTCAGTTTTTTCAAATGCCATGAAAAAGTTCCTTCTTCAAGCATTATTGGCTAATCATTTCAGGACTAAAGTTCAAGCAATGTTTATATCAATGATTCAGGTCGAAAGTGATCCTATTAGAGCATAAATTAAATAATGCAGCAGAGAAGGCTGTGATAATGTAAGTTAAAGACCGGGAGGCCAACTGTATTAAAGGAGTAAAAATTAGTGTGGCCTCTGTGTCGATAACTGCCTGTCTTAGCTGTTCCGCTAAGGAACACACAGCAGAGGGAAGTGTGTGGGCCAGTCTTCCCACAGCTTCACCAGTCCCACCACCTCTCCAACTACTGTTACCACACACCCCCTCCACCAGTTTTGTTGCTTCTTGTGCTATGGAAGCAAACACCCTCATATCTCAGTGTCTCAAAGCTGTGGGTTTTTCTTTCTTTCTCATACTACACATGTCCACTGTGTGTGAACTGGGGGCTCTGCTTCATGCCATTATCACTTCAGCACCTCACCTGCCACGCAGACCCCACCTGGAACACTGCCAATAGCTGTGCTAGGAGGAAAGAGAGCTCTGGCAAATTATTCACTGGCTCTTAAAACTTCTGCTTGGAAACAACACATGTTATTTATGCTCACATTTCATTGGCCAAAATAAATCCCATGGCCATGCCTAATTACAAAGATCATACTTTACACCGTCCTACCATGTCAGAGAGTTGGAAATGCTGGGTGGAAAGCACTAAGAATTAAGACATAAACCTCTAGAATCTATCCTAATTTTCCGGTTCTGCAGAAGGAGTTTGAATCAGTCCACCTTAAATTGAACTTTAGAAAAGAATGACTGATAAATATTGACATGACTGGTCATGTTGACAGCCAAGGAATCAGAGACCATGTGCTTGGACATGAACTTGGAGAAGGTGGGCCCTGTTTATTCAGTAGGAATTGCCCTTTGGCAGACTGAGCCTATGGAGCTTTTTAAACTTTCTTACCCAAATCATTAAAAACCATTCCCACTGTGCCAGCATAGCAGAAGCACTGAAGCTTTTGTTTTCTTCCAGAAAGGAAAAAAAATAAAATAAAACCATTACTTTGGCCCTTCGTTGCTCTGTCTTCTACCCTCAAAATTACTTATTGGACATGACATGATTTGAATGTATTGATAAGTTAGTGTATTCTTTTAAAATTCCATAATATCTACACAGACATTCCCCAGTATGTTTATATAGTGGTAGTGAATAGCTTGCTAAGCATTTAAAAGTAGGTCATCAAATATAACCAAGTATGATTTCAGAAAACTCTCAGGACCTCTAATCACTAAGTCAGTGCACTTGACTGGTTTACATTTTCCTCGGGGAAAGCATCACTATTGTTTCCTGAAAGATTTTGGTGGTGCAGAGGTATTGAAACAGACATTTTAATCTTTTAGGGGAATTTTAGCTACTAAAAAGTCACATCTGTCATCAACATTTATACTGGTTTTTATTTTTAAAGTACCTCCATATGATTTGTCTTTATGGAGAAAGGAAGGTTAATTATTAAAAATGTTCATACAGAAGTAGAAGTATATTGCTAAGAGTATGGTTGACATCTGGGAGTAGTGTGGTCTGTCTGGACATTTATTTTCTTTAATTAAGAGAGGGGTTATGAGGAATATTTCTGCATATTAATTAAATATAAGATATAGAAGAACAGATAACTAAAGTTCCATATGTTTTGGGGAAATGAATGCCAGAAAAATCTGTATATTGTTCAGGTATAGTTTGACATCCTTTTATTTTCATCAAGGAATCAAAAAACCTTTTTGTGGGTCTCTTTATGTTTTACTTAGCCTGTTAAAAAGGAGAAATGAAAAGCATAGTTAGAATGTCTTCTTACAGAGATCCTCTCTTCTAAAATATGTAATCCACAATGACATAATTATTTGCTCTTCCTGAGTTGAGATCCATGAAAGACCCAGTCTCAGGGCTCAGAAAGCAAAATCACAGAGCTCAGTTTGTTTGGTGATCTCATAATACATGAAAGGTCATAGTTTGAGTTGTATGTATCAATGGATTTCTGATGACTGGCTTTGTATATAGGTATAAACCATGTGGATAAGCAGGAATAAGTGTGGCCTCAAAAAAAACCCAAAACAACAAAAACACAGTAGAATCAACTGACCCTTTGAGGGACTGGAATGTAACTACCCAGAATGCCAACAAACTCTCAGAAGTCCTTGTCTAGCATCCCGGCTTCCTGCAGACTGGCTGTTCTCAGACTCTTCCTCTTCAGGGCCAGGTGACATCTGGCCCTCTAGTTTCTCCCAGAGAAAAGCAATTCCATTTATCTCAGGTGAGGAGGTTGCATTTCTTCTTTTCAGAGCAATGTGTGTGGCCTTTTCATCTCAGGATCCCTGAAGGGCTTTGCAAAGAATAAAGAAACACAGGTCCTGGAAAGCACATTATCCCATTTTACAGATAGAGAAGCTGAGCCCGAAAGACTTAACAAATAAGAAAGGCCATTTTCTCAAGTATAGCAGAAGTCGGAAGGCATGTCATGACTGATTTTAATGAAGTGATCTGATTAAATCACAATTCATAGGCACTTTTTTTCTTCTTCTTCTAAAATCAGCCCTGCAATTAAAACATAATTATGCTTTGCTCTTTCGTGGTACCTTTCACCCAGGGAACCGAAAGTACTTTACAAACATTAATTAAGCAGCACAGCACCCCTGTGAGGAAGGTAGGAATTATCCTGCTCTTCCATGTGGTGACATGGAAACCGAAGCGTTTGCTGCTTTATCCATGATTACAATGGGATTTGTTGTCCAAGGTTCCATATGGTTGAAGTCTCTCTTTGGTCCTATCTTTCAGTTAGACTTCTTTGAAATGCGCTCATAATCTTTTGTGAAAGGTATTTTCAATTGCTTATTGTTATTAGCATTTTATGTTATTTTAAAATTTGTGCTTTTGTGAATCCTTTTCATTACATATGTTTTAAACTTGAAGACAGAGCTTAAATTATAGAAAACTTTTTGGTGTGTTTAGAGCACTGTAAATAACTAAAGTCTCACCTGAACCCGAAAATAATTTTAAGTGCTTTTATCTTTCAGTAAACTTTTATTGAACTATACTGAAGTCATACATAGATACAGAAAAATGCAAAAATCATAAACATTAGGCTTGATGAATTTTCACAAAGTGAATGTACCTGAGAACAGCTCAAAGCAATCATTAGCAGTATACACTCCCCCTTGCCCTGTGTTCCCACTTCCTGTCCCTGCCCTTCCAAAGTTAACCCATAGCCTCCGTTTTAACAGCATAGATTACTTTTGCCTGTTTTTGTACTTTAGATACATGGATTCGTACTGTAGTTATTCATTTGTGTCTGTCTCCGTTCACTAAGCATTATGTCTGGGACATTCATCCACGCTGTTGCTTGCAGTTAGTTCAATCTCATTGCTGTAGGATCTTCAATTGTTTAAAACACCACAATGTCTATATCTATTCTACTGTTGATGAACAGTTGGGTTGTCTCCAGTTTGGGGCAGTTGAAGTATTACTTTAAAGACACGTTGCTGTACAAACTCTTCATCAAGTAGGTTGAAATAAATCAAAGGTAACTTATTACATGCTTTACCATGAAGGTATTGAGATATATGAATGATGCCTACTAAAGAGATGCTAGATGTCATTTGTATAAAGAGGACTGATTAAGAACCTGTTTCCCAATTGCGGGGGTGGGAATAACTTAAATTTTTCTCTAAACTTGAACATGTCACCTGCCTTTACTGGTAGGTTGAGTTCACACAAGAGGCGTTTTAGAGAAGTACAAGGAGCCCAGGTTGGCCTGGATGTGAATTGTAGCTCTACCACTTGCTGTGTGACCTTGGCCAGCTTAGCCTCACTCAAGTCCACCTTTCTCAGCCATCAAATTGTGTCACAGGTTGTTGAAATATGTGACATTAAATACATAGTACTAAGTAGGAATTCAATGAATGGTATATATTATTAGATATTTTTGGACCCAATATGACTAAGTCCTACCAGATAGATTATAATTTTGGATTATTACTGATACTTCCTTACGTTCTGGCCAGTGTGGCTCAGTTGGTTGGAGAGTCCTCTTGTATACCAAAAGGTCACAGGTTTGATTCCCAGTTAGGACACATGCCCAGGTTGTGGGCTCGATGCCAGTAGGGGTGCGTGCAGGAGGCAGCCGATCGATGTTTCTCTCTCACATCACTGTCCCTTTCTCTCCCCCTCTCTTACTCTCTCTCTAAAATCAATTTTTAAAAAGGTTTTTTTTTTTAAAAAAGAATACTTATTTGAACAATCCAACAAATAACTGTATAGTGAGTATAGACATATCTATATGTTGGAAAACATGAAAAATTTCTATATGTCTTCTTGAGATACATTAATGATGACCACAAAGTGGCCGATTGATTCAATCTTAACCTCCCTGGAAGAATTTATCACAGCTATAATAAAGAGGCAGATCAAATGTCATTACAGACATACTCTATAAACAGTTTGATTTAATGTATGATTTAGATTGGAAAATTATTGGCTTTAAGCTCGGAATTCTGTGGAGGTGGAGGTTTGGCCAGGAAATTGCAATGGGATTTTGCATTTGTGGGATCCTAGATCAAGGGGCCTCATGTTAAATGACATTTTAGAAATAACACTTGAAGTGACCTTCATGAGAGGGGTGGACTTTTTTCCCCCCCTGACTCTCATGTGGCTAGCTGTCGATTAAATACATTTCACAAATTCTTGAGTTTCCACTGAAGAGTCATTTATCAGGATCACTACCTTGTCCTAGTCTACCTTTTCCCATCTGGGGAAGTGGGAAATAGCTCTGTCCCACTGCCACTATCATAGTCCAGTGTGCCAATACCTCCCACCTAGATCACTTCAGGAGGCTTATGCCTGATCTCCCGGCATCCATTCTTGCCATTTTATAATTCTAACCCTATGTTGCAGCTAGAAGTGATCAGTTTCAAACTGCTTCATACCCTTTAATAGTTTCACATTGAATTTAGGGTAAAGTCCATAACCTAAAAAATGTCCCTTTCTCCTTTCCTACCCTCCCCCAGAGACTTCATGCCGCAGCACACGGGCCTTCTTTCTGGTCCTTTCACGCCATGCATCCTTCCTTCACATGCTTTTTTCTCTGTATCCTATAATTTCCTAGCAAACTCCTGCTAATTCTTCAGGTCTCAGATTTAATATATTTCTTCAGGAAAATATCCCATGATGCCATGCATTTAATTATTAAGTCTCTCCATTGTATACTTTCATAACACCTCTGCTTGTATTTATAATACCATACATACTTAGAATTTTGCATTTAGTGCTTACTTTCCTTGCTAGTCTGTAAGCTTTATGAAAGTAGACATTCTGCTTACTTTGTTTACCTACATGTCTCTATTACTAAGTGCTCAATAAACATTATTGACTGATTGAGTCATATATTTCTATAGGGTAGGATTAGGTTGTTAATATCTCCAGAGGAAACTGGGCAAATTTTTATCTCTTCAGAAATGATGAAATGATATCTTAAACCAGGGAAGGAAATTGTCAGTGTTGTTTGCAAAACTAAAGAGAGCAAACCTTTTTAAAAGGGATTATAAAGGTTTTATGCTGATACTTATTTTGATCATTTTTCTTGATTTATTTGATCATAATATAAGTTAAATAACAACAAAATACAATACAATGTATATGGCCTTTGATACTTCACTGATAACATATAGCAGCAAAATATACCTGGAGGGAGCTCCTTTTCCAGCCTGGCTTTTCTGACTTCTTAACTGCTTTTCTTCTCCTTATACTGAGCATCTGGAACGAGGCCACTCTGCAGCTCAGAGGTGACGTCTCTTTCTCTTCTCTGCTGCATCATCCAAGGGCAGTGCTAGTTCCTCCGACTGAAGCATAGGAACCATTTCATTTAGAATCCCCTGGGGTTTTAACTACAAGCACAGCTTCCTGCTCCCAGCAAAAACCTGGGAATTAAATCTCTGCCGGAGGAGGCTTAGGGAACTATGTCTTTAATAAGAATGCAATGTTTCAAAACTATCGGCCTAGTACCTACTCATTACAGGTTAGGAACTGGCAACAGGCACATGTATGTGATGGTAACTTTGGGGAACACAGAATTACAATTAAAGCTGAGGAGCTTTAACTTTGAAATGAGCCTGAATCCCTAGCATGATAGGAGTCGTAGAAACACAAAGATAAAAGGACCTTAAAAGACCATTTGGTTAAACTTTGTGCTTCAGGCGTATTTATGCCCAAACCACGTAAGACTGCTGCTAATGGTCTGTTTCCTTACTAGAGATATGTAAGGACAGAGAACCATTAATATATTTGGGGTTTACCACTGAGATAATCAGACAATATTAGGTGATTTTTCAGCATTAACACTCTTTGGCTTTGTCTAGGGGCTGTTCTTTCTTTGGGGCTTTGTAAACATGGAGAACGACTAACATTGTCACCATCTTGAAACACTTACATATGGACATGTTATCGTCAGTCAGGACTAGTGCCCAACAGAACCCCCAGCACAGACGCACTGGGTCGGAAGCAACCTTAGAGGCTGCTTAAGCTGAACCTCTTCATTTTACAGACACATAAACAAATGCAGGGATTTGATGTCATAAATCTGAACGACAGATTTATGAGTATATTTCAACACCTCAAATTGATTTTTATCCTCGGTTATGTTTTCCCATGGTGCAGTTGGAAAGCATCCGTCGATCTAAATTCAGATCTGGTTCAAATCCTTTTCCATTACTTACTACCTATATGATTTCAGCACCTTATTTGACACATCTGAGCTTCATTTTGACCATGTGGTATATGAAGATAAAATCTCAATTTAATTGAGAATTAAATGAGATATAACATTGTCCCTGGTACACAGTAGGTGCTCAGTTAAAAAATTATTGGAAGGCAATTTGGCAATTTCAGTCATTGTAGTAAAATCGAGCGCCACATGCAGTGTGTAGAAACCTGTAAGGCAGTTCACTATTACAGGGCTTTAGTTACACAGTGGGTCAGAGCTTATTTTATTTTTTTAATATATATTTTTTATTGATTTCAGAGAAGAAGGGACAGGGAGAGAGAGAGAGAGATAGAAACATCAATGATGAGAGAGAATCATTGATCGGCTGCCCCCTGAAAATCCCCTACTGGGGATCAAGCCCACGAGTTGGGCCTATGCCCTGACCTGATGGGGAATCAAACCATGACCTCCTATTCAGAAGTCAACACTCAACCACCGAGCCATATCAGCAGAGCAAAGAGCTTATTTTCTTAAACAAGGACCCAGCATAAAATATGGAAACACCTCAAATGCTGACAGTCTTTTAGAAGAATTTGACTACACCTACTTTAGTCATAAAAAGAAAAATAATTATCCTATATAATAAAGAGGTGATATGCAAATTAACCCTCATGCCCTTACAAGATGGCTGTCTACAACCAGGCCAGCAGGGGGATTAGTGAGGGACGACCAAACAACTTAACAACAGGCTGCGTGGGGCGACCAGGCTGGCAGGGAGGTTAGTGAGGGATGACCAAACTGATGAACAAGTAGGCTGCGGGGGCGACCAGGCCAGCAGGGGGGTTAGTGAGGGACGACCAAATGACTGAACAGCAGGCTGCGTGGGGTGACTAGGCCAGCAGGGGGGCCATGAGGGGTGAGCAGGCTGGCAGGGGGGGGAAGTTGGGGGTGACCAGGCCAGCAAGGGGGATAGTTGGGGGTGACCAGGCTGGCAGAGGGGGCAATTGGGGGGCTACCAGGTTGGCAGGGGGGCAGTAAGAGGTGACCAGGCTGGCAGGGGGGCAGTTGGGGGCGATTAGGATGGTGGGGGGGGGGCAGTTGGGGGCGACCTGGTGACAGTGGGGGGCAGTTAGGGGCAACCAGGTTGGTGGGGGGGCAGTTAGGGGGGATCAGGCTGGCACACAGAGGCAGTGAGGGGGCGATCAGGCCGGCATGGGGGGACAGTTAGGGGTGACCAGGCAGGCAGGCAGGTGAGCAATTAGGAGCCAGCGGTCCAGGATTGTGAGAGGGATGTCCGACTGCCGGCAGTCGGACATCCCGCAAGGGGTCCCGGATTGGAGAGAGTGCAGGCTGGGCTGAGGGGACCCCTCCCCCCATGCATGAATTTCGTGCACCAGGCCTCTAGTGATAAATAATAAGAGTTGATCGTTTATTTGATGTGTATTATGTAAGCTTATTCACTTAATCTTTGCCATAACCCTTTGATGCAGATACAATATTATTCATATTTTAGTGAAATTAAGTAATGTGTGCATCTTGTGGGGAGCAGTAGAGTGGAGGGGTTTTCACATGGTTAATCCATGTGTGAATCAGGATTTGAACAGAAGTAGCTGTGATTCCAGAGCCAAGTGTTCAATTCTGTAACTCTTATCTGTGAAGATACAAACAAACAAACAGAAACCACAATCTTGTGAGGGCCCGTCCCAGAGTTGATGAGCTGCAGAAATGTAAGACAGGCAGCTCGAGAACAACTGTCATAACCATTATACTTCCTGTCTTTCTATATGCCTTTTATGTAGTCTGCTTACTAAGAAGAAAACATGCTACTGTAGATATGATTACCTTAATCACTTACTGTGGCCCCATCTTCACCTCTCAAACTCTTTCTACAGCATCTTTGAATTGACTCAGGGAGTGAGGTCCACATTTGAAAGATCTTGATGAAAAAAAACCTAACTAGGTACAGATGCACGTGTTTGTTTTACTTACTAATGGTTGGGTGTAGGTTTCCTTCTTCTCCAGCCTCAAGGAAGCTGAGGTTCTGAGGCAGCCACAGACTACAACATAAATACAGGGAGGAAGGGAGGGAAAATCTTGGAAAACTCAAAGCTTGATATTTCCCAGGCATGCCCCAATCTGCTTTTGACCTCGCTCCAAAAGGAGTGGTTTCCATAACAGAATGTGTGTAACTTAATGCGACCCTATTGGAGCAGTTTTCCATTAGACAGCAACCTTCCCTTTCTTACGGCCTGAGACTCAAATCTTTGGTTCTAGTTGCTCACTGCTAAGACAGGGCCTGGTGCTGGGGCCCTGCTGTCTATACACTTCATGGCAGCCCTGGTCTCAATGTTGCCTCCTTCTCCATTGCTTTACCAGATTTCGTGGGAATAATTTGCGCCCAGGTTATAAGTATAGTTTACAAGTGTTCATTAATCATATCCTTCTACTCCTTAACTAGGCCTGCTTGGTAAGTAATCTGAGAGCTACAACAGTTTCTCTTTACATTTGGTGGCCGAAAAGAGAAAGATCTGGGAGGTGACAGAATCTGCCCCAAGCAGCATGGAGAAGGAAGCAGAGCCAGGCCAAACTCGACTCTTAGCATCTCCAACCTATTAGGCAAGATTACCTCCCTGTCTGACATGTGGGCTGTCTCATTCTCCTTAAGTCCTCTGACGTGAATTTTCCTTCTGAGACTAACAGCAAGGTTAGAAGAAGGGTCAGCCGTCTGGGTGACTTGGCGATGACTTCTATTAGGACAGCTTCTTTCTCCATAATGATGAAATTTAATCTCACAGTTTAAATGCTTGTCCCAAAATATTTCAAAATGTGAAAAGCATGCGAGCCAAATGACAAAAATGTTTTTTTAAAAAACAAAAACATGGGCTTCTTGTCATCCACCACACTGGCTGTTTCAAAGTCTGCTCAGCCAGTAAATTATTCTTTCTGATCTTCATTTCTGATGATATCCAGATGGCCTAAAAGTCAATCTTTTCTGTGAGAGAGAGATTCTCTGTGAAGTTGAAAGTGAGTAGCCATTATGTTCAGATGCTGGGAGTAGGAATTAAATGAAATGACATAGAATTGTCTGTACTCAATTAACAGTAGTTGATATTTAAATAATTATAGTGCCTATATATTCAACTTGGGGTTGGGCTTAACTTTTAAATGTTCGTAACTCTTAAAGTAAAACTATATATTTCTTCCTAAATTATAAGACTTTGTACAAGCCTAAATTGCTAATGTTAACTTTTCTCCCTGTCTATTTCCTCCATACCTTCTAGAATTAAAATTCTGATGGGTTCAAAGGTGTTCTGTAGTCAGCCTACCACAGGTAGATTCTGAGAGCTTGAAACAGGTTTTAGTGTAGATTATGGTGTTTAAGATTTATTCTGTTTCTTTTAAAATGTAACCTTGAAATGACTAATTAATAATAACCTATTGTTAATATAATTTTAAGTCACCATCATTTATTAAACTTTGAAAAGAAAATGATAATATTCTTTTACAAGATGAACAGAGCAACATTAGCTTCTACTTATTGAGTCTCTCTACCTACTCTATGCACTATGGTAGCTGCTTTCATTTGTTATCTCATTCAGTTCTTTTTATTTTGTTCATTTACTGCCACCATCGATAAGGTGGTCACAGTGCAGGTCCTTTAGGGCCCAGGCTCCTGTGGCAGCCACTTTCTCCAGTCCCTCCCAGCAGATGCATGCATGCATGAGTGCTGCTACCCACATCATAAACAGCCACACGTATACCTAAAGCAGTGGTTCCCAATGTGGGGCACGTGCCCGGGGAGGGGGGGGGCAATTTGATTTTTAAGGGGGGCAATTTGAGAATGAGTTATTAACAGTGAATTTTTTGCATTTCTTATGGTTCTAAGAGACTGGTATACAGTATATAGATATATATTGTGACATATTTATGCATTTCAGTTCTCTATTATATGTTTTGAAACTTTATTTGCTATTTTTTCATAAAACTTCATATTATTATTATTATTTTTAACAATTTCTTAGTGATTTTTTTCCTCAGTACTTCAATTGTCCTTTCGTTCTTTTATTTTTCTCTTTCATGGATGCCATGTTCTTTGGAAGCTTGTTTAGACCAAGTTAATGGCCTTTTAGGCTTCCTCCATGTGAATAGGAGTTCACTTTTTTTCTTTTTTTTCCTTTATTGATTAAGGTATTACATATGTGTCCTTATCCCCCCATTGCCCTCCCCACCCCACCCCACTCATGCCCTCAACCCCCTAGTAGGAGTTCACTTTTTGAGTAATAAGAATTATATGTCATGGGCCGGGGTGGGTGGGGGGGTGGTGGCATCAGGATTTTAGAGATGCTTAGGTAGGGCATGGCCAAAAAACGGTTGGGAGCCACTGACCTAAACGAAAGGGAAGAGAGAAACCCAAATGTATTCTCCTATGTGCCAGATATTGCAGTAGGTTCTTTCATCTCAAAGACCAGACAGCATATAGAAAATCAGATTATTGTGAATACCCATTGAATTACCAGCCAAACTTCAGTGACCAGAACCTCCACACATTAAATAGCTCTATAACTGTTGTTTTTAAAGGTGACCTTATTAAATTATTAAATTAAATAAGATCCTAAAATCTAAATCATAAAAGAGTAATTAAATTATATCAGAGTTCTCATGTTTCTAATATCATCTTAAAAGTCGGTTTCCAGTGACTCCAAATGCAAAAAAAAAAAAAAAAGATATTCTAGCCTAAATATCAAATGCTTAACCCCAGATGTTAGTGGCTTAAAGGGACCTTCTTGCCCAAGAGTAGTTTTCTGGAGTTGTAGATTGTGATATGAATACTGTAATTTAAACAATTATTCCCTTAGCAGTCTTTTACAGACGGGAAGCCCGTCTTTTACAAGATTCCTTTTGTTTATAGCACCCAAAAGTTCCCCAGAGTTTACCCTTCACAATGATTGCAAAGCATCCTTGAATGGAATTCTAGTCCTGTTACTGCTCTCATTGGCTGGGAGACTTGGGGCTGTCACTGAATCCTCAGGTTTGTCCTCTATAAAAAGTAGTGAGTTTGACTGGACTCCAAGATCTCTTCCATTCACATGACCATTTTGGAGCCAAAAATAATATTGTAAAATAGAAGGCGTCAACAGGTAAATGGATTCAGTTGGGTCTCATTACGTGATTCCAATGTTTCCACGCATCCGGGAGTCTGTCTCCTCCACCACCTCTCTACCTACAGGCTTGGCTTGTGTCCCAGAGCAGCTCAGCTACTGGGCAAGAGGCAGGACAGCTGGTGGTGAGGTATTGGCTGGTAATCACTGAACAACAAATCTTGGTCTCCTGATTACACCATGGCTTCAGAAAAGGATTTGAATCTCTGTAGTCAATTCATAGGTTGCATATTTAACATTTTCTTTTGTTTTTGATGTTTTCATGATAAATTCAGGACAATGCAGACTACTCTATTTGAAAATTATAAACCCATTGATAGTGTGGGGTAACTATCAATGGAATCAAAGTTTTGATTGGCAATCTGTGCAAGAGAAAGAACTAGACTTTGAAGTTAGAAGGACCTGTGCTTCTACAGTGCCCCATGACTAGCTGAGTGATACTGGGCATGACAGTTAAATCCTCTGAAACTCACATATCTAATCTCTTAAATGGGGGTAATGATATTTACTTTGTAGAGTTATTATAAAGATTCAAGATAATATGTACAAAGCTTCAGACATATAATGGATGCTCAATAAACATCAGCTATTGATTGTGACTAGAATCATGTTTCTCAAATGCCAGTTTGTGAATCAGCTTGATCTTTTACGTATTTTCACCACTCCATGATGGTGAAAAATAATTATAGTATAAGTAGTTTTCCACAAATTTAAATTTATATGGTGTTTCTTTTTATGAAATGATATTGACAGTAGATGGTAATTATTGTTTTCAACTTAGCAAAAAACCCCACAAAAAACCTGATAAATCTATGCTATCTGCCCTTAGATATATGTTTAATTTGTCTGATCTAAAAATCCAAAATTATTATTTTAGGACTCACTGAATTAAGACATTTTAATCATCATGAATATTAGGGTCAACTGAATCAAATTATCATCACTTTCAAATCATTTTAATTGGGGCAAGGATTATGGGCATTCCCTAGCCACTTCATGCTACACCAGTTACTATCTCCTAAATTCCCATAATACCTTTCATTGAGATGACTCAATTCACACAGTGTGTGTGTGTGTGTGTGTGTGTGTGTGTCTTCTTAGTACCAGTACTCAATATGGTATCAATGTGTCTTGTATTGTTCTCAAAAGAACCCCTTTGGGTCTCAGGTTTGTCCTCTATAAAAAGTAGTGAGTGTGACTGGACTCCAAGATCCCTTTCATTCCACATGAACACTCTGGAGCCAAAAATAATAATGTTAATAAAGTAAGGAGGTCAAATATTGTTTGGGTGGATTCTGGACTCTGCAATCAAACTGCGTAGGTTCAAGTTCTAGGTTCCCTGGGTAGCTGTATAATCTCAGTGGCATCATCTATCAAATTTCAAAATTGCCTACCTAATAGGGTAGTTCCAAACATTTACTGAGATAATCCATATAAGCATTTAGTATGATGCCTGATACAATAGTAAATGCTCAAAAAATAATAACCAAACCAACAAACAGACAAAGAACAAGCAAACAAAAAATTCTTGGGAGTCAGACAAACTTGAGATCTGACACACCTGCTCCATCACCAGCCCTTCCTTTTTTATTTCATCATATGGCTTTAGGCAAGTTATTAGCACCTCTGCACCTTATTTTCCTCACATGTGTTGTCAGAATAAAATAAGTTATTATATGTATTTAATACTGTGCTTGACTCATTGTAGTTGCACAATAAATGTTTTATCTACTCCTTCCCCTTTTACAAGTCTGTATTGCATGCAGCCCTTTCTCTATACGTTGCACATAATTACTTTTATGTATCGCAGCCATATACCTAACTCTTGTCTCACTGCCTCTCTCCTGCTCTGTCAGTTACTCTGTGCAGAAGAGCTGAGACCAGTGTACTCTTGACACAGACCAGGAGTCTTACTAGTTGGGACTCAGGTTACCTAGACCTTTGGCCATCCCTCTGCTTTGGCTAAGACTGCCTCCTGAGAGACTTCTCTGAAGACAGCTATCAGGAAGGAGACTGAATTGGGACATTTTGTGATATCTTATCACAGTTAGGAGAGCTTTGGGCCCAACACATTGTGTTAAAGACATGCTATATCTTAAGAAGTTTGTGGTTGGGTGTCTGTCTGTTTCCTGAGAGCTCTAACCTCAGCCTCTTCCTTTGTGAGATTCTCACATTGTCAGCTCATAGGGCAAAGGTGGGCTGTCTGCCTCATTAGACTTGACCACAAAGCGTGGCGTGCATGGGGGAAAACTTGTGAGATATTTTTGCCTTACATGATAATGTCCCTTAAGTTAAATAAATTCCATTGCTCTTAAAACAAAACAAAAAACAAAACTGGAAACACCCTTTTAAGAGCCATTTTGGAGAGAGATAATGTTTGTTTTTATTGCTGGAATGAGGGAATGGAGAAATAGTTTTGTTTTTTTTTTAAATATATTTTATTGATTTTTTACAGAGAGGAGGGGAGAGGGATAGAGAATTAGAAACATCGATGAGAGAGAAACATCGATCAGCTGCCTCTTGCACACCCCCTACTAGGGATGTGCCCACAACCAAGGTACATGCCCTTGACCGGAATCAAACTTGGGACCCTTGAGTCCACAGGCTGATGCTCTATCCGTTGAGCCAAACCGGTTAGGGCGAGAAATAGTTTTTAAATATGCATTTTTTATCAACCTACCTTGACATTAATGTTCTAATGTATGAGGATGTGATGCTCCTTGCACTAAGTACTGGTCCCCAGTCTTGTCTTTTCTTCAATCGCTTGTAACCTGGAACATGTTTCTTTTCCTTTTTCTTTCTGTTTTTGTTTATTTTTCAATGAATGCAGCATTTTAGGAGAGACTCCTTTTAACAGATAGAATTTAGAAGGATTGGTTAAAATGCTGACCATGTATGATCGTATGATTTGAAAATGTACTCTAAAAATTATGAGGTTAGAAAGCAGAGCGTGTGTTCTGCATTGGTGGGCTTCCGACCCAGTGGCCAGCCAAGGGCACCTTGCCAAGGACAGGAAAGGAAAGAGCACGTGACTGGCATGTTCACTTTGGGTGCATTTATTGCAACGTGTTGCTTCTCAGATATTTCCACACTCAGAATAGATTGTTCTTTTATTTACTGCAATTCAGGCATCGACACCAGCTCCGACAACAGTACAGTTTGCAATTGTTGGGGAAGAGGCTTTGCAAAATCTCATTAAATATTTACACTCATGCTTTGCTCTGTCACAAGCATGAATTTAGACTGGCTCTGGTGCCCTTTCCCTCACACCCTTTTAACATAACCTTTTCGTCACTGTGTGACACTATGTCTTGAGTAAAATGGAGTTAGAGTCTCTAAGAACATTACCCCCTATTAGGGAGGTAAAGAGGGGCAAGAACACAAGCATTTGTTAACATTAGCCAGATTAGTTCAGCTTTTCCCAACTTAGTCATTCAAAGACTGCTCATGAATTTTTTCTTATTTATCACTTCTCTTATTACTTCATTTGTTTTTTTCTTTAAATTGATATGATTTTAAAATCATAGCTTTGCCCTAAGAAATAATACCTAAGAAATTAAAGATTTTATGTTCTAATTTCGTAACACATATGAAAAGAAACTCATGACAATTAATATTAAATTTGAAAACATGTGTTTTCTTATCACCTGTGCAACACCGGTGATAAGCATACTAAACTTTGGGAAACATTGAACTGGGTTTCCCCACTGTTGAAATTGAAATCAGGAATCAAGACCACATTCTTAATAAGGGATTGGAAATGTAGTTCATTTGCAAAACCAAGGTTGTTAGAAATACCTGTTGGTGTGCCCAGGTATTCAAAGCCTTCCTTCTCATCTGCTCTCCGCCTACTCTACTTTAATCCCGTGTGCCTGAGCATTTGGACTCTCCCTCCTCTTCTGGTTCTCCACCTCCATTCTTAATTACCACCTTTGCTTCGCCACTGACTGTGATGTGTGGGTTGTCAACCTCGGCCTGAAGACTAGATGCCCTCATGTACTTTACATGGGCTTCCTTTTGGCCTTTTTTGCCTGTGGGCTTTTCCCCAATTTCTATTATCATGGAACTAATAACAGCAAAATAATACAAATTAGTACAAAACAGCAAATTAGAGCTAAAAGTGCTCTGTGAAAAACCTGATCTGGAAGGACTTTGTGTGACTAGGAAAGGGGCGGTTACCAATTAAAAAATAAAATCTGTGAGAAGAGAATTTGTGAGAAGCTGAAAATAAAAATGGTGTGTCTGCCTATGTCTCTTAAAAGCATTTATTGCTTCAGTGTGAAAAATGCAGACCACCTTCAGTGGTCCTCTCATTACTTCCTGAGCCAAAATGGTGTTCATTGCTGCAAGAGTAATTTCCAAACATTTTAAAACATGATTTCACCATTCTTCATGTGCATCCCCAGAGACCATGGGCAGATTTAGGACTGGAAGAATAGAAGTTCAAAGACACAGGAAATTTACTAGTGTAACTCAATCTTCTACCTCCTGGTGTAGGACTCTCTTCACCGATCTTTGTTTCTTTATTTTTTTTTTGAGCTGAAAATATGTATAATTTGACATTAAATAAAAATACCTGTGACTTTTCCTTTAACAAGATATTATGGAATGAGGTGTGGATTTTTTTAAGGAGTAAAATCTATAAATAGCACTGTTAAGTAATATTACAACTGGTTGGCTTATTAAATTCACAAGGATGCCTTTGATGAAAATATCAACTAAATGCTATCCTTCTGATAAATCAGATCAAATTCTGGGGCCACAAAGTCCCACCATGATGTATAGTTTTTACCTGGAGTCTTAGTTATACAGATGCAATTTTGTAAGTCACCTTTTAAGCAAAGAAAGGTGATGCCATCTGCTGAAACACTAAAAAGGAGGAACATACAGAGACCCCAACACTTTTGAAATCCTCTCCCTCTAAAATATCTGAATCTTAACGAGATTTTGAAAATATGAAATTTCTGAGTCATACTAACCCACATAAGCAAATTTCACACCAAAGTGGCACATCTGAAGGAAGCCTGCCGCCAGGGTGGAGGTAGAAGACATGCCGGTGTACAGGATTTACTCATGTGTGGGCAGCTATTGCATCTGCAGTCCTCGGAGAGAGAGCAGAATGTGCTGTGCCTGTGAGACTACTTTTCTCTGTCCCAGCCCCATAGTTGCTTATGTCTGATAGTTGCCAGCCCTTTATGATATTATCTACAAATTATTGCTCTTACTCTGCTGGACACATTCATCAGCCTTTGAATTTCTTCAAACCTAAAACAGCTAAAAGGCATGGCTTAGGAGAAGCAGAATGGGAAGCTCTAGCCCAGTGTTTCTAATGATAGTCTGAGAATTTTTAACAATACTGAAAATAGCTACTAATAGAGCAGCATCAAGACTGGCACTGTAGATTGTGAATATAAGAATCACAGAGGCAACTTGGGCTTGACTGAGGAGGCCCACCTCAAAATGTACAGAATACTTCCAAGGAAAGCTAAGACAAATTTCCCTCTTTACCAGTCTGCTTTTCTCTCTCTCCAAATTTCCCACACATCCTCCTTTTCTACACAATTTTTAAGGCAAGGTTGAGGTTCTTTAAGATGAAAATGATTTGTTTGTTCATAATTCAACTCATAATTCTGCCTACATAAATAAACTGATAAATAATTGCAGAGTTACTTAATCCTGACCTCTGTCTTCAGCATATTTGGTTTCTTCACTTGACTTGAATACCGTAAACACTGATAGTTCACGTATGGGAAGAAAAGGAGGAATGTGTTTTTGCAGAGCAGTAACTCATCAGTAGCTCTGTTTGCTGGATGTCTGTAGGTGCCTTTCCCAAAGAGTCTACCCCATCGACTGGATCCTTAGACCCATGAGTGGGAATTCAAGGTGTATAAGTCCACGGACCCAAACCACTGTGCTTTAAGTAAGGTAGTAAATACATCACAGCGAAAAGAGCACTAGAAACCTGGTTTCGAATTCTGCTTTTGCCAATAATTAGTTTAGTGGCTTTAAGGAAGTTCTTACCCTCATTTTCAATAAAATAAAAATGTTGGATCGGATCTGGGTTTGTCTTAAGTGCCCTTTCAGATTCATTGGAAGTGGTATGTGGAGAGTGTTGAGAATGATTATAAGACTTTATCCAGGCACAGGGGAAATGAATATGCTCATTGATTGATTCAGATTCAGGTTTATCCCGATAGATTAGCTAGGTCTGTCCTGTACAGGTAATGATGGGAGTGCCCCCTATGCCTCCTAATTAGGAGTGTACTCTATGGTGTGTTTCATCTCTACCTGAGAAGTTTAACACGTCAGAAGCAGCAAGATTATTTTATAATTTTCAGAATCTGAAGTAGAAAATTCTCTAAAGCAAGACAAGTTTTTCAAGATTTGATTCTTTCCAACGCCTTGGCCCAGCCTTTCATATTTTCCTTCTAATTCCTAATAACCAGTTGGAACAAATGGCCAGATGATGCACCCTGTCTGGGGAATGAAAGGAAGCTTCGGAAATGCCTTCTTCACTCATGTTCATCTGGCAGAATGTGGAAGGGTTAATTTGCTTACCAGTTGATCAGCTCATAATATGTTAGTAAGAAGTACTTAAAGTGAGTTGTAAACTGGAGATTTTACATCATTTTCTTTTGATGGGATCAACTCCAAGAAGTTTTTAAATTATCCAGAAATCATAAAAATTTTCAAGCCTCCATAATCTCAAGTAGAAAGTTTGCCATGTAATTAATTGTAATTAATTATAATTGTTGCTTTCTATATTTTGGAATTTAGATAAGTGTCCTGAATAGCTTCAAAAACACGTCTATAATTTCTTTGTTTGGTGAAGATTTTTCTAGTTCCTAAAAACCTGAAAATTTGAAGGAGATTTGGATCACTGTTTATTTATCCATCAGAGTAACTCACTTGAATTGAAGCTGAGGCTTTGGAATCACCATTCATTACCATCCAGCAGTGTGCTTTATATTTGCCTACAAATCAGAGATTAGGGGTTCTGGCCCTTTTCTTTGTTTATTTGTTTGTCTTTTTGGATCTATTCCTAAACTTAAGAAAATTGTTGAAGCACAATATGTCTGTTTCCCTCCCCAAACTATTGGGTATTTGCTTTTGCCTCTTGACTATACCACAAGGATATTTGAGAAATCTCAAAAACGGTCCAGGAGGTCCATTGAGGCCCTCTGGTGAAAGTCACTTGTGCTATTGCCATTGTCATTGTTGGCTAGGCTGTTACTTACTCTGCGCCTTCATGATAAATAGATCTGTGTGTTCTCTTGAGCACAGAGGTACCTTTTACATGCCATTTACAGCACTCAGAAACTGCAGAGGCTCAGAAGAAATAATTTTGACTATGAAATACTAATACAGTTTTTACCTTATCCACAAAACAAGTTCATCTACTTTATGATTTCCCGAATGTCTGGGAGAACTTGTGCAACAGAGTCTGCTGCCAGGGCTCTCAGGTGTGTTGGCAGATCCCTAGCAGGTTTGATGCCCTTCAGGCTGCTGTAGTCTCTTACAGTCACTTGTTCTGTTAAAGGCGAAAGGAACAGAAGTAATGTGTCAAGGATTCATTAGCCTTGAAAATCTATTAACTTCAAGAGGACAGATATTCTTTAGAGAATATGATTTTATTTCAACTGATCCTTTCCTAGACTATAATTTTAGTGAATTTCCTTTATATAATTAAAACTGGTTGACTGTTTCTCTGCCAATATCCATTTTTTTCTCTTTTCCAATCAATCACCACATCCTTTATTCCACATAAGCAGTGGTGTATGAGTAAAGGTTTAACAACTGGATCTGTGAAGAAAAAATAAGAGTCCTAATTTGTAGCATCTGCCAATTTTGTGGCATCATGGCCATTTTTGTGGCATCATGGCCATTTTCAAGTTACCAACATGATATCCCTGACCAGAACGTTGGGAAGAAATGCACAGTAAACTCACCCTTATATAATACTAGAAGCCCGATGCATGAGATTCATACACTGGGGGTGGGGAGTCCCTCAGCCCGACCTGTGCCCTCTTGCAGTCTGGGACTCCTTGGGGGATGTCTGACTGCTAGGTTAGGCCCGATCCCCTGGTGGACATCCCTCTCACAGTCCAGGACTCTTGCAGTTCTGGACCCCTTGCTCCTTACCACCCGCCTGCAGCTGAGATGGGAGAGGCTCCTACCACCACTGCTGTGCTAGCCAGCCATGAGCCTGGCTTCTGGCTGAGCAGTGCTACGCCTGTGGGAGCACACTGACCACCAGGGGGCAGCTCCTGCTTTGAGCATCTGCCCCCTGGTGGTCAGTAGACTTCATAGCAACCAGTCGTTCTGCCATTCAGTCGATTTGCATATTAGCCTTTTATTATATAGGATTACCACCCCCCCCCCCCCGAACCAATAGATTCCAATGACCTTTAGAGCACAAATAATAGTAAAAAGTAGTAAAATAATTAGGAAGTGGCATACTTTTCATACTACTTATTATTATATCACCCTTATTTCAAACATAATTTATTTGTTTGTGCATATAATATAATTTTTAGTCACAGCTGTGTTTAACAACTGGTTCACAAAGTTCCTGAAAATTTAATAGTCGGTTCTTGTGAGCTGGTATGGCTTGGTTCCAGCTCACCCTTACAAATGCAATATGTAGAGACAAAAGTTTATTAATTCCCTGGGAATACTTGAAAAACTGGGCAGGGAAATGTAAGTGATTCTAAACTCCCTTCCTGAGCAGAACAAATGAAAGAGCAGGGATATGTCCATTTAACATGCTTTATTTGGTGCCAGTACAAAGCCCTGGCATTTGTGCACTTAATGCAAGATCATATCAACAGCAAAAAGTGGGGAGACCAGGCTTGCCAGATAGGCCACTTCTAAAAACATCAAAAAGACTCTTTAAACGTTTTAAAGGAATATAAACACAACTGAACACGAAACCAGCAGAACTTGGAGAGATATATTTTTACAAAGTTAGTTTAATCTAGACAATATAAACACATAGAGATAGTATTAAATCTGTCTGGGAAGGCAGTACTATAGACATCATTGTTCATTGTGTATGAAATGAAGGAAGTAAAGAAGACAGGCCAAAAGGAAACAGAGTCTTAGAGTTTGATGTATGTAAGTAGATTACAAAAATATAATTTACAGTTACTTTGGCTACAACTGAATGTATCTGAGACTACCACAAGTCAGTCTTCAAAGTTTGGCTGCTTGGGTAGAATAGCTCAAGATGCCAGGAGGGAATATGAATTCTACTATGTCTAGCAGTAGTAAGAGAAGAAAACAAAGGTATCCTAGTCTACAGATCTTTCTCCTCCTCCAGAAATTGCCTTCAAGCAACTCACTCCCCACATCCTGTTGATTCTACCTTATCTCCTATTGCCAGGCATTTACCTGGAAGTTTCTTTATCTGTTTCTTGCCTAGTTTCACTTAAGGTCTCCTCCCAAATTCTGCTGTTCTTGAAATGGCAGGAAACCTTTCTTGACCCCTAAGTCCTCGCTGGAAGACACACTGAGTTAAAATTACTTGCTTATTGGTATGTCTCTCCCCATAGATGTGAAACTGCTTAAGGATGAAAATGTATCTAATTCTATTATTTATTATGTGCCTAGAGTAAATCCTAATTATGCATTAGGTGCTAAAAATGCTTTTTTTGAATGAGTAAAATAAATGACTCAGTGCCCACAGAGGAGACAGAACCCAGTGGACCCTGGAAGGCTTTTCTTTGCTTAATACACATAGTATTCTCTATATTACTTGATGATATCTTCTTTACACACACTCTCTCTCTCTCTCTGAATAATTGAGCAGAACAAAGTCCATGAAGTGTGTTCCTTCAATGGACATGCCTCCTGTTGACCTTCTTCATGCCGATCTCTGTTATTCTCCCATCAGCTATGTTAATAACCGTCTGGAGCTCTTTGCTTACCATACTGAGTACAATAGATGGTCTGTCATAACCTGAAATGAAATGAAGGAGGACAGTAGATTCCAGTGCTAGGACTCTCTCTACTTTTGAGCACCTGTGTTGATTCTCTCCTCTCTTTCCTTCTAACCAAGTAATTAAATGCATGCTCCTTTGTCTTGTTCTTCAGCATTGCTCTTTGCATATTCGTGGAGGCAAAATAAAATGGAGCAAGGAAAAATTACAGGTTTGACAAGTGTCTGGTGATAGCCTAAATTATTATCTTTGCAGTGAGCTAAAGGTTGACGTAGGCCTTTTTTTAATACACCTCCAAAGACATGAAATTCAGGTTCTAAATTAGAGGAGGATTATATTCTGTAGTTTAGTCTTTTATTCTCAGGTGTGTGGAAGATGTCTGAAAGTAAAATGGCTTTAGCACATATAGACTGGGGCTATTTCAGTTGGGATTTCTGTCACATTCATGATTTTTAATGGCTTTGCACTTTGACCTTCACTCCTTTCAGTCTATTGGAGTGAACATGGATTTTATTTACTGCCCTCAAAGCCATTTAGACACAACTGATGACAATCTGTCAATAGTGAGAACTTTCACTTCCTTTGTGATCTGAGCATGTGGAACCTCCTGTTGGCAGTGGAAGAGATTATCAGTCTTTACCTGTACTTTTTCTGCTTGATCTTATTTCCTCTTCCTCCCTCAATACTCCTTCAAAGGCTTCCAGAACAATGTGAACCGGCCTTCAGCATTGTGGTCATCTGTTATCTCCTTAGCCATTGGAAATGGCCACTTTGGAGCTCTGGATATTTGTTAATGGTCCCTTCTCTCTTTGTTGAATTAAGTAGCAACTTTTGTAACTTGAAATAATTTAAAACCTTGAGGTTCCAAAATATATTTATATTCAATTTTTTAAAGGATCTAAAATAGTAACTCTATCCCCTAATTAGCTTAATGTAGAACTGTTCCTGTCAATTCTTTAGGATTCCACCAAAAAGTTTAGGAGCATTTACACATATTAACACATATTTTATCCAATTATATCCCAAGAGTATTACTTCAAAAATATTGTATCTGCATGAAAGTCATTAAGAAAATGTAAGGTGATTATTTTCAATGCAGTGTTTAAAATATTGTTTCTCAAAGCATGGGCCAGTCTTCTTGCATCTTACTTGGAGAGGTTGCTTGAATGCAGATCCCTAGGCCTCACACTAGATATTTCAACTCAGAATATGTGAGGGTGGGACCCAGGAATCTGCATATTTAGCAGGTTCCCAGGTGATATTGATATACTTTATAGATTAATGACCATTGCTCTAGAACATTAAAAAATACAAGAAATACCCTCTTATTTCTCTGTAAGCACAATGAAAACAGCACCTTTCTCATTACTTCTATGAGTTGATAAGTGTATATTATTGGGCAGCCATGTAGGTGGGTGTGTATGACAGAACCTGAGCCTTGGTGGGTAGGAGTTTGTTGTAAGCTCTACAAATTGATAGCCTCATGTATTAATAGCAGAGTGGCCTACAATTGAACATTATACATTGTGCGTGAATTGGACTATGTAGAACAGTCAGACTTCATAATACAGGTGGGATGGGACAAGTAAGTTTCCTGGCCCCCAAATAATGAGTACATTTCTCCTGATGTGTTTATAGATCAGATGAGATAGGAACAAAGATATCTTAGACCTATTCATTCATTTATTCATTCACCCACTTGACAGATAATTATTGGGCACTCACTTTGTTCCAGGCAGTATGCTAGATTCTGAGAATTTAGATGTGAGACAAACTGATGTACTCATGGGGCTTATAGCAAAGTGGAAGAAAGATATTTAATGAATAGTCCTAGAATCACAGAAATAATCACAGAAATTTGGTTAAAGTCTCTAAGGAAAAACTATATGGTGCTAACAGAGTATGACAAAAAGATCTAATTCAAACCAGAATATAGCATTTATATTTATAATGCAACTGTTAACTCAGCAGAACAACCTGAGCACTTCTCCATCTCTTTGTTATATATCATCAAAATAATAGGTAATATTATTGAGTGCCACTTATCTGTGTTGGCACCATGGTAGAGTTATACAAATTTTTTCTCACTTAGCCTTCTCAATAACCCTATGAGTTATGTCTCTTTTCATGCACAGGGAAGCAGAAGCTCCCGGAGCTATTAAATTACTCAACTGGGATTCAGATTCTGGTCTATCTGATCCTAATGCCTATATTCTAGTCACCACAATCCCTCAGACAGATACCATAGATTCACAGAGGGTTCAAACTAGATGGCATATCAGAACTCATTTGCCCACTACCCAACACCCCATTTACAGATGCAAACACAGAGGTTAAGTACCTGTCAAAAATCCTGTGAAAACTTGCTGAGAGCACAGTAGAACCCGGGTCTTGAGCCCCAATGTAAGGCTCTTCTCACTCTAGTATGTTGCTTCTATGTCTCATAACTATGTGTACCCTGCTGGGAAGTTAGAATGTAAATGATTCTCTATGCTAAAATGTAAAAAACTGGTTGGTTTAAGCTGCAGAAATAATTCCTAGTTATCAAAAATTGCACTACATTGTTCTCATTTACCATTGTACCATTAGCCTCCTTTTAAGTGTTCAAAATCCACCTTATGATCACTGGTAGTAATGTGCTACTCTTTAGGCACAAATACTATTGGCACACTCTCTGTAAGGAACAGACTCCCCAGTTGTATTTTCAGTAGCGGAAATGGATCTATTTTTTCTACCTTTTATCCTGGGTTACAGTAATACCAGGGCTATGCCCTGGTGCCTGGGATCCACACACCTGCAGGATAAACATGGGGCATCCTCTAAGAGCATAATTAAGCCAATGGCACATATTTTTAACCATTTTCTTTAATATTACAGCAAGTATGAATATATTATGGAATAGAATGAAAAATTAGAATGAATTTCTTAGATGATAGAACACTTTTTCAGGTAATAAAAAAATGATGTGAATGCAGCCAAATACTTCAGACTAACATCTCCAAAACATTTTGTGTCACCTTCTACCGAACATGCTCTCATACCCATTCACATATATACACTCACTCTTCTCTGCCGTTAGGAGAATTTGCTGAAAAAATTTTAAGAAAATGTGCCTTACATTCATTACACTCTCAGGTCTTTGTCTATTCCTGAAGGTGTAATGTAGAGGAAAAACCTTGTGCTCTGTAATGAGTAAGACTCAGGTTTGAAAGTTGAAAGCATAATTTCCCAGCTGTGTTACTTTTATTCTCTAAGGCCCAGGTTATTTAGCTGTATATCGGAGATGGATTGCATACACCATAGCCTGTTTTGATGATTAAATGAGATAAACATAAAGTGACAGTATCTGGGACATAGAAGGCACACAAAAAATGATAGTTGACCATAATCACATATATCATAATCACATATTTGTCAGATAGTAGGCAGAGGGTAGGGGCATAACATGTGGCCAGAGAAAGCTACTGGTTCAAGAAGGGTTTCTCCCATGTCTTGGCTTCTAGAGCATTGGAAGAAGATGTAAGAGCAAAGTAATACACACACACACACGCACACACACACTTACTCACACACAGACCTGCACTTGTGGGAAGAGGGAGAAGCAGATTGTAGGTGGGAAAGAATGGGCCATCAGAGAGAGGCTTCAGCATCTTGGAGCTTTTGAGATGGGAAGAGTATAAATCAAACTTCCCTAAAATGACCAAGGGTTATTCTTTCTTTCAAACACTAATTTTGTTTAAAAGTTAAGGAAGTAGTAGGGATATGTTTTTTCCCCCTCCCACAAATATTCTGTTTTAAATCTAGTCTCTATTTTCTTAATACCTGTTGGGAGACTGGTATTAATTATGATGTCAGGATTAGAAAGCACATTGTGCCAGAACTAGTAAGACACGGATTTTGCCTTAAATTTGAACTCTTTGATTTTCTGGTTTATTTTCTCACTTCCTGTTTCCAAGGCCAAGGGCTTTTAAAAGATCAGAAAATAATTATCATACAATATTAAGCCATAGGAAAAAAACATTTTTATGAGTCAAGTGCAAATTTATCAGAATTACATAGCTTAAAATATCTTCAGCGGGTTATATATAAGTTTATAGGGGAAAAACACACACCCTTGGATTTGATTCATTCAAGCTATGAAAACTCGACCATCAGTAGACAAAACCAACCAACAGATTTCCTATGCTGCTCATGCATTATGTTTGTAAGCATCCTCCTCCACACACCCATAGCACATGAAGGCTCAGTTCTCTGTAGACCAGTGGTTCTCAACCTTCCTAATGCTGCGACACTTCACCTAATGCCTCGGCCCTTTAATATAGTTCCTCATGTTGTGGTGACCCCCAACCATAAAATTAT
The DNA here is from genome assembly GCF_028538775.1 of Myotis yumanensis. Classification (NCBI taxonomy): domain Eukaryota; kingdom Metazoa; phylum Chordata; class Mammalia; order Chiroptera; family Vespertilionidae; genus Myotis; species Myotis yumanensis. The sequence goes on from NW_027223752.1 coordinate 187,388,009, forward strand.
TTTCGTTGCTACTTCAAAACTGTAATTTTGCTACTGTTATGAATTGTAACGTAAATATCTGATACGCAGGATGTATTTTCATTGTTACAAATTGAATATAATTAAAGCATAGTGATTAATCACAAAAACAATATGTAATTATATATGTGTTTTCCGATGGTCTTAGGCGACCCCTGTGAAAGGGTCATGACCCACAGGTTGAGAACCGCTGCTGTAGACCCACCTTTAGTCTGGTTCTTCCACGGGAGAAGTGAAGAGAAGTCAATTGCCCTGGCGATCAGGAGAGTGTTGAGCTTGGCTGCTGGCCTGGTGGAAGTAGATAGGATGAATTCCAGACCCTCCTCCAGAGAAGACATTCTGCCCACCTCTGTTCTCTCCAATTAGCACTTCAGCTCACTCCACTGAATCTCACCACACTCTTTGGGAGTTAAAAGACAATGGTCCCATATCACCTTCTCTAGCTATAGAGAAGATAACTTCTTGATCTCTGTCATCAAACCAGCAACATCCCCAGGTGTTTCTTGATTAAATATAGGAGTTGTAACATCTTTGCACTTTTAAAAAAAGTTTTAATGTTATTTCTAAAAATAAAAATATCTAAGAGAAATAAGAACCTCCCTGAACCACATTCACCCATGGTCCTGTCATACCTCTTGCTTAGATAGTCTTCTCAGGGCCTCTCCTCATTATACCTTTTAAGGATATTCAAAGATACCTGTCCTTTTGAGGAGTCAGAAGTAGGTGGAGGTGACAAAATGCTCAGAAATGTTTACATTTTTTCCTTCCCTGCCACAGATCTCTGAACATTGCATCACACCCAGATCTACTGTGGCAAATTCTTGCCTCACTTGAAGGCCTCATTGGCTGCTTGCTTTAGAGCAAAGACCTACTGGTCATCTCAAGTGTGTATGACTAAAGCATAGAAGAGGAAAATTCTGACACTTTTGATCGAAGGCAGAGTTGGCCTAAACCAGATGTGACAGTTCTCAGGACTAAAAGCTCAGGCCAATGAGTCATAGTTGCTTCAAAGAGATGTCATGAGGCACGGGGCCTTATGAACTAGTTCTGCCTGTGGCACCAGGATAAGGTGAAAAGAGAATGTATTGAAGGGAGCCTAACAAATGCCTCTGAGCAGCAGCTTCCGCGCAGTAAGCAATTTACATAAATTTCCTTCTATACGGAAACGACTGTCATTTTATAGGCACAATCATAATTAGGAATGCTTGCTTTCATAATATGTATTTTCAGATGACAACTATCTGGGCAGAGGGTCAATATGGTGAATTAACTGAGGTCAAGAGCACTTGGCATGTGGAATGAATTATTGTAGCCTATGTCCCTTTCAGCTGGAGAGGGAAGTTTAGAATTTGCAGCTAAGTTCGGGCCTTCCTAAAACTCGTACTGGCCCTGGGCAGTTATCTACAGAATGTGATATGTGGAGCATTTCTTCATTCCACAAATATTTATTGAGTCAGGCACTATGCTAGATACTGGGAGAAAACAGAAGAGGAAAGTCCCTGGCCTCACAGAATCTACAGACTAATAGGAGAGAGACACATTAAATACTTCCACAGGGAGCTGGAACCCCAGACCTCCCATGGGCCCCAACCAGCTTCAGTAATTACTTTCATTTCTCAGTTCTCTCTCAAGAGTATCCTTTAAGTCTGGCCCACTGACCTGGTACATTGTTGTCTCCTGAGGAGTTGTTTACAATGCATATTTCTGGGTTTTACCCCAGTCCTACAGAATAAAATTCTCTGGGCTTTTAATAAGCATCCTGAAATATTTTTGATGCCATAAATTCTCTCTTTGCATATTTTAACTGCAATGAGGCTTTACAGTGTTTCTGTAAGAGGGAAAACATGAGCAAGTATGTTGGTTCGTGGTAGAGTGAGCACTGGATTTGTAGCTTTCAGACATGACTTTAAGTGTTGGTTCCCCAGTTACAACTTTGCTTTTGAGTCTCAGTTTCTTTATTCCCCAGCCCACTGAAGGATTGTATATGACAATGCCAAGTCCATGGTCTGTAATCACTTCTTTAGGTTGCTTTTAAGTAATAAGTTACTCATAAATAATGTTAAAACACAAGCCATGACAGGGAGAAGTTATTTGCAACATTTATATGTAATATATTCAGAATATACACAATTCCTACAAATTAGTAGACAAAAGACAAGTAAAAGCATAGAAAAACTGGCAAGGGATGTGAATAAGCAATTCACAGAGATGGAAACTGAATCAGAAAAAAACTCAATTGGTTACAAGGAAATATGAATAAAAAAACAGAGCACCATTTACTGTAGTCTGACATTAGCAGAAACTGAGTCTGGCAATATCAAGAGTTGTCAAGATGTGGGTGAAATTTATCTTGGGACTGTAATTTGATACACCCACTTTCAAGATATATTGACAGCATCTAGTAAAATTGAAGATATAATACCGAGGTCTCAGTAATTCCACTTCTTTCTGTGTATACATCCAACAGAAACTCTGGTGTATGTTCAGAGTCATATAATAGGATGGGCATTTCAGCATTGCTTGTAAGAGTGAAAAATATTGGAAACAATGTAAATGTCCATTTATAGAGAAATGGTTAGATAAAATGAGTGGTTCAAAGTGATCATCTAAATCAACTGGTTAGATTTCGAGAACTTTATGTTGAGTGAAAACAAAGAGAAGAACAAAATCCTGAGTAAGAATTATTTATATAAACAAAAAAGAACAAAAATATTATATCTTGTTTCATAATGCATGTAATTGTTTAAAATGAAATGGGAATAAAACCTCATGATATTTTTGCCTGAGAAGAATAATGGGCAAAGGGTAAGTTGCTAAAAAAATTGTTTGACTATACTTATTATTTAATTCCACAAAAACAAAATATTGAAGAGATACAACCAAATGTTAACAGTTGCTAAATCTGGATCATAGGACTATGAATATTTGCTGTTATATTATTCTTTATAGTTTTCTGCAACATTAATGTTTCTAAAAATTAAAAAATAGAATTGATTACTCTTCGTCTCATAGCTGAAGAAACTATGTGGACACACAAGAGATAGTCACAAACCTGAGATACATGAGGGGTCCTGGTGTACCTACCAGCTGGAGGGTCTGGGGCAGCTGGGGAGTGTTAGAGGTCCCCCAAAGGCTTTCAGTCTCCCCCATGGTATGAGGCCCCAAGAATGTGATCCATGTTTGTAGTATAATTATATTTGTTTTTAATGCTCTCAGCTACTGTTTATGTAGACAGTGAAATTACCACTCAGAGATTCGGAGAATAAATAGCTCTCTGTCTTCTCTTCCATGTCCCCCCTTCTCACCCCCAATCCGCTTGCGGTTTGGCAGGCACACTTGACTGCCTTACAATTGGCCCCTCCTCTGCAATTCTATTTCATCTTCCTGTCTGGTAGGTGGCTGCCATGGGAGTACGAAGGAGACAAGGAAAGGAGAAAACAAAGAAGGAGAATGTAAATGACTCAGGATAAAGAAAGAACACCTCTTGGTTTATCATTCAAAGTTCCATGCCTGGACCCACATGTGATTTTAGAGATGAGGGCACCAGGGTTGCCAACTTGCGGGCCTCTGAGCAGTTTGCAGTGACCTTTACGTTTCTTGTGGGCTGTCCTCTAGAAACACACAGAGACGCACACACACTCAAACCCCATTCCCACCTCCCACACTTAAGTAAAACCTCCAGCGTGTGTGGGCAGCATCTACTCCTATGAATAGAAACCAGTGTGCTCAGGACACAAGGCATCACCTTCATTTTAATGTTCTTTCATCCTCATGTATGCATTTAACTTGCATGCTCCCAATGATACAAGGCAAAGAAAAAGAGGGGTTATTTTTCTTTGCAGTTAATGTGTTATCATTTGGCTTTGCTATACCATCTAGATTTTTCTCTTTTTGGAAAGAGGATAGGTGTTTGTGGATTCTGCCCTGCTGGGAAACAGCTGCCTTGGCATAATAAAAAGCAGTGGTTTCCAGAAAGTGTGGTCCCAGTATAAGCAGCATCAGCATTACCTAAACTTGGTAGAAGTGCAAATTCTTGGGACCTACCCAAACCTACTACTGGGTGAAGGCCCAACAATCTGTGTTTTAATGAGCCCTCCAGGTAAGTCTGATGCACGTTAAAGTTCTATTATAAAGTACCAGAATTTCAGATAAGAGTTCATGTCTCAACTTCTTTACTTAGCTGTGCCACCTTGGGCAAATAACTCATTAGAATTGAGTGTTTTTAATATAATGTAAACAGAAAGTATTTACTGAATGTGTAATGTCTATGGAAGTTCTCTGAAAACTTGAAGGATCGTATAACTTAAGATGTTATTATTGCTGCTATCTTACCCTGGGTGTGGTTTTGTTTGCTAAATTAGATGCTCTTGATTTAATTATCTTTTCTGCCTCTCTTGGAAGCTTCTTAACACTTATCCATAAAGAGTTGCCAGCCCTGGCCAATGTGGCTTAGTAAGTAGGGCATTGTCCTGTGTACCGAAAAGTTGCTGGTTCAATTCCTGGTCAGGGCACATGCCTGGGTTGGGGGCTCAGTCCCCAGTAGGGGGCGTGCAGGAGGCAACTGATTGATGTTTCCTCTCTCACATCAATGTTTTGTGCTCTCTCTCTCTCTCTCTCTCTCTTCATTCTCTCTCTCTAAAAACAAAAATCAATAAAAGTATTTTTTAAAAAGAGTTGCAAGATTTAGCAAATAAAAATACAGGATACTCAGTTAAATTTGAATTTTTAATACTTTTTAATATAAGTAGGTTGTAAATATTGAGTGGGCGTACTTATACTGAAAAATTATTCATTGTTTTTAACAAGTCCTATATTTAATCTGATGTCCTGTATTTACAATGGCAACCCTCTTTTTAAGAGGTCTTTTTTTAAGTTTAGGGACCCGTGTTTATTAATTTCAAAATAGTCATGTATGAGAAGGGATGTTTTAAGCTTCAAGTAACAGAAACCTCAGTGTTTTGAACACACGGAGTTTATTTGTCCTACACGGCAAGTAGTCTTGGAGAAAGGTGAGTAGGGAAGGTTTGATGGCTCGAAAACATTAAGGCTCTGGTTCTGTGTGCCTGTGATTCTCTTGCTCATTCCCTTATCATCGCAGAATGGCTGCAGTAGCTCTAAGCATCAGAACTTCACAGAGCTTTCTTGTCAGGCAGCTTTATAGTGTCAGAATCTTTCTGAAAAACTGCAAAGTTACCATTTCCAGTCTCTCAAGTGGAGGTAACCAAGGAGAGATGTGTGAGAGAAACAGTTGGGGTAGCTGTTTGAAGACACTACATGAAAGTGTCTCCCAGCGTTGAGCAAATATTTATTGAGTGCCTATTCTATGCCAATGCCTGTGCCTAGTGTTAGAGATACAGAGATGTGTGAGACAAAGTCCTGCCCTCCAGGAGCTTATATCCTATTTAAGAAAGCAGACCGAAGTGTCATGAAATGATATTGTTAGCTCTGTGCTTTGTTAGAGGAATATGCCAGGCATAATGAGCACTCATAGGAGGGCCACCTCTCAGGCCAGGAGGTCAGAAAAAGCCTCCCAAAGAGATTCTACTCAGCACAGAGTAAATGCTTGGGATTATGTGAAGATTAAATCAGTTTATGTATATACAAATCTTTACTGTAGCTTCTGGCTCATAATAAGATACAGTAGATATTAGCTCTTATAATGATTATTATCCTAGTGGGAGCCAGTATCTGGCCTGTCACATGGGTGCCCATCTTTTATTGACTGATTTAAATTAGGGGACGTGATTTGCCTTACCTGACACAGGGCTAGGACATTGAACAAGGAGTGGTAAAAATGAGCAGAAACTACAGCAGATGCAGAACCATGGAAGTTAAAGTTCATATATCTAAAGAGCTACCTAATCAGTTTCTCACAAGTTTTATAGCCTTTGTACTTTTATAAGTGTATAATCCTCATATGATTATTGATGTTAATTGAAATTCAAAATAACTTCAAAATTGTAAGTAAAAACAAATAAAAATTATGGAACAACATGTTTATTTTCAAGCTGTATCCTATTTCCCTTTGCCCCACAAATGCTATTCAGATACCCTTCTTTCTGCTTACCTGTTCATAATTACTGCTTTGGAGATCCTATGGGTTAATGGGTTTTCATTCTGTGATTCCCCACATCCCTGGAGGGTGCCTTAATGCTACCTCAGAGACTAAAGAGAAGGCCAAGTATTCTGGACTCTGCTATATTAACAATCTCACATTTCCTCTTCCCCAGTAAACACACATGTGCGATCGCGTGTGCATGCACACACACACGTGCCAAACAGGACTTCCATTTACCCTGCACATACACACACATGCACACACACACACACAAGCCAAACAGGACTTCCATTTACCCTGGAGGTTAAAAGCCAATATCAGAGAGTCTGATTCCCTACCCTCTACTAGCTGTATGACCTTAGGCAAGTTTCTTAACTTCTCTGTGCATTGGTTTCCTCATCTGTAAAACAGGAATGCCAATAAAATTTCCTACCTTATACTGTTAAGAAAGAATTAAATGAGATAATCCACCTGAAATTCTTAGTAGAAAGCTGGCAGATTCTAAGTATGCAGTAATTGTGCATTATTAGTACCATTTTTATTAGTTATTGGGGGTTTTAATATGATTTATTGGAACAAAGGGTTCTACTGCTAAAAGAAAACTAAGAAAACAGAAACAAACGAAAAAGGTCATTGTTCAAACCACCTCTATCGCTGAAGCCATTGAGGTCCCAAGAAGTTGAGTGTTGCATGGCTTGTTGAGGTCATTCGGTTAGTGGTAGATTTGGGCCCAGACATCAGGCCCGCAGACTGCCACTTCAGAGCTTATATAGACACCCAGAGCACAGGGTTTTCATAACTCAAAAGAATTTTACTTGAATTATTTCAAGACTGACAGCAGATAGCAAGAGTCCTTATGAATATATTTCAAACATTGGTTTCCATGCTTGAGGTCTAAATATCTACTTCGCAGCAAGTATGAGCATCCACTTAGGCCGCCTGAAAGGATTCCCTTCCAAATCTCTTTTCAGTCACTGCCCTGGACCTGGTTCCTCTCAGCAGTTTTAGAGAACAGTCCTCCTAGCAGGCTGAACCCTCACTGAGCCGCTGTGTAAACTCAGAGAGATGGCCTTAAAAAACGAACAAGTTCCCCCTCCAGAGGAGAAAGTCACCCACACTCCTTATAGGTATTCTTATTCCCATAGGCTCCCAGTCTAGAAACCCAGAATTTATCTTCAATTATTGTTTCTCCTCCCCACATTCTTATGTTCATTTCTACAAAACCTTCAAAGACATTCTTCTGAAACCTGGGTCTACTTGGCCTCATGAATGTAATCCCTTTCATTAGCCAGGTCATGCTCACTGGACCCAGCAAGTAATAGATCTAATTAAAATGGGTGAAGACAATAGGTATTATTGTATCACGTGTCAAAAAATCTGAGGAAGGCAGCTACAGAATTAATGCAGGGCCGAGGGGGCTGGGGCAGCTTCTTTTTAATTCTGCTGTGTTCACCTCATGGTATCAGGTGGCTACCACACCTCTAGGTATATGCCCTTCAGGACAACGTTCAGGCAGTCTCTCCTTGTTTAGGCCAGAAGACCTTTCCCAAAGTCCCTTGGCAAACTCTCCTTTCTGTGCCAGGGTGGTTCTGTGGTCCGTGTTCATCTGCCAAGGCCGCTGGGTGACTCTGTGGTTCCAGGTGGTCTCTGCCAGAAGAAAGGATTGGGGTTGGTGGCTATTGGGTAGGTGTGTTAGTTTGCTAGGGATGCCATAGCAAAATACCACAAATTGGGTGGTTTAAATAATAGAAGTTTATTCTTTCACAGTTCTGGAGGCTGGCCTCATTTAACTTAATCACCTCTTTCCAAATATAGTCACATTCTGAAGTACTGGGGGTTAGGACTTCAACACATGCATTTGGGGAGATGGGTCACTATGTCACCCATAATATCAGGCAACTGGCACCTGTCATATTGCCAGTGACAGGTGTCTTCCTACCTACCCCTACACCTTTGCTTGTTAGATCCCTCCTATTCAGAATCACTTTTTGCTTTCTAGATATCCAAGACACTGGTTTTCTAAGCAAACCCAAAGTCCCACTCTCCCAGGAATCCTATTCCTCTGTTTTTGTTCATCTTCCCATTCCACCTCAAGTGAACTCTGCCTCCATTCCTATGCATGCATCTTTGTCATTTGAAGATGTGTCAGCCTGAGAATGACTTGATTGGAGCTGAAGAAATATTACAGACGAGACATGACATCACTCAGTGTGAATGCTCACTTGGACGTAACCTGGGTTATAATGAACTTTGACTGAAGTGGGGGAAAGAGTCATCATGCTGAGACGAAAATGTGAAGTGAAATCTTTTCTAAAATCTGCATGTTAGTTCATCAGCATCACAGGTTGAAGAGGAAACTTCAGAGGAACTTGGAGTTGAATCTGGGATCTTTTAAGGGAACTTTAGAATTAAAAAACAGAAAAATGAGATTTTATTTACGACAGGGAAATTGGTTGGGGACCATTTTAGATACTGTTGAATTTCTGATCAGGAGACTCTAAATAGAATTATATTCTCATACTATATGCTTGCTCCTCTCTAGCTATTGTCCTTATTATAATGTGTTCGTAGAGAGATGGGAGAATGGAAATTTCAAGATTAAAAACCTCAGCTCATCAATTTTTATAGCAGCAACCATACCTCAATTTGATTTTAAAATGTACAATTAACTTCTAAGTTCTCCATAAAAAGAGTATATTTCTCAGAGGAGAACTCTGGAGGCCCTTATTGATAAGATCCTCCTGGGTGTGGAATTCTTATTTGTCACAGCTTCTCTGGGTGACTTTTTTTAAATGAATGATTGCAGGATTATTTTGAAGCTGGAATGTTTGAAAACGGAACTGTTACTACATGGGCCTGCTTCAGGCATCCTGCTTTCAAGTTCGCTCTCCTCTCAATGCAAAGGTCTTTTTTATCTCTGATTAGTGATGGACTTCAAAGAGAGGGAAGCATTTGGCCTATCCTGCCTCCCCACCAATTTCTTTCTTTGTAGCTTTGAAAGGAAGCCAGCACACACCTACACACATGACATGCACACAAAATAGCAGGTGTCCTGAGCCAGGATCTTCCACAGGCCAACCCCACCGGTGATTTCCCAAGCCATGGAAATGGCCTTTCAAGTCAACAGCCAGTGTTGTCAGGCTCATAGGAAAAATATAGCATCAGAAGTTTGTCTTTCTGTTGGAATAATCCACTATTCTGCCACGTGCATGTTTGCCATGCTTTCTTATTTAAAATCATCAGAGGCTTGCCAACTCCAATACATCATGATACGTTCTAAATGACTGGCCTTGCACTAAATAAATAAAGGCCAATAGGAACTTGAAGTAGGTGCCATTAATTCTGTGTGACAAGAGGAAAATCATAGACACGTTGACAGAGGAAGAAGCCTTGAAAATGAATAGAGTAGAAGTTTGCCAGATTGGAGGGTGAAGAATCCTGGGCAAAGGCAAGAGCTGGCGAGTGAGAATGCAGGGTCTATTGAAGGAATGGAAAGCAGTGGCATAGAAGCTGGGCACCAGGACAAAGGCAGGTGGATACAATTTTGGAGGAGGGAACAAATGCACAAGTTAGGTATTAAAGGATGCAAGGTACTGAGAAATCAGAAAAGGAACATCAATGAAGTAACAAAGTATATAGGACAAGATCTTGGCACTAATATTTTATACAATTGGAGGGACTATAGACCAATACTTGTAGTGTAGTGAAGAGCAAGAAAAAGTATTGTATTATCACCTTCTCAACTACATTATTTAAATATGTAAGTGCATATTTAGATGCAGGGTTTGTTCAGAGGTGAGCATATTCAAGGAAGTCTTCCTATAGTGGGTGGAGATAGGCCAAGGTCTGGCAGGTGAGAGAGACTTGAATTATCAGAGAGGTATAGGAGAAGGCATTCTCCCTGAGCCAATGAGTAGGATGTGGGAGCAGAGGTGGTAGATATGAAGGATGATAAAGTGACTAGTCTAGCTGTGGGAGTGGTGGTGGAAGGAGAAGGGTTAAGCTGTGGAGTCCATTCAGTGCTTCTCAGTTTTGACTATAATTCAGTGCTTCTCAGTCTAGACTGCCTGAGTAACAAGTCTTTTAAAAGCTTGGAAAACAAGATTTAGCAGAAAGAATGATGATTCTGGGAGTGGATAGACCTGGATTCAAGTTGCAGCTCTGCCCAATCTCCAGTATTATGAACAGGGCCAGGCCTTTAACTCCTCCTTTGGCTCATCTCTCTGTTTTAGACAGAGAAATAAAATACCAGCCTAGCAGAGGTGGGGTGAAGAACAGTGAGATGATGGATACAAAGTACTAGTACCTGGCATAGAGCAAGTATTCACTGAAAGCAATCTGTGGTATCATTCCTATAGGGAATAAAAACCCCACAGACCAGTATTCTAAACCTAGCTCAGCTCATTGAATATTGAATGATTTTGAATAAGGGATGCAATCTCTCTAAACTTAAATTTTCCCGTCTGTAAAATCAGCACTTTCTTCCTTTTCATGGCTGAGTCATATTCCATTAAATGAATATGCTATATTATATTTATCCATTCCTCAGCTGATGGACATTTGGGTTGTTCCACTATTTTGGCTCTTAAGAACAGTGCTGCTGTGAACATCTGTGTAGAATTTTTTGTTTGGTCATATCTTTTCATTTCTTGTGGGTATATGCCCAGGAATGGAATTGCTGGATCATACGGTAACTCTGTGTGTAACATTTTGTTTTTTATAGCATCTGTACTATTTTACATTCTTATCAATGCACAAGGGTCCCAATTTCTATACAACCTTGCCAATACTTATTTTTAATCTGTACTTTTTATTATTGCACTCCCTCCTAGTGGGTGTGAATGGCATATTACTGTGGTTTTGACTTGCATTTTTCTAACAGCTAATAATGTTGAGCATCTTTTCATGTTCTTATTGGGTATTTGTAAATGTTCTTTGAAGAATTGTCTATTCAAATCCTATGCCTATTTTTAAATTGGGTTATTTGTCATTTATTATTGAGTTTTACGAGTTCTTTATATATTCTGGGTGCAAAACCTTATATGTAATTTGCAAAAAATATTTCTCATTCTTTTGTTTATCTTTTCACTTTCTTGATGCTATCCTTTGAAACATATTTTTAATTCTGGTGAAGTTTGTTTATCTATTTTTCTTTTGTTTCTTGTGCTTTTAATGTCTCTAAGAAGACTTTACTTAACCAAAAGTCATGAAGATGAACTCTTATGCTTCCTTCTAAGAATTGTATAGTTTTAGTTCTTACATTGAAAACTGTGATCTATTTGGAGTTAATTTTTATGAACAGTGTGAGGAAGGAGTCCAACTTCATTCTTTTGTAAATAGATATGCACCATTTATTGAAAAGTCCATTCTTTCCCTATTAAATCGTTTTGGCCCGCTTGTCAGGGATTTATATGTCTAGCCTTATGCTGCCTTATCTTTTGAATGAGAAAATAAGCCAAGTTTCAGAAATCTTTTAGAACATGCTGCTACTACTGTTCATTGTTAGACTTACTTTATGTCATTGAAATATTTAAAATTATATAACATTGCCTTTTTAAAAGTAGATTAATCTGATTTAGACTTTTCTATATTTCACATATAAAATTCATGGTGAGAAAATTATCAGATTTTTTTCACTCTTCCAAAGAAGGAAAGCAAACCATGGAGACCTGGTGTGAGGTCACAGCAGTGGTGCTCACACTGTTCACTGTCACATTTTCCCAAACATCTCTCTCTTGGCATCTTTCCTTAATGCATAACCCTGCCTGACCAACAGTAGGTTTTGTGGCTAGGTAACCGTGCTTCATTCTTTCTTTATGATCATCACTGTGAATTTTCAATACAACTTTATCAGTCTTGTTTATCTAACCCCAAAAATCTCAAAATCCTTTTAAAAATATGCATTGTTTCTCTGCCCTGAAGGCAAAACACAGAAACCTTGTTTAATAGCAAAGCTCACGTGGCTGATGGTTCAGGAACAGAAGGATTGATTGTCCTCCCTCTGGGTCTTGTCCTCATTTGTTCAATTAAAGGATAAGGCGCAGAGCTCAAAGGGGCGAGCACACAGGCCAGTCAGAGCCACTCTCTATTGAAGCCTAAGGCAGCATATGGGGCTGCCTTTCACGGGACCTTCTGCTTGCAGAGAGTGTGAGAGGCAGACAGTGGGCAGCAGGCCTTGGGACAGAGTTAATCTGTATCCTCAAAGGCACAGATGATTCCCAGTCCTTAAAGCTGCCATGGTAATGATCTCGGGATGCCAGATTAATAGGGCAGAGGGGGATTTGGACCCGAAATGGAAAGTAGAAAGTGATTCTAGAATGGAACCTAGAATCTACAAATCCTTCCCCTGCCTGAAGTCTCTGTAATTATCTCTAATGACATATGCTATGGTATTTTATCTTTCCCTTGTAGGGAGGAGCAAGGTGGACATATGGAGAAATGGAGTTTCAGTGCATCTGGTAATAGCACTGAAAAGACAAACAAAATCTGATCAGCCTTGAAGCATTTTTGTGAGATGACATAAAGATTTAATGCTAGGTTTTGTTTTCTCTGAAGCGAGTACCTGGATAACTCTTTAAAATAGCCTCAAAAATTAATTTGCTGAAAATACAGACAATCATAATTACACCATTCACATAAGTTGCACCAATTTCTGCTTCATTCTCTCTGGGTGCTTGCCAGAGATACAGAGTTGGTTTATTGTACAGAAATGAGAATTTAATGTTCTTACTGAGATTATTTCTTCTTTGCGGGTGAATATAGGATAGAAAGGTACAAGTAACGTGAATATCATTAATTTATTTTGGATTTTCCATCTAAGAACTGTGTATTTAGCAATTTAATTAGTACCATGAATGTATTCTGAAGCACTTATCTTCAACAGAGACTATTACTTTGAAGTTCTAGATCCCTCCCTAAACCCTATCTAGGCTAAGAGTTGCCAGTCTTCCTTGACTAAGAAATGCTTTCAAGAGCTGGTTGTTAATGTCGGACAATCTAACCTGGAGGGTGTTTAGTAGTGTTGTTGACCCATAGATGTAGGGGACTACTGGAATATGGTGGATGGGACAAGCGATGCTAAAGTCTTGCCATGTGAGGACAGTCCTCACAACAAAGACCTTTCTCAGCCAGGATGTGACAGACCATTGAGAGGCTGATCCGCTCACCTGAGCCTGAGCCCCATCCCTGAGTGGACTGTGTACTTGTCTACATCCCCTGGGCATCTGAGGCAGTGATAAGAAAAACATTTTTGAGATGTTCTAAATTACTTTACAGCAGCTGGACAGTGAGAGAAAGAGACAGAACTCCTGGCCTGTTAATGGCTGCTGACCAGCTAACAGGAGATTTCTCACATCCCTATTTTGGCATTTTGGATTAATTCCAGGTGGCTGTTTCACAGATTATTTTAGCCAGGCACCATGGAACCAGGAGCCTCCGCTTGTTTACATGTGAGCCTCCCACTGCTGCCCCAGCCCATCCACAGGAGCGGCCACTTCTATTCCAGAGCTGGTCCCACTCGCTTGACCTTCTCCCATCCATTTGCTTAGAGCTAATGTAAATTCTTTCAGACAGCTTACATTTTTCATTCTCTCACCCGCGCGCCCCCCCCCCCCCCCCCCCCACCGCCCGCCTTCCCCTACTTGATGTATAAAAGTTCTTGCAAAACTCCTGGACATGGACTTGTCTTTTCTACCTAGTCATGTGCTGCTGGTGGTTTAGACTCCATGCCCCATAATTGGTCTTTTGGGTAGCATTTTTGGCTCAGTATTACCTTTCTTACAAAAAGATTTTCAGCTGTGGAAGTTAAAATTCTTTTAGTTTATCAGCATTGTCTGGGTCTATGGTGTTCATTTTCCTTCCTGCTTGCTTCCCTTGTGATCTAGACTCAGCCAAACCATCTCCCCTCACCCCCCCCCCCCCACCCTGAGACTCATTCCTGCCCTCTGAAGTTAATGTTCATCTTGTTATTCTTCATCTACACTAATAAAAGACAAACATGCAAATTGACTGTACCTTCGCTACGCCTTAAGCCACACCCACCAGCCAATCAGAGCGACTATATGCAAATTAACCCAACCAAGATGGCGGCCAGCAGCCATGGAGCTGGAGCAAGAAGGAGGCTTGGTTGCCCCAGTGATGGAGGAAGCCAAGCTTCCCACTTGCCGTGTCGGGCTCTGAGCTCCACTCAAAGCAATAAAGTTTTAATTATAGAAGGTAAATAAACCCCAGATACCTGCTTTCAGCCAGCCGTGGCCACGGAGCTGGAGCAAGCAGGAGGCTTCCCTCCCGCCCACCCTGGCTGGCTCTGAGCTCCTCTCAAGGCTACAAAGTTTCAATTATAGAAGGTAAATAAATCCAGAATAAAAACAACAACAACAACAACAAAAAACCAGAATAAAAGGACAGGCTGGGAGCTTCCGTCACCAGGGGGCTTGGCCAGCCTGAAAACGGCCCTCAGCCCCTCACCCAGACTGGCCAGGCACCCCAGTGAACCCTCCCACCCTAAAGGGGGGTGTGGCCAACCTGAAAACAGCCATCAGCCCCTCACCCAGGCTGGCCAAACCTCCATGGGGTGAGGGTCCCCATTTTGGGGAGGCTTGACCAGCCTGCAAATAGCCATCAGCCTCTCACCCAGGCTGGCCAGGCACCCAAGCAGGAACCCCACCCTGATCCAGGAAACCCTTAGGGCAAACCAGCCAGCCCCCACCTGTGCAACAGGCCTCTATCCTATATAATAAAAGGGTAATATGCAAACTGACCCTAACAGCAGAAAGACTAGGAATGACTGGTCACTATGACACACACTGACCACCAGGGGGCAGATGCTCAATGCAGGAGCTGCCCCCTGGTGGTCATTGCGCTCCCACAGGGGGAGCTCTGCTCAGCCACAAGCCAGGCTGACAGCTGCCAGTACAGTGCTAGTGGTAGGAGCCTCTCCCTCCTCCTCAGCAGCGCTAAGGATGTCTGGCTGCAGCTTAGGCATGCTCCCCGCTGGCAAGTGAACATCCCCTGAGGGCTCCCGGGCTGCCAGAGTGATGTCTGACTGCCAGCTTAGGCCCAATTCCCCAGGGAGTGGGCCTAAGCCAGCAGGTGGTCATCCCCCAAAGGGTCCCAGACTGCGAGAGGGCACAGGCCAAGCTTTGAGACCCCCCCGCCGAGTGCACAAATTTTTGTGCACCGGGCCTCTAGTTAATAATAACAACAAACTAGCATTTACTGGGTGCTTACTTGGTATCAGAGGAGATGCTGGATGATTTTGTAATATGTTATTTCATTTTGTCACCACAATGATCCCAGGAGGTGGATATCCTATCTAATAAAAGAGAAACATGGTAATTAGCGTACGACCGCTACCCTTCCCATTGGCTAATCAGGGTGATATGCAAATTAACTGCCAGCCAAGATGGCGGTTAACTGCCAACAAAGATGGCGGCTAATTTGCATATGTAGGCACAATGCTGGGAGGCGAAAGGGAAAGGACGGAAGAAGCCCCCTGCCACTGATGGTGATCGGAAACCCAGGGGGGAGCTAAGAGCCGGGGGCAGGGAAAAGGCCCCCAGCTGTGATCAGAGAACCAGGCGCCTTTGCCGCCCCGGCCAGTGATAGCAGGAAACGGGTGGAGCCAGCAATGGGATCTGGGCAGGGATGGAGCTAGCAGTCCGGGGAGCTAGGGATCCCTTGCCCAGGCCTAAAGCCTTGGCCAAAGACGTTAGGCCTGGGCAGGGGTGGAGCCTGCAATCGTGGGGAGCTGAGGGTCCCCTGCCCAGGCCCAATGCCTTGGCCAGAGGCGTTAGGCCTGGGCAGGGGCGGAGCCTGCAACCGCGGGGAGCTGGGGGTCCCTTGCCCAGGCCTAAGGCCTCGGCCAGAGGCATTAGGTCTAGGCAGGGGCAGAGCGGGAGATCGCGGGGAGCTGGGGGTCTCCTGCCCAGGACTAATGCCTCCACCAGAGGCCTTAGGTCTTGGCAGGGGCGGTGCCAGAGATCGTGGTTAGCAGGGGTGGAGCCGGGAATGGTGGGAGCTGGAGGTCCCCTGCCCAGGCCTGACACCTCTGCCGGAGGCCTCAGGCCTGGGCAAGGGGCCGATCCGGTGATTGGCGATCGGAGGGTGATGAGGGTCAACTCCTCTGGCCGAGGCATCAGGCCTGGGCGGGGGGCGGAGCAAGCGATCAGAGGGAGATGGGGGTCCCCTGCCCAGGCATGATTCCTGGGCCAGAGGCATCAGGCCTGGGCGGGGGTCAGAGCCAGTGATCGGGGGGAGATGGGGGTCCCCTGTCCAAGCCTGACACCTCTGCCAGAGGCGTCAGGCCTGGGCAAGGGGCCGATCAGGCGATCGGAGGGTGATGGGGGTCGACGCCTCTGGCCAAGGCATCAGGCCTGGGCGAGGGCGGAGCCGGTGATCGGGGGGAGAGGGGGGTCCCCTGCCCAGGCCTGAATCCTGGGCCAGAGGCATCAGGCCTGGGCCAGGGGCGGAGCCAGCAATCGGAGGGGTCTGGGGGTCCCCTGCCAAGGCTTGTCGCCTGGGCCAGAGGCATCAGGCCTGGGCAGGGGGCAGAACCAGTGATCGGGGGAAATGAGGGTCCCCTGCCCAGGCCTGACGCCTCTGGCAGAGGCATCAGGCCTGGGAAAGGGGCCGATCCTGCAATTGGAGGGTGATGGGGATCAACGCCTGAGGGCTCCCAGTATGTGAGAGGGGGCAGGCTGGGCTGAGGGACACTCCCCCGCCCCCACCCCGTGCATGAATTTCGTGCACCGGGCCCCTAGTCATTATTATAATATGATATCCTTCACAAAAATGAAACTGATGATTTGAGTTCCGTAACTTCTTAAAGTCATATAGAGAAGACAGAGAAGGTTGTGGAGCTAGAATTTGATCCCAGGTCTGTGCACTTACAAAGCCCAACCTTCTGGTCAGCTGGTCCACACTGCCTTCCCTGGCCTTTGCCTCTTAGCTGACTGACTCTACATTGGCTTTCCTGCCAGCTCACTCACCACACATGCTATTCCCTGTGCTAGGAACCTTCTTCCTTCCTCATCCTCATCCCAGCTCCTTTGGCTGGCTGATTCCAACCCAGTCTTTAATCTTGCTTCCTTGGGGAAGCTTTGGGTGGTTTTCCCCACTTTGGGTTAGGAGCCTCATCTCCATGTGCCCTCTATTTCCCCAATCATGGGCAATAATGATAGTTATAAATACAGTTCACATGTCTATGCCCCTTAGTAGACACTAAGGGATTGTGACTTGTTTAATCTTCTGTCCCCGATGCCTAGCCGTGGCAGACTAGGTGCTACACCAGTGTCTGTAGAATGTGGAGAAGGTGGCCTCAGCTCACCCCTCTGGCTCTTGCCATTCCAAGAGTGTCTCCGGTGGGTACTACCCCCTGGCCCCAGCTCTCTGGTCACAGCTAGCCTTCTTGATTGGGACTCTCTGCCAGGCCATCTCTAAGGGCAAAGCATGAGCAGAGCTTGGGTGGGGAGACCAGCACTGGTGGAGTACAGAGGAAGGGGTTTCCATGAGAGGGATTTGTGGTCCATTGCAGAACCTTTGGGACAAATGATACAAACTGTCAAAATGTGTACTTCCTGGGCCACATAAGGAATTGGAAACTGCTTCCTGATCCACTAATTTCTTCTAACTTTAGTGCAATTAAACTGAGTTCTAGTGGAGTCCCCACCCCTCAAACCCTTCATGACTTGATAGGAGGGTTCTATGAGAAAAACAATAGAGAAAGAACGCTTCTTGAGTAATGCTTTTGGCATTTAGCGTTAAGGGAAACCAGTTCATTACATAGAAGTCAACAAATCAGGCACGTTTTTATAGGATTACAGAGATCCTTAGCACAATTGTCACATTGTGATGGTGCCTCCCAGGTGCCAGGTACATTAAACATGTGCCTGTGTGGGTTGGTTTGTTTGCTGATTTATTTTTCTCTCTCATGTTTACCACCATCCTGACTTGAGTACTATTTTCTCTGTTTACACATAGGAATCAAAGGCAATGTAACTCGCCCAAGGTCATGCACCTTGTAAGTGTTTGAGATGGAATTTAAACTCAGGTCTATCTGAATCCAGAGTCTGGTTAGTTACTGGTTACCTCATGCAAAGGCATCACCATTCTTCCTCCCCACATTCCTTTCACTTCCTCATTCTCATGAAGACAATGTTCTCTGTCACCTGGGGTGTGTATGTGTGTGTGTGTGGGGGGGGGGGGGGGGGAGGCATGGCGGGGGAGGGGTTTGAGCCAAGTGGCCCAAGGAACCATGAGAAAAACAAGAGTTAAGCAAGCAGGAGGATACCTGGTCTTTCTCTGTCAAAAACTGAGATAGAACTTCTGCCACTTTGCAGGCGTAAATGACCTGTGTTATAAATAGGAAGCCTTTCTCTTCATTTAGGATGGCTCTTCATCCAACAGGCGTCATTGAAAATGCTCTGGGTCAAAGAATTTACCTAAGTTTGTTTATTTGTATCCAAATTTCGTGTTTTAAATTTAGAAAAAATATTCAGTCTGACTCAATCAGGAAACGTAGACGCATAAATAGACCCTTCTGAACATAATCAAAATGATAATTCCCTCCTCAGGGCTAGACCAGCCCTGGTGGCCTGACTGCAATTATGTCTCAGTGCCAGTCTCCTGCGCGGCTCCATTCTGTCAGTCCATCCTCATTTCCAGGCAGCACATAGAGCTGGGTGTTTTTTTCCCTGCAGCTGAAATCCTCCCAGTCTCCAGGGGCAAGCGTGACTGCTGTAAGTTGAGTCGAATTTGCAATTCCCAGGGTGGCCTTTATCACTGTTGTGCAAACACCGACCTCCTGCAAACCTGCCTGAGCAGAGCATGTGATACCTGCCTCACCTGACTCCATGAGGTCAGAGCGGAAAAGCTCGCTTTCCTGGGCACATATTCTCCCCAGGCCCATGTGGACCTGGCCCGGTCCTACCCATGAAATGGCTGCTCTTTTCCGAAGTGTTCCCCACACATGCAGCCCCATTTAACAGGGCGGGCCATGACTCAATAAAGGAAATGAGTGGGTGGAGGTGGGGGTATAAGTGTTGTCTGGAGGTTACACATTTTAAGTGTGTCCATGTGTGCCCATTTCGGGAAAGGCTCACTTCCTGTCCTCCAGCCCCTCCGGAAACTGGGACAGGTCACGAGGTGTGTGACAGGGTAATTAGGTGGCGTGCTGCAGGGATGTGGCTGGAGCTTGTCATCAAGACGGGCAGGTGAGGACTCTATTTCCATTGTCCAGAGAGAGGAGCTGATGAGGCTGCGATTTCAGCACCGAGGTCCTGTCTGTCAGCAACGATGCAATCAGCTTTTGATGATTTAGAGGCGGTTATTCTACTCACTGAATGATTTAAGGCCTTTTACGTTGTTTGTTATGCCGGCACTTCTTTCACTAAAACGGGCGGGGGGCGGGGAACAACTTGAACTTCAAACATGAGCATTTTTCTAGCTGGGTAGCTTTTAGCTCAAAGGAGGTCCTGTGAGGTGGAGAGTATAACATAACACCAATAGCTGTGATCCTTGGGATGGTTTTTATTTTTTAATTATTTTGTTTTTCAGTTACAGTTGACATTAATATTATATTAGTTTCAGGTGTACAACATAGTGATTAGACATCTATTTAACTTACAAAGTGACCCCTGGGCTAAGACTAGAACCCACCTGACATCATACATAGTTATTGCAGTACTTTTTACTATATTCCTTATGGCCTTGGAATGGTTTTCAGAGAAAGGCATATTTAATATATCTGTATCACTCTACTCCTTAAGAGTTGAAACAAATGAAATAAAAAAAAAATACACACAGGGAGTTCGAAATCCCATTTCTGTTTCCCAACTCTAGAATGTAAGAATAGACGTTCAGGTCCCTGTGATTAAAGATTTTGCCCAATGAAGGCCTGGGATGGGGCAGGAGCCAGATGGAGGTGGGAAAAAGGGAAAGATGGTGGACATCTGTAATACTCTCATCAATAAAAAAAAAAAAAAAAAAGCACTTGCCCTAACCGGTTTGGCTCAGTGGATAGAGCGTCAGCATGCGGACTCAAGGGTCCCAGGTTCGATTCCGGTCAAGGGCATGTACCTTGGTTGCGGGCACATCCCCAGTGGGGAGTGTGCAGGAGGCAGCTGATCGATGTTTCTCTCTCATCGATGTTCCTAACTCTCTATCCCTCTCCCTTCCTCTCTGTAAAAAATCAATAAAATATATATTTTTAAAAAGCACTTTCCCAACATTTGCGCCATAGTCCACACCCTGCTTTATGAAACCTTCTCTTCCTCTCCTTTCTCTGAGTCTGCACTCTTTTTGCTTCCCTCCTTCTTGACATATCCTCAGCCTGCTTTGCTAATTCCTAATTTTTCCACCAAGCTCTGTGGTGGCGGAACCACCTTAGGATCTATCGTCACTGCCTTCTCGGCTGCATTTTCTTCCTCAGAGTGATTCCATCCACTGCTGCGTCCTCCCTCATACTTAGATCCTTCAGTGCCAGAGCCCAGTCTCACTGCCTGCTGGGTCTCCGCATTCAGACCTCCAGCAGGCATCTCACACTTAATCAGCCCCAAATCACACTGCACTGCTGCTCCCGCCCCTCCCCTGCACCACCCAGGCCCTCCACTCTCGCAATTGCTCATCATCCCTAAGAGTTTCCGCTTATTGCTGGCAGAGCAAAAATGGCTTCAAGAAATTTGGAAGCCTTAGTTACAGTGTGAAATACATATACTCTTTAACCCAGCAATCCCACTCTTGGGCTTTATCTTGTAGAAATCTAAAGACCTTTCTATAGAAGTGTATACACGTAAGGTTGTTTATTATTTGTAGTAGTGGAAACTTGAAAACAACCAGAATACCTATTAGGGAGAGCAGATGACAGTGATTTATAGCTATTATGTAGCTATTTGATATGAAAATATTCCCATGAAGTGTTCTCAAGTCAAAAGTCAACTTGCAAAATATGTATAATATCTAATTATTGTACCAACCCCCCCCCAAAAAAATAACAAAATCCCTATATGTATATATGTGTTGTGTACTTGAATGGACACGGGGAAAGAAGTGGAAGGACATTTGGCAGACTGTTAGTATTGTTTCCCTGGGTGGGGCAGTGGCCAGCAGGAGTGAATACATATTGTTTTGTAATAATTGAAGAAAATATTTAATTGCTCATCCTCTCGTATTTCTTGTTAGTCACTCAAGTAAGAATCTTAGCATCATCTTAGGCACCTCTTCCCCCTCCCTTTCCTCTTCTTCCCATGATTCACTGTTTTTATGTTTGTGTCCCCCACCTGACTACAGTCCTTGAGGGCAAAGGGATTCCTTCATTGTGCTTTGCACATATTCCTCAATATGTGATTATTGACTTAAAATGAAGATTTTAATGTATCTTTGCTCCCTCTTTCTATGTATATCTCTAAGCTTTTATTTCTAAATCTGAGGATACCAGAGCTTTCACCCAAACTCTCAAATATACATTGCCTTACCCCACCCTGCTTTGGAAAATGTGCCCCTGGAATATATATATTACATCATGTACTCTTCCCCAAGGCTTACTTATGCATATTTGTCCTTTTACACATATTTTTACTCAACTCTGCATCCCACTTTTAAAATAATTTAGAGCCCTTTAGACAGGACGCAGGTAAACAGAGGGTAAACAGCCCCCTGAGGGGCTGAGTGCATCTATCACTGAAAATGAGCAAAGAACAGCATCTGTGTCAAACATAGTGGTGAGGAAGTTGGTCAGACCTCCAGGTGTCTTCCAATATCAAATGCTTGGCAATATAAAACCACATCATTCAGGCATTTTACAACCAATTCTTAAAATAGTCTAGTCTCTGTACTAAAGATGAGGTAAGGAACCTTTGCCATATCCAAGGGAACCTTTATGCTCACGACCTTCTTCCTACACCCACACCCATATACACAAACAACTGTATTGAACTTTACCTGAACCTCAACTTGCTGAATCATGATTTCACTGGCTTTGCTCCCATGGCTTTCCAGGGCTTATGGTTCATGTCTGAGTTGCCTGAAAGAGGCGTGGCAGATGTTCAGTCAGACTTGATGGACGAATTGCTCCATCCATCTTTCTACCAGTTCTGCGGGCACTATTCCGGTTTGCATTCCAGAACCTTGAACATGTTGTGATACAAAGATCTGTGAGTGGCCATCCTCACAGTCTGTGACATTGCATAGCACATTGCATGACCAGGCATGATGTCATTTCCATGCAAATCAATAACAACAGGGGCTCTCTTAAAGCAGATTGAGTTATATCATCAGCGTGCTATTTATATCCCCAACACTTTTCAGGCTGAGTGCAGGGTAATAGCAGCTATCAATCACAATGCTCCTTTGTTCCTGGAAGTTGCCATATACCACTATTGCCATTTTACTAATAGTGGAAGTGGGGACAATGTGGCATATCCACAAAAATGCTGCTTGCTCATAAGGGATCGAGTTTGGCATTCCATTAAGGAAGGTAAACTCTGCAAATAGTAAGACCCAAGCAATAAAAATAACTGACATGAAACAAACTGTAGCTCCTAAAGAATGTCGCCTTTGTGATTATACATTAGTAAGATAGATCATTAGATTCTAAGCTTAACATAGTCAGCAGACAGAATCTCCTGCAGAAGCTATGCTTCCTGAACCCTGCTATCTGTGTGTTCTGCATTTTTTAAGGGTTGGTGTCAAGCTGGTAACTGTGAGGGGGCTGCATTTTTCTTTTTTTGGTACTGAATTCCGAATATAGCCTCCTCACTCCAATTGACTATTCTGATAGAAGTCAATCCTTTGGAAAGATATTCTTATACATCTCGACTCTTTATTGAGCCCTCATTCTCTACCTCCCTCCTCCCCAAACAAATAGGAAATACTACCCGGAGCAGCACAATGTTCTTTGAATGAGCATAATCTCTTAGCATTAGAAGTTAGTGGGAGTTTTGCCCAGGGAGAGGAATTAGAAATCAGCCCATAAAAATAAATGAATCTGTTTCCATAGTGATGGGAATCTTTCTCTGTAGTTTTTATCCTGTGTTCCCCCACAGATCCCTTAGGCAGAATAACAATAAACTCGAAGAAAACATTTTATTATCTTAATGGATTCTTAATTTAAAGCCAAAAGCCTTTAAATTATCTTCCCAAGGATACTGTTGGCCATAACTTTCAGAATTGAATACCTGAACGGCATCACAGGAGGAATATCACCTCCCAGAACCTAGCCAAGTGGAGTGGGGAGGACCTCATGGGTTATACACGCTTTATGTATGCAGCTTTCCTGATGGGTAACGCACCTGTCATGTTTAATATTTCATTGGTGAAGGAAATGTGCATCTGTCTGTGTTCATCTGCCGAGTGAAATTTTGCACTGATGAAGCCTGCGTGTGGTGAACACGACAGGGCTCCCTCATTACGCCCCTAAATCGTATTCAGAGCAACCAGGAGGAATTCATGTCAGCAGCAAAGCCTGAGCTACTGCTCTTTACCCACCAGCCAGCTCCAGGGGGCCCCTTACCCTTTTCTGCAGCTGGGCCTGGGCCTGCCTCTGCCATCACACTGTGGAGGCTGGAGGAAGGCCAGCAGCAGGAGTGTGGGAAGCATGGCTGCAGAGACAAAGGGCCCAGAGGAGCAAAGTACTGGGCAGAAATGTCCTAGGGTGCAGGTGAGAAACTGGGAGCCACCCCAGGAAGGTGGAGCTGGAAAAATGTCTCCGTGTAAACATGGCAAACTCGTAAGACAGGTGACCCGTGTGTGGAATCGGGCAAGTGACATGAATATCCATTCAGCATTGGATACAAAAACCAAGCATGCAAGGGCTGAGTAAATACCTTTGGTGTTCTGTGAAGTTGTCTCAATTGGAAAAAAAATTGTCTTGGCTCCCTTTCTTAATCCCTTGTGAAGGTGAATGCATATTCTAGTTTTCTTGGAAGGTTTAGGGTTTATGCCTATTGTCCTAGTATAACTATGAATGCCAACACTTTCCATTCTCTATCTGTGTATCTTAATTAAAATTTAGGAAACAGAGAACTTAGTTAATCCCAGTTCATTTTTTAAAAACAAAACTGCAAGCTAAAGGATTAGCTTAGCCCAGATGCTCACCATTAGCTTAATTTCATATAGCCTGGATGGGGGTAGGAGGAGGGATTATGTGATATAAAATGTAGTTGCTCAGCTATCAGGCGCTAAGGGTAGAAAATTTTACCTCAAATTTTCCCACAAAAGATGCACAGATATCAACAGTTGACATCTCCTTCTCTGACAACGAGTCAAGACCTTGAGGGGGAATTGAGAGTTAACTGGGGAGTTTCAGTATTATCCCTAATAATTTAGAATCAAGAGTAGGCTTGTTAGGGAAAATGAAACCAACATTCAGCAAAGTTCAGCAAAGATCAGTGTGGAATAGGAGAAGGCAGTGAGCAATCAGAGAAAGAGTCTAAGGAGCATCTCTACTGGAGGCTGGTCTATTTCTCTAACACCTGTCATTCCTACTTTATTGGGCAACGGAGGAAATCGGGCAAGTCCTCAAGGTCATATGCACATAGAGAGATGTATTAGACTAATCCAAGACAAGAACCAAAGGGAAGCTGAGTTTATATAATTATAGTCAGTATGCTTTAATGCTCGCCCTCATTCACTGAAGACTTACTATGTGTGAGGCATTGTCATAAATACTGAAAATATAGCTACCCTTTCCCATCCTGACACTCCCTATCCCTCTTCCCTGATTTTTTGTGCACAGCACTTCTAACTTTCTGAAATACTTCCCATTTCACTTTTTAGAAATGGAATTTAAGTTCTATGAGAACAGGAATATTCTCTGTTTTATTCAGTGTTATATTTGCAACATCTAAAAAATGCCTTGCTAAAAAATAACATGTTGAATAAATTAATAAATTCCATCATTTGTATTACTTGCACAAGAAAGAAGAGAGATGATATTCAGAAGTCAGAAACTATGGGAGTGTACCCTGAAAACATCGATGAGGCATGTATAAGGTTCTGCATTTGAGGATTTTCCTGTCTTATTGGGCATAAATATATCTTCAACACATGTATGAGTGTATTAGTCAGTGTAGGCTACATTATGCTGCTGTAACAAATTCGCTCCTGAATCTCAGTGGCTTAATACAACATATGCAGTGCTGGGTAGCAGGAGGTTCTGCAGAAATCTGGGCTGACAAAGTCTCCACCAGCCATTGACACCGTTACCTCAACATGGTACTTCAGAGTTTGCTGCTGCAAGAGAAGAAAGAATAAGGATAATTCATAATTTCATTTGTGCTTGCTCATTTCTCCAGTTTGACTAACCTTTCTCCATCATGACCTCAAGGGAAGCTGGGAAGGCTTCCTGTGTATTCAGGAAAGAGAAGAACAAGTTGTAGTAAGCACACACATCTGCATCATAGCCTGTGACCAATGCTATGGAACTGTCACTAATAGTATTTGACATGAAAAGCCCTTGGAGGACACAGAATGAGCTTTTTGGACTAAATTGTTTTGTTTAAAAAGGTTTGAAATACAGGAATAGAACTAAATAATGTCAATTATATGAGTTTTATTATATATGCATGAACAACAATGAAAATAATTCTTTTGAGTAACTTAAAGGGAAAAAACATCACACAAAGGTGTCAAGAAGTGGTCACTGACCCACTCATGTGATTCAATCAAGACTCCGTGGCCCGTCATGAGAATTTGTATCTGAACCAGCATTCTATCTGTACTCACTTCCTTTCCCCTCATTGAGAAGGAATTTATTTTTGCCTCTTATTAGTGTGAAAATGCTCCAGCAGAATTCATTTTTCTGCAGAGTTGTCCATTTGGACCTGACCTTCAAGGCCACACTAAGCAGGAATAGCAAGTGCTTACTATCTTCTAAAGACAACAAATTCTGGCATTTTATCTTATTATGAATCATACCAGCTCCATCACTGACCTTGAACACTCAGCTTGGCAGGTGGAGTTGTGTATAGTGTCAACAAACCTAGTTTTTTTTTAATTCACCTGCTCCTCATGGGAAGTGTTTGCAGAAAGTGGTTGTATGAGCAGGCAAGGATAAATGTCCTATTCCTCTTATATTCTTTTAATTTTAATTTCTGGATAGGCTAATTGATAAATTGGCTCATGGAAGTAAAAGAAGTAGAATATTAAGCATTATAAAAATAACATTCTTTATTATTATAAATTATAAAAAAGTAGAAAATGCAGCAGTGTACACAGAATGTAACTTAGCAGCAAGAAGTCAAGAAATCTATTCATGTCGCCTGTTTTGTGCAAGGCAGAATGGTAGGTGCTAGGAATAAAACAGTGAA
Organism: Myotis yumanensis; assembly: GCF_028538775.1. Lineage (NCBI taxonomy): Eukaryota > Metazoa > Chordata > Mammalia > Chiroptera > Vespertilionidae > Myotis > Myotis yumanensis. The sequence continues at coordinate 187,414,388 of NW_027223752.1, forward strand.
TAAAACAGAATTCCGAACCCCATGGAGTCCTATTTAGAGATATCACCGCTAAACATTTCAATGTTAAAAACTAAAAGCCCTCCAGTCATTTTATTTATTGTATTTTTTAGAGTAGTTTTAGGTTCATAACAAAATTGCAAATAAGTTGCAGATTTACCCTCTGCTCCCACACAATCATAGCCTCCTCCTTTATCAATATCCACCACCAGAGTGGTGCATTTGTGACAACTGAGGAACCTACATTGACACATCCTACTATCCTAATGTACATAGTGTACCTTAGGAATCACTCTTGAGGTTGTACCTTCTATGGGTGTGGATAAGTATATACAACATAACATATCCATTATCATATAGTATCATACAGAGTAGTTTTGCTGCTTTGAAAATCCTCTTTCTCAGCCTACTTATCACCTTGGCAGCCACTGTACTTTTTTTTAAAATATATATTTTATTGATTTTTCACAGAGAGATAGAGAGAGTTAGAAACATCGATGCGAGAGAAACATCGATCAGCTGCCTCTTGCACATCCCCCACTGGGGATGTGCCCGCAACCCAGGTACATGCCCTTGACCCAAATCGAACCCGGGACTTCTCAGTCCGCAGGCTGACGCTCCATTCACTGAGCCAAACCGGTTTCGGCTCCACTGTACTTTTTACTATCTCCATAGATCATCTTTTCCCAACTCTCACATAGTTGGAATAATACAGTACATAGTCTTTTCAGATTGGCTTCTTTCACTTAGCAAGATGCATTTAAGGTTCCTCCATGGCTTTATAGCTCATTTATTTTTAGTGCTGAATGATTTTCCATTGTTTGGATGTACCACACAGTTTATTTATCCATTCGCCTACTGAAGAACATCTTTGTGGTTTCCAAGTTTTGGCAATTATGAATAAACCTATTATAGTGATCTGTGTGTAGGTTTTTGTGTGGGTATGTTTTCAACTCCCTTGGGTAAAATACTGAGGAGCATGATTGCTGGATCATATAGTAAGAATATATTTTGTTTTGCAAGACATTGCCAAACTGTCTTCCAAAGGGGCTATACCGTTTTCCATTCCCACCAGAATGAATGAGAGTTTCTGTTGCTCTACATCCTCGTCAGCATTTGGTGCTGTCGGTGTTCCAGCTTTGGGCCATTGTTAGTGGCATCTCGTTGTTGTCTTCATTGCATTTTCCTGATGACATATGATGGGAGCACCTTTTCATGGGGTTATTTGTCATCTGTACATCTTCGTTTGTGTGACTATTAAGGTCTTCGGCCTATTTTTTAAACTGGCTGTTTTCTTATTGTTGACTTTTAAGAATTTCTGTATATTTTGGTTAATAATCCTTTATGAGATGGACTTGTCTTCTCATTCTCTTGACATTGTCTTTCACAGCAGACATTTTTAATTTTAATGAAATCCAGCTAATCAATTATTTCTTTCATAGATTGTGCCTTTAGTGCAGTATCTTAAAAATCATTTCCATACTCAAGGTCATCTACATTTTCTCCTATTTTATCTTCTAGGAATTTTATGTTTTTGTTTTTCATTTAAGACTGTGATACATTTTGAGTTAATTATTGTGAAGTGTGTAAGAGCTGTGTCTGATTCGTTATTTTACATATGGCTGTCCAGTTGTTCCAGCACCATTTACTGAAAATATTATCTTTGCTTCATTGTATTGCCTTTTGCTCTTTTGTCAAAGATCAGTTGAGTATATTTGTATGGGTCTATTTCTGGGCTCTCTATTCTGTTTAATTGATTGATTTTTTATATTCTTTTGCCAATAGTACACTGTCTTGATTATTGTCTAGCTTCTTTCTAGTCACTTTTATTTGTATTTATACACACACACACACACACAGCCCTCTTGAGGAGACTGAAGCAAATGGGCATGGCCACAGTTTACAGCTGCTTTGAGTCTAGTTAGCCTTTTTTCAAATTAAAGTAATTCCCAGAGTATATGAGAATTCTCAGACCCTCCAAATCAGGATACATGCATTGGACTGACATTATAGAATACAAAAGGCAAGTCAACATCTGCCTCTGACATAAGATTTTCATTAAATTAATACAATTCAGAGCTACATTTCAATATGTGAATGATACATTTAAAGAGAAACCAAGCAAATGAATCCTCTCAATCCATTACAATGTTTAATATTAAGCTGAATGGTTAGTTAATGTTAACAACTCACACTGACCTTAGCTAGGTTCCAAATTTCAGCAAAAACAAATACATTCCATAGAGACCATAGTTCAAATTCAGCCAAAGAGCAGCAGGAATCTCCTGGGTAGAAATTGAAAAAAAAAAGACTTTTCTTTATTTTATTAATTCTGCCATAATGTTTTTGGACATATGATGGGAGCAAATGTCAGGTGCGTGGTGTGTGGTGGTCAGGTACTAAAAGTTCTTAGATTTTATCAGGGCAGATCAAGTAGTGCCTAGATATAGACCAAATGTAATGGTAAATTAAGGTGGATGAACTTTCATTTTTCTTTTATATCTATTATTTATATACATCCATAATATTAAAGGGTAGATACTGAAGTTAAATAGAATGCTAAGAATATAATGGCTGTGTTGTCATGTTTTATTTGTATTTTTTTTTGTTCATAGCAGCTTTATTCATAACAGCCCAACCCTAGAAATTAATAATAAGTTTCTTATTAATGAATTGTGGTCAATAATTAAATTATTATTACGTATTTTGCTAGTAATTTTGTTCTGTGCATTGTCTCCAGAATACCAAGATAAATGCTATACAACCATAAAGATGACAATCCCATGCTTTATGTTAGCCGTATCATTTATTCATATCTGTCCAAGGATAACGAATCTGCTTTTAAATAACTTCTCCTTGCGGATTTCCATTGCAGTTTTAATTATCTAGTCGTGTTCAGTAACTAGTCTGCAAGTCACAGAAAGTCCTTTCAGTGGCTCCTCACTCGAGGCAGTTCAACTCAGATCTGCTTCAAAGGAAGCCGCTTGTGATTTTTTTCCCCTGCGAGACATTCTATTTGTGTTTTTAACATTCTCTAAGTCTCTAAAGAAAATTCATTAAAATCATCAGTTGAGGAATAATGAATTAGAGGGAGGGTGACTCAGAGAAAGTAAACACCAGATTGACAATTGAAGCACCTAAATACCAGGTTCCCAAGGAGCAGTGGTGGCTCATCCTCTGAGTTTCTTTCTTTTTTTTTTTTTTTTAAATTCAGAGCCTAAGTGAATTGTTCTCCATCAAGAGCTTAATTCTAGCTTCAATTTGTCTTTAACTATCAAGTACATTTGGAGACCCTCAGAAAGAATCAACTGTCCATTCAGAATATTGAGGTTTGGGAAAAGAGTGTTACTTGGACACTATTCCTGGGGCGTACATTTTCCTGGTGTGGCCCAGGTGGACTTTGCATCTGCTGCACGTCTGCCCTTCTGCAGAAGAGGCTGCCTTTCCCTGGCGATGGGAAGGCATCTCCCTGCCTGCAAATATGACTGAGGATGAAGTGCATAGAGGCGCTCAGGTTCACCTGGTGTAATGGATGGAGTCAGCTGCCCGCATTCTGAAGGCTGAAGTGGCCCCAGTGAGAGTAGCAGCTGGTATGCATGTGTTCCCATCAGCCCAAGCTGCAAAAATAGGAAAGAAAGTACCAACGCTAAAGTGATCTTTGCATTTGGATGGAAGTCACAGTTTTCACTTCCCTTCAAGGATGATTAATTAGACCATTTTCATATAGCAATCTCTTGTCAGTTATAAGCAGCAGGCAGCAGATGATACTGTAACTCTTTCAATAGCAATTTTTAGAAAGGAGTGTTCAAAACAGAATTGGTTTAGGAAACAATGCAATTAGATAAGGAGCCAAGAGAAAATATTTAAACTCTCTTATTGTCCTACTCTCACCGTCCCTATTTGGCCAGGGGAGGTATTTTCTTAGGGGTAGTTACTACCAGTCTCTTAGTGGATCCCAATGCTGTTTTTTTGATGTGACATGATTTGGAGTTAGCTATGTTTTAGAATAATAGAAACTAAATGAAAGAATTGAGGGAAATTCCACCCAAGAAAGAAATCCTCTTCATTTGAATAAAGTGTCTCCTAAGCATTTTTCGGGGGCCATGGATGATTAACACTTTATGCCAGTCAAACATCAAAAAACTATCACCAACATATTAACAGCAACAAGGCCAACCAACAAGCCAACCGACCAAAACACATCAGTTTTACAATCTGTAACATTTTTACAGGTTAAATCAGTTTAGTATTTTTAAAAAATATATTTTATTGATTTTTTACAGAGAGGAAGGGAGAGGGATAGAGAGTTAGAAACATCGATGAGAGAGAAACATCGATCAGCTGCCTCCTGCACGCCCCCCACTGGGGATGTGCCCACAACCAAGGTACATGCCCTTGACCGGAATCGAACCTGGGACCCTTGAGTCCGCAGGCTGATGCTCTATCCACTGAGCCAAACCGGTTCTGGCCAGTTTAGTATTTTGATAAACTGGTTCAAATTTCATATTTATCTGTAAGAATGAAATAAAATGAAACATAACAGAAAATAAAATCCTTCTTTACTCTGAAAAAAATGGCATCTTTGAAAGAAAGACTTGAGCAGCGATAGTGAAGAGCTTCTCACTCTGTATGACCTAGCAGCATTTTGACCTATAATGGTTTAGGGATGCAAAACATGTTAAGAATATGAGTTACCATTATTACCTAAGACTCCCCTTTTAGCAGAGTTGGAATGCAGCACCAATAGCTGCCAGTAGCTGAAGAATGTTGTCAAGCAATTTGTCCTGCTCTCCGTTCTTCAGAATGTTTGTTTCCATGACACACCCACCATCAAGCTGAGGATGCACTACACAGACACTGGGGAAAAGAGAGAACCTTGGAAGCTGGTCCGTGCTATCTGATGTCATTTAGAGTTAACAGAATCTTCTCTGAAAGCCCTTCATAAACTAACTCGTTTCTTGGCTTTAAAAAGAGGCAATATCATTGTGATATTTTGCTGAACAGCATAGTTTTTGGAGCCAGAAAACCTTGGGTTCAAATTCTGTTCTGTCATTACATAATAGATTATCTTAACCAATGTATCTCAATTTATTACATGTCTATTTTCCAGCTGCATAAATGTTAGTCTAAATAGTTCACAAGGCTTTGTCTAACACAGTGCCTGGCATATGTCTGTTAAGCAGAATGATTAACAGATTATCTATCTAGCTATCCACTGAGATACAGTATTTGCTTAGTAAATAGTCAACACACAGTAGTTATATAATGACCACAGTGCCTTTCTCTGCTATTCCCAACCTGTAATACTCCTCTCCAGGTTTTCCACATGTCTTGAAGTTCTTATTTGCAGGGAGCAGAAACCAGCTTTGGCTAATATAAACAGAAAAACAAATGTATTAAAACAGCAGTTCTCACCCTAACCGGTTTGGCTCAGTGGATAGAGTGTCAGCCTGCAGACTCAAGGGTCCCAGGTTCGATTCCAGTCACGGGCATGTACCTTAGTTGCGGGCACATCCCCAGTAGGGAGTGTGCAGGAGGCAGCTGATAGATGTTTCTCTCTCATCGATGTTTCTGGCTCTCTATCCCTCTCCCTTCCTCTCTGTAAAAAATCAATAAAACATATTTTAAAAACAAACAAACAAACAAACAAAAAAAACAGCAGTTCTCAACCTGTGGGTCGCGACCCCCTTGGCGGTCGAATGACCCTTTCACAGGGGTCGCCTAAGACCATCCTGCATATCAGATATTTACATTACGATTTGTAACAGTAGCAACATTACAGTTATGAAGTAGCAACGAAAATAATTTTATGGTTGGGTCACAACATGAGGAACTGTATTTAAAGGGCCAGAAGGTTGAGAACCACTGCATTAAAAGATACTGTTGAGGAAACTATAAATTTGGTGGAGTACATATTGGTACAACCACTGTGGAAAACTAATTGGCATTGTCTACTAAAATTGAATACTGTATATGCAGAGTCTATGATCCAGCAATTCTACTCTCATTTATATATCACATAGTGAAAACATATATATGTGCAGCAAAGGCATGGGAAAAGATATTCAAAATGGTCTTGTGTGTAATAGCCCTCAATTGGAAACAACCCAACTGTCCATCAGCAGTGAAATGGACAAATTGTTACGTATTCAGAGAATGGAATACTATACTCTACAGCAATGAAAGTGAACCAGTTATAAGACATACACGATGGCATGATGCAACTCAAAAACATAATATTAAGGAAAAGAGTGCAGATCCAGAAGAATACATTTTTGTATCATTTCACTTATATAAAGTTCAAGGTTGAGGTTGGGGGGACCGATGGTGTTAAAGATCAGGATAGTGGCTTCCTTTAGAGCAGGGGTGGGGAACCTTTTTTCTGCCAAGGGCCATCTGGATATTTATAACATCATTCACAGGCCATACAAAATTATCAAGTTAAAAATTAGCCTGCTATATTTGGTCAAACATTTAATTATCTCACCCCTACTGCCTTGACAGGGCCAGACGGGCTGGATGTTCCCCACCCCTGCTTTAGAGCAATAGCTGAGTGGAGTTTCCACCTGGATGGGGCCTTAATTGGCCTCCAGGTTGCTGAGCAGACTATCTGCCCCAGAGGAGGTAGAGAAAATTTGTGACCTCCTTGACCCCAGAGGTCTGGGAAGCCCAGACTGCCTTGATTAGAGATGTGAGAAGAAAGTCAGAGCCACTAAGAGACAAGGGGCAGAGGTGACTCTGTTCTGAAACATACCTGCTTTTCAGTTTTCACCTTCCATAATATGATTTCAGACAAAAATGTCATTGGCAGGCACCCGCTATCCTAAAATAGATATCACTATAAATCCTTTTTCTTTTTTCTTATTTTTGAGAGAAACTAAAATGGATGTCTATATGCTCTGGTTTGTAAATCATGCCTCAATCATGATGTCTGACCAAAACGACCATTCATAACAAAGCTGAGTTGGGTAGAGCAGGGGAAAGAAAGGTAGTAGTGTCTTTTCTTTCTTTTTTCAGGAATCAAAAATGAAAAGTCTGCCCTGGCCAGTGTGGCTCAATTGGGTCAAGCGTGGCTCCATGCACCAAGAGGTCTCTGGTTCAATTCCCAGTCAGGGCACATGCCCAGGTTGTGGGTTTGTTCTCAAGTAGTGGGTGTGCAGGAGGCAGCCTATTGATGTTTCTCTCTGACAATGATGTTTGTCTCTCTCTCCCTCTCCCTTCCTCTCTTTCACTCTAAAATCAATAAAAGCATATATTTAAAAAAATTTTTTTTTAAATAAAAGTCTCACATCCAATTCTTTTGAAACTAGATTCTGTTCTCTTTAATGTGAATGCCGTTTGGACAATGACTCACATGTAATAAAGTAAATCAGCTGACTCAAAATGAATGTAAATAAACACACAGCACTGTGCTGTGCACCCCACGCCAGACACTTCCCTGGACACGCCCCAGCAGGACTCACCTCTGGTTTTGTTCTAAAGTCCAACCCAGGGAGGGCTCCCCTGCCATCAGGAGAAGTTCATCTATTGGTGGGTCAATTACTGCTTTCATAAATCACCATTCCTGTTCCTGAGAATTATACCATAATCCCACTTAAATACATAAAATGATATAAATTATATGTGTAGAAGTCACAATCTGAATGATATTTTTAAGACTGTTTATTTTTCCCTATTAAGGATTAAAATGCGAAGGGCTGTTTTTGGCCCCTGTATCACTGTAGCATGTTATCCGAGGACCCCAAAACCCAGTGATGGGGCAGTCGCTGTATCAAGCACCCCACTGTATCCCTCATTTCAATTGCAATCATTGGTTGCTCCTCTTTGCTCTATTTCCTATCAAAACCTGATCTTCAGAGATTATTTTTCCTCAGTCATTTCCCCCTTGTTGTGAATTAAAACAAAAAATGTCATCTCTCCCAAGAAATGTTACACACTAAGCCTTTTGATAATTTATTTTGCCTTTTTAAAATCTTTTTTTTTAGATTTTTAAAAATTATTTTTCAGTTATAGTTGACATACTATGTCAGTTTCAGGAGTACAACTTAGTGATTAGGCATTTATGTAACTTATGATCACCCTGATGATGAGTCTGTTAATTGTAGAATGAATGACTTTGCCCTGTAAAAGAAATTTCAGGTGCAGACAGTCAGTGGGTGGGACATCTTTAACCTTTGCACTTGAAATTGCACCACCTCTCTGCTGTCTGGGAGAATTATGCCCATGGGTTATGGCTTCGTTTGTGATCTGCCATCTGACCTTACTTAATTTCTAGTAACGCAATAAAATTTTAGAATGACGAGTTAAGGGCTATATTGTTTAGACATTTTATGATTGTACTAGAGGCCTGGTGCATGAAATTCGTGCACTTGGGGGGGGGGTGTCCCTCAGCCCAGCCTGCACCCTCTCCAATCTCAGACCCCTCGAGGGATGTCTGACTGCTGGTTTAGGCCTGATCCCTCAGAATGTAAATAAACACAGCACTGAATGTAAATAAACACAGATCAGGCCTAAACCAGCAGTCAGATATCCCTCTCACAATCCAGGACTCCTGGCTCCCAACCGCTCGCCTGCCTGCCTGCCTGATTGCCCCCTAACCACTCCTCTGCCAGCCTGATTAATGCCTAACTGCTCCCCTGCCAGCCCAATCGCCCCCAACTGCCCTCCCCTGCTGGCCCAGTCACCCCAAACTGCTATCCCCTGCTGGCCTGGTCAACCCTAACTACCCTCCCCTGCCAGCCCAGTCGCCCCCAACTGCCCTCCACTGCAGGCCTGGTTGCCCCCAACTGCCCTTCCCTGCAGGCCTGGACACCCCTCACTGCCCTCCCCTGCTGGCCATCTTGTGGCTATGGGCACCGCCATCTTTGAGAGTGGGGCAGTCAAATAGCATATCCCCTCTTTATTAGATAGGATATACTTCTTAGAAATATTAGAGTAACTCTGAGCAATCTTTCAGCTTCAAGGAGAGAAAATTAAGATATATTTCACTTTACTATGTTTACCATGGAATAAAAGCACATCTTAGTCTGAAAGTTAAGATGAGGACTCAGCATCTCCAGTCAATGTGCAAGTTTTTATACCTTTGATTAACACCTTTCCTTTTATATTCCCTACTCAAACTCTAGAGTCACCTTCATTCCTTTTTTTTTATTTTATTTGGGAACACAAAGACACAATATTTACTTAATATCAAGATATATATACAAGATGGAGCGAGGGCATTCACTAAGAACAAAGAGCCAAGTAATATTTTTTTTTTAAATTGATATTGGTCAGCAATTATCTGTAGGAGGGTGATAAATTGATTCTCTAGAATCCAATTTCTTCTCTGTATCCCCAAATAGAGCACCACCTTATGTCAGCTCTCAGGAACCTACCTGATCTCCAGGCCTCCAACCTCATACTCTTCTAATACATTCTTCACCATGACACCTAAGTGATTCTTGTAGACCATAGAGCCGATTCAGGTGCTTCTTACCTAAAATACATTGCTGGATCCTGCATATCTTCAAGATCATCAAGGTTCCTCAGGTTTGGCCCTTCTAGGACATTATGGCCTTTCTGAAAATATGCAATCATTCAAAGACAATTGCTCTCTCTCATCTTTCTATATATGTATATTAACCTACTGTCTCAAAATCTCTACCCCATTTTCTGTGCCTATCCCTCTCTTGTCTTTTTTTTTTAACTAAAATTTTTTATTTCATTTACAGTGGACATACAATATTATATTAGTGTCAGGTGTACAACATAATGATTACACATTTATATAGCTTATGGAGTGATCACCCCAATAAGTCTAGTACCCACCTGACACAATATATCATTATTGCAATATTATTGACTGTATTCCCTATTACTTATCTTTTAAGAACAGTCTTAGGAATTCATTCATTTCTTCATTTAACTATTTCTTTATTTACTCAATAAATATTTGGTAAGTGCCAGTGATATGCCAGATACTTTGCTTAAGTTTGGGGACACAATGATAGATAAGAATAGAGAAGGTCCTTTCCTTGGGGAACTTAGAATCATGGGAAGTGGAGATAAATAATATGTGCTTTCTTATTAAAATCACACAAATATATACCAAAAAATTCCCAAACCAATGACAGCTCTTAAAAAAACTACAAATGAGAATTGCGTTACCGGATGCAGCCTTGTTTAATGGGTATGACCATTATCCTCATTTTCTGTCTGAGGAAGTTTAAGGTTTAGAAGGGCAAAGCAACTTTCCCACATTCCCACAGCTAGTGGATGGAGCCAGCAGGGAGGGGGAGGCAAAGGTGTACGAACAACTGAGGAATAAATAAGTAAAATGTGTTCATAGGAGCGAGCAGACAATTTTTACTGCAGCGAAAAGTTCAAGTTGAGACAGGAAAGCAGGTTAAGGCCAAAAAGTACTGCAGTCGTTCCCACTTACCTGTGGGGGAATATGTTCCAAAGCCACCAGTGGATGCCTGAAAGCATTGGTGGTACCAAACCCTATACACACTATGTTTTCCCTCTCTATACATACTTTTTCACTTAAAGAAGCACTTTATGCCTTTTCTTTGGCACAGCTGAACTGCCAGCATCACTACTCTTGCACTTTGGGGCCATCAGTAAAATAAGACTGAACACAAGCACTGATACTGGCAGCAATCTGATAATCCCAGCTGGTTACCAAGTGACTCATGGGTAAGTAGTGAAGACGCTGGACAATACAAAGGGATGATTCACCTTCTAGGGACAATGCGATATTTCATTACCCTACTCAGAATGATGCGCAATTTAAAACTTATGAGTCGTTTATTTCTGGAACTTTCCACTTAATATTTTTGGACCATGGTTAACTGAGGGTAACTGAAACCACAGAAAGTGAAACTATGGATAAAGTGGGATCACTGTACAAATTTACATCGAAGACCAATACGTATGTTTAGAGTCAGAGCTCCAAAGTGGCGAATGCTCTTTGCATCTTTTAGCGCCTTACACATACGGTGATGCAAACAAGGTCTCCCTCTGTGCACCTCACCTGCACCCTTACCATGTTCTTCCTTTCTCTTGGAACCCTATCAAGAGTCTTTACTCCTCATCTCCACTTCCTTACTCCCTAGAAATCTGCCAATAATCCTTCCTAGCTCAACCTCCACTTCCAAGCAATGTATAAGTTCTGCTTATTTTAATTCCAACCTCTTTCTTGAGTCTTTCCTTTCTCTAGTCCTTCTGCTACTTTTCTAGTCCAGATTTTTCAGTCACTAGCCTCTCTCTCGTGGTTTGTGGCAACAGCAGCCTAACTGGTTCCCTCGCTTACAGTCTTTCCTCCTTTCAAATGCATACTCCTGTCTGGTGGCCGAGTAATCCATTCAAACATGGTTACCAAAGAATCCTGTGCTTCCTGCACACCTTCCTGCACCATCTCAGCACCTCTGTCTCACTCGGTAAGATATCACAGCACCAAATTATTTGTGGCTCACATAAAAATTTAACATATCCTTTATTGCTGACCTCTTGCATTCATGATATTTTTTTCTTCCTGAAACACCATAAACTTCTTTTCATATCCCCGGGCCCTCTCCTACCCTCCCAGTCCCACCCCACTTCTTTGTCTACTTAACTTTTGTTCTGTCCTATACTCAGCTTCTGCACCACCCACTCTTGGAGCCCCCCAGCCACAGGAACTCCTCTCCTGACTGGGGCTGGACGCTCCTCCACCCACTCCCATTGCACCTTCTGCATACCTGTACTTCTATATGCAACACTCCTCTTGAATATTATTTGTTTTCCTCTCTCCCCCACTAGACTTGGGGGCAGCTCTTTGAGGGTAAGATGCCCTCTTATTCACGTGAGTATCCCCAGGGCCTGCTCAGGATGGACAAACAGAACGCCACCCATTCAAACTCATGCATCTGCTTTGTCCCCTGTCACTGCAGCAGCCTCTCTCCAATTCATTTGGAAACTTTTAGCTACAATAACAGCCTAAAAGTTCCCAAATGGCTCTGATCCTAAAAGCCCTTCTTCCTGATGTTGGTAATCTTTTTTGCTCAGTAACTAGGCTGCTTTTGGCACAAACCAGGGATGGTCGGCTAAAACCTGAAAATCTGGACTAGCAATGTAGCAGAAGGGCTAGGATGCCTTGTATTAATTTTCCAGGGCTGCCATAACCAGGTACCACAGACTGGGTGGCTTGACCAACAGAAATTTATTTCCTCACAACTCTGCAGGTTAGAAGTCTCAGATCGAGGTGTCAGCAGTGTTGGGTTCTTCTGAGACCTCTCCTTGGCTTGTAGATGGCTGTCTTCTCCCTGTATCTTTACGTGATCTTCCTTCTGCGTATGTCAATGTATAAATTTCCTCTGCTTAAGCTCCCCAGTCATTTGGATTAGGGCCCCATCCTAATGAGCTCCTTTTAACTCAGTCACCTCTTTAAAGACACTACTTTTAAGTACAGTCACATTCTGAGGTACTGGAAGTTAGGACTCCCACACATGAATTTTGGAAGGACACCATTCAGCCCATAGCATGCCTCTTTCTCATGGATACCTATCCCCAAATTTGCTGCCCTCATTTGCAGAGGGGTAAGTTATGGCACCCTGGCTCCCTCCCTTCCTCTTGTTGAAGTTCCATTGTGATCACTTTAGGTTTGGATTTCTTAGAGCCCATACTTGTGGCATCATTTTGTGTATGAAGTTCATCTCCATTGACATATGAGAACTGTGGGGAACTATTTCTTCTTCTATGTGATATATTCTCATGTTTGAATACATGACTTCACATTTTTCAATTTCTTTTCTGAACTCCTGGAGAATGTAAGGTTCATATCATACATGTGAATGGACCATTGTGTGGTATAACTTGGCCATGTCTTGGTTTTGACGGTTCAAAGAGATGTATAATATTTATGTGTTGTTGATTTAGTGGTTTCAGATACAATGTCTTTTTGGATCTCCTAAAATAAAGGATATTGCACACTATATATTTTTAAATGCTAAAATAAGTAGAACCCCAAAGAGGTCATATATCAAGCCATTCTCAAATTCAAGTTTTCAGAATAGAAGGCCAGGGCTCTTTCCACTATATCACTAGTTTTTATTTACAAGGTTCTGAGAGTCAGACATATACTTATTTTAAAAGCATTTACTTTTATGAGCCTATGCTCATTTTATTAACTCATAATTAATTACTCTTTTAAAATGTTTAAAATATTTGCTTATTTTAGAGGATATATGTTTTATTTTAAGTAAATTAAAATTTATAATTATGATTTATAATAATGTTTTGAATATTTTTAACTTAAAAATTAAATATACTTATTTAAACCTATGTAATAAACTTCTAAAAATCTATTTATACTTTTTATAGTTGTTATAATCTATAATTGTTATATTTTTTATTGAAACATTCTTATAAATTTTACATTTCTTATCAATGTTTTTATATATAAATTCTTATAAAGTTCTTACAGAGCTAAGTGATAGTACTTGGAAGATGATTTTTTGATGAACAGTAGGGGAGGAAATCTATTTATTAAATTATAATAGAGATTCATAGATGCCTATTTCATAGCAATAAAACATTTGTCATTAACAAAACATTATATTAGTGTTTATTATGTAAGTTTCTTTGGGTGAACCAAATCTTAATCCTCCAGATTAGCTTATGATGCCTGTTTTACCTTTGGGGAAACGGAGGCTTAGCAAGAGCCAACAGCTTACTAGTGATCTCAAAGCTAGCAAGCTATGTGGCCAGAATTTGATCCCATGCCTCTGACTCCAAGCTTATTGTTTCACTATGACACCAGCGAAGAAATTACAGGACAAAGCCATAGTCAGCAATTACTCATTAAAACCAGGGACACATTGAGTACAGACACTTTAAGTCAATGAAGCCCATAAAAAGGGTGTTGTATTGCTTTGATTGGTCATCTGACACTGAGTTAGTTAACCTCTGTGGCCCTTAGTTTTTCATCTATAAATCTGAGGTTAATTGTGGCATCATCCTCATGAGTTTGCTGTGAAAAAAAAATGAGTCATGTGTGTGTACATACATGTGAGCGGTAGCTATGCAAGCCAGTCCCATCCTTTTGAAAAGCAATAATTAGGTAGTTAAGTAACAAGAGCCATAAAAATGTCCATTCTCTTTGGCACAGGAACCCTACTGCTGGAAATATATTCCAAAGAAATGATTCAAAAGACAAGAAAGTAGACCTGGCTGGAGTGGATTAGTTGGTTGAGTGTCGTCCCATACTCCAAGAGGTCGCCATTCCATTCCTGGTCAGGGCACATGCCCGGGATCCTCAGTAGGGGGCATGTAGGAGGCAGACAATCAATGTTTCTCTCTCATTGATATTTCTTTCTCTCCCTCTCCCTTCCTCTCTCTCAAATCAATAAAAACACTTAAAAAAAGAAATAATAAAAAAAGACAAACACGTATATTTCTCCAGGTGTTAATTACAGGGAAAACAGTTTGGTAGTTCTTCAAAATATGAAACATATGGTTACCTTATGATATAGCATTTCCACTCCTATGTGTAACCAAGAGAAATGAAAACATATATCCCACACAAAAACTTGTACATGAATATTCATAGATGCTGCATTCATAATAGTCCCAAAGTAGAAATAACTCAAGTGGCTAATTGGTAAATAAAGTGTTAATATATCCATTCAATGGAATACTTTGGAAATGAAAAGGATAAAGTAATGATACATGCTATATTATGGATGAACTTGGAAAATATTATACCAAATGAAAGTCATAAAAGGCCACACAGTATATGATTCCACTTATATAAAATTTCCAGAATGGGAAAAAATATATAGAGATAGAAAGTAGACTAATGGTTGCCTAGAGCTGGGGAAGGAAACAGAAGAAGTAGTGAGTGACTGCCAATAGGGAAATGTCTCTTTTGGCAGAGGACAAAAATATTCTAAAATTACATTGTAGTGATGACCACACAACCCCACGAGTATAAAAGAAACATTGAATTGTGTACTTCAAATGGGTGAATTGTATGGTACATGAATTGTATCAGTAAAACTGTTTTTTTAATTTCAAAAAAATTTAGGAAGAAAAAGCGAAACCAATCCAGCTGTCTATCAAGATATCAAACACATACTCTATTCTGTTGATGGAATATAATATAGTCATTACATATTATAAATCCAAAGATCATGTGACAACACAGAAAATATGTCACGTGGTATTAAGTAGTATAAGAGTGAGGTACAAAGTGGTGTTGTACCTAAATGTACATACATTTGGATAAAGGCTGGCAGGAGACTCAGAGACAAGAGAGTATGGGGAAGGGGATGTGCCTCCTTTCAGAAGTCCCTTTAATTTGCTGTATCTCGAAAGCACTTATTTTAATGTACTTTGTAATCGTAGCCTTGTGGTAGGTGCAGGTGGTACTGAAGATGCATAAAACAGAGAGAAGGAAGGAAAGAGCACAAGGGACATTTTAAAAAGCAGCATGTAAAACGTCCAAGAAATGGAAATTTAAATGCACATATTTAGCGGGGCATTTAAGGAAAAATTGGTATCGAGGGAGGTGCTGAAGAATGTAGAAGCAGGCCAGGCTCTAACAGGATTCTGCCCAGAAAACTAAAAAACTGGAATGCTTATAAGTATGCTCTTCCCTGTGACCTGCTTTCACTATCAAGTGTTGAGGGGAGGGGATTTTCATATACCGGAGCTGGTGTGGGTCTGTGATAAAAACCCAAAAGGAAGTTGGGATGCTTAGCAGTATGCACAGTTTACTTAAGTTCACCAAAATTGTACTGGAGTGTGGAAAAAGGGAGGAAGTCTGGCCAAGCCCGAGTGAGTCAACATT
Source organism: Myotis yumanensis (assembly GCF_028538775.1). Taxonomy (NCBI): domain Eukaryota; kingdom Metazoa; phylum Chordata; class Mammalia; order Chiroptera; family Vespertilionidae; genus Myotis; species Myotis yumanensis. The sequence goes on from NW_027223752.1 coordinate 187,430,199, forward strand.
TAATGGCCCTCCACCCAGCTCTCCTCCCTTCCCAAGGCCACCTCACCTCTGTGTCTGTGTGCTTGACCCTAGCAAGGAATGAACACCAGCTGGGATGGGTGGGGCAAACCCAAAACCCTGTTGGTTGGCTTCAGTCAACAGGTTGGGGGCTGAGGCAGAGAGAGCAGGGACCAGAGCAATGACAACAATCTATACCACGTTCTTTTTCAGGAACTTTCTCCTTCCTCAGTTCCCACTGAATGTTTGAAATATCCTTCAACATCCTAGGACCCAGAAATAGCTTGTGGCTTTTGTGAGGGGCAACTGAAGTGCTGTGTCAGCAGTTCTTGAAAAGCACTCTATGGAGGCAAGGTGCAGTTATTTTTGCTCTGGAGAAATAACGGGTGAACAGGCTGAGTTTGGGTAGAGGGATGACAATCTTTAAGGTAGAATCTGCTTCCATTTCAAAACAGAACACACTAGTCCTAGGTATGGGGAAGAACGGGCAGTTGATGGACATCAATGGCCATGTTTTCTATGGAGTATAAGATGAAGATCTCTAAGAGAGGACATATTCTTTCCTTCAGAATTACTAGGAATGTATGCACTCCTATGAAGATGCCCCCTGGAGGGATTCCACTGCTCAGTCAACTAGCTGAGCTGCCAGATGATCCCTGTAGCCATTCTTCCTCATAAGAATTCTAGATTATTTCTGTGCACGGGGAGTTGATCTTCTATTTCAGGCACCAAAATAAACACTGAAGGTTGTAATTACAGTTCAAGTCTTTAACCACTTCTTTGGTCTCCTTTTAGGAATCCAGTCTCAGAAAAGCAATACCAGGTACCTTTGATGTGGAGATCTCTGAGCAGCTCTGTAGCTTCTCAGGATGGCTGACTTGCCTTTTCTCTTATTCTCTGTTATTCCACTTTGTCCAAGTCCTTCCTCAGCACCCACATTCAGCAAACAGTGAGCTATACGTGCAGTGTCTAACACCAGCCACTATCCACTCAACCATCCAAACAACAGCATCAAAACCCTGTGTGCAAAGCCTGAAATGAGGAAAGGTGATAGGGGAGGGGAAGCCCTATTTAGTAATAACTACATGCCCCTCACTACTCGGTGTTTTGCCTTTGAACCCATTTTTGCAGACATTTCCTTTCATGTATGGCCCAGAATCATCACACCTTTTCCCACCAAACAAATAATTTCTAGGTGAGAAATCTATGTTTTGCAACTGCTAGATTGTTTTAGTCTTAAGAACACCCAGTGCAAATAGTATCAAGAGAATCTTTAACCTAAAGAAAATCAGGCTCACAACAACCTAAGAAAACTAGTTATGTGTTGCCATAGCAACTAGGCCAGTCTCAGGGTGAAGGGCAGAGTTCTTCAGATTCATCTACTGTGTCTGCAGATTGACTTCCTTGAAACAGAATCATGTGTCCTAATCATCAAAATGGAACCTGTTATTTTCATTAAAAAAAAGAAGTTGTAGTCTCAAGTTGATCTGTTTTGGCCTTTACCCTGGTGCCTTTCAATGTCTTTTTATCTCAGAAAGGTGGGACTTGGTAACTGGATCCTTTGGAACGTTTATTCCTGCATTCACTAATATATTAGGGACCTGAGCCAGTGGGGTTTGATAGTAATTAAACTTTGATGGCTGGAACATGACCTGTGAAATGAGTTGCTGGTCTCAGTTTAACTCCTAATGGACAGAAATCCACATTGCTCAGAATCCAGCCATAACCCCCGCTTTCAGGAGAAGAAATCAGAGGTTTGAATGGCCTCTCCTGAGGGGTAAACTGCAGGGCCTCTTCCCCAGGAATTATGCTTTGCCTTTCTAGGCCACAGATATCTTCACAATTAGTCTCAAAATACCCTGTGAGATGTGTGTAAATAACACAAAACACATTTACAGGCTGGGCCACCCTGGTGGAAAGTACAAGTAATTTGCCCAGGTTAAAATAATTAGTACCAGCAGGGGTAGAGATTCCAGCAGGTCATTCTCCATTCCTTTTCTAAGACTATTGAAAAAATTTTTTTCACTCAAGAAACATGGCCAATTAATGGACAGCAGGAGGCAAGGATGAGTCAATACTAGTGGATTCATTTTTAAAGGTCATTTTCATTTTAGGGGGTTATTATACCTACAGTTAAATTCTTTTTCCTATAACAAGCATCTTGATGTCTCCTCTAATAAGACTGAAGGAAAGTGAAAAATATATATAGTGAGACGGAGAGCTGAGGGTTGAAGAGAGCTGGATCTGGTAAGATGTTTGGAAATTAGTGACTATACTAGTACAAAGAAAGATTCAGCTGACAAAAGGGGAGTCCTCTAACCGAAAGCACCTGCAGGTAGGTCTTAGTTTGTTTTGGCTGCTATAACAAAATATCCCAGACTGGGTAGCTTATAGACAACAGAAATTTTACTTCTTACAATTCTGGAGGCTGGAAATCTGAGGTCAGGGTGCCAACATGGTCAGGTGAGGTCCCTTTTCCAGGTTGCCAACTTCTCATTGTATCCTCACGTAGGCAAGGGGGCAAGCACGCTCTCTGAGACCTCTTTCGTAAAGACATTAATCTCAATCATGAGGGCTTTGCCATCATGACCTAATCACTTCCCAAAGGCCTTACCTTCTAATACCATCACCTGGGGGATTAGGATTTCAACCTGCAGACTTTGTGGGGACATGGACATTCAGACCACGCAATGTTTAAGACGTGTGTTGGATGATGAAGGATACAGAAATATTTAAGACACGAGTCCTGTCCTTGGTGCCCAGCAGAGAGTGATGGATACTCTAATAATAGTACCTGGATCCTGTGGTAGAAAGAAAGTTATTCTGACTCTATTCAGAAGTTGAGGAAAATAGCGAAATATTTCCTAGGGAATCTGAGCTGGGCTTCATAGCACAGGTTAGTAATCATACGAAGATACTGAGGAAAGAATATTTTAGGAATCAGGAACAGAGAAAAAAAAAACCAAACCAACAAAACAACATAGACTGGAGTCTGTTAAAAATCACACATTGACCAGATATGGTTTGAGATTTGGATTAAATTGTGGGACAGAGTTGGAGCTGAAGCACAAAAGGGCCACATTTTTTCAGGGTTCTGAAAAGCAGGTAGAGAACTTTTGAATTATATTCCACATAGATTCAAATGTTGAAAATCAGAAGTTAACTGTGATCATTGTTTTTATGCAATGAGATATTAGTAAAGTTATTTTTTAATATATTTTATTGATATTTTACAGAGAGGAAGGGAGAGGGATAGAGAGTTAGAAACATCGGTGAAAGAGAAACATCGATAAGCTGTCTCCTGCACACTCCCCACTGGGGATGTGCCCGCAACCCAGGTACATGCCCTTGACCAGAATCGAACCTGGGACCCTTCAGTCGCAGGCTGATGCTCTATCCACTGAGCCAAACCGGTTAGGGCAGTAAAGTTATTTTTATAAAAGGATTCACATAGTCTGATCTATATTCTATGAAGATAGAACAGGTTAAACTGAAAATATTCTGCATTTATGTCAACATGTGTGTATGACTTCCTTCAAAATGTCATACATCATTTTGTAATATGTCCCTGCACAAGGTTGAATTTGCACAAACTGCAAGCTGAAGATGCCTGTGTAAAACTGTCGACTCAGGTATTTCAAATGAACTACTCAGTTTAAGTGCTGGAGGCACTATTGTGAGAAATGAGGAAATGGTTCCATCCAGCAGGAAAGCCAGCCAAGTCCCTGAAATCTCTCTCTATTTCCTTTCTTATAGGAACAGCAATGGAAACCTTCGATGTACAACAGCATAACTCCAGTCTGCTTTACAAGCCCTCTGATTGAGAAGCCAATTGGCAAAGTAAGAATGAATCCATTTCTTGTTGAACAGTATGATTTTAGCCTATTAGCTATGATTTCTTTTTGTCTTCAGCTATTTGGGAGACATAACCAAGTGGAGCTCATAAAAGTGGCTGGTAAAATCCAATTTTGAGCTATCTGGTTGGCCCTTGTGACACTTGCCCTATACAAAATGTTGAGCAGAGAAAATGTTGATCTGAGATTCCCTTATCTCTGCTTTTGCTTCCACATCCATCCTGATGATGTCCTCCCAACTTCCCTTATTGTCCTGGTTTCTCAGGTCTTTGATTTAACTTCCCCTGTTTGTCAAAACTTGTTAGAAGGAAAGGGGGAGCTTTTAGTCATTTACATTGTTAGGGGAGGAGAAAGCCATTTTCCTTTACTCTCTTAGGTTCAGGACCTGGGGCAATGCAAATTAAACTGAAAAACAAAAAGAGATAAATGGGAGAAAAGGCTTATTACTGTGAATAAGGAGGCCTTTATAGAAAAGGAGTGAAGACCCACAGAAGTAGTTATATTTGAGCCTTATATGCCATTTTAACAAAGAGTGATAAACTGTGAAGAAGTGACAAGAGGAAGAAAATAGGTTTGAGGCTGCTTGGGCCAGTAAATTGTGAGAAGGTGAATATATGGAGAAAGTTCATGGAAGATAAGTGATTTAGTAAAGCTTGTTACACAGACTCAAGGTGGTGCCTTTTCTATTGATAAGAGTCATCTCTGGTGGTCAAGAGCCCTCATCCTCTTGGTATAAGGGAGGAAGATACTGCTACAAATTTATGTTACCTTTACAAAGGGAAATGTATGCCCTGTTTTTAGACAGAATGGGGAGAGCAGAGAACTTTTCCTGCATCTGCTGTTTCTCAGTTGCCTTTGTTACCAAGCAAGGACCACTCCTGTATGCACATAGGAGCCAAAATTATGACACTGATCTTAGAGTAAAAAAAGAGTGATTTATTTAATGCTGAGTCAACTCAGAGAAGACAGGAGGCGCCATTGAAATCTGTCTTCCGCATCAGGGGATCTGGACAAGTTTTAAGGGTTAGGGAGAATAGGGAACATGAGGTAATGCTGGTAGGGTAAGTTTTGATTGGAGGGTTTTGGAACTTGACCAATTATGGTATAGACCAGCCGTGGGCAAACTACCGCCCGCGGGCAGGATCCGGCCCATTTGAAATGAATAAAACTAAAAAAAGAAAAAAAGACCGTACCCTTTTATGTAATGATATTTACTTTGAATTTATATTAGTTCACACAAACACTCCATCCATGCTTTTGTTCCGGCCCTCCGGTCCAGTTTAAGAACCCATTGTGGCCCTCGAGTCAAAAAGTTTGCCCACCCCTGGTATAGGGTGAGGGGCAAGAGAAAGCACAAAGGAATTCTGGTCTGGCAGAGATTGATTGGTCAGTGTTTTGATTTATCCATATTTGATCCATGAACCAGCTCTTCCTCACTGAAGGAACTCTTGCTTGGTAGAGGGCTCCAGTGGACAAATTTCTATCACTTGAGTTCTGTAGACTAAAGATTCTTGGTTCTGGTTCATCCTGAGGGCAGGGGCGGCACACACACAGTGCTGTCTCTGTATAGTAGCTCAGGTTGAATTAATCGCCAATTTGCTTTAAGGGAGCAGAACCAGTTTTAAGCTGGTCAGTGTGATTCGTGTGCTTTTTCACCTTCATCTCAAAATAATCCTTATGCCAAAGTGACATATTTTGAGGTGGTATATTCTGACCCCCTTCAACATATTAGTATGAAATCCAGCCACAATACTACCTCTTTCAAACAGATTAGTTATTTAAACTCTTTTGTGGGAGATGCCTCTAGAGGAGAAATTATGGGTTTTTGCTGAACTGCTAAAATCATGTCCCTTAGTCCCACCATGGAGTGTAGAGCCACATAATAAGAGTATGGGCTCTCTGGAGCCAGCCTGCCTGGGGTCAAATCCCAGTTCTATCACTCACCGGCTATGTGACTTTGAGCAAGTTACCTGTATAAAAAGAACATCATAGTATTACGTGTTCCTGGGACTGTCACCAGAATTAAATAATTTAATATAAATTCACAAGAACAAGTATTTTTTTTTAAAATATATTTTATTGATTTTTTACAGAGAGGAAGGGAGAGAGATAGAGAGTTAGAAACATCGATGAGAGAGAAACATCGATCAGCTGCCTTCTGCACATCTCCTACAGGGGATGTGCCCGCAACCCAGGTACATGCCCTCGACCGGAATCGAACCCGGGACCCTTCAGTCCGCAGGCCGACGCTCTATCCACTGAGCCAAACCGGCTCTGGCAAGAACAAGTATTTTTTTAAAAATATATTTTTATTGATTTCAGAGAGAAAGGGAGAGGGAGAGAGAGATAGAAACATCAAAGATGAGAGAGAATCATTGATTGGCTGCCTTCTGCATGCCCCCTACTGGGGATTAATCCTACAACCCAGGCATGTGCCCTGACTGAGGGGGATGGGAGGGTGATCAAACTGTGATCTCCTGGTTCACAGGTCAACTTTTCAACCACTGAGCCACTGGGGTCGGGCAGAACAAGGATTTTTTTAAACTCATCGTGTTCACTATGTATCAAGAACTCAACACATGATGCAAATGAACTTAATGAATGGATAAATGCAAAGCAATACACATAGCTTAGAGGAAACACATCCTCAATTTGCTTATCTCAAGAAATGGGAGCTATAGAAGGTGGTGTCCTATGTGAGGAAGAGAAGTAAAACTCTGGCCAGTATATCAAGGACACTTTCCAGGCACACCTCAACAGAAAGACCACAGTCCACCTGGATACCCACACTTTCCTGTCCTCTGCTACAGTCCTGCATCTCTAGACCACACATAGTCCAACCACTAGGATGAAACATAGTCACTATAGGGGCGAGTCAAAAACAAACAATTCTTTCAATAGGGCTTTCTCTCCAACTTATAGATACATGTGGGCAGAATCCGAGTTTTTGCCGTTTTTCTCAAAGAAAATGAATCTGTTTTTCCTGTAATTCCTGGTAAATTTGCCCTGGTGGCAAGTCGGGCAAGGCAGATGTCTACAGAGTGCGAGGTCCCGGCTGCACAGGAAGCCTCCTGGCAGTGCTGTCAGCACTGCTGACATGTTGCAGGCATAGCAGGGGAGCGACCCAAGCCGGGGACTGAGTTTCTGTGAGGTCTACACTTCCCCTCTGCTGACGGCAGTTCAAGTGAGAGGAGTATCATTTGGCCCAAAGATTAAAACAACAAATAATCAAAACACGCCCTGAACATCACAAAGTGTCTTGGCAACCGCTCTGACACTCACTCTCTTGCCCTCACCTCTGTCCTCTGCAGTCCCACCTCTTTTGATTTTGTTTATATAGATTCTAAATGGACCACCACTTTGTTAGAACAGAAAGAAGCCATTTCAAAGGCTGAGGTCAGAAGTCAATGAACCCCAGAGGGTCTCTTTTGACTAAACTTTATTTTCATCCAATAGACAGCCCTGACTTTTACTCCGTGTTTTCCGAGACCTGATCAGAAACACTAACAGCAGTGTAAGAAGGGTAAGAAGAAGGTTTTGGAATGCTTCTCAGAGAGCAGAAGGCACTTAAATACAGTATGATCATTCTTGGTTTAGTGATATTTGCTGTGGATTCTCAGCTCTCCCTCGCCTGCCAGGGCAGAGTTAGCAGTAGGTGTCTGTGAGTGACACCAGGACTGTCTTGGGTTGAGTGGGACTGCTCCCAGAGGATTTTCTTGTTCTCTTTTCTCCCCATAGCTCTGGCTTCTGGGCATAATACTCTTGCTTAAAATACACAAATGAACTCACTTTGCAATCAGCTGTTATCTATCCACCTGGAGATGAAAAATGATGCTGAAAATGTAAGCAAAGTCAAGCTTTAATTACAGGGGTCAATGGAAGGCAGCATTTGGGGTGGATAATTGAAACCTGTAATTAATCTGCTTAGAATTCAAACTCTCTTTCTCACTGTCAAGAAGCTTTCTGTTGGGCGAAAGGCTGTAAGCTGGACCCAGATGTGATTTCTGTCGCCCAAATTATGGTGCCACAAACTGATCCAGGGAATAATGTTTCAGTGCTATGGGGGCAGGAAAGGTGTGAAAACCCCCGGCTGGAAAACAGAGGATTCCAAAGTAAGCTCATGATAGGAAAAAGGATATTATGGAGCCAATTCCAGTCTTACAACTAAGCCACAACTTTTTAAAATTAATGGTTATGATGATGATAGGAATAAAGGAGAGAAACTTCTTGGAGCAAAAAGGGGAAGCCAGGGAAATCATTGGGCCAAGCAATGACAGGAATATGTGGTTTTCCACCCTTGAATTAAGAGGAGTTATGCGTTTTATTTTACATAATTGGAGTCAGAACCTTTTGAATGGAGCATACAAATTTATGTAAATAAGAATGCAAATGTTAAAAATACGTGTCTTGGGATCTCCAGGGGATGACCCGGCAGCTAGTAAATATTGTGTGGTGAAAACTCAAAATTAACATATTCCCCCAAATCCCATAATGTTATAACTGAAAGACTTTCTTGGTAATTTATAGGAGATACCCTGGAGAATGAATTAAGACTGATTATTTTAATGTATTTGACAATAAGAATGTTACCCCCCAAGAGGTTACACAGGGTAACAGTAAATGCAAAAGGGATTTCAGGATTTTAATAAATTAATGGCAGATTCAAAGCAGATGGTTGAAAGGGAATTAGACAAGGATGACAAGAGACAAAAGCAGGGATTTAGGGAGGTAGGTAACATTAGAAGATGACATTAAATTCAACTACCAGGCTCTGCCACAAAATTCTCATTGGAGCTACTGGCAAGATAAGAGACTAGGCAGAAAGAAGCATTATTTCAACTCAGCAACGCATTGAGAAGATCACACCAAGTCAGAACAACCCAGTGAAGTGCCATGACCTCCGGAAACTGCACAGAATACCAAGCAGGTGGAGTTGTTTTGGATTAGGAGATGCCCATGACCTTGGCTATGCCGAGCTTCCTTTCCCAAAGTAATTTAGGTGACAGGTAAACTTGTCCTCAGTCAAAAGAAATGTAACTGTAACACATTATTTGATTTAACCAGAAGGAAATGGAGAGATAAACTGCCTTGAGGGATAGCAGTGTTATTAAATGGAAGGGTGGCTAAGAATGCAAACCAGGCTCCCTAGGCCTCCTTTCTTTCTGGGAGAGTGAAGGGGAAACTGGAGAAGCGAGGTGGAAGTGACTGGATAAACAACAGATAAAAAGAAAGGAACTGGTGAACTCAGAATCAACAAAATATAGAGCTGCTGTATTTCAAAATTGAGAGTCATCTGTGGGAAGAAAAGAAGTAGAGGTGCCCATTTTTTATAGCTTAATTTTTAGCTCCTTTTAGCACTAGAGAATTTTTCTTTCCAAAGGAAAGTTTATCTTAGCAAATAGGGGGCATCGTAGCCAGTGGAGAATGATTGAATGTCATGGATGGGTCTGGGGAGAGAGCACCAATTCTATGAGAAGCACCCTGGGATTTAATATTTAGGGCTCTCAGTGACCCAAGAAGATGAAGAAACATCTTCTGTTACACCCATTAGGGTCCATGCCATTTGTTCCTGTCGGCTCTTTTCACAAACTAGTCTGTGGCCTCTGCTGCTTCCAAAACCCCAAAACACTGAAAGTCAGGAATGGAATAATCAGAAGGTAATAATGCTGAGCAAAGCAAGCCACTATAATTCCTGCAGTTTTAGATAAACATAATTTTAATTTTTTGAGTGTGAGGGCCCCTGATTTGACTGGATCTCTGTCTCTATGTATTTAGCTTTTGGTCATTGAAGCAAAAATACATTAAGCTAAGTATTTTTATTCTAGGGCTTTTGTGACAAGGTAGAAGAAACTTTCAAGTTAAGGGGTCAATTTTCTTCTTATTATTATTCTAAAATAATGAAGGTTTTAGCAGGGCATATGTCGACCCATCTGAAGAGAACATTTTTCAGCCTCCCTGGCAACTAGAAGTGGCTATATGGTGAGATTATGGCCAACGGAATGTGAGCGGAAGTGATGTATGCAATTTCTGAGTCATGCCCTTTATAGGAAAAGCAGGCCACTCTTGCTGGCTGGACTACACATGTGGTAAGAAAGCTGGAAAATCAACCTTAGACCAAGAGAATATGACTGAGAAACAGCAATGAAGAGTTGGCATTTCTGACTCCATAGAACTGTTGGCTGCTTGTGTTCAGACTGCTATTGCCTGGGACAGAAATCCACTTCCATCTTGTCTATACCAGTACTATTTTGGCCATTGATACAGTTGCTGCAGTGGTATCTTAATGCACAATTAGAGCAGAGGGAGTGTGGGCTGCATGCTCTTTGGGGAGTTATTTAGAATCCAGCGAAGGTAGAAGGCAGAGTCTGGTATATTACATATCAGTTAAAGGAATTAAAATGTTGAGTTGCTGACATGTATTTGTCAAATCAAGCCTGAATGAGAAGGAGAGATACAGAGACTAACTAAGGTGATGAGCAAAACTCTGCTGAGTAGAGGACCCTGTCTTTGAGTTCTGAATGTAGTAAACACAGTTATCTATTATGTACTGAATTTTGAAAAACTGAGGCAAACAAATTTTTACTAAAAATACTCAAACTCAAGCACTATAATGGAACCCATTCATTATCTGGTCAAATAACATTTCTATTAATACTTGTGTGTAGGATCTGTCATTTTATGAGATGAATAAATCATTTTATCATACCTTATCCTAGATCCATTCCCCTTCTATTTTACATAAAATAACACTTATTTTTTAAGCACATTTTTATTGATTTCAGAGAGAAATGGAAAGGGAGAAAGAAATAGAAACATCAATGATGAGAGAGAGTCATTGATCAGCTGCCTCCTGAATGCCCCACACTGGGGATTGAGCCTGCAACCCAGGCATGCGCCCTGACCAGGAATCAAACTGTGACCTCCTGGTTCATAGGTCAATGGTCAACCACTGAGCTATGCTGGCTGGGCAACACTTATTATTTTGACTTAGTAAGTTAGCCCTCTAAAACATTAACTGTTGCACCCATTAGAGTCCATGCCATTTCTTCCCATCATCTCTTTCCTCAAAGTGCCTGACACAATGATATGCACGTAGTAGGCAGGTGGTGCTTGTCTATTGATGGATAAATGAATACAGAATCTTAATTTGTTATTCAGGCAGCTATTTTCATCTTCTCATCTTTGTTCATATGATTATTGAGGTAGTGGCCTACTATAACTACTGAAGACAAATAATTTTTAAAATCAAAATCATTAACACTATTCTGTAAATATTAAATAACCAGAGGTGTAAATAGATTTACATTTAGAATCCTGGATTCTTACTACCACTGAAGCACAACTTAGGCTTTATTACATTAGGTCCAAAAGTGAAAGTTCATCTGGATAAGAAGTGCAGTCTGATGTACAAAGACAAGAAGTCTACCCATCCCAACATTGCTAACAGACTAGATGGCTTTATCAACAGGCTTTATATGCTCCAAAGAGTTGAAATAAGATTTAGCAAATATGTTTTCCGTAGCTGGTTTGGCTCAGTGGATAGAGTGTCGACCTGTGGACTGAAGGGTCTCCAGTTGGATTCTGGTCAAGGTCACGTGCCTGGGTTTCTGGCTCAATCCCCAGTAGGGGGAGTACAGGAGGCCACCAATCAATGATTCTCTCTCATTATTGATGTTTCTATCTCTCCCTCTACCTTCCTCTCTGAAATCAATAAAATATAAAAAAAAAAAAACAAATATGCTTACACCAATGGCAGTTCAATCTATGTCCTCCTGTAAGCATATAAAAATACTTAATGCCAGCTCCCAAAGCCAGCAGAAAGTAAATGAAGTATGGACAATTAGTATCTGTAGAATATACTTCATTAGGTTTATAAAATTAATTTATTCAGAAATAGGCAAATACCCATATGCTATAAAAATAAGAAACAACAAACTTAAACACAAATCATTCTTGTTATTCTGGTCTTGCTTTACAGCTTATCTATAAAGGTTGAAATAGGTGGTACCACATGTATGGCCTGAATGCACAGACAGGATGTACTTGATGTTTAAATATTAGATAACTGATTATTAAAAGCCCTCTCCCCCTCACACACACACACGTAATCTCCACACCCCTACTATTGGGGACTACCCATTATCAAAGGGTCGTGGAGTCATATTTGTATTATGGAACTTTTGTTTATGCTATCCTTGTCTCAATGTGCTGACCCTTTTCCATTAACACTGCCCCAATTTGTCTCCCAGAACCCAGCTTGAAAATATCAAGTGGAACTTCTGATGGAAAATGCTAAGTAAAAATGCTGTCCTGCTCTGTTAGTGACATAAAAAGAAACTTTACTTTGTCCCACTTGGGGATAGGGAAAAAAGATGACCCATGATTAGCATACATACTCTCTATTAATATAGATGAAAAAAAGTAATATCACTAAACTCTGAGACATAGTTCTACAGAGTTATCAGCAGAATTAATGCAGAATTAATGCAATATTGCTGCCTTTGGAATACTCTGGGTACCCTTGAGAAAGCCCAATGAGAGGAAGCCCTTCTTGGAAATATTGCATTCTAAGCATTCTATGTCAGCCAAGCATCCATTAAGAAATAAACAGACATTGAATGCCATTCATGTGTGAGGCAGTGAGCTATAAATGGTAATGTAGGGCCCTTTGGTGTAAACATTAGCAGCAATAATAATTATTATAATACCTACCATTGTCTGAGAACTCAGGACCAAACTGACATAAGTTCTTCATATCTAGCCTCTCATTTCATCATTTAACTGGTGAAATCTAGAGAGGATAAAGGGCTTACTCAAGGTCATAGACTAATTAATAAATGGTAGAGTTGCTATCCCAAACCAGGCATGCCTGATTCAGGAACCTCTGCCCTAACCACCTGCCTTTTTATTTGGATGATTTCTTTTCTATTTCTATTTGAAATATAATCAAAGTTTGCTGAGAGCACACAGAAGGATGCCTCCCAAAAAAGTATGACCTGGCTTATATTATGGGTCTCTCTGGCTACAGTTTTTCATTTTCATTTTCTGAAAGGCCCCAGTTATAAATAGCAACCCTGCGCAAGTGGGAAATAATGTGTGAGCATGCAGCGTTAGGTTGGCCCTTTAAAGGCAGTGGCTTTACAAAGAACTTTAAAAGGGGTAGGAACTGCAAAGATATCACCATGAGGTGACTCCGATCAAAATAGTATTCCTCAGAAGCCATTCCAGATAACTTGTGTCCCAGTTTTTCTCCTCTGGGAGAAGGAGGCTTGGTGCTCACAGAATCCATGAGGCTCTGCATTTAATTTTAAGAACTTTAACACCCGATGAAAAGTGGTATTGTTAAAGTTCAATTTAACAAAAAGATCGAATAAAGCCTAAAACCTTCACTCGCCTCTGATGCCTGTTAGATTTTTCATATGGACAGTCTGGCTGCCTGATAAAATAAATGAGCATGAATGAAGTGAACAGAGAGCAGATTGCATAAAGGTTTATGGTCTGAAGAGCAGGGAGGTAATTAGTGGAGCGATGAACTCCCCAATTGTGTCTATGTTTTTTAAAGGTCATTTCCTGCATTTTATGAGAGATGGGGAATTACATTGGGGGCCTCCATAGAACTTTGTGTTTACTATTAGGGGCATTTATTTTAACCAACCTTACTTTAGGGTTGGCTGAATGCATGTCTGTCTTTTGCAGGGGCTTGTAATCAGCTTGGCTGGGGTCTTGGGTGGAGAGGGATTGTGCCTTGTTCATTATTTATGTCCCCAAAGCACCAAGCATAATTATCTCCATATTGAAGCTGCTTGCTGAGAAGGAGAGGGAAGTGGTAGAAAAAGAAAGGGAAAGACATTTTTATATTGTTGTATCTAAGATTGCCGTTTTCTGATTACCTGGGGTCAGTCTGCTTTAAGTGCCTTCTGAAACCTCTCTAATGAATAGCTTAGTGAATAAATTCAACTTTATCTTAAAAGATGTTTGCTTACAGAGTAACTATATATGTATATATGTGTATATATATATATATATATATGATTTCAGAGAAGAAGGGGGAGGGAGAGAGAGATAGAAACATCAATGAGAGAGACTCATGGATCGGCTGCCTCCTGCACGTCCCCTACTGGGGATTGAGCACTCTACCGGGCATGTGCTCTTGACCGGAATCGAACCTGGGACTCTTTAGTCTGCAGGCCGATGCTCTGTCCACTGAGCCAAACCAGCTAGGGCCACAATAACTTTTAAAAGGCTCTATTCATTTGCATGAGGCAGAAACTGCAATTTTTACACTAAGAACTTTCAAATAGAATCAGCCATAAGAGGCATGTTGAGATTAAAACAAAGTAGAAGAGCGAGGGGGAGAGAGAGAGAGGAAGTTGTTTCCTTCCTTCACTGCACCAGTGAAAGTGATCTTGCCAAGGTCAGCAGGAAAATCCTAACTGCTACACCCAGAGTATATTTCCATTCTTCTCTAACTTGATGCCATTGACCTCTTCTTAAAAGTTGTTCCTCTCTTGGCTTCTATGAGAGCTGACTTCTAATTCTCATTTGACCTCTTTTGCTATTTCATTCTCCCTCAACAATACCTCAAATTTTGTGCCCCCCCAGTGTTCCATTCCTGGTACACTTTTTTTCTTTAAATCGATCTCTCTCCCTGAGCAATGTTCTTTAGTCTCTTATTTCATTTGTTCAACATGGTCAAAGCTAAACTAATTAGCTTCTCTTCCCCTTCTTTTGATTCACCTGCTCTACAAATGTTCTGTTCCTCCTCTCTCAGTGAATGTTCCTACCTTATACCCAATAATTCAAGCCAGATACTTGGGCATCATCCATAATCCTCCCCTCCCCCTCATCCATTGAGTCTGCACCCAGTTCACATTATTCTAAATCCTTAACATTCACCCTCTCCTTCCCCATTGTGATTGCTGTGATTAAGGCCTTCATCATCTCTCATCCGGTTACTGATGAGCCTTCTAACTGTGTTCTGTATCTTCACTCTCACCTATTTTTTTTCAATACCTCACCAATACCACTACAGAGTTTTATCCTTTCAAATTGCAAATATGATCAAGATCCTTACTTGACTAAGAGGTAGAGTGGCTCCCTATTGACTAGTGAGTTAGTCTAAATCTCTCTGAATAGTAGAGTGAAGCATGTGTGATATACCTCCCCATCACCCCTCCCCAGCCTCAGCTCCCATTGTACATTCTCTCCAATCCTACACACTACTCTCCACTTCATGACTTTGTGCCATTGTGAATGCTGTTCCCTCTACTTGTTCCCACCTCATTCCCTTCTCTTCTTCAAAGTCTCTCTTACAATTCACTTCCACTTCTCTCCCACCTCTTCTTCAACCTTTATGCTAAGTTAAAACTATATTTTATATGTTTTCTTTTGCAGCATTGCTCTTACCTTGTTGAAAGTTTTTCCTTGTATTCCATCTCTTCTTAGTAATGGAGCATGTTTCTTATCTTTGTGCTCCGCAGTGTGTGGCTCAACATATGACATGCTATGCTCTGAATGCTCTGGAAATTCTGTTTCTGCTTATGAATACCCTGTCTGTTCCTTTCACCACATATCCAGAATTCAAAGCTCATACAACCCCACAACTTAGAACTTCTCTACCCACTTACAGATTTTAGAATCCTCTTGGCTAGTTATCTGACTCTAAACTTTTATGGATGGGGAAAGTTGAATACTCCTCACAGATGATTAATGCTGATGATTATGTTGGAGCTCATTATCAGAAAAGGAAAGATTTTTATCTGAGAGCATGAAGATAGCACCTTGGCCAATGCCAATTCCTCCTTATTAACTGACTAGAGGCCTGGTGCATGAAAATTCATTCACTGGAGGGGGGCCCCCTTAGCCTGGCTTGCCACCTCTCACAGTCTGGGAGCCCTCAGGGGTGGGAGGCAACCCAGCGATCAGGGGAAGGCGATGCCCCCATCACACCTCTGCTGCTGCCACTCTGGCAGCACAAGTCTTGCCCGGCCCTGGTTACCTGAGCCTTGGGCAGCCCTGGGCGGCTGGGTAGCTGCCATCCAAGGCTTGCCTGATTCTCGGACTGGCCCTGGGCAGCTGGGGAGCTAAGGGGACTGGGGGACTCAGGAGGCAGGCACGCAAGAAGGCCGGACCTGCCTGGTGGCAGCCCCAGCCTTGCCACACACCTACCGCCCTGGCGGGGCTGAGGGGACTGGGTGCCACCATCTTGTGGCTGTGGGTGCTGCCATCTTTGAGGGCGTAGAAGTCAATTAGCATATTCCCTCCTTATTGGCTGTGCACACTGCCATCTTTGCTACAGTGTGAGGGTCAATTAGCATATTCCCTTTTTATTAGATAGGATAACAATGATAATTGAGGAAGATAGGCATATTACCCCATTTAGGGAATTCTACCCTATCTATTTTATTAAATAGCATTGCAGTGGGAGTTAGAACCACCTGCTGTACCTTTAGGAGCAAGAGTGATTGTGGTCAGTGTTTCCAGATGCTCTCTGTACAGAGAGAAGGAAAAATGGTTCCTGGCTCCAGCTTGGGCTTTTGCTAGGAGGTCAATCATGAGAGAAAGTTTGGTCTTTTGTACCTTAAAAATATCTAACCAGTTTTAAATAAGGCATTCTGATAGGGAAACACAAAGTGTAAAAAGATGAGAGTTTTTTACATATGAATTCAAATATCCTACAAAGAAGAGTTTGTAGCACTAAAATGTACATTCTGTAGTATTAGTCAATACTGATATTTGTAATAATAAAATGTAGTGATATACTTATTTTAGAGGAGATAACATATAAAAAACAAAGAATCCTCATACAACTCCTTACTATGATATAAATATACATTTATAATTATACTAGAGGCCCAGTGCACAAAATTTGTGCACGGGGGGGGGGGGGGTGTCCCTCAGCCTGGCCTGTGCCCTCTCGCAGTCCGGGACCCCTTTGGGGATGTCTGCCTGCTGGCTTAGGCCTGCTCCCCGTGGGGATTGGGCCTAAGCCGGCAGTGGGACATCCCTCTCCCAGTCCAGGATCCCTCGCTCCTTACCGCCTGCCTGCTCACTGCTCCTTACTGCTCCGCTCACTGCTCCTTAGTGCTGCCACAGAGGCGGGAAAGGCTCCCGCCACCGCTGCTGCACTCAACAGCCGTGAGCCCGGCTTCTGGCACTGATGACCAGGGGGAAGCTCCTGCGTTGAGCGTCTACCCCCTGGTGATCAGTGCGCATCTGGTCGTTCTGCTGTAATGGTTGCTTAGGCTTTTATTATATAGATAATCAAAATGTTTATTAAATATAGTAGATGAACATTATTTGATCAATAGTGCTAAGTATTCTGGGAGATGCTAAAGAAGTTATTTTTGCCTTAAGGGATATAGAATGACTAACTTAGCATTGGAAGGTAATTTAAATGTCATCTAGCCCAACTTCTCATCTGATGCTTAAATCTACCCTACAAACACCTGCCAAACCTCCTGTGGATATCTCCATTTTGAATGAACTTTCTACCTCCTGAGGCAGTTCATTTCCTATTTAAATAGCTCTTTTTGTTAATGATAATAAATAAAATTTATTGAGTGCTTACCATGTTCTAGACACCAGACTAAGTATTTTATCTTCAAAACTCCTATGTAACCTTTATCACAACCTTATAAAGTGGTAGTTATTTTTTTAAATATATTTTATTGATTTTTCACAGAGAGGAAGGGAGAGGGATAGAGAGTTAGAAATATCCATGAGAGAGAAACATTGATCAGCTGCCTTCCCCCCCCCCCCCCCACTGGGGATGTGCCCACAACCAAGGCACATGCCCTTGACTGGAATCGAACCCGGGACTCTTCAGTCCACAGGCCAACGCTCTAGCCACTAAGCCAAACTGGTCAGGGCTAAAATGGTAGTTATTATTCCCATTTTATAAATGAGGGGGAAACTGAGGTTTAGTGAGGTTGGGCAGCTGCTCAATACCACACAGTTGGTAAGCTGTAGACTCAACTTTAAATACATAGTTTGCATTCTTAAAGAGCATGCATATGTTATCATTGTATTAACCAATGTCACCCCAATAAGTTTAATTAGAAAAAAGAAACCCAGTATGTACATGGAGCCTCTATAACCCAACTTCATTCCTATGTTGACCTGAAAGCCACTTTCTTATAGCTTCTGTTCATTGGTCTTAATTTTTAAGAGATGACAATATATATGTCCTTTCCACATGAAAGTTCTTCACATAATTGGAGATAGTTATCTTATCCACTGTACCTTCTCAGTCTTTCTACTGGATAGACAATTGCATTACTTTCCATCTTTCCTTGTGTAAAATGGATTCTAGGCCCTTTAGCATCGTGGTCACTGACCTTGGGAAAACCCCACTTTGGGTTTTTATACATTTCACACAGCATAGAACCATATTAGCTTTGTTGGAAGAGTGGAAACACAAGGCTGAGTTATATGCTTGTGTTTTATATGTTGGTAAACTGTATCTCTACACTGTCCTGTATTCAGTCAGTTGGTTTTTGAACTTGAATTTAGAACTTTGTACTTACCTCAGTTATATTTTATCTTATAGTTTACTAGGGGCCCAGTGCACGAATTCATGCACCTTGAAAGGAACTGTGGGCCATGAGGCTGTGGTGGGCACAGGGGTGGGTCTCGGCCCATCCTCCATGCCCCTGCCCAGCCCCTCCCACCACGGCCCCAGGTCCCTTTCTGCCTGCAGCCCTGCTCCCTCCACCGCTGCTCCCACGCATTGATGGTGCCAGCCCCACTTGCACCCGCTGATGGCACAGAGCAATTGGGGCCAGACCAGCAGTGGGTGCAAGTGGGGGCTGTGTCCTCAGGGGTGATCAGGGCCAGCAGCCGCTGCTCGCACCTGCTGACAGCACTGAGCAATTGGGACCAGTGCCGGGGGCTGGCAGCGGGTGTAGCAGGGCTGGCGCAGGCAGTGGGTGTAAGAAGCGGCTGGCAGCCCCGATTGCCCCTCAGGAGCAAGGGGTAGTGGAGAAGCCCTGAGGGGCGATCAGGGCCAGTGCTGGCAGCAGGTGTGAGCACCAGGCAGGACCACAGCACATGGGAGCAAAGAATTTTCAGTAACCACCAGAGGCTCACTCCAATGACAGCGACCAGCATCCTGCTTTGGTCTGGTGCTTCCACTCACCTGCTCCACCATCCCGCCCTGGCCAATGCCTGCCATGTTCCATGCTCTGCCCTCTGCTGCCGCCACCCGCCATGTTCCATGCGCGCTCCCTGGTGGTCAGCAGCACATCATAGTGACCGGTTGTTCAGTTGTTCCACCGTTTGCTCTGTTTGCATATTAGGGTTTTATATATATAGATTTATATATATAAATTTTTATATATATAAATATTTATTTATATATATAGAATGCTAAATTTTTTTAGGATCAAGATTCTGTCATCTAAAATTTATTTTCCCTTTGTATTCATAATGTTTGCCATGTATTAAACCATCCCATGCTTAATGGATTAAAACAATAATTTGGCTCCTAATTCTGTGTCAGAACTTAGGCTGTGCTTAGCTTAGTGCTTCTTTGGGACTTCACAGGCTTTTCCATATATCTTTAGTCAGCTACAAGGAGAGTTGTGGGCTGGTGGGTCTAGAAGCACCTCAGTTGAGATGGCAGGTCTCTATTCTACATGTTTTCTCATCCTCCAACAGGCTAGCCTAGGCTTGTCCACATGTTGAAAGAAGGGTCCCAAGACAGCAAATGAAACCAAGAAAGGCCCCATAGGTCCTATCTCAGGACAGGGACATTATTATTTTCTCCATATTCTATTGGCCAAAGCAAGTCCCAAGGCCAGAGGCCTTCAAAGGCTGGGGAAATAGACTCCATCTTTTTGTAGGAGGAATGTCAAAGTCACTTTACAGAGGACCTCGATATAAGAAAGCATGGTAATTGTATTCATTTAAAAATCTACCATACCCTTAGGGTCATGGCATTTATGACCTTAAGGGTATGGTAGATTTTTAAATGAACACAATTAGCCTCTCTTTAATCAATGTTTTATATGCAGGTAATCAAAATTACCCTTTAAAACTTTATAGGAATTTCAATTTATTACAATTTTAAAATAGAGTGCTATACTATTTTGCTCTTACAATCTAGTTAGGCAACCATAACAAATACACTGTAAACAGTGAAAGCAAAAGTTTACATGCTAAACTATTCTGTTCTCTTTCTAAAGAGGCATAATTTAGAGAACCAAGAGATCTACAGGGGCCACCACCAGGAAAGTACTGTAGAAGAGTTTAAACTTGATCTGGACTTGAAAAATAAAAACAAATAAGGCTAGAATGCATATTGGGAAAGAGACATGAGAAAGCATTCAGATTAGGGATTAGCATGTGCAAAAGCATGCAGAATCAGAGAGTAGACTGGAGTGACAATATTGAGGAGTTTCTCAGAAGAATGAGTGGTAAACGAAAGAATGGTTAGGTGGTAAAGGATCTATAATAAAATTGAGAAAGCAAAAGTAGGAATTTTTGAATTTGATTTTGTTAGCAGTAGTGAACTATGGATGGCTCTTGAGCCAAAAGATAACGTGATAAAAATTTTTGCACAACCAGCCTAACATTAGTTTGAATGGGACATTTTTATGTTTTTGGAATCAGTGAAACCATTGAGAAGAGCTTGAGAGCTTTTTTTATTCCTGATTAAAACCAAGTACCTGATACCATTTTCCCTAAGGTAGTTAAAAAAAAAAGACTTAAATAATTACCCTGCCAGTAAGTTTCATTTCTGCCAATTTAAGGAGCAGACAGAAGGTTCCAACATCTGGAAAGAGGTGAATATGTTCTTTTTCTTAAAGAGAAGAAAAGGAAATGTAACTAATTCTGCTTAAATTGGAGTCATATAGGTCAGGTGTTCGGAGTTTCAAAGTTCTTTCCCTCAATGGCAAAATGAGCACTTGTGGAAATAAATAGCTGACATTTTCAAGATTCAAAACATTAGTAAAAACCTTGAGTAGTCACAAAGGTCTTAGATTCCCATTCTAGTATAGAATTACTACTTGCTATAAGAGGACAGATCAAACACCCCAACCTTCTTCATTGTTCTCTTAGTCTGAGTCCTACTGTAGGGTCTCTGTAAATAATGGAATCTCTCTTTAATCAATGTTTTAAAAAAATACCCACAGAATAAAATCCTGGGAACATGTGTAATGATCTGCTATTGTAATAGAGTAAGACTTTCTAAGCTTAAAAGTACATATTGGGACATGAGTGTGCTAATGGGTCTAGGAAACAATTATTAATGACCATTAAAACTGTCAGCTCAAACATTAATTAGGAATTTTATAAAAGAGAGATCAGGCTGACAATACCTGCAAGCACTAGTTAATTTTAACATCACTAAAAGTGGGGCATTCAGACTATATGTCGCGATATGATACAAAAAGAGGTTTATAGCAACACCTGTGAAGTATTCTGACCCCAAAAATTAAACCAGAAGTTTATCAACTCTGTAGCTCTGAATGCCACTTGGTACAAAATTTAGGGGATAGAGGAACATGGCAAATGACATCCCAAGGAAACAGTCATCCAGATCCAGAAAGTGGGAAATTCTTCAGGGCAATGACACAGTTTCTTCAACAGATAAGTGGCATAGAATATAAAAGTGAGGAGAAATCTCAGTGACATGTCAGCCAAACACAGCACCCAAATCGTATTTTAATCTGGATTTTAAAATCCAATTCTGAATGACATTTTTTAAAAAGAGAGAAAACCGAGCCAGACTGGATATTAGATATTAAGGAGCGATTACAGGTATTGACGGGTGTGTTCGTTGTTATTTGAAAAGATCTTATCAGCTAAAGAAATATTCTAAAGTACCGGTATATGACAAGATATTATGTCTGAGATTCACTTTAAAATACTTCAGCAAAAGAATAGTGAGGGGTGGGAGGGAATACATACAATAAGAATTGCAGAATGTTGATAATTATTATACTGGGTAACGAGTGCATGTGAGTTTATTATAATATTCCCTTTACTTTTGTATGTTTGGGAATCTCTGTTCAAATTATTTGGAAGTTGTTGGTAAAAATCATGAAGGAAGAGGTTAATATAATTTTCATAAACAAAATTAAGAATTGTTATGACTTCTTAAACAATAGGCTGGGGGAGATATTTTACAGATGTGGCAGACAAAGAGTTAAGATCTGTTTTCATACATACACATGCATGTACCTATACATATACAAGCCAATGGGAAGAAGACTAAGAACCCAACAGCTAAATGATATAAATATGAAATTCAAAAGGGGAAATGCAAATTGCTTTAAATATCCCATTAGAAATAATCATAAAAAAGCAAATTAAAAATTTTTGAACTGCTAACGCAAGCTATTCTCCAGAACATATATGCCTTTTATGTCCTGGAAAACAGTCATTTCCTATGATCAATAGAGAAATGTTTAAAAATAGCAGCAGCTTTTTTGTTAAATGCCAAAAAGTGTCATGTGCTATACAGTCAGGACTATTTTTGGAAAGTCTTTCTAACACTTCTCCAGTGCTGATAAAATCCTGGCCAAAAATCCCTGCTGGGGTTGAAGAGGGATTATAAAAAAGCACACACCAAACTCGGGGAGAGGATTGTGACAAGGAAGGGCTTTGAAGGGTGCATCCAGGGGTGCTGACAAAGCTCTTCATTTGGCTGATAGCCATATGGGCGTTCCTTTATCACGGTCTCTTACATTGTACATATGCTTTGTAGTTTTCAGTATATAGGTCCTTCATGTCCTTTGCTCAGTTTATTCCCATGCCCTCTTTAATAAGTGCATTATAATCTATCTAGTAATAGGATAATATGCAAATTGGTCAGGACGTCATCACATAACAACCTATCAGCAGGCTGCGTCCCTGCCCCCTGCACCAGTCCAGAGACATAAGGCTTGCGTCCCTGACCCCAACAGCAGGCCTCGGGATGTGAGGCTCGCATCCCCACCCCTGCGCCGGCCAGGCGATGTGAGGCTGGTGTCCCTGCCCCCCTGTGCCAGCCCAGGGGTCCGTAGGTGCGCAGAGAGGCTCCTCTGCCGCGGGCCCGTCCAGAGGTCTGTAGGCACGTAGAGGTCTGCAGGCCTCCCCTGGCTCCGTCCTATCTCTTTGGGGCAATCCATCAAGGAGCCCCGGATGAGTGGGTGGGGCCTACCTCTTTGGGGCAGTGGATTGCGGGGCTCCTGTACTGTGACAGGGCACAGGCCAGGCTGGGGGACCCCACCCCCTGGCCCGAGTGCAGGAATTTCATGCACTGGGCCACTAGTTCATAATAAAAGTGTGTGTTTTTTAAAGTTAAATCCAGCAAATGTGGTCACCTGCATGCTTTGAGTTGCTTTATGAGGTGGTTGGCCTGCAATCACCCTGAATGAGCAGAGAGAGTCCAGTGTGGGAGTGGGCTAGAGGCCTATAGTGGTAGAAGCAATTTCCCAAACTCTTCACTAGGGTTTGGCTATAGGGGCTCCCCAGAGGCATTGTTGGCTGTTAAGGGAATGTTCAGCTCTGGAACTACCCTAAAATTAGAAAACCACAGGAGTACCCAAGAATCCCCTGAGGATTGTTTTTTCTTTTTTAAATCCATCCATACAGGATGTTTTTAATCACCAGAAGAGCTCCATGTATATTACACATGACGATACTCTGAAGATCCTGGCATCAGAACTTTCTAAGAATGGGCAGACTGCAAGATGGCTTTCTAATAGTGAAGATGAACTTACTCCTAATTATTTTTACCTTCTTACCTAGTTCCTCTAGGTGACTAACTCCACATTATTTTCAAGATGGAAGGTGGGGGGCGGTAAAGGGTTGGATGATATGGTTAAGCTATGATATTAGGAAATCAATCAAGTTTGCTTCCCAAAAGTTCACTTTCAGCTCTAAGATGGTGTGTGCAATCTGTAACTGTGCAGAAAGCATGTGTGTTCAGCAGTTTCATCTGATCAATATCAAATCCTATTTTAGCACCGGGTACTCAACCATGATTTGTCCATGGTCAGACAATTAAAAGAGACGATAAATGATAAAAACTCAAATATTTCCAAAACCGTTGTGACCCTTTGTTGATCAAATTGTAGAGATAATCTATTAAAAAGTGCTTTTTCAAAAACCTATTGTCTCAGGCAAATGGGGAAATGTAAATACAATAATAATTCATCTTCAAGGGCTTCTAATAATGTATTGCCTTCTTTATCATTTGGAACAAGGAACTAAGGCTTTTCCTGGAACCATGCAACTCACATTATGCTCTATAATTCTCTCTCCAGTTCCCTCCAACTTTATCAGATTACCTGGAACCTGGGTATTATACTCTATCCTCTCCCAGGAGCAAGGGATTTAGTTCTTTCATCCATGAATTTGAAATGTTAATTAATGACAAGTAGGAGTGACATTTGATCATTTACAAGAGAATTTTGATGTTTTCTTCTTGGTTCTAAAAAACAAAACAAAAAAACTCGCCTCTTTTTCTGATTATGGAAGTGATACTCTCTCATTCTTCCTCATTATGGGCAATTTGGAAAATTCAGGGAAGGTCAGAAGGAAACAAAAATTTCCACAATCCAAAGATAACCACAGTTAACATTTTGGTGCATTTCCTTTCTATTTATGCATATATTTGTGTTATGTAACTGAGATTATTCAACATATGCAGTTTTCTATTCAATAGAAATAGTTTTAACTTCACACTATTGTATGAGCATTTTACAATGTCATTATACAGATTTCAAAAATCTTGATTTTTATAAGTAATATTTGAGTGTATCACTATAGCTTAAATTATTTTTACCATTAAACCAATTCTGGACCTTTTTGGTTGTTTCTAATTTTTGTCATTATAAATAACTAGAGGACCAGTACACGAAATTCGTGCATGGGCTGGGGGTCCGTCAGCCTGATCTGCACCCTCTCCAATCTGGGAGCCCTTAGGGGATGTCCTACTGATGGCTAAGGTCCGCTCCCCGTGGTTCTCTGCTCTCTGCGGGGCCTGCCTGCTCCACACCATGGCGATGGGCAAGCAGGCTCTGCTGGGTGCTGCCCGCAGGCCACACTTGCCTGCTCCCGGGTCACTGGGTGCTGCCTGTGGGCCATGCTTGCCTGCTGGCCTCACATTGTCAGGGTGATGCTGCCAGCGTCCTGCCACAGCCGCTATGGGCACCGCCATTTTGTCATGGAGTGATGGTTAATTTGCATATTACTCTTTTATTAGATAGGATGCTAAGATAAATGATGAATATAGTTATACATGGATCTATGTATATTTTTTTATTATTTATTTTAATAATTATTTCTAGAGATGGCAAAGGTTAGAGACTTTTGAATGTTAATGATATGCACTACCTAGTTGCATTTCAAAAATGTTGTTCAGTCTGTATTTCTACTAGCATTATATAAGGATGCCAATCTTACTATACCTCCATCAGCATTGAATATTAAAATTTTTAATTTTTGCTAGGTTAAATCATGGTATACCCTTGTTTTGATTTGTTATTGCTTACTACTGGGGTTAATTTTTTTCTATGCCCATTTGTTATTTTTATAGTTCCACTTTCATATAGTAAATGTTCATATCTTTGATTCATTTTTCTATTAGAACTTTAGTATTTTTATACTAATATGACAGGGTTAACAGGAAATTATATTAAACCATAAATGTTTGTCATCTCTCCAACATTTCCCTTCTCCCTTTTTCATTCCCCATTTCTATACTGATAAGAAGGATAGTTGAAACTTTAGCTCTGCTAATTGGAGTGAGATGTGGTTGGAAGAATATAGGTTAAATTTATGTACATTAATTATGAATGTACATAATTAATCTAGAAAAGGCATGGAAATATATTAAAAATACATGAAAATACAGAGATAACTGATGGGGGGAGGAGTTATGAAAATAGGAAGAAGTTGGAGACACTTGACAGGAGTGAGAAGAGAGAGAAAAGGATGGAGGCCAGAATGGGCTACAGTTTTTTGACAAGATGATAAGGGACATGCTCTGATTACTGAGGCTTTGATGAGATAAATAGGAAAAGTTATTTTTGTTTTTTTAGTAAATTTTATTGTATTTTATACAATGAAACCTTCTGTTTGCTGCTACCTCTGCCCCTCAAAACAAATGAAAACCATCTTAAATAACATATGTACATTAGTTTTCAAGGTCATGGAGTTGGATTTGTGTTTCTTGTGGATGTGTCACTAAGATGGGCCTTAAGAATAGATAAGATAGCCCAGGTATTTTTGTTTGTTTGTTTGTTTTGTTTGTGTGTTTTTTTAAAATATTGAGAGAGAGACAAAGAGACAGAGACAGACATTGGTTTGTTGTTCCACTAATTTATGCACTCATTGGTTGTTTCTTGTATGTGGCCTGACCTGACTGCAGATCAAACCTGCAACCTTGGTGTATCAGAACAATGCTCTAACCAGCTGAGCTACCCAGTCAAAGTTTAGCCTAGGTTTTATTATTAAGGTAAAACTCATGTAATAAATATAAATAAGCCTGTGATAGTTTTAAAGAAATATTTCTTCCTATTGGCTTTTTACTTTTTAATAGAATTTGCATGTACATTCTAGAAGATGAAAATAGCAACTTATAAAACTTGGCTTGGAAAACAGATCTCTGCTATCTTGGGGGAGAATGTGTTATATTAGACACACACACAATGCAGTGAAGTTTGAGAGAACATCCTCCTGACCAAGTAGATAACGTGGTCCACCCAGGCTATTAGTTCACAACCAGGGAGTCTGCTTATATCCAATTGTATTATTATGACACTTTTGACATTTAAGTAAGTATAGCTATATATCTCTTTATATGGTTCTGTGTGTGTGTCTGTGCTGGAGTGACATGTTTTCATACTTTTCTTCCAGTTTTTCTCTGTCATTAGTATTTTTACATTTAATATTTAAATAATTATTGAATTAATGACTTTTGATATATAGGATTAGATAATGATCTAGGTAGATTATTTTTTATTTTTATTCATTTATTATTATTTTTTTACTAGAGGCCCAGTGCATGATATTCGTGCACAGGAGGGAGGTCCCTCAGCCCAGCTTGCACCCTCTCCAATCTGGGATCCCTCTCGCAATCCGGAACTGCTGGCTCCTAACCACTCACCTCCCTGCCTGCCTGATGCCCCTAACTGCTCCCCTGCCGGCCTGATTTCCCTAACTGCCTATCTGCTCTCCCCTGGCCTGATCCCCCTAACTGCCTATCTGCACTCCCCTCCTGGACTGATTGCCCTACTGCCTATCTGCTCTCCCTTCCTCTCTGAGCCCTCTGGTGCAGGCATGCTGAAAGCTCTCCGCCGCAGCTCCTCCCCCTTCCTGATTGGTTGTTACGTGATGGCGTCCTGGCCAATTTGCATATTTCTCTATTATCAGTATAGATTTTTTCCATCACCATGCATTCCCTCAATGTCCTCTTCCACCTCCACCTACCTCTCTTCTCACCAAGCCTCCAATCACCACACTGTTGTCCATGTTCATGACTTCTCTCCCTCTCTTTTTTTCTTTTTGGCTCAATCCCTCCATCCTCCTTCCCTCTCCCCCACCACCCCCCTAGCACCACAGAGCTGTCTGCCTGATCTCTATCTATAGCTTAGACCCTGGCTGGAGCATTGTCCCTTACACCAAAAGATTATTTTTTAAAGTATTCAGTCTGTTCTAATGTCATCTTTGGAGAATTAATTCCTTCCCTGTTAGTATGTGACACTTGGTTGCATAGCAGATTCTTATTTCTAATAAGTATTAAAACTGTTGAACTTTGTCTTTTTTTCTAGTAACATGCTATATTGATTTTTATAGATTTATAGTAACTTTTGATATTCCTTTATCGCTTTTTCAAATTATTTTGGATATGTTCTAAAATTCTTTTAAAATTTTACTGAAAGTACATTAAACCTGTAAATTACTTTGCAGAGAACTGATAGCTTTATTACATTTGTTTGCCATATTCAGAATAGGGATAGCTCTCTGTTCCAATATTCTTTCTGTTCCATCAGAAAAATATTTACAATTTTTCTTTATGTAAGGTACCACAGTATTTAAAATCAAAGTTATTGTTATATATTTTATATATTTTGTTGCTGTATAAATGAGATTCAGAGCTATTGGGGCCCCATCATTTTTCCTAACTGGTTGTTCTTAATAAATAGAACAACTTTTGAATTTTAAATATTTATTTTGAATCTGGTCACCATACTGAACTTTAAAAAATGAATTTTAATATATTATTAGTTGATTTTCCTGGAGTCTTCTAAACAGGGATTTATTTATACTATCTATAGCTAGAATTAAAGTATCAGAAAGGAGATAAAATCAATTCCAATTCTTATATTTTGATTGGAAGATTTTCCAGGAAAATGTTTACATAATATTATAAAAAATAATGGAATCATTGCTAACTATGGAACTTCAGTGGCATTCAGAAACAAGACATGGATATCCACATTCAGACAACCTTAAAAACATCTTTTAATCTTCTCATTAACTTACTGAGGAAGACATTAATACAGAATATATTTAGCCTGAATGAAATACATAATACATCAGTAATACCATAATACAGATGCGGAAACCAAAATGCAGAGTGGTGAGGCATTTGCCCAGGGTCAAGTCAGTAGGATTTAAACCCAAATCTGGTATTCCAATCTATTCTGTTCTCTAGTCCTTTTTACTTAACCTAG
Source organism: Myotis yumanensis (assembly GCF_028538775.1). Taxonomy (NCBI): domain Eukaryota; kingdom Metazoa; phylum Chordata; class Mammalia; order Chiroptera; family Vespertilionidae; genus Myotis; species Myotis yumanensis. The sequence continues at coordinate 187,458,724 of NW_027223752.1, forward strand.
CAAAAGAAAGAATTTTATTTGTAGACTCGGGGCCCAGTGCACGAATTTGTGCTCCTTGAAAGGAACTGTGGGCTGTGAGGCTGAAGTAAGCGCTGAGGCGAGTCTTAGCCCATCCTCTGTGCCCCTGCCCAGCCCCTCCAGCCATGGCCCCCGGTCTCCTGTCTGCTGGCAGCCCCGCTCCTGCCGCCGCTGCTCCCACACACTGACAGCGCCAGCCCTGGTTGCACCTGCTGATGGCACAGAGCAATTGGGGCCGGTGCCAGCAGCGGGTGGGAGCAGGGCTGGCACCATCAGTGGGTGGAATCAGCGGCTGCTGCCCCAATCACCCCTTAGGAACAGGGGGAGATGGAGAAGCCCTCAGGGTTGGCAGCCACCGCTTGCACCTGCTGATGGCGCCGAGTGATCAGGACTAGTGTTGGGCACTGGCAGCGGGTGCAAGTGGCGGCTCCAGCACCGGCAGCAGGTGCGAGTGCCAGGCGGGATCGTGGCGCACAGGAGCAAAGAATTTTCAGTAACCACCAGAGGCTCGTCCAGATGACCGTGACTGGCGCCCCGCCTTGGTCTGGTGCCCCCGCTCACCTGCTCCACCATCCTGCCATGGTCCACACCCACCATGTTTCACACTCGCCACCTGGTGGTCAGCACACATCATAGTGACCGGTTGGGTTGTTCAGTTGTTCCGGTTGTTCTGCTGTTTGTCTTTATGCATATTAGCCTTTTATTATATAGGATTGCTTAACATTTAATAAAATGCTTTTTTACATACTTTGTTTCACATTTTTTTCAGAACTAACTTTTGAGTTAAGTGGGACCATGGTCATTCCTAAAAAAATATGAATTAAACACCAAAACTTTGTCTCTTACCTCATAGATGGTTTTGCTAAATCATACTATCATCCACTCCCTGTGAAAAGAACAGGCAAAGCCTTGAAAGAAAGGCTACTTTACATTCAGGGGTGATCCTGCCACTTTAATGACACCTGTGGGGTTTCTCTCATGTGTATTTCATAATATTGAGTAGGTATAATTTCTGAGAGAATTGGTGTGAGTTTAGGGGTTTGAGAGAAACCCAGCTTAGAAAGACTAGTTTTTCTATTATGTTGGAAAGGAGAGCTATCGGAGAATTTTCAAGTCACCATGTGGAAGACATTTGTATGAGGGGAGGCAATAGGCTTTTACCAAACAATTTCCAAACCCTCACAATGCACTGGCTTCACCGCTCAGTCTTCCAATTCCAAATTCCGAGACTGACTGGCTCAGCTTGACTTTTTCAGTCAGTCCACAACTCAGAGTCCTTAGACAATCTAAGAATGGGCAGCCCTTGAGGCTGGTGTCCAGAAAGATCCGGTCACTTTGGCATAAGGTATGTACCCTTAGGCTGGAGGAATTCTAGGTGAAAAGCATCATAAATGTGACTAGTACTCAAATACTATGTGGAAATACATATGAATAGAAAACTGAATTAGGGAAATAAATTAAAATAGTTAATAGCAGTTGTTTCTGGGCAGTGGTATTACAAAAATTTTTTTCTTCATTTTGTTTTATTTTCCTTCAATAAATACATGTTATTTTATCATCACAGACATAATAAACTTCAAAATGGCAAAAAAAAATTTTTTAAAGTATGGTGATGTTGAAATGAAAAGTGACTTCAGGGTGATATAATTTAATACCACTTCAGTTTATGAATGTTAAAACAGGCCCAGGTAGTAAAGCGAATTCCCCATAGTCACAGAACGAGGGAATGACTGAGCTCCGAGTCTCCTGACTTATTCCTTAGTGATCTCAGCCACAAACAGTACTGCCTTGCCTAAACCAAATGAGATAAATGCTTCTGATTGCAAGTCAGAACCTGTAGCTAGCAGATCTCTAAGGGTGAGATCTAACTGTAAACAGTGCTCTAAATCTTTAGGACTTGGGCAAGTTTGTTAAAAAGAATACCCCATTGACTTGAGCGCCAATTCCCAGGTTTCATTAAGCCATCATTTTGCAATGAGTTATATTTTGCTAAGGGCTTCTACTTACTCCAAATTGTCAGCTCTGCTTTATGTTAAAATAATACCAACAGTAGAGAAATAAAAGAAGAATTAGGAAATTTCCAGATGTGAAGTACAGTCTCCCTCTACATGTGTGTCTGTCTCTCCACTCTGGTGATTTTGGCTTCCTTCCCTCCAATGTTTTCTCTTGATGGATTAACATGATTTCTTAAGAAAGAAATAAAATATTTGGGGGTGAGAGTGAAGTAGAGGTGAGAGGAGTACAAAATTAGATCTATGCTAAGGGAGAAAAGAAAAGTTAGAAGTCTCTTAAGGTTTTATTCAAAAACAGGACTTTAAGCTGAAATGAAATACCATGCCTGGCAGGAAAAGGTTCCCACACAGTTTGAAACTGGCTCTTACTTAACTTGAAGGAAACAAAAGCCCTGAGAGATTTAGTCAGTTCTGGGTATCAACATGCTCAGATAATCCCAGCTCTAAAGCACTTACAGTGTGTAAAGTCCTCCTGCATCAAGCCTTAGAGAAGTTCATGATATGATTTAGGTAGAAGTCCCTGGTAGGTTTAGTATTTATTTCACTGTTGGCTTAGAAGAGGATGAGCTAATATGACATATGTTGCATGAATGACAGACTCAAGATTCAAAAACACCCAATAGTCTGTCATGGTAGTTTGAAAAATCATTTCCAAATAAATGAGATGAAAAAAATTTAAAACTAAATAAAGATAAAGTCCTAAGCTCAGAAACAAACAAAAATTAACCGTACAAATAAAAGATAAGCCAATGTTGCTTAATAGCAGTTGACATAAAATTGAGGTGTTGATATTAAGCTTAATATGAGTTAAGCATGTCCAAGAAAATGAATATAGAAAAAAGTATCCAAAAATTGTTTTTAGATTTCAGCATTTTATGTTAGAGAAATTGCACAATCAAACTGGAACATACCCAAAGCAGGGAGGAGGGTCTGTGAACCATGTCTTAGGGAATCAGGAATATTTGTCTTGGGTAAAGATATTCTGTTTGGGGGAGGAAGGAGGAGGAGGAAGACTATATAATAATGTTTCTCAAATGCTTGAAGGGTCCTCATGGAGTTAGAAGTCTTTAACAAAGGACCAAAGGGTTAATTTACAGGAGGCAAAATTCAGTTCAAAATGAGGAAGATCTTTATAATGATCAGAGCTATCCCCGAACTGGAGTGAGCTGCCTTGTGAGGTACTGTGCTCTATTACTAGAAGAATTTAAGTAGAGGTTAAAGAAAGTGCTAGAACCTGTGTATCAGAAACTTAAGTCATTATAATTATTTTTTTTCTTTTTACACCATCCCCTGCATTAGCTTAGTGGTATCACTGCCCTGGTTATTTCAAGGTAGATACTGAGATTGATATAGGATATTAAAATGGCAAAGTAACAGCAAAGAACCAGCAAGCAGCTAAGGTTGCCCCATACGTTCCTTAAGTACTGTTCCTAAAATTCTCTCATAATCATTTATTGAGCATCTGCCATGTGCCCGGCAAGCACTGTGCCAGGGTCCAGGATACAAACATGAAAAAAACATGGCTCTTCAGGAAACAGTTTTATTTGGGACAATAACCCATGTAATATTTAGGGTGATGTTTTCTTTATGCTAAAATGAACTTCATTTGTTTTAAATTCTTTCTGGATTTAATGCTGTTCCATTTTGTTAGATGTTTTGATGTCCTTAGATCAGTTTTAACCTCATGGCACACATAAACTAATTACTAAAACTTTGCAGTACACCAAAAAAAAAAAAATTTTTTTTGCCACTATGACAAAAATAGGTATAATTTTGACTTATTTACACCGGATGGCTATTGTTCTGTTGGCCGCTGTCATTTCTTTTAATTCGACAATTTAGGGAAAAGAGGTCAGTGCCCCTGGCTAAATAGTCAGGTATTGCATGTTTTAAAAATTCTTGTGGCACACCGGTTGCAAATTGCTGCCTTCGATGAAAGTTGTTATTGATGAGCTACCGCTAATGTAGTGACTTTCAATTGAAACCTTTCAAAGTATGCGTGCTAAGAAAATATTTTTATTGCATTCTATTTAAGTAAAGTAGAAAACGAATGAGTGTGTATTTGTTTCCAGCATCTTCCTTTGTGCTACTGTCTTTGAATGTCTAGCAGGTTTATTCACTACTTGTACAAAAGGTAGCTCTAGCTTACACATTGAGCTGGTGAAATTTAAGTTCTGAAAACATCTCTGATAATTAGAGGCCCTTTGATGTGGAGTATTCCACATTTAATGTGCGAGTAGATGTTGGCCTGCATTAAGCATGAAGATGAAAAAAGAGTTAAATGGGAGGTTAACATTGCAGAAGATTTCAGTGGTATCCAACGGTTTTTTGGACTCCCGTGTAGACATGAGGCAACTGGCAAATTATATTCCAGTGTTATTTGCTCCCTGACTATTTTGCAACTAACTGCTTTCTTTGTACTTTACAAATTACATCAAGTTCTTTAAAAAAAAGAAGAAGAAAAAGCAGCCTCTAAAGTTGCACTGAATTTGCTAAACCACCACAACCCATCTGTGTGTAAAGGTGAGGAGGGTGGGGACATAGGATCCTTGACCAAGCCTGTACTGTACTTTTGGGACTGAAATGTGATCTTTTTCAACAGAAGAAAAGGCAGATTAACCAACACCCCCTCCCACCCTGGAGAACAGCCAGGCTAGTTAGGAAGCTGACCACATTTTCATCGCTGCGTATTGCTTACGTTTGGCTGTCTAATGAATCTGCATTTGAATGACTTAAATACTAGTGTAAGAGTCATGTTCTTAGAAAGATTCATATCCATTTTTCAGAAGACCCATTTCCTTAAATAGAACAGCACAGTTGAGTTTAGGTTACTTTACTTCAGAATGTCCAACTACTATTTTAAAATAATAATGTCAACCTATGACTATTTTTGTTTTAACATGTGTCAGCATTGAAACAAAGCCACTCTTGATGAAACCCACACTCTGTCACCAAAGGCACAACTGTAGGAAATAAGAAGGAGCATAATAATAACAACAGTGAACCACGGTATCACCAGATTATGTGACACCTCCCTTTCTGCTTAGTTAGTGCAATTTTATGAAAGGCAGAGAGGACTCTTTTTCAAAGTCGTATCTGTATGTATCAGTAGGAACAGAATATCGATGTCTTCAGCAGTTGCTGGGATCTGAGAAGAATCACTGATCTTGCCAGTCCTAGTGATCCTTAGTTAAGGGTGGCTGAAATATCTATGCCTGGTGGTCTGATCGTCCTGGGAAGAGCACCTGTGGTCACATCCAGACCCTGGCTCTTGCTGAAGACTTTACTCACAGTAGTAGGAACTCACATTGAGCTGTTCATGGTTCCTCATAATGTTTAACAGTTATGTCATAAAGGAACAGAGAGAAAGGGCAGACTTGAAAGGCAGCGCAGAGGGGCCATGGAAATAAATCTCCAAGACTGACTTGTCTTTTTCAGTGTGTAATGAAGCCTGTTCATGACTGATACCCTTACCAGGCCATCTCATCCTTTCAGCCTCCTTTCATGCTCCCATCATACAGCATGATACTATCAACACAGGTAAGTCTTAACGCCACACATTTCAGAAAGCCAATGGAGAGAACTACGAATTTCACTGCCAGAAATTCCAAAGTACTGCTCCTATATGTTTAGTTGTGACTGCTAATGTGAGGGATGGACTAAAAAATACTGCATCATAATTAAGAAAGTTCCACAGTCCTGCAAAATTACTATAGGTGACTGCCTAATGATTCTTAATTACTTGCTATGGCTTTACTATAGCCCTGGACCTTTATATTTTTCTCAAATTCTATTGCAGACAATTAGACATTAATTCTGGCCAAAACTTTTCCTTCTTTTAATAGTTTTCAGATGTCCTGCATATAGTGTGGCCCAGATAAAATATGAATGTCTCTTGCCGAAACCGGTTTGGCTCAGTGGATAGAGCGTCGGCCTGCGGACTGAAGGGTCCCAGGTTCGATTCCGGTCAAGGGCATGTACCTGGGTTGTGGGTACATCCCCAGTGGGAGATGTGCGGGAGGCAGCTGATCGATGTTTCTCTCTCATCGATGTTTCTAACTCTCTATCTCTTTCCCTTCCTCTCTGTAAAAAATCAATAAAATATATTTTAAAAAAATAAAAAATAAAATAAAATATGAATGTCTCAGGGATTAAAACTGTTCACAAGACATCAATATAAATGCCTTGTCATAAATGATGAATTCCAGGGAGGAACTCATGCTATTATTGCAAGCGGCTGTGGCTGCTCTCATCTCCCAGTATGACAGTAATCAATCTGAACTCCTACAAATGAAATGTACATTCTTATTCTGATAATGAGGTGACCAGAGAAGTTTTCTAACATCAAAATTCCAATTGGAGCTGGCATATAATAAGTTAAGGTCCACCCTTATAGATGATTCAAGATATCAACATTGGGTATAACAGCTCTTCCAGCTTCAATAAAGCATCTACAAAAGATTCCTGTTTCACTTGTATGCATGCATATAAGCCTAACCAATGGACACAGACACCAGGGAGGTGAGGGCATGAGTGAGGGGGGGTATGGGGGCAGTGGGGAGATAAGGACACATTTGTAATACCTTAATCAATAAAGAAAAAAGAAGATTCTTGTTTAGTATCCTTGATGATGAATCTAAGTAGGACATCATTGATATTGGCCTAAGAAAAAGGCATCAGCCTGTCAGACTGTATTAAAATATTTAAATGAATTAATAGCTATTAATGATCATGTAACCTCTTAATTCAGACCAACCAAAGTCCAAGGCTAATGAGAGCCAAAGAGGTGTTGCATTAGGGCTACAGTCCTTCCCTGCTTACTGTGAGCCCCGAGCTATAGCCTCCTTTAAACTATAATTCTAGTGACTCTGGAGCCTGGTCCTTGGTGCCAGTTGACTTCCTTTAACTCTTTAACCCTAAATAACTATGTTACCCAGGGTCTGTATGACCATTTCCCATTGAACTGGACCTTGCTTCTCACCTCCCTTACTGTTCTTACCCTGGGCTTCCAGGGTTAACTGGACATTTATACCATGGCCAAGTAGAGCCAAATATTTTGAAACCCAGACAAGAAGACTTCCTGACATCCCTCAGGTCTGTCTTCTCTTTGACTACTAAGTCTGACCCAGATGGGAATGGGGGTTCCTCACCCTCCCTCAACACTTGTTTTGATTTAGCAACTCTTCCTAGCTTTTCAAAGGGCCCTGAGTTGGTACTGGCTTTTCTCCCAGGCAAAAGCTTCTATCACAGCATGGTTTTGTCTAACCCGTGTATGAGACCTTGAAGTGCATTACATAACCCAAAGGAAAAGGAATTTTCCAAGTGTCAGCGATCTAGGACATTTCAGATATGCTTACAGGCAAGAGACTACAGAAGGTAACTACTACCATTCTTTTTGCAGGTTCAAGCATGTGGCAAGTTTAAGAAATTATGCCTTTCAAAATCCATTAAATTGTAAATCAGGATTGTTGCAGAAGTCACATTAAATGGCATTGGTTGATCTTTAATCTTTTTATTTTTTTTAATGAGAGAGAAAGAGAGAGAGAGAGAGATCAATTTGTTGTTCCTTTATTTACACATTCATTGGTGGTTTCTTCTAATCTTGGTGCATAGGGATGACACTCTAACTAACTGATCTACCCAAACAAGGACTTTATTTTTCTTTATTATTAAAATATGTGAATTTTGTTTTCAGCTGGTACTAGTATATTGTAATACATCTCAAAAATCTTAGTAATAGCCATTAATGATTCTATTGCAATGAGTGCCAGCTGAGTTTTATTCTAGATGTAGTTCATCAATAATTAGAAAAAAATAATTTCCCCCAAGGATGTTTGCTAAAGTTGAGAGACTATACAACTACAATTGACATTGATGAAACTGTTGTATGAACCTGCAGGATGGCCTTTTCACCAAAAAAACTTCCACTTAATTTTTGAGAAGCCTGGGAAATGATGGCCAATGTAATCGCCAGAAGAGACCAACTGTACAGTCACCAACATATATACCTGGTTATCACCTAAGAAAATTGGAGCTTAAAAGTAGAATCTGTGCTATTATTTTTGTGCCCTACCAGTTCACTACTTTACTTGTATCTTGCAGAAGCATCTATGTTTGAATACATAATTGATGGCTGGGCTCTAGAGGTAGTATAATCTGAAACAGTGGTGTGCAAGTGTTCTGATGCGTGAGAATCACCTAAGGAGTTATTTAAAGAGCAGGTGTCCATGCCCTACTGTGAGAGATTCTGGTTCAGTAGTTTGGGGGCAAGGCTCAGTAATTCTGAATTCAAAATAAGCACCCAGGTGATTTTGATGCTGGTTCCATGTAACACACTTTGAAAACCTGAAGAAAAAGCATGGGTTTTGAAATCAAATAGATTTCATATCCTAATTTAACCATTTATTTGTGTGTAGCTTTAGGCAAGTCATTGCACTCTCTCAGTCCCAGTTTCCTCATCTGTAAAATGAAGCTATACAATAATCATCTTATAGGATTGTTGTAAATACAGTGGTGCCTTGACTTATGAGTTTAATTCGTTCCGTGACGGAGCTCGGAACTCAAATTACTTGTATGTCAAATCAATTTTCACCATTACAATGAATTGAAATGCCATTAATCCATTCCAGACACCCAAAAAACACCGCAATTGTTTTGTTAAATGTTTTTAAATAAGAAAAATGTATTTAAAAATAATGAATATTGTATAAAAACACAATACTGAACAATAGAATGTAGTGCAATAAACTTGTTTTATTAAGTTTAATGTACAGCATTTACCTTGGAGATCAAACGACTTAAAGATGCTGATGGAGTTGGAGGAGAAAGGCTGAACTGAATAACTGAATAACTGAATCTTATTTGCTGATTTTTGCCCTTTTCGCCACTTTCATCTACAGGAGTTTTCGATAAAAACCTGTCCAATGAGATCTGTTTCATCCTCCCTTTCAGAATATTTCTGAAATGAGTTAGGCAAGTGTCATTAAATAGCTCCATCGCACACCCAGTTGCAATTTTTTCTGGGTGTTTCTTTTGAAAAAAGTCTGAAAGTTTCTCCCACATTCCCAACATTTCCTTTATCCCACCATGTCTGACAATGGAATGAATGCCGGTCCTCTTTTTAAAATTTTCGAACCAGCCCCGACTGGCTTTAAACGGCTCGCCCGATGCCTCATCCATTGAAGCGTGTGGGGTCTGCTGCAGCAAATCAGCGTAAATAGCTCGTGTCTTCTCGCAGATTATAGTCTCCGTCACGGTATCTCCTGCGAGCTGCTTCTCCGTTAACCACACCATTAGCAGCTTCTCCATATTTTCATGGATAGATGTCTGCTGTTTAGAAATTATTTTAACGCCCTTGGCTGGAGTTGTAGCCTGTATCGACTCCTTCTGCTTCAGTATGGTGCAGATCGTAGAAGTGCTACGCTCGTACTGCTTCGCCAAGTCGATTACACGCACACCTTGGTCATGTTTTTTGATAATTTATTTCTTTAATTCAATGCACATCATCCACTTCTTCTTCTCAGCACTATCCTTCGCACTTACTTTCTTCAGATCCATGGTTGAAAAAACGAAGTTTTGCAAAATAATTGCAAGCACAAATGCGAGCACAACACTGATGCTTCAACTAAGAGCTAACCGCTTAAAGTGAACGAGTGAGACACGTGATGCTGGGCTGATGTTGTGGCGTTCACTGTGACGTTCGCTGTGCCAACTAGCGGTGGGGTATCTGAAGCTGGCCTGTAACCCGAATTTTAGCTCACAACTCAAAGCAAAAAATCGGCCGAGAGACGGCTCATATCTCGAAAAACTCGTTAGTCGGGACACTCGTAAGTCAAGGCACCACTGTATAGAATGAAATCTGTATAGAAGGTACATGGGACATACATTAAGTGCTGATAAATGTTTGTTTTCTACTTAAGGTTCTTGGTGGGGTACGCCAAAGACTCAATGATAAGATGAGACTATGGGGAAACTCACAGGCATTATTCATACATGACTATGAAATTTATTGCCAAAACTGGGATACTTTTGAAAGTGAAAGGAGGTACTGTTAGTTGCGTAAACCCAGGACTATATAGTCACCTTAATTATTAGTCAGATAAAAGACCACGTAATTGCATGACTTTACCCCAATCTGCTCTCCATTCTTAAAGTTAGAGAGTTGGATGTGGTCTTTGCAGTTGTTTTCTTGGCAAAAGCTTCTCAACCACTGTTAGTAATCTTGCAGTCAGAATCTGCCCTTAATGCATTTTGACTGTCTCTGCAATGCCTAGTATTAATACCATGTAGTGAATATAGTAGGTTCCTCAGAAGATAACTTTGAATGATTAAATGATATAGTTTCTCTGTTAATACAGTTATTCCCCAGGTGGATCAGTTGCTTGGAGCATCATCCTGTGCACCAAATGGTTGTGGGTTTGATTTTAGTCAGGGCATATACTATACTTAGGTTGTGGGTTTGATCCCCAGGAGGCAACCGATCAATGTTTCATTCTCACATCAATGTTTCTCTTTCTCCCTTACTCTCTCTCTAACAAAATAAATAAAATTAAAATCAATAAAAATATTTTTTAAAAAATAAGAAATTACAGCATTTCTCAAAGTGTCACTACAAACCCCTGGGATTGACTGTGAGGTCAAAGCTATTTTATTAATAATACTAAGACATTATTCATTTTTTTTTCATTGTTTTGACATTCACAGTGATAAAAACAATAGCAGGTTAGAAGCCAAGATGGCAGCGGTGGCCAGAGTGTCCTTGAGGCGCCGGTTCCCGGCAGCGGCCCTTGGCGGAGCCTACCTGCAGGCCTGCCGAGGGGCCCAGACAGCTGCTGCCACCACTCCCCGAATCAAGAAATTTGCCATCTACCGATGGGATCCAGAAAAAACTGGAGATAAACCTCATATGCAAACTTATGAAATCGATTTGAATAAATGTGGTCCTATGGTGTTGGATGCTTTAATCAAGATTAAGAATGAAATGGATTCTACCTTGACCTTCCGAAGATCTTGCAGGGAAGGGATCTGTGGCTCCTGTGCAATGAACATCAATGGAGGCAACGCTCTAGCTTGCACCCGGAGGATTGACACCAACCTCAACAAAGTCTCAAAAATCTACCCTCTTCCACATATGTATGTGATAAAGGATCTGGTTCCTGATTTGAGCCACTTCTATGCTCAGTACAAATCCATTGAGCCTTATTTGAAGAAGAAGGATGAATCCCAGGAAGGCAAACAGCAGTATCTGCAGTCCATAGAAGATCGAGATAAACTGGATGGGCTGTACGAGTGCATCCTCTGTGCCTGCTGCAGCACCAGCTGCCCCAGCTACTGGTGGAACGGAGACAGATACTTGGGACCTGCGGTGCTCATGCAGGCCTATCGCTGGATGATCGACTCCAGAGACGAGTTCACGGAGGAGCGCCTGGCCAAGCTGCAGGACCCCTTCTCTCTCTACCGCTGCCGCACCGTCATGAACTGTACAAGGACCTGTCCCAAGGGGCTGAATCCAGGGAAAGCTATTGCTGAAATCAAGAAAATGATGGTAACCTACAAGAAAAAGAAAGCTTCCGCTTAACTCTTCTCATGCTAACCATGACCTGTAACCAGCTCAGCTGGACATAATTTATATCTGATTCGAGTTTCCATGATTACAGCATGTAAAATAAAGTTTTAAGAAAAAAATAAATGTTATTCTACTTTATTAACAACAACAACAACAAAAACAACCTATGGCAGGTAAAAATTCTGGTGCCTTAGCAGAATCAAGCCAGTGGCACTAAACTATGCTGCTAGTCATTAATTACATTCTTCACCCCCATTCATGTCCATTAATAAAAGGAAAGAAAAAGCCAGTTTTACTTCCGAATACCCTTGATGAAGCAGTATAAATGACCAACTTCATTAAATTTTGACGACCCTTGAGTACTTGTCTTTCAGTATTTTGTGTGACAAAATGGGAAGCATACAAAAAGCATAGCTGTGTACCAAAGTAGGGGGATTATCTCGAGGAAAAGCACTTATGCAATTATTTGAGTTGTAATAATGGAACATTTCACATGAAAAACTGACTGATGGGTAAAACGTAGTTATTCAGAATTGGGAATTTGGCAGATACTTCCTCAAAAATAAAGTGAACTTACCACGTCAAGGAAAACAATGGATCACATTTCTTGCCAATGGTAAAATTTGAGCTTTCAAGAGAAAATTAGAATTTTAGAAAGCCATCAGGAATTTGACAAGTTCTCACTACTTAAAGGTTTTTCTGTGGAAATTGATAGTGATATTAGTGAGTATTATTTTGTGATATAACATAATAAAATAGGTCAACATTTAAAAGATTTGCATAACTCAGTGAATTCTATTTTCCAAATAATTAATGCATGATGTTACATAATCCTGAATACATAAGTGATCCATTCAAAGTGTGGATTAGATCAATAGTTCATAATACTGTATATCATATTTGAAAACTGCTAAGAGAGTAGATCTTAAAAGTTCTTATCACAAGAAAAAAATTATGTTACTATGTATAGTGTATATGATAACTAAATTTATTGTGGTGGCCATTTCACAATACATACAAATACTGAATGACTATTTTGTACACCTGAAACTAATATAATGTTGTATGTCAATTATACCTCAATTTTTTAAAAAGTGTAGGACAGTCCAATAGACTTTAATGTAACAAAGAAGGAAAAGTTTATTAATGTGGTTTCAGAATTTATATTGTAACTAACCTTTAAGAAGCTATGGCTTTGTTGAGTTTTAATGTAGTCAGAGAATATTCACAATTATCTGGAGAGGTTATTAAAAAACTCCTCCATTTTTCAACTATATATCTATGTAAGACCAGATTTTCTTTATATATTTCAACCCAAAAAACATTTTGCAACAGATTAAATACAAAAGGAAATATGAGAATTCGTTTGTATTTAATTAAGCCAAACATTAAAGGGATTTACAAAATTGTAAAGCAATGTCATTTTCCACACTAAATCTGGAAAATATAGTTAATTTCCAGAAAAAGTATTTATAACTGCCATTTTAAATTAATATGTTTCAATTTTTTCAGAAGTAATTTAGAATACATAGACAAATACCAGTATAATATGTTACATAAATATCAATATAAATAAGAAAATATTTTTGGATTCTTCAGTAAATTTTAAGATATAAATTTCCAGATTTATGGTATATTAATAAAATGGAGTTCTATGCAACAGGGAAATTTATAAGTACTTACTGGAATTCTCTCTATTATATATTGTTAAGTGAATAAACTGAGTTGCATTATAATATGTATAGTAGGCTTCCATTTGTATAAAAATGGAGGGAAATAAAAATGAAATAAAAATATATATATATCCATCCATATATATACTAGAGGCCCAGTGCATGACATTCTTGCACTGTGGGGGAGGGGGGGACTGCTGCGGAGGCAGGAGAGGCTCCCGCCTCCCCTGCTGCGCTTGCCAGCCTTGAGCCTGGCTCCTGGCTGAGCAGCGCTCCCCCTGTGGGAGCACATTGACCACAAACCACCAGAGGCAGCTCTTGCGTTGAGCATCTGCCCCCTGGTGGTCAGTGCGTGTCATAGGGACCAGTCATTCTGCCATTCGGTCAATTTGCATATTAGCCTTTTATTATAAAGGATATACACATACATATATACATTATTACTTATGAGTATAAATTTCTTACATATCCTAAACTGTGGTTATATCTGGGAAAGTGGCCTGGGGTGTGAGGAGATGGGAGAATAGCTTTTCATGGTATGTCCTTTTGTATATAAAATTTTTTTACAATAGACTTTTGCAATTGAGAACACTATTTCATAATTTAAAAACAGAAACCATACAAAGAAGTGAAAAATTGTCCAATATTAGATAAAAATACTCAGTAGGACAGAATTGGTAATAGGCCTTGGGCATTCCTAACATTGAGTTTGTGCTAACTTTGGTTCATTAGATATTCAAAGAAATACCTTCTTTTGTGTTCACAGTCTCAAATTTTAACTTCAGCCATTGCAAATAAGTACTTTTTGTCCTGCTTCCTATCTTTCTGCAAATATTTATTTTTCATTAATGTTAAGCAATTCTACTGGCAGTGCTTATTTCTGTTAAAGTGGAATGGCAAAATTTTACAGACAGGAAATGTCTTTTCTTGCTAAGATTCAGTTATTGGAAGAGGGAAAGACAGACAAGTAGAACATGAAGGACAGAAAAGATAAGAATCCTGGCAGAAATTACCAAGAAAAATAAGGGAACGGATTAAGGTGGGAAGGGTTATAATGGGAGAGAGGAATAAGGCCAGAGAAGGTGATGGAGGAGAAAGAGTTAAGAACAGCCTGGAAAGAAACCAGGAGAGGAGGAGGCAGAATTAGTACAAGGTCAGAGAGCAAGCACTTAGAGATAAGTAGAAAAGGGAAAGAAAAATATAAATCGAAACAAGGGCAAACTGAGTTGAAAACAAAAAAGCAGTTTATTGAAGAGAAATGGCCCCCTCAGCAAGTAACTGAGGGGGGGCTCAGTTTGGCTCCAAGAGAAATGGGAGTGAAAATCACTAGACAGATATCCAGCAGAAACTGAGAAATTGAATAGGACGTGACACTTGACAAGAGGGGATCCGAAGTATTTTGATTGAATAAATGGGATTCTTTTATTTAAGATAGAAATGCTGGGTAGATAGTTTCCAGGCACAAATAATGGGCATGTTCACTTTCTCTGTTCTATCTGGAAATCTGAAAGCATAGGGAAGGCGACCTTGGGGTAAAAAGGCAGAAAGGGAGAAACTTCTGTGATCCCTTATCCTGTGAAGAGGAGAAAGAGAGCTGGTGCTGAAAGAGTCCTTTATCCACTGGCTGCGCAGCTGGCTTCTGAGTCTGTCTCTCCAGCTGAGCATCGCCAGTCACTTCTGACCCAGACAGTCCCTGACAAACAGCGTTCCGCCCACCAGCCTCAGGCTGTGGCCAAAGGCTGTGGGAGGTGCGGGGTAAGCAGAACCACACCCTCTAGACTAGAATATTAGGGAAATGGAAATTTTGAGAGAGAAGGGAAAGAGGGGATTGGCGTAGCAAAAGTGAAACTTCCACAATAGAAAAAAGTTTGGGTACAGAAATTGGGGAACAGGTAGAAAGAGGAGCACTTAAGAAAGTACAGAATCACTCAACTGCATTTTGACTTATTCATTTTAATGAGTGTTATTATTCTGTGATGCTAAGAATTTGGGGGTTCTAGGTCATCATTTTGTTAGCGTTGTTATCACGTCCTGGAGCCTAGATCCTCTGATTTGATCTCTTAAGGCTGAGCTTTGGTCGCTATTGTCTCCTCTTTGCAAACCCCTGGTTGTGTCAAAGGGAGTTAGACAGCAAGTTACCCAAAGCACTGAAAGAACTAGCTGCACAGGAATAATTTGCTGATGTGCCGGTGTAATATTTTATTAGCCTACAGTAGATATCAGGATGAACATCTATAAAAAACAAGGCTGAGTCCATTTAGTTACATTCTTGTCCTTAGGAGCAGTTACCTCCTGTCTGTATGCTATCAGTCTATAGAGGAACATTAATGTAATAGTCCTAATATTGGGCCGATCTTCACCATGAAGCAAGTGTTCTCAAGTGATAAGAAAACTGAGCAAAAGGTTAAAAGATTACAATACAAGTAAATTATGCAGAAACATCTGGGGTGAGTTAGTCAATGTAGTTGCCAGTTTATTCCTTGAAGCACAAGAATATTTTTATTGTAGTTGTTTTATGTGGAAATCACATTAAACAACATAATTCATTCTTCTCCTTCTTAAAGAGTGTATTCTGGTTGTATTTTTTTGCCTTTCCTTTATTACTCAGTATTAATTATTGTTAAATTAAGTTATTTTCCTTCATAGCTATATAGTATGATCTGGACCCCATAAAAGGGTATAAACATTTTTGCCCCTATATTTGATCTCTAGATCAACTGGGTGTTTCAGGGT
The DNA here is from genome assembly GCF_028538775.1 of Myotis yumanensis. Classification (NCBI taxonomy): domain Eukaryota; kingdom Metazoa; phylum Chordata; class Mammalia; order Chiroptera; family Vespertilionidae; genus Myotis; species Myotis yumanensis. Next base: position 187,474,725 of record NW_027223752.1, read on the forward strand.
TTTCTCTTGAATCTCCTCTTTTAAGCTTTCTGTCCCTCTCCTTGGTGCCAGGCTGTCAGCAGCTGCTCCCCCCACCCCCCAAACTTGCTATCTCTAATGTACGAAGGCCTTGGAAGTCAAATAGCTATGTGTGCGAAAATGATGGATAAGGTGCCAGGAAAGAGGCCCTGTATCAATGCAGGAGCGAAACATCTGCCCTTCAGTGGGTCACATTTGTTGGCCTATTGGTTTTAGTGTGTGAACTTTATGGCATCATTTGCATGCTTATAGTTATTTCTGTTTTATTTTCTATTTAATCTGTGATCTTGTTAACAGAGACGACCAGGTGAATTGAGGGAAAATGAAATACTTGGAACATATATTGAGGAAATCCTAGCCAGTTGTTAAAGCTTATGGAGCACAAATTTGACAGTGAAAATAATGTTTATGGAAACAGAGGGCAGATTACCCCCTAAACAAATCAAGACACACTTACTACTCTCAAAACTCAAATTCATGGTCATTTTACAAAATACCAGAAACAAAGAGAAAGGAAACAAAATAAATACCTTAAAAAGATTACCAAATATACCCACTATTAATATTAAGATATTTCAGGAACCACCATTTAAATAACTGCTAGTTTACTTATCATGGATGCCTTCATACAGGAATGTATTCCTTCACAGCATCCAAATGGACGGAGAGAATTGCTGTTATAGAATGTATATGCTTCAGGGAAATCTGCTCACTAGTGATCTTCCTCAGATCCTTGAGAAAAAAACACAATTTTTATTCATCTGCTTCTGAAGTACATAAAAAATAGCAAGGAATTTAAAATCAGATTAGATCACTTATCACATTTATTAGAATTTATTAATTCTAGTTAAATGAGTTTCTATGAGAGGAGAAACTTCCATTTGAAACTTTAAAATAGGGGGATGAAGGCCAGAGCTGGGGGGAGGGGGCATCTGGGAGAGGTCAATGGGGGGAAAGGGAAGGATATATGTAATACTTTCAACAATAAAGATTTAAGAAAATATAAAGTGAGGCATACTTCTCCCAGAGATTTGGGGTATCTGTGAGAGAGTGTAAATACAATAAGTTAAAGGAACAGAACTCATCTGTGGGACATTTTAGTCATCTCAGATGTGCCAATAGCAGGCTTTCTGACCTTGGGCTAGTCACTAGCTTGTCTAAGCCTCGGTTTCCTCACTGGTGAGATGAAATGGTTGCATGAGGAGATCTCGGAGAACCACGGGATGCCACACTTGGAAGGAATCTTGAAAGAGTCAGCATTAGAATGTTGATTCATCCAAAAAGCCAAACCAAGGATATGCTTCAGTTAAAACACTGGCCCAACTACCTATAGAAGGAAAAAAAACAATACTTTCTCACTTTCATTATCACAGCTGCTGGTTTCATTTCTGTGTAGGAACCCCCTGCTGTGACGTACAGGAAGGATGCTTGAAATAGAAGGGAAAGCAGAAACTCCAGGCAATATAGGAAACACCAAGTGAACCTCTATGCCTGCAAGGGGGCCCTGGCTATTTATTGTTCTGGGTAATTTGGAAGGAAAGTTATTTAACCATATCCACTTCCTCAAATCATACCTTGCTTAAGTGATTGGTCTACCTACAGGATATTGAACATGCTGGTCTAAATTTCAACATAAAACTTCCCTAAGAATTTTCTTAGAATAGAAATAAATGTTGTCACCTACTGTCAGAGGTCAGTTGGAATTTTGTGTTATAAATGTACCAGCTAAACAAAAACAGTTGGAGGAGGGGGGAGGAGGCATCAAGTAGAAAAGCTCTTCAACAGGATTGTAATAGAGATAACTTGCAAAGAGAATAGCTTCACGGAGATTTATGAGTGGCTAGTTCAAGCCCATCCAAAGTACCATTTTATTTTGCCACTTATGTAGTTGGTATTGGTAGGAACATGCTGCTCCAGATTCATCATTTCTCTGCTTGGTTGCTTATGCTCCAAGCTATTTTTAGTAGCCCTGGCCATCTTTAAGGCTGGGTCTAGAATAGCATTTTTAGATCTTTTTCTTTTTTACAACTCCCAATAGAAATACATGTTAAACCATGAACTCGTACTCACATATGTGAATATATGCATGTATGTACATAAGTAAATATACCCAAAAAGAGTCTCAGGAAATAATACACTCACCATATGGGCTCTGAGACTTTCTATTTTAGTCTGTGCTGCTTTATTTGTTGAAATGCCATGGCAACCCACTTTATTGACTATGCTATCACAGCCCACAGTTGGAAAAACACTGTTCTAAATTAATAATAATGATGGTGATATATATTATAATATGGCATGATATCCTATATAATAAAAGCATAGTATGCAAATTGTCCCCTCAACCAGGAGTTCGTCCAGAGGGTGAGGCCAGCTGGGAGTAGGGAGGGAGGCCCTGGTCGGCAGCCGGCAGCTGCTAGGGACCCTACCATTGCACGAATTTCATGCACTGGGCCTCTAGTTAATACAATACAAGCATCAACCAACAGAACCCTGAGCATTATTTAACGTAGACTAGGAAAGGTATGAAGGAATTCTCTTACAGTCCAGGGGAATTTTCTGAGATAACAGTTGACAACCACTTTAGAGACTCTTTGTCCTCATTTCACCTGTGTTTCTGACTCATCTAAATAGTGTTGCCTTAGATGTTTGAAAGATACGCTTCTACATGAATTCTGACCTTAACTGGATCTGGGAGTTAGAAGAAAATTCAATTGTATAACACACCATTATTTTATGAATTAAGAAGGAAAAAAATGCTGTCAGTTTTAATTGTAAAATGCCATCAATTACATGACATATCTCCATTTTAGAGATGCTAAAATATGGAGGGAAAAAAAGCATTTTAAAATCAACACTGGGCTAATCATTCCCTGGGAGGACTCAGGGCTTCTTGGTCCTCTGCTCTTCCCTTGATAGAACCAACAGGGGTTTTCTTATGCATGGGGAAGATGAGCAGGATTGTGTTTTACTTAATTGTATGCAATTTCATAGAATTATGAAGTTGAAAGGCATCCTTAGTGATAATGTAGATTATACCTCCTAATGTTAGAGTTGAAGAATCTGACACTGAGGAAAGTGACGTAACTTGCCCCAGATAACATACCAAAACAAGACAAAAATAGGTGAAAAACAAACAAACAAAAGATCTAGGTCATTGTTAGTCTGGAAAGGAGAAATCCTAGCACAGAGAAAATCAAGGCTGGAACCAAAAACTTCCAGTCTGTTTATTCTACCTCCTCAGTTCTTAATATGGGATTGGTCATATCAAAACAAGGGACCATAGGCCCCTTCTATCTTATGGATCCAGTATCTCCATTCTGTGGGCCGAGATAAATTATTGCCAGACACTGTCTTCTTCAAACATATTTTTAGTCAAGGTATTTGCCCTTTTCAAGAACTCAAGAGCTACGTTGGTTTCCATCTAATTATTTTCTGTCAGACCATCAGAATCTTCCACTATCAACTTAATTTGCTTATTTATAATTATATCCCACCCATTTCCCATAAGGATATACATATATTTAGTTAATCCTCATCCAAGGATATTTTTCTATTGATTTTTAGAGAGAGTGGAAGGGAGGGAGGGAAAAAGAGAGAGAAACAGCCACATGAGACACATCAATTGGTTGCCTCCTGCACACACCCCAACCAGGGCTGAGGATCAAACCCGCAACCCTTTGGTGCACAGGCCAATGCTCTAGCCACTGAGTCACACTGGTCAGGGCCCATAGAATATTTTTATCAGCCTTTCTACCTACCTAACTTAATCCAGTCATACTGTCCTCATTCTCATTGATTCTTGTGATTCTTTTTTTTTTTAATACATTTTATTTACCTTTTACAGAGAGGAAGGGAGAGAGACAGAGAGCTAGAAACATCGATGAGAGAGAAACATCGATCAGCTGCCTCCTGCACATCTCCTACTGTGGATGTGCCTGCAACCAAGGTATATGCCCTTGACCGGAATCGAACCCGGGACCCTTCAGTCCGCAGGCCGACGCTCTATCCACTGAGCCAAACCAGTTTCAGCGATTCTTGTGATTCTTGACCAAGTCCCAATCTGTTGTTAAGTAAATTCCCCTGACATCATCTATGTGTGGTGTGAGGCTTCCCACTTCCATTGCTTTACAAATATTCCTCATGCCAATTCCTGTCCATCTTTTCTTTTTAATCCAACATTTATATCCCCCTGGAAACACTCTTTAATTAATGTTGTTTTGCCGGGGCTGACCAGCGGTGGACCCTGAGTGAGGGATGAATGGATTCCTCCGACACAATGTTTGCTGTGAAAGAGAGGACTAAGGGGCTGCCTGGCTAAAGGAACCAGACAGCTTCAATTGCCTGCCTCTTTAGGTTTTATTGTAGCAGTGTTTGAGGTAAAGTTTATCTTTTAGATACAATCAGTAGGGTAAGTAATATTGGGAGGACACATGTGTCTGCAATGTCCTTTAAGCAAGGACACAAAGATTAAGCATAAGGATTCCAGTAAACACCCAGGGGGCTGCACATGCAGAATTATTTGGAAAGGCCAAGGAATAATTAGGGGCACTGCCTTCGGCATTCCCCTAATTTGGAATTCTGATAAACAGGGCAGGTGGCCTTCTGTACACTTTCCTTTTTTCAGAATGTCCTTCTTACAAACTTTCCAACCAAGTCTCGTGTGCTCCCCAACATTGTTTTGTGCTCTCTGTGTACATTCCTTTCAGTTTTACTCAGCAATTTACTTGAAAATTCTTTCTAGCTTATCTCAACTTTTACATGTGTTCCTTTAAGGTTACCACTTTTACACTTCCCATGACTTTGAAGGTGATGCTCCTTCTGAAAAGTTCCCTGATTCATATGGCCCTGTCCTTAAGGAGCTAACCATTTAGAAGGAAGGAATAATCAAGTTCACACACACACTCCTCACTGAGACACAGGAAGGGACACAAACACAATAGTAAAGCTTTCTGAATGCTGATTCATGAAGGATTAGTTCATCACCTGACAAACAGCCAAAGATATGGAATATTTGACTAAATGAGAAAGTTTGACCTACTGTCCCAACACTCACTATCTGCATGTTAACACTTACCCCATACTTAACTATTTCCAGTGACCCAAGGATGGTCTGTCACACCACTGTGCCTACATTTATAACCTTCTTAGCCTAGAGAACCCCTCACCACTTTCTTCACCTGGGTTGCATACGTCCTTTCTGAAATCTCTCAAGAGAAGTTATTTTTTACCACACTTTGTCCATGTGCCCCTTCATTGTGCATCCATGGAGCCATGGAGTCTGAATGGCTATGGCCATCATAGTACCACTGTATCATAATTATCTGCTCACATGTTTCCATTCTCAACTAGCCTGAGAGGTGCCAAGGCTCCTCTTTGAATCTTTAGCATCTATAATGGCGCTGACAACTATAATTTGTGATCAATTCATACTGTTTCAGGAAAACAAGAAGCAAATACATTTGAAAGAATTGGTATATATCCACCATGGGAGGGAATGGCACTTTCTGGGGTTAGAGAAACAGAGCCACAGTTAGTTCTTCTAGTTAGAAGTTATTCTTAGAGGCAGGTTGCTCTTTAGAGTTGTCTTTGGTGTGGAATAAGTCACATAAGTTAGTTAGCAATATGCTAGAGAAAAATATCATCTTCTAAAAGTTAGAGCCAGCTGGACTTCTGTTCAATGACTCATCAGGCACCTTTGAAATGTTGTTTCTCTCTTTATGCTGCAGCATAATATCGCCTAGGTTGACAACATAACTCTTGTTATGTTGATTTGCTTGTTTTCTCTTGAATTGTCCTTTTCTTTACTCTTTAAGTCTAGTTATAAGCATATTTGCTTTAACAGAGTTCTATTAATTCATTTCATTTCCCTTATTCTCTGCTATCATCCCCACCCCACTTACAATGTTTTCAGAGCAAGGGAAGGGATCCTCATAAAAAAGAACAAGGTAATTAAAGTTTATATATATATATATATATATATATATATATATATAATCGATTTCAGAGAGGATGGGAGAGGGAGAGAGAGATAGAAACATCAATGATGAGGGACAATCATTGATTGGCTGCCTCCTGTACGCCCCACACTGGTGATCAAGCCCAGAACTCGGGCCGAAGTTTATTTTCAAATTCTCAGTGATCGACTTGAATATGAATCAATTGGCTTTCTGTGATTCATAATCTGAGAGGTATTCCTTTTACCTTGAACCACACAAGAAGGACATCTCTGGAGAAACCATTGATATTTTATAGCTTTGCTAGATGTTAGGAAGTTTGGTTCAGAGGAAATGTAATAGAGCCACATAACATCTGTGGAATGCCACATGCATTGTAAGGATGATGCAAAGGACACCTGAGTTACACAAAGCTTGATTTCACCTCCTCTGCCATTTGCCACCTGGGCATTATTGGGCAAATTACTTCCGTGTTTCCCTTTCCTCATCTGTAAAATGGGATTTAAAACACTTGCCCCATAGAGTTGTTACGAAACATGTATGTGAAATAGTATATGTAAAGGCTCGGGTATACTTAATGTCAGGTACATATTAAATCTTCAAAATGTTGGTTATTACTAGTCTCACTTCCAGGCTATTTTATAAAATTGTTACTTTATTAAATATTTTTTGTTAGTAGCTCCCATTAGTCAAAGATTTAAATTTGTAAAACACAGTCAATAGCCTCTGGGGCTTTGGCACCAGCACTAACATTGTAAATCTAAGATTTCTTATGTAACTTATTCTGTTTTGTTTATTATTTGTGACTTGCTGCTGGCTCACTCTGTGCCGAGCACAAGCATTATCACACAGTTGAATCACACGTGGACCCAGCATAATATTACTGATATGCAGCAGAGTCCCTTGTATGCAGAGTCCTTGATAACGCTCTCTGGTGGTTTCTTTTGGCTGAACCAATTACTGTGGGAAATTTCATTGATACAGGAAAGCCTGACCTGGGGTGACAGCATTATAAAATGACTTACAAATCCCTTAAAGAGCAGTTTCCAAATTATTTTGTTCAGGATATATAGAAAGACAGTGTGGGGTAAGTCAGCGTAAAACAAGAAGAATTTGTTCCAAAAATATAGTCATGCCTATGTAGACCGTGAAGGATTACCGCAAGGTTCTGTTTATAGATCAAGGTTGTGGGGCACAATCTGTAGGCAGCAAGTCTATTTAAGAGAATGTGGCATTTTAGAAAGTTGTTCACAGTCTAGTTTTTAGTGAAAAGACAAATGCTGAAATGCAGAAAATCTAGATATGTAAATATTAAAATGCAAAAAGGACATGGTGGTTTTTTTTAATTTACATGTCTTTTTAATTTTTAAACAAGCATATACATATTATGAAATAAGATATAGGTCACATAAAAAAGAAAGTGAATGTTGTTCAAAATTTATCTGCATGAAGTTCAAGGACTTCAAAAACAGTTCATATCAACTGGGAACAATCATTTAAGTACTGATATAACAGTGAAAGGAAAAGCTTGCAGGAATACTCAACAACACCCATGAATACAAGATAGATGTCTACATTTGTTCCTATTCATAAGGGTAAAACACCTTCCACAAAATATTTTCAAAGGCACTTTTGCCAGGATCATTAAGACCAACATGCATCCTGCTATATTTCAGAAAAAACAGTTATTGGAAACTGTGTTACTTAATTAGAAAAATTATGATCCTACCATAAAAAAAGAAGAGTCTTCCTGTCATTGCAAGGGAGTAATTCAGAAGCCTCTTGGTAAAGAATGGGTTCATTCTACTAGTAATAAGCTTGAAGAGCTTATTCTAAAGCCAGAGGATTAAAAACTGAACAAACAAATAGAATTTTGCCAAAAAAAAATTCATAAAAAAATATTATTGGCCATACGAAGAAGAGACTTTCAAAGAAAGAGTAAGGTTGACTTGCCTTCCAAAGTTAAAATCTTAGTAGACTGCACAAAATAAAAAAAATGCAAAGAATTGCTGTGTAATTGCTTACCATCAAAGAACAAAGCATGCTAAATGTCAGGCTACAGAATCTTACAGAACTCAACTTTTTCCTAAACCAAGAAGGATAAAGGCAGTCATAAAATAAAGAATGCTTTGTGTGTTTTTTTATTTTGATTTAGATTAAGACAGCAAGATAAAACTGGAAACAATCATTTAAGTACTGATATATCAGTACTTTACTGATATAACATTTCTTTACTAAATGATATCTCATTTCTTTACTAAAATGAAGCTAAACAATTTTGAAGGTGAACTCTGTTGGCAAGAAGCCATTAGACACTGAACTTCCATTAGACCTCTGTTAAAGTAGAACTCCACGTTAGAAGAGGAAAACCTAGATGTATCCACTTTGAGAGAAATATCTATAATTCCACACCTGCTAGTGGGTGAGCCTCACCCTCTTGTCCATTAAAAGCTTATGATGGTTGAGGGCAAGCGGGTCTGAGGGAGAGGAAAGATACATGTATGGCAGGGAAATAAGGTATGATGCTGGTTTGTTCATTTTTGTATGGAGGTTTCTTTCATATCCGAGTCTTTCATGCTTGAGAAAGTAGAGCATAGGTTACTTATATACTTCTTCATTCTAATGTTTTGTGATTAGCCTCTACTTTTTCCTGGCACTCTAAATACTGCTTATCTTGAATGACAAATTATGTGTTCTGTGAGTCATTGATCTTTCTTCGTTATTAATGCTTTTTGATCAGAAATCCCTGGATAAGTGGACCCCTCCAATAGTCCAAACAGAGACAGGCAGTGATATTTCTAGTCTTTCATTTGTGGAGTTTTCAGCAGTGGGATACAAGGGAAATTTCAAGTTGTTAAATACATTTTTAGTTGAATAAAGGATTATTTCTACCACTATAGTATTACCACCTGACAGAGCGAAGGAGAATAAAGTGAAGCTATATATCAGGTTTATTACACGTTGCAAAGAATTTATTAGGGGAGGCCCAATAGGGAAGTAGATTGTCGGTCAGTTTGTGCTTATAATATCAGTAACTTTAGTGATAACAGGAAGTGTTGTTTCTCTCCGTGTATCCTTTGTTTTAATAATTCCATAATGAGAAATTTTACTGATATAAAGTGTTTTCCAAATATTTTTAAACCAAGCACTATTCTATTTCCTGCCCAGAAACATGGTAATTTGGTCATTATTAAATCTGTAACTGTTTGATTTTTGTTTTATGGATAGATTCTGGCTTGTTCATTCAAAAAATTTATTGAGCATCTGTTATTTGTCAGGTAGTAGGGAATTCTTATCTCCAGGCATTTACAATTTAGTGGAGGAAACAGACAAGAGACAATAAAAATTCAATGTGATAAATGTGAACTTTAGGCATAAGAACAATGTGCTGCAATAAATTTGGTAATTTATTTACTGTGTTTTCTAAAACATATAAGGTCATACTAAACTCAGTGCCAGCTAGATCTGGGGGCTCAAACAATGTTATCAGAACCAGGGTGTCTTTCTCTCTCTCTCTGTCTTTCATCATTGATTTTGTTTTATTTTTGTTTTGTTTTGTTGTTTTGTGGTAGTGTCAATCTTAGGCAGCAGATTAGCTCTAACAGCTCCAGGCTTACTCCCACCAAAACCAAAACCCCACCCCATTAGTTCCAGCTAAAGTCCCAGAGTTGGCTATGATCAACTCTTCTTGAGTCACATGTCCACTTCCAGTGCAAGCGCTGGGGTCCTGTGATACTCCACTCTCATTGGCTACCAGATCATATGGACTGAGTTAGGGATGGGTGAGTCTCCAAGGAAAAATCAGGGTGCTCTTTGCTGGAGAAGCAGCAGATGTCCCCTGTAAATGATCATCAGTATATTAAACCGCATGGGCTCTCTGAAGCATTAGATTTAATAACTCTCTATGCTGTATCAATTTCTACTGTAGACCAAATATATCTATGCCTGTAGTCAGATATAATCTGCAAGGAGAAGTCTATGCTAAGTTTAGGCTAAGTGAACACATAGAATCACTTCCTAAAACAGAGGTCTGCTGAAGAGCTGAGCAACATTCAAATGTACCCCTGAGAAGCCCGAAGCATGAAGAGGCAAGGTGGAAAACAAGAAAGTAAAGATGGAATAAAAAAGAAAAGGAAGGAAAACAATGTAAACATAAAAGAAACATGTGGAATATACTCCCAAATCCTTCAATCCATTGCTCTTTAGGAGATTTGTCCCACTAGCCAGAGAGATAATGTAGATCAAATAGGCTGCAATGACCAAGTAACTTGAAATTCTAAATGAAAAGAAATGTTTTTCTCTTCTATTTTTATCTCAGATAACTGAACAAAAGCAAAAATCAAACAAATAAAAAATCTTGAAATTAATCCTTTCTTTTTGGAGAAGGTATTTGTTTTATTTTCCACAATGCTGCTTGAATGATGCTTTAAAGTGGCAGGTCAGTTATATAAGCAGGAAATAAGTTATCAGTAAACACATAACTGTGTTTTTCCACAGGACCAAGATGTTCTAATGGTTTCCCAGTAAATAAGTTTACTTTATTAAAGATCTGTTTTCATAAGCCAGAGGTTATTAGTGGTCATTGCTACCATGAGTATGTCATAAATAAACCGAAAAATAAGTACATTGAACAAACACTGTCATAAAAATCCAGGCCTAGGAATAGTCATATATCAAAAAATCAGGCATAATACTTATCATCTTTTATATGTTCACAAATATTCCTAATCTAGAGACCACCCAATGATTATATTAAATTAGTTGTCACCCTCAACCCAGTTGTACTTCACAGAATTTTGTGTTATAACATTGATGATGTTGCATTTTTATAAAATTTGTTATGCCCCCCTTTTTGTGGAAAACAATTTATAACAGGTGTCACTTGCCTTTTTGCATGTTTGCCTCTTTACCTGTCCTGAGAGCTCTCAAGGACAAGGACCAGATCTTTATTTATTTTTTTATCTTTAGACACCGTGATTGACACCTACAAAAATACTAAATAAATGCTGAGTGAAATAAAGAATGAGTAGGTGAATTAATGGACTCTTCTGTATAAATGAATTCCTAAACTCTTTTTTTAAATTTATTGTCTGTATTAGCTTAATGTTTTAGGTGCCTCAAAGCTCAATTCTACATAAATTAGCCAGCTTCCAAGAGTGGCAAATGACGTTTGAGGCCTTGGCCAGGTCTGCTGCTGGAGTAGAGGCAGGGTGGGCAGTGTCTAGTTAACTCTCAGGACAGACGGGCAGTTGCCTTTTTGTATTGAGTGAAGGAGACACTCCTAGTGAAAAAGCTCCAGCTATGTTTACCACTGAAATGAGGCATATGTGGGTATGTTTGGCAAATTCTTGAGTCTGCTCCACAGAAGATTTTTGGATTAGGAGGTGGCTGTGCTTTACCAATGCTCCATCTCTCCCTTGTCTTCCCAGCCAACCCCAGGCTCCAGATGGCTCTGAGGTCTGCATTTGGGTGGGAATGGGATGAAGCACTTTGGCTGTAGATCCAAATTGAATTCTTCAACCCAAAATTTACCAGAGTTTGCAGGCATCTTGGGCAGTTGCCCAGTTGATCATCAATGAACTATCAGTTCCTAGAGTTTATACTCTCTCCATTGGAATCTGGAGGTGACTCAGGGTGGATCATAACCTCCTCTCTCCTGTAATACAGGGGCTGCTCTGACACTGTCAAGGCCCAGGGAGTCAGTGGGCTGTGCCCAACAGGGTCGTGGCAGAGGAGAGCCATGTGCCCTAGAAAAGCCAGCAAGGTGGCCTGATGGAGCGCCGGTGAAGCACACCAGGAATGGCAGACCAATAGAAGCTCAAGGCTGATGGAGGGCTACAGTGCCCGGCAGGAAACTACTCAGGGGATACAGGCTGGTGGCTTCCAGACATGTTTGGGGATGGGGAAGCTTTACATGGTTATTGAGGACCTACCTCATGTGGGTGAAGGCAATGAATATTAAATTATTGTTTTAGGTGATCTCATTCATATTCACAAACTGCTGGGAAAATTACCTTCATTTTACTCTCAATCTGAACACTCATTCATCAGAGCAGCTTGTCCAAAATGGGCAATTATAGCAGGGATCTGAGCTGATTAATTCCCTTAAAGTGCTGGCCACTTCAAACATTGCTGTGTGAAGAAGTATCCATTGAAATAAGAAAGCCACTATTGTTATGAAGTGTTAAAGTGTTAGGGAATTTTTTAAAATTATTTTTTATTCATTTCTGTGTGCCCTGACTTTGGAATATAGTGAAAAATAAGGCTGCAAACTAGAAATGACAGTTTATTCCTTAAAAAAAATTTTTGAAGCTAATATTTTCTAAAGTTGATTCTCTATGTCCTAAAGAATTATCTTTGCTGCCACCTCAAAACTGCCTTTCAGATCAAAACTATTTGGTCTCAAAGTGAACTTATTTCACCTAAATTATTATTTCAAAAGACAATGCAAAATCTTCATACAGTTTACATTTGAAAGCTGTTCCAGCAAATAGATGAGACTCCATTAATTTTTAAAATTTGAATCTTACTTGGTATATATATATATATATATATATATATATATATATATATATATATCACACTTTATTTTGCTATAAAATGCATCTTTTTAACTACAAATATTATGGTTATAACTTTATTTTTTTATTTATTGGGGTGACATTGGTTTGCAAAACCATACAGGTTTTAAGTGTACAACTCAATAAAACATCACCTGCACACTGCATCGTGCACCATGGCCCCAAGCAAAGTCTCTTCCCATCCCCATTTCCACCCCCCACCCTTAACCATTTCCACCTCACCCCTTTCCCTCTGGCTATCACCACACTGTTGTCTGTGTCTGTGTGTTATGTGTGTATGTTTTTGGTTAATCCCTTCACCTTCTTTCATCCAGTCCCCTAACACTCTCCGCTCTGACTGCTGTCTGTCTGTTGGAATTGCCTTTTGACCCAGTGATCCCATTTCTGAGAATATATCCTAAGAAACCAGAAACACTAATTCCAAAGAATATATGCACCCCTGCATTCATTGCAGCATTATTTACAATAGCCACGATCTGGAAACAGCCCAAGTGCCCATCAATAGATGAGTGAATATGATGGTTACAATTTTAGATATGTCCCAAATTTTATGATTTATTTCCTTTTTTAATCATAATCACTTATTTTCTTTCAGGTCGCAATATTTGTTTCCTATTTCCATTGCAATGGAAGCTAATATAATTCAGAAACTATGGAAGTACTTTTATTTGTGTTATAATATTCATATGATTTCTATTCTTTTTCTTCTCAAGAATAACATTTATGTCAGTTAATTTCTATAGCCTGGATAGTGTTAGAGTTTGGGTTTTCACGTGGTGAATTGGCATCTAACTTGAGTTTTATAAACTTTTATGACATTAATGTCATCCATGTATTTAAGGTATTAGTTACACAATGGCATGTGTTCTCAATATTCTCACCTATTAGGCAGCCTTAGGATGTCTTCCCAGCTGTGCTGACACATTGACAAGTAGATATTTTTCCATGGTCCTGCCCCAGTGGCTTTATCTCCTATAAAAGCTCTGATCATGGAAAGGCAGTTCGGTTTGGCAGAGGAAAAGAGTGGACTTTGAAAAAAGGATACCTGGGTTCATCTTAGTGCTCCTGCTTAGCTGTGTGATCCTGAGTAAGTCAGTGCACCCCTCTGAACCCTAGTTCCTTCATATGTGAAATCAGAATCATGCATGTGTGCTGGGCAGATTAAGCAAAACACTTTTATTACATGCTGGTAACAGAGTAGGCTCTGAAACGTGCCAGTTTTATTATCTAGTAATGTACTTCTCCCTGGAAGCTCAGCTGTCTCTATGGGTTTAAGACAACATTCAGCTTTTAAACATTATAAACTCATAAGGCATTAGGGCTGGACGTTACCTTAGAGATCAATTAGTGGTATTCACCGTCGGGGAAGGCACAGCACAGGAAAGTTAAATGGTGTAAAGGGTCCTTTTCTGTATGTTTTGTATAATACAGACACTGCAGGCAGAATCACTATTAGGTTTAAGCTTCTATCTGAAAAGAGTGGGCAAAACAAACCCTTGGTAAAGTGATAACAGGTCTGAGGCAAACCTCCATGACAGTTTAGGGTTCACACCTAATGTAAAATAAAGCCAGGGTATTTTAGAGTGGACTCTCTCACTTTACTGTGACCATGCACTTGACTGCTTTGGAGAATCCTGAACATAATAAACTGAATGCCTATAATCAGCTGTCCAGTATCTGAGGAAGTAGAGATTCACTATCATAATTCCGCATCCCAAAGATATTGCAGATACACTGAAGATATTTTTATCTGAGACTATTCCTCTTACTACTGACTGGCTTCTGAGAAATAAGAAATCCTAGGCCCTAGTTCCTATGAATTTACCACATATAAAGGGCTTTGTACTCAGCAGCAGCATGAAAGAGAGTGACACAACGGTTCTCAATCTGTGGGTCGCGACCATCGGAAAATACATATAGCATATCAGATATTTACATTATAATTCATAACAGTAGCAAAATTACAGTTATGAAGTAGCAACGAAAATAATTTTATGGTTGGGGGTCACCACAGCATGAGGAACTATATTAAAGGGTCACGGCATTAGGAAGGTTGAGAACCACTGGCAGAGGAATGTATCCCACAGAGCAAACCTTTACTAGTACATTGCTGCAGTCACAATTTTTGTTGTGTACACACCTGTAATATTACTTGCTTTTTAAAAAATAGCCTCACTTTTTAAACCTAACCTCCTCCTAAACAATATTATCTGGGAAATGGCACATTTGCCATAATGATTCTATTTTTTCTAATGTAAAGATAATTTCATGACTATTAAAATAAAAGAAGGCTGTATATAACCACCTAAAATTTTCTCGTGTACAATCGGGTTCCTTACAGTGATAGCAGCGTCTCACTCTTCTACCTGCTTACCCCCAGGTCTATCAGAATAAAGTAAGATTTGTAGTGACAAAGCCCTTTCTATTCTCAAGTGTTTAGCGTCTGGAAAAAAAGAAAGCCACCATCCTGGATCCACATGGTTTTTTTTTGTGTGTGTGTGAGGGAAGGTTGGGTAGCTTCCATGTGCTTTTGGATAGGCACAGAGAACATGATGCCAAATCCAGTAAAGCTTCCTGTTTAAAATATTGTTTGTTTTTTTTAAGTTTTTTTTAAAGATTGCTTTTTTTAGAGGGAGAGGAAGGGAAAAGGGGGGAGAGAGGGAAACATGATCGGCTGCCTCCTGCACAACCCTACCGGAATTGAGCCTGCAACCCTGAGCATGTATGTGCCCTGACTGGGAATTGAACTGGCAACTTCTCAGTGCACAGGATGGCACCCAAGCAACTGAGCCACACCAGATAGGGCTGAACTATTCCTTAAAGGATTGAACCACCACCGTTAGGAAGTATTATTTATTTTCAAATTACTTGCAATAACATCAGTTAAGTCCAAAACTTTCACATCAATTCCTACTTACCCAAAAAAACTTCATCTAAGAACATTCTTTTTTTAAAATATATTTTTATTGATTTCAGAAAGAAAGGGAGAGGAAGAGAGAGATAGAAACATCAATGATGAGAGAGAATCATTGATCAGCTGCCTCCTGCATGCCCCACACTGGGAATCAAGCCCACAACCCGGGCTTGTGCCCTGATGAGGAATCGAACCATGACTTCTTAGTTCATAGGTCAACGCTCAACCACTAAGCCAAGCTGGCCAGGCAAAACTAACATTCTTGAATAACATTACTAAAATTCTATGGAAATTACAATATTCCTAAAAGAACATTCCTTCAAAAATGAAATATTTGAATAGGAACAAGTGGAAGGGAAGAAAGTACCTAAAAAATTAACCCTCATTAATGAAGAATATATATTTTGGAAATGATCTTGCAGAGTGGAAGGAAATCCCAGTGTCACATAAATGTTCCCCAGTGGACACTGACCCTTTTGATTGAACTGTTTCATTTTCACAAAATTCATTTTTTTTTCATCAAGAAGTTAAATTTGCATTCTGCCATTTCTTTTAAATTTAAGTCCATTTTCTTTTCTTCTTTCTCCATTAATGTATAAATAGAATCATGGCTATTTTCAATTATATAGCTAGGTAGATAGCTAAATATGTAGATAGATACATACTCTACACACACACACACACACACACACACACACACACATATGTATGCATATTTATACAGGGTGTCCCCAAAAAGTGTATACACACTTTAACAGCTGATAGGTCAATTTTGAAGATGAAATGTATTTTAATAAGCACCATCTTTATAATTATTTAAAGTGTGTGTATACACTTTTGGGGGACTCCCTATATTTATATAATTAACACAGACAAAGCATGCTTTATTTGGGAGGACTTTCGTGTTCATTGAGCTCAGTATCACCCAAGCTGTGTTCCACAGTTTCCATGCAATGTTGTTAGAGTTCCATTGAAAAGGGGATTCATGATTAAGTAACTTTGGTAAACATTGGGTTAAACAAAACTTAACAACTTAACACGATATACATTTTGCTTTCCAAGAAAAGCATATGGCAATGCTTCTCAAACTTTACTGTGCATATAAAAATGCATGTTGGGTGGGTCTGGCATGAGGCCTGAGATTCTGCATTTATAACAAGCTCCAGTGATGTGGGCACTTCTGGTTCTAGGGCCACACTTTGAATAGCAAGGGAATCTTTCTAAAACATTATTTTACCAGTGAACTCTGTCCCCCAACATAGTTCGTGTTTTATAATTTTTGGTTTGTTGGTTGGTTGGCTGGTTGCCTTCCTGGCTGGCTGGCTTCTTGGTTGGTGTTTGTTGGTTTTGAAAAGAAACATCAGTGGTCTACAATTTTTGAAACTATTAATACAGTTGAATCTCCTAATCTTATAGGATGGTAGCTGTCATTTTTAAAATTCACCCTAAATGTACCTAAATAACTTTTACCTTTTCAGTGGCTTTTCCTTGTTTCACTCAGGTTATGCTTGGGAAAACTTGAAGTGCTGTATCATTGCAGAAAAGGGGGAAGGAGACAAAAGGACATAGGTCTCCTGAGTTCTATTCCAATGTGCAATGAAGGATGTGCTCACTTTATAAGCAAATTAAAAAGTCTGCTTGAGCTCCTTGAAATTGCCCAAACCATGCTTCTGATGCTTTTCCCTCCATCTGCACTGCACTTCCTTCCCACCCTAGATGTCTAGTTCACAGCCCAGTACATCTCTTTCCTCCCTAGAGTTTTCCCAGACCAACTTTTTTTCTGATTTATCATCCACGCTTCTCCTGTGGCACTCACCACTTTTGACATTATAATCTAGTTATTTATGGGTATGCCTGATCTCACCTATTAGGTACAAAGTTCTCTAGAAAAATGAGATCTGTACCTGATTTATCTTTGCATCCTTCACAGAATCTCAAGCAAGGCCACTCTGCAAAGATTTATTGAATGAACCAATCAATCTATCTACACTCTGATTGAAAGAAGACTTTGAGCGTGCTGATTTCATAAGTTACTGAGGAGTTTGAGGCTAATAAGTATCCTGGTGCCTATAAAAGTTTTAGTTAATTTTATTAGTGGGTTGTCATTGCAGAATCTTTTGCAAAGTATTTTGCCATGCCTTTACTTGAGGATATTTGTATGTTTCAAGGTGTTATAGTCTTGACATAATTAAAGTATTGACTTTCTAGAGAAGAAGCTATTAAAATGATATATTCTTACTCCTAGATTTATTAATTCTTTTTTTTAAAAAAAAAATATATTTTATTGATTTTTTCACAGAGAGGAAGGGAGAGAGACAGAGAGTTAGAAACATCGATGAGAGAGAAACACCGACCAGCTGCCTCCTGCACATCTCCTCCTGGGGATGTGCCCGCAACCCAGGTACATGCCCTTGACTGGAATCGAACCTGGGACCCTTCAGTCCGCAGGCCGACGCTCTATCCACTGAGCCAAACCGGTCTCGGCAGATTTATTAATTCTTATACTATTTATTGTTCCCTCTAAAACTTTCCTTCAATTAATAATAAATTCAATGTCAAAGTTGTAAAGAATTAAATGAAGTTGTAGTTTGGAACTTATAATCCAATGACAGTTTCTACTGGTTCCTTAGGCTTTCAGATCACATTGGAAATGCAAAGTCTCTTTACCATCAGAATTTACCAAAATTCTGATCTACTTTTTTCCATTCAAGAAAATGATTTTAGCCTTTGTTTTTCTTGCTTATTTGTTCTTTTACATTGCCCCAAACAATATATGAATTCTCATTCTCATTAATTACTAAATGAAAGAGAGAAAGATGGAAGAGAGAGAGAAAAAGAGAGAGAGAGAGAGAGAGAGAGAGAGAAGAAAATGACTCAGCTGGTAGCTTAAGGTAGTAGCCTACGGAATTGTCCCAAGGCTGGAGACCAAGAGAGTTTGGGTTAAACTCTTACTTTTCTACAAAGCTATTTCTTTAAGATATAGTCTAGCCCTTTAGGTCTTAGTCCTAGTGTCTTCGATAATTGGTATAATCGTGTTGAGGTTTCTTTCCTCTTTACTATTAAATCTTTCCATTTTGGAATGCCAATTTTGAAAATTATCTATTACATATATTTTTACTTTGAATAGTGAGAGGAAAATATAAAAAGGGTTTCATGAACATTGATTCAGTTGTGGATGTAAATGTACCTGGACCGTTCAGACTGCCTGTGAAACTGACAAGCTCTGAGGGACAGAGCTGCCTCCACAAACGCCCAGGATCTCCTGTCATTATTCAGTGACTATTTGTCACCCCTGTCAACTGACTGGACTCTTCAGTTAGAAAGAAATCATTTCGTTTTGGTGACAGTGAATAATAGCACTTAACACATATATCAAGTGTCCCATGGCCCACAGGTCTTCTCCATGGTGTCCCCGGCCAGGATCACTGCAGGTTCTCTGCTGCTGCCACGCTTCCATCTGCCTGTCGGGTAGGGTTGTGGCCTTGGCTGTCTGACCACCAGAATTAGAGCTATTGTGGCTTTAGACACGCAGCATGTTTGCCACTTCATTAAAGAGGAACAAAGGAAAACAGGGCAAGAAAAAGCACATGTCAGCCAATCATAGTAGTTTTCCCTCTCTGAGCCTTCACCAGTTTAGTAGGCAAATGTTTGGACATACTTTTTAATTTCCAACACTCCGGAAAGGCCCTTTTTCTTTAGTACTTGCAGATGGGTCCTCTACATGCCTCCTGGAAGTTCCATCTGGCCTGCCTCGCTTTGAAAGCCTCCCTTGATACTGGCATTCTCCAGTGAAAAGCCCTCCGTACTTGTCCCACCCCCACCTCCCTCACTGTAGGCTGCCAAGGACAGAGCCCCGCTGAGAGGTGGCTCCCGAGGGGCACTCCCCACCTGGCATTTACCATGGTCCCTCTGCTGGATGTATCTGCTGACTCTGCAGTGCTGCCCTTCAGTCTTTCCTCACCCAGCACTTCACCCTTCACCCTCACCTTGGAGGCAAGAAGGACCAGGGGAACATTCAGTACTTTTCCCCTTAGGGACTCAATCCATTATTTCTAACAGTCTCCTTTGGAAAAGATAGTTTAAATTCCAAGCAATCAACTTTCCAGTGAACTTGGAACATAGTCTGTTTGATTTGGGGACTGGGTGTACTCACAGTGAGGAAGTAATGCTGCAGATAGAGATACCAACTACTGTCCAACTGCTGAGTGAGCACTTAACATTTTTTTTTTTTTATAATTTAATTCTCTACAGACAGGAAACTGCAGGCAGCTGCTTCTCACCCCCGCCCCCATTCAAGAAGCACTTTGCTCCTTTACAGCAAAAGAGCTGAACTGTGAAATGAACTGTGCTGTCTGGATTGGGACTAGGTAGTTTGGCAGCCATTCAAGTCTTTTCTTAATGGTGTGTCCATCAAATAGCAAGTTTGGGAAGTCCTGCTTAAAATGCTTGGTCCGATTCATTGTAGATTAGAGCAGGATAGGCCGGGAGTGGGAATCCAGAGTCACACATAATGTTTCCTTTGCAGCTGGAGAAACTGAGGCAAAGAAAAGAAGAACTTTATGTAAGGTCACAGAGGGGAGCCTGCAATCTTGAGAAAATGATCTTCATTTACTCTGTCATTCCCAGGCAGCTGGTTGAGAGCTAATCTTATTTTTAAAGAAGCTTAGTTGTCTGACATATTATTGGCCACTCCATCATTGGTTGGGGAAGGTGATGTGTTTTAGGAATAAGGTTAGTTGTCAGAAGTCTATTAAACACAGAATTTAAGAAAAATGGGTTTATTTCTTTATAAAATTATTTAACAAGTTCACTTTTTTGATGTTGGATACAAACAAAAATGAGTGTAACACAAATTGAGGAATATATTTAAGTTATGAAACACAACACATCCCCAGCTTAAGAACTAGAATATTGACAACACCTTAGAAACTTCTTGTATGTTCTTCTCCAACCTTCTCAGGTATCCCCCACCCTCCACACAAAGTTGAACATGTTCTTGGATTTATGTTTGTTTGTTCAGAGGCTTTATTTTCACAGCTTTATCATATATGCATGTATCAGTAGATACTATAATATTGTATTTTGTTTGTTTTTTTGATCTTCATTAGAAATGGTATCATATTGTATATATTTTTCTGCATCTTAATTTTCATGCCAGCATTATGTTTCTAAGATTCTTCTATATTGTTCTTTTAAGCTGTGGTTTACTCATATTTTTTAAAATATATTTCTTTATTGAGTTCAGAGAGAAAGGGAGAAGGAGATAGAAACATCAATGATGAGAGAGAATCATTGATTGGCTGCCTCCTGCACACCCCCCACTGGGGATCGAGCCCACAACCCAGGCATGTGCCCTTGGCCGGAATCGAACCTGGGACCTTTCAGTTCACAGGCTGACGCTTTACCCACTGAGCCAAGCCGGCTAGGGCTGGTTTACTCATAATCACTGCTCTGTAATATTCATTGTGTGACTATATAAAAATGTAGCTAGTCACTCTGGAAAGTGGATTTTGGGGTTTGTGAGTAGAGAAATAACAGTCAAGACTGGGCTGATGTACTTGTCCAACAATCTCTCCAGATCAGGGGCTTTAAAAAAAAAATTCTTTTTACTCTTATCAAAAACATATATATTTTATACTGTATCTCAGTACTCATGTACCTGTAATTAATTGAAATAAAGTTAAATAACACTGGTTTTACCATATGTGATGTACTCTAGTCCATTCTATTTTATTTTTACTTTTTAATGCTTAATTAGCATTGAGTGAGACCCACCAAATTGATTTAATTACCCTCTGTGTCGAAGATCATAATTTATAAAACACTGCTTTAAGTCTTACAGTGAAGAACAAATTAGTAGGTCAAAAAGTATAGCATGCTTTTTAAAAATTTCTTATTTCTTTTATTGTTGACAGTATTACAGATATCCCCCAACCACCAACACCACCATCACGCCCCCTGCCTCTTTACCCTCCTCCTCCCAGCCCCTGCCCCTCCCCAGGCCTTCACCACACTATTGTCTGTGTCCATTGGTTATGCATATATGTATATGAGTTCTTTGGTTAATCTCTTCCTGTCTCCCCTCCTCCCCTCTGAGATATGTCAGTCTGCTCCATGCCTCCATGTCCCTGACTTATTTTGATTGTCAGTTTATTATGATCATTACATTCTATTTATAAGTGAGATCATGTCATATTTGTCTTTCTCTGTCTGGCTTATTTCACTCAGCATAATACTCTCCAAGTCCATCTGAACATGCTAATTTTCAATATGAATGGGGGGGGGCAAGAAAAGCAATGTAGCAAAATCTATGTAATATTCATACTCATTGTTCTTTAATATGGTCACTATGGTTATAAGATTTCGTCCCTCACATCAATAAAGCTCCCTTAATGAGATAAAAAAATGTTCTATAGTCTCAAACACTTCCAGATGTCTTTTTATCTAAACTAATTTTTTATAAAAGTTCAGCACAATATAAGAGATTTTCATAAAATATTTTTCATGTCACTTTAGAAATTTTAATTTTATCATTAGAAAAAGCAAAATCCTTTTTCATTCCTTTGTCGTAGGGGGTAGTAGATGGCTTTCCAGATTAAGAGTCAGGAAGCTAAGCACCCATAGACCTTATACTTGGGCTTTTCCCCTGTGAGTTTCTAACTCAGCAGCTGCAAGAGAGATCTTTGTCATGAAGTCTACACCCATCTCTCCTTGACGGCATACACCAGGAGCCCTAGATGTTTTGGCTCGGTGGGTAGAGCATCCGTCCAAGGGTTTGATTCCCGTCAAGGGCATGTACCTAGGTTGCAGGATCCATCCTTGGCCCTGGTAGGGGCTCCTGTGGGAGGCAACCAATCGATGTGTCTCTCTCACATTGATGTTTCTCTCTCTCTCTCTCCCTCCCTTCCACTCTCTCTGAAAAAAAAAAATCTATAGAAAAATATCCTTGAGTGAAGATTAACAACAACAACAACAACAAAACCCAGAAAAATTCTGTATTTTAGCCTCCTCAGGGGACCATTGAAGAAGAGTCTCTTTCATCGACCCCCAAACCCAAAGCAGCACTAAAACCTCTTTTTTTTTACTTTATCAGAGCTAATGGGGATTGATCATTTTCCACCTCAAATTGTAGACATCTTCAAACCTCAAGTGACACAGTTTCCTTCCTGTTACAAGAGAATTCTGGAACACTGGGTACATCTGTGTGCCAGGTATCCTTACCCCAAAAAGGACAGAGTTAACTGATTCTCTGCTGCCACTTTCCCCTTTGTACTTCTCATACCCATCTGAGGAATGGGTTAAAGAGTTTGGGGTCCTCGAAGAGGTGCCAATATTTTAGACTATTCTGTTTGTCTCTAGACACTCTCTTGCTTGGGAATGGAATTATTTTATATTAGAACTACTACTAGAGTCCTCCCAAGTAAAACAGGAAATATTTTCAGAAAAGATTAAAACCATATTCTTGTAATTATGATAACACCGGGTTATTCTTGGATCATAAATTAGTCTCTTCCTTCTTACCATTTCTCTTTCTTCAGAAACTAGTCAAAAAGTTAGAAATGTTTCAAATTCTAATTTTTAAGCAGATTTTTTAAATTGTATTAAGGACTTTTGTTTAGCATTCACAATAGAGCCTATTGCTTTTTTTCTCTTTATTTTTGTTTGTAAATCATTGGACGATTCACAACTTTTACTTAAGAAACAATGTTTACACAAGAGAAAATTTACATTCTGGAAAGAGTCTGGTGATTAAGAGCGAGAGTGCTGGAGCCAGACGTGCTGGGCTCAGAGTCTGGCTCTTCCACTTACTAGTTGCTTGACTCTGGCAGGTTACTTACATCCCCGGGCCTCACTTTCCTTACCTGTACCATGCAAATAATAATGACATCTACACCGTGAGGTCCTTATAGAATTAAGTACATCAGCTCATATAAGTGCATAGACCAGTACCAGATATATAGCGAAGGCTCAATCTGTGTTATTCTTATAACTGTCATCATTACTTCATCATTACACAGTTACTATATTACATGACAACCCATCACCTCCCTCTGACTTCCTAAGAAGCAAAGGCTGATTTTTTTGTTTCTAAATCTGTTAAAACCAAGACATTTTATCTTCTTTGGGGAAATATATATATCCAACATAACTTACTGATGAAAGTTTAACTGCTTAGTTATTAAATGTACTTTGCAAAGCATACACTACTGTATAAATGTGTTATTATAATACCTACTTCCAAGAAAATTTCTATTTTCCAGATGCCATTATTTAAGAGAGAGCTTATCTTTCTCTTTGGAAATAAATGTGAGGTGATTTTTCCCATAAAGAATAATCTTTATGGAATCTCAAAGTTCTTAGACTAAGATTTGTTGATGGCATTTTTCATTATTGGGATAAGGATTTAGATTGTATCAGATTTAAACATATTTGCAATTTCAGCTTTTCCTTCAACAAAGATATGAACAGATTGCTGTCAGAAAAAGCAAAGCACTCTTGGTTGCAGGAATTTTAAAAGTAAATGTTAAATAAAATAGGTTTCTAGAAATTTCAACTCTCAGCCCATTTGATGCCTGCTTCATTTAGTTAATTATAATAAATTGCATATCTTAAGAAATTTCCTGAGAAGGAGACATCCAATCTTCAGTTGCTGGAATTCCTTTGACCATCAATGCGCAATAGTCTCTCCTTCCTCAATTTCCTTTTCTACACACAATGCAAGTCTCCCCTAAATAAGACCTTATCATGATAAATATTACCCTTTTCCCAGTCTGTCAGCTCTACACAATCTGGCATTTTGTTATCAGTGTATAACGTTATCATAGGTAAAATTATTCCCTGAGTGTATTTGCCTCCTCCACTAAATCTTAAGCCCTTGAAATCAAAGATCATATTTTATAATCCTTTTTATGACGGCCAGCAAAGCCCGAAGCACAGAGTGATTGCTCAGGGAGTGCGGATTGATTGATTAATTGAAATTCACATGAGCCTACTCTGGAATCCAATGGGACAAAGCCCGTATTTTCCCCAAATAAAACAAGACCTCATAGCAGAATTGTTCCACTTTTCCTCAGCCCCTTCTACAGGCTTCTCCGTTGCTTCGGTGACCTGCAGATATAGCAGTACAAACAAGAAAAATTTCCAGTTGGAGTTAAACACATCTGGGTTTTGAGTACTGCCTGTAAAGCAGGATATTTAACCCCCCAGAGCCTCAGTTTTCTCATCAATAAAATGAGAAAAATGGTGTCTGCCTTGGTGTTTTGAAGAATGGAGAAAATATTTTATATAAAATGTCTAGCACAGTGCCTTGCAGGGGTGCAATGAAAATAGGCTGTTAAATGCGTACTTAAGTAGAGGTGCCAATTTGAAATTTATAGCTGATTTTCTCAAAAACAGTTTGTCCAAAGCCCAGCTCATGATTTTTCCCAACTCCCAAACCTAAACCTGATTTTCCTTCAGGGCATGGCACCACTACCCAACCACTCATGCAAACCAAAATCTAGAATTCGTCTCTAACACCTCTTATATCTTCTTCCACACCTCTGTTTCCAAATCAACACACATTACCTCCTGAGTCTTCCCACATCTCCCCACTTCCCACAACCACCAGGCGGGTGGAAGCTACTGCTGTCATCTTGCACTGGGTCCACCACAGCACCTCCCACTCAGCTCCTGCTTCCCCCAGGAGTGGCTCCAATCTGCTCATATTACCTGAGTGACTGACCTTCCTTTATGAATGCAAATCCGATCACATGTTTCCCTTGATGCCTATCACTTTTAGTAAAACAAATACATGAATCCTTTACTTGGCCTATAAGATCTGGTATGATCTGGCCCATGCTCTGAGGATATTTTCCATTTGTCCACTCTCCCCCCAGATCCACTTGATCCTTCTGCAGCCAGCTCTGTGCCCTGGGAGCTGAGTTTGTAGGCTGCCTTAAAGGGCTCCTCCACCATCTGACTTACAGTTCATTTGACTAAAGAAAGGCAGGAGATGGGAGGGGGCTGGAGATTGCAGTACTTTCCCCCCTGGATCTCTTCCTACAGGGTAGCCTCAGATTGGCTGCATCTTCTTACAGACAAGGCTACTGTGAGGTGTGTCTTTCCTGAAGTTGATTTCTCTGATAAATATAGGCATAGGAGCAGCTTTTCATTCTTGGGTACTGTATATCCCTTGTTGATTTCCCTTAACCATGAAGACACCATTATAAAGAGTCCCTTTATTAAACTGTCCTCAATGGCCCCATTTGAGTGTGCCCTATGTCCTGCTAGAACCCTGACTGAATCATTCTTCTTTCCTTAAGCTACTGGCCTTTCAGTTCTCCAGCTATTCCATGCTCCCTCCCACCTCTGCCTAGATGAATCTTTCTCTGTCCTTGGTTAACACTAACTCATCCCTCAAGTCTCAGCTTTAACATCACTTCCTAGTGGAAGCTTTTCCTGACTCCCCAAGTAGGTCAAGTAACTCTGTAATATACTTTCTTACTTCTATGTAATTTTCCACAGCACTTATAAGAAGACTAGAGGCCCGGTGCACAAAAATTTGTGCACTCGGGGGGCGGGGGTCCCCCAGCCCGGCCTGTGCCCTCTCGCAGTCTGGGACCCCTCGGGAGATAATGACCTGCTGGCTTAGGCCTGCTCCCGGGTGGCAGAGGGCAGGCCCAATCCCTAGGTGCAGCCCCTGGTCGGGCTCAGAGCAGGGCTGATTGGGAGAGTTGGGGCGCCGCCCCCTGTCATGCACAGAGCAGGGAGGATTGGGAGGTTGTGATGCCACCCTCAGTCACGCTCAGGAAAGGGCCGATTGGGGGGTTGGGGCACCGCCCCCTGTCACACTCAAGGCAGGTTCAATGGGGAGGTTGCGGCGCCACCCCCTGTGATGCACAGAGCAGGGCCAATCAGGGGGTTGGGGCACTGCCCCCTGTCACTCACAGAGCAGGGCCAATCAGGGGGTTGGGGCACTGCCCCCCGCCCCATCACACACAGAGCAGGGCCCATCAGGGGGTTGGGGAGCTCCCTCTCTCATGCACAGAGCAGGGCCCATCAGGGGGTTGGGGAGCTCCCCCCTGTCATGCACAGAGTAGGGCGAGTAGGGCCGATAGGGGAGTTAGGGCACCGCCCCCTGTCACCCACAGAGAAGGGCCAATCAGGGGGTTGGGGCGCCACCACTGTCACACTCAGGGCAGGGCCGATGGGGAGGTTATGGCTCTACCCCGTCACACACAGAGCAGGGCCCGTGGGGGGGAGGAGGTTGGGGCACCACCCCCTGTCACACACAGAGCAGGGCCGATCAGGGGGTTGGGACGCCACACACTGTCACACACAGAGCTGCAGGGAGATCAGGGGGTTTGGGCGCTGCCCCCTGTCATGCTGATCTGGTGCCAGGAGGCCTCGTGGCTCCGCTGATCCCTGTGCTGGGAGGCATATTACCCTTTTACTACATAGGATAGAGGCCTGGGGGCTGGCTGGTTTGCCCTGAAGGGTGTCCTGGATCAGGGTGGGGGTCCCCACTGGGGTGCCTGGCCAGCCTGGATGAGGGGATGATGGCTGTTTGCAGCTGGTCACACACCCTTCAGGGTGGGGGTCCCCACTGGGGTGCCTGGCCAGTCTGGGTGAGGGGCTGAGGGCTGCTTTCAGGCTAGGGGTTTTGACTGAAGCTCCCAACCACTCCTTTTTTTCTTTTTTTTTTTTTCTTCTGGGCCAGCTTTAGCTCTGGCTCTAGCTCTGAGGCTTCCGCTGCTGGTTTGTTTGCCATTCTGTAATCGAAACAATGTATAACTTCAGCTCTGAGATCCCAGCTGGCTATATTTGTTAGAATGTTTCAAACTGCCAGCTCAGAGGCCGGCAGCGCAGGCGGGGAACGTTGCAGTCTGCAGTCACTGGAGCAAGCAAGCCTCATGTTCGCTTCCAGCTGCCTGGCTGCCGGCCGCCATCTTGGCTGACAGTTAATTTGCATAAGGATACGCTGATTAGCCAATCGGAAGGGTAGCGGTCGTACGCCAATTACCATTTTTCTCTTTTATTAGTGTAGATAAGTGCATAATTTAATTAAAGTATGTCTCCGCTATGAATGTAGGAATTACTTCTGTTTTGCTCATCACTGTACCCCAACTCCTAACACAATGTCTGATACATGTGGGTCTCAGAACAGAAATGAGAGAAGAATGAATGCATTCAATTTGCTAGCCACTAACTAGAAATGTGCCGATCTTTAGGTGTACACAAATGGACCACATTCATCTATTTATTTCCCATATGCTAATCATAATTTGGAAAAAGAGATCTCATTCTTTCTTCCAATCACAATTTTCAAAGCAAGCATTTCAAAGTTACATTATGTTAGGAATGTCCTGGCTGCCTACTTGCTTCCAATGACTGTCCCTTTCTTCTTGCCATATTCTGCTCTTTCTGTTTTCCTCAGTGAATAGTTTCCCCTTTTCATTATCTCATATTTGTAGGCTGGAATGTCCTTCCACTTCCACCAACCTACCCATGTCCATGTGACTAACTCCTTCCTCTCCTGCAAGGCTTTGCTTACAAGTTCCCTCAGTGGAGCCCTACCATTACAAAACTACTTAAAATTTCTGAAGCAACTTTCTCCCCAAATCTCCCATGCCCTGCTCTATTTTTCAATAACTTTGATCATCATCTAGCATCATTTATATTTTTATGATGCTTATTGTTTATTTTCTCTCTCCTCTAGTAAAATCTATATATATCAGGTTCCAAGAGCAATACCTAGAACATAGTAGGCCTTTAAAAATAATTGTTGAATGAGTTAAATCAGTGCCCATTTCTCAACTTTTGACTGGCTTGTACTTCTTCATTTACAACTACTCTTTCTCCATATACCAAAAGGCAATTATAGATTGAAAGAGTCTTCCTTGTCCCTTCCTCTTCTTGGACAAAACTTTATGATGCAAAAATTTTAAAAGAAGTTCATGTGATTTAAAGGAAATGCCCTTACCATACTTACTTCCTAACTCAATAAGTAAGCAATGTGAATACAGGAATCATGACTTTTAGATTTAATGTCCTCCACTCATTAAATATTTTGTTATGAGGGCAATAATAATGAAAGCAAGTGTTAATGAAAGTCCATAAAGGTGTAAGTAAAATGCCTAATTTCTATTTGCTAATTTCTATCTCCATTTTATCTTTAAGTCACTTTAGAAATAATGCATAAAAAGCAAATTTGCCAGAAAATCTAGCAAAAGAAACTCATTATACATTTGTAGTTTTATCATTCTGAGTTATATTCAGCATTGATATTCAAAATAGTCGAGATTCTGCAAGATCCCAAAGTGCCTGTGAATCATTAAACATTAAATCTTTAATAGCACTTTAGGCCCATCTTATTAATTGAATATTGGTTATCCATGACCATTATGTATGCCCTCTGGTAACCAGAAAATTCCAACCAATCAACCTGACAAGATGTATCTATTAAATTACTAAAATATGCTCATCCTAGCATTGTCTTATTAACCAGAACATAGTGCCTCTGTGTATGCTAACTGCTGAGAACCTACTGGATCACTAGCAACTGCAAATATCTGTTCGTCTGAAATCACTTTTACCCAAGATGCTGCTAAATGGCTGGAGAAGAAAGGTGATGGCTGGCTGACATTATGTCAGTTCTCATCCCTTCATGACACTGCCTCCTCTCTGAGGCATATACCTCCTTTCTCCTTGTGATTAATCATGTTTAAACTCTAATTGGTTTTTCTCTTTTAAGGGAAACATGGTAGAAAATTTTTTCTGATATATTTTATGTATTCCCCCCTTTCTTTTATATTACATGTTAATAAATGAGCAATTTAGAAAGTATAGGGGGTATTGGGGAACAAAGACAAAATAATTCTCAATTTTCCCACATATTTTATCACTAAAGATAACTACTGTTGACTTGGGGATCTGTTTATTTTCATGGTTTTTACACACACACACATGCACGCACACACACACACACACACGCACACACACACACACACGCACACACACATGCACACCAGTGATCTGAAACATGTCAGTAGTGGTGAGCTAGAAAAAGAACAGCCCAACCCCATAAAAGTGACATCTATAAAAAACATACCTAAAAGAGAAAAAAAGAGAAAGAATGAAACCTAGTCTTTAGGGTAAAGGTTAACAACTGAACTGTCATTTAGAGTTGATGATTTGCTTTCCCCTAAGCTTAGAGCTTTCGGCGAATTAGTTTATGATCCCAGACAGCCTTCTCAGTGGGGGGCAGGGTGCCCAGTTAGCCCTAATTATTACATTTTGTTTCACATTCCCACTTAAACAGCTAACCTTTTCTTTCTAATGGGTCTGGACTCTGGCAGCCACAGCTTGAACTGACTGAGCTGTTCTTTCTCTAAATGGCCTTTTGTGTGTGGATAATGACCCCACTCTCTTGAATAGGGTTTTTCTCTACTTACTGTAGCTAAATGCATCATTGGAAAAAATAAAGCAAAGAGAAATTGCAGTAAAATGGTACATAATGGGGTTCAGGGTAGGCTTGGCTCTCAGACTTTCACACTTTCCTTCTTCTAAAGTTTCATACAGAATAATAATAAACCTCAGAGTCGGGGGCAGGGGGAGCTGTGGTAGATGCACCCTGTGGGATTTGGCCTTGTTCTGGGCTATGATTTGAGAAGACAAGCTGCCACTGAGTGGAGCAGTGCTTGGGTCTTCTCAGTAGAAATGCTGCTCTGCTTCTTGGTTCAGCTTATGGAGGCAGAGGCTGCCTCAGGATAAGTGCTCAGAAATATGAATTTCTTCTGGTCAACCACAGGCTTCTGAGGGACGTTGCTCTTTCTCATCCTTGTGTTACAGTTCTGCTGTGAAGCCTAAATGTACCGTGTCTGTGGCATGGGGGAGCCTTGTGGAACTGATGGATGAAAGCTCTTGAACACCCACTGATGCACCAAGATTTAGAATTATAAAAACTGAATGTCCTGTAATAGGATGAATAATGGTTATCAAAGTTCATAAAACTTTATGGCAGATTTTGAACCATTGATTTTACATTTAAAATTAATTAAAGGGTATCCAGATCTCTTTGTAGTCCCAATATAGTTTATTAACTAAAGGTAACATAAAAGCATAGTAAAGCAATTTTAAGGTCTAAAGACTGTGTTACTGGAGCTTCCCTACCTACACTGAGTTATTTCCCTCTTCTTCATTGCTTTGTTTACTCTCCTTCTTGTATGTAAAAAGCACTTTATAAATTACAAGATGTTATATAAATACCAGGCAGTGTGATATAATCACTCCCCCTCTCTTCTGTACCTAATTTCCTCCATTGCTCCTTATTTACTTGGTAAATACAAATTCTGACCAATCTCTTTCTCCCACCTCATCCCTTAGGTATGTTAATGGTTCATTTAGTAAATAATAACCCATAATGGGTTAATAAAGGGCAGTTAGGGATGCTAGGGTATAACCCTTTGAAGATCTGTAAGATGCTTCCCTGTGGTGATTCATTCACTCCCACTTCTGAGTGCCTTAGGTACCTCATCCGAGAGGGGGTAATAATAATGATAGTGCATTTCTTCTTTACTCAAGCTAGTGAAGAGATAGGTATGGCATGTGTATGTATGTTTAATGTTTTTAAAGTTTGGTCTCTGCACAAGCAAGAGGTCAAGAGACAAGACTGAAACATGGACAGAAGAAAGCTGAGATTATTTACTACCGGCGACTAGCTTTGGGAGGAGAGACCAATATTAGCAGTAAATACCTATTCATTGGACATGGTCATTTTTGTTTCATCACAAGAACTTCTGAACAGGTTTTAAGCATTTTACATTTCTGTAAAATACTATCTGTTTTAAAAATCCAATGAAGTTTGGAGAAAATTCAGGCAATCAAACTCATTCTGTATGAAGGTGTAGGGTAGCCATTTATGTATATTCCTGGTCTTCCCCAAAAATTTTGAGGCAAGTGTAACTTTTCCCAATAGCTTTCACCCATCTACTCTGCAGCTGCTGAAGAGTAGAGTGGCCCCAAAGAGAAGTACTCATTGGTTTATAAACCTTGACTTCGCACGTGGACTAAATGCCTTTTGATGCTATTGAACTTGCAATTTAGATGTGACCAAGTCTTTATAACCCATATGAGAAACTGAAAGATGACTCAAATTTCTAACACTAGGAAGGCTGATATGTTTTAGACTTAGAGCAACACTTCTCTTAACTGCCCTTTGTAGGGCAATACATGTGTCATCATGAGTGAAACCATTTGCTAGTGACCTGGATCAGTACAGAGAAGCTTGAGACACCTTCAGAGTAGATGCTAGACAGTGACGGCTAAAATAAAGGAAGGTCATAGACTAGGGTAGAACAATTCCGATTAGGTCATTACTAATAAAACCGTGACATTCTAGATCACTTTGCACTACATGTCGCATTCACCCATCCATATATTTCCCAAATCTTTATTGAACATTTCTTATTTGCTAGAGATGGTATTAGGGTCCAGAAGATAAATAAAGCAGGATTATCACTGTCCTCAGAAGGTCACAACTACTGGAAGAAATTGGAATATAAATAACAAAATAACAGGTCTCATTTATTTATTCCAAGTGAGTTCCTGCTACTATTCTAAGTGTTTTTGCCTTCACTCCCTCAATTGATCTCACAACACTATGTGGGATAAGTATTATCTTCCCTTTTCTACAAATTGAATTGAGACAGAGAGATTTTCATACTTGTGCATGACCACACAGTAGTAAGCGATGAAGCCAGATTCAGCCCAGACTCCATGCTCTTCCCTACTGTGTCTGAAAGAAAGGTATAAAAAGGGCTCCAATTAGATCAGGAATCCCAGGGAAGGAATTAGCACTGTTTTTAAACCTTTGTTTTATTCCTTTCTCCCAAATATAACTTTCTTTGAGGGTTTGGTGAATTTTCTTTCATCTTTCTATGCAACTGGTTTTGCTATATTATTAGGTTTATAAAACATAGATGTAATTGTATTGTATATACTATGTTTAACATGTAATTCTGAAGTGTGTAGGCCTTGAATATTATTAGTAATGACAGGAAGTCCTTAAAAATCATTGCTTAAGGACTTTCATAGCCCAAGAGATGCAATTTTTAGGTACATTTAAAAAACTTAATTCACTGGGAAAGTAGTTATTTATTTGTCTAATGTGTATATTATAATAATAAGCAATTTATATTTAAGAATCATCATGAAGGCTCACCTATATATTGAAATAACTAGAAGTCGCAAGAGTCAAAATGATATTTAAATATATTTACATCTTCTTGTTATTTAACCTATGTGAGTTAAGTTGGTGCTCAGAATTGTAAATGCATTTACAATTTTAGAAATTTCCACAAGCATTCATAACAAGCTCAGTAAGAATATTGTTTCTTTTACAACAATGTTAAACGTTAGAAATGGGGGAGGAGGGACTGAAAAATCATAATTATAGCCAGTCTTTCCATGAGGGGTATGTCTGTTTAAACTTTAATGACGGTATAAACAGGAGTGTTCTGCACTCCATGGGCTACACCTCTCACCTATTAAGAAGGCACATGAAACTCTTGTTAGAAAAATAAGGAAGTGGGTGGGGGAAGGGAAGAAAATGTGCTTCAGACTTTTTAACTATAGCTATTGCTTTCATATCAGAAGCCAATTTTTACATTTGAAACCCCAACTGATCTAAGCAGATTTTTAGCTTGCCAACTAATGAGTTTAAAAACGAAGCCCTCTTGTTGTTGCTGGGTTTTCTTTCTGCTTCAGTTGTTTTTTCAAATAAAATGCTGAAATGCCAAGGAAGCAATTTGCAGAAATGCATTGGTAGCTAAATTGCAGCTCTCTGTATCCCATGTAGCTGGTCTTCACTGGTGTTACCTAAAGACTCTATAACATTCTAATATTATTTAAAGGCAGAAAACTCAATGGTTGACAGAAGCAAAGTAAAATTGCTTGGTCATGAAGTCATAAAAAGATTCTAGTCTTTCTGTATAATTGCCAAATTCACTAAAACCTTGCTATAACATAAAAAAGTCTTCAATATAAGATAAACATGCTTACATTAGATCCAACATAGGCTTTTAAAAAACAATAGTACTTGACTCAAGCACAGTACTTAGATTACCTCACGTGATCTTCATTAAAACCTTATAAAATAGCTACTATAATTTCCGTCATTTCACAGATAAGGAAATTGAGGCACAGAGATGTAAGTAACTAGCTCATGTTTACAGTCAAGGGGTGGCAAGGCTGGAAAGTGAACATAGATCAGCCGTAATGGTTGCCAATTCCTCATCCAAAATCTCCAGTGGCAACTAATAGCCTATCAATCCAATTGACAAGGGATGAATGGGCCAGGGTGTGTCTTTGGAGAGCAGGGAGTGAAGGATGACATTTTTTCAACCAGCTTTCAGTTTCTGTTCACATTATGGGCTGGTGATTGCTGCTTGCCTCTATTACCAGATCTGTTCTCCAGCCTTCTCCATAGCCACTCTCTGGCTTCCAGTTGGGTATGCCCAATGGGAGGCATTGCAGGAACATGGAGGGCCAAAGGAGAGAGAGGTTAGTGTATTTCTTTCCCATGTCCCTACTTCAGTGCTAATCTCAGGTAATAATTGCATCTTTTCTGCTAAGCTCCTGCCCTTTCCGTCTTAGGGTACTATCAACCTCTTGTTGCTAGTCTCTGGGTTCTTCAACATCTCTTATTTCTTTCTTTAACCATACCTTTTTAAGTCATCCCTTCATTAAAGCCACACTTGCATTATCTAGGAGGAAATCTGTTTCCTGCTGAGACCTGACTGATAGACTGTCTTTCTAGTCTTATTCCTCCCCACTTCTACCTAAATCCATTCATTCATTAAACAAATATTCACTGAGCCAGTACATCAACATGAATCAGACAGACAAGAGCCTTGCTTTCTTGAAACTTAAAAATATCTCAGGCCTTCACATCCCTAGACTGGTTTTTATTTCCTACTCCCCACATATCTCTTGCCAATTGTAATTCTTTAAGCCCTTGTTATAATATTTTTTCTTCAAAATTGAAAATTGAGCCCACCACCTGTTTCTGTATAGCCCATGAGCCCATTTTTTTTTTCTTTCTTCCTTTCTTTTTTTTTTAAATCCTCAGTTGCGGATAGGTTTCCATTGATTTTTAGAGAGAAAAGAAGGGGGGAGGGAAAAGAAGAGGAGTGGGAGAGAGATAGAGAGAGAGAGAGAGAGAGAGACATTAATCAGTTGCCTCCTATATGTGCCCCAACCAGAAACTGAACCTGCAACCTGGGTATGTGCCCTGACCTGGAATGGAACCTATGACCTTTTGGTGTATGGGAAGGCACTCCAACCAACTGAGCCATCCAGCCGGGCAACTTTTACACTTGTAAGTGGTTGAAGAAAATCAAAAGAAGGAACATATTTTGTGACATATGCATGCAGGTTACACAAAACTGAAATATCAGTGCTCATAATAAAGTTTTATTGAAAAATAGCTATACTCATCCATGTGACTGCTTTAGCAATGCTTCGCAGAGTTGAGTAGTTGCAATGAAGACCCAAAAGTTGAAAATATTTACTACCTGGCCCTTTATAGAAGTTCGCTAACCCTTGATGTAGAGTGGATGTGGTAACTCTTATTTGTAGGCTTTAAATTTGACTGCTCAAGAGAGGATCTAGTCCCCTAAAACCTAGGTTTATTTCTAGTTTTATAAGGAGTAGGCAGAGGGTTTACTCATTTAGGGATGTGGTCAACATCAGAGCAGGTTAAATCCAAGAAGGGGGCTATCTCTATGAGGTACACAGTACATTTTTGAATAAGCTTAGCCTGAAACAGGAAATTCTCTCAGAGACATTATAATAACAGCTTCCATTTATAGAATTCTTACTCTATGCTGAATACTTCATTGGAAACTCAGTTTAATCCTCAAAACCACCCAGAAAGGTAAGTATTTTCAAGATGTTATGATGGTGGGGAAATGAATTGAAATCAAAAGATGTGTTTAACCCATAAAACTCTAGCAGTTAGAGAGCAAAAAGGAAATATAATGCAAAGAGTTGGGTTTTCTGCCCACTTGACATGAGGTCTGGTCTTGTGGCAGATAAAACGACCAACTTTATTCAGACCATGTTAAAACACCACCCAGTCACCTATGTAAGTGACACACTCAAGGGCCAGACTCAGCGAACACCAGAGCCCTGCTCCATGGGGTTGACCCCGAACAGCTGATCCTCCATGGTGGGCGAAGCCAGTCCTTGCAGCCAATCAATCTGGGGGTAAATCCCTCCCATTGAGGTGCCAACAGCAATCAAGGCTCAATTAAAACAGAAGATGTACATAGTCCACACATGGAATGCACTTAGAGTGCCCATCTCAGGTGAATGGGGAAGCTGTACCACTGAACTGTATAGAACACCTACTATACAAGACTGGAAGACATAGCAGCACTATCTAATACATAGAAACAAAGAGAAGCTGCCAAAATGAGGAGACAAAAAAATATGTTCCAAATGAAAGAACAGAACAAGACACCAGAAAAAGGACTAAATAAAATGGAGAAAGCAATATACTACATGCAGAGTTTGAAACTGGTTATAAGGATGCTCAATGCTTAGGAGAAGAGTAGATGAACTTAGTGAGAACTTCAACAAAGAGACAGGAAACATAAAAAAGAAATGATTAGTTTTTTAACTAAAATGAAGAATACGTTACAGGGAACCAAGAGTGGAGTACATGAAGCAGAGGATCAAATCAGAAATGTGTAAGATAAGGAAACAGAAAACATCCAATCAGAATAACAAAAAAGAAAAAAAAAGAATTTTAAGAAATGAGAACAGTGTAAGGAGTCTCTGGAACAACTTAAGCATACCAACATTTGCATCACCAGGGTACTGGAAGGAGAAGAGAGAGAGCAAGGAATTGAAAACCTATATGAAAAAATGATGTAAAACTTCCCTAACCTGGTGAAGGAAATAGATATACAAGTTCAAGAAACACACAGAGTCCCAAACAATATGAACCCAAAGGTGCCCATACCACGACATATTATAATGCCAAAGGTTAAAGACAAAGAGAGAATCTTAAAATCAGCAAGAGAAAATCAGTTAATTATCTATAAAGGAGCTCCTATAAGACTTTCAGTCGATTTCTCAACAGAAACTTTGCAGGCCAGAAGGGATTGGCAAGAAATATTCAAAGTGATGAAAAGCAAGGACGTACAACCAAGATTACTCTACCCAGCAAAGCTATCTATTAGAATTGAAGGACAGATAAAGAGTTTTCCAGACTAAAAAAAGCTGAAGGAGTTCATCACTACCAAACTAGCATTAGAAGAAATGTTAAAGGATCTTCTTTAAGAAGAATAAAAATATAAATAATAAAATACCAATAAATACATATCTATCAATAATCACTTTAAATTAAAATGGGTTAAATGCTCCAATCAAAAGACATCTGGAGTCTGAATAGATAACAAAACAAGATCCTTATATAAGCTGTCTACAAGAGAGTCACTTCAGATTAAAAGACACAAACTGTAAATAAAGGGATGGAAAAAGATATTTCACGAAAATGGAAACAAACAAACAAACAAAAGCTGGGGTAGCAATACTTGTACCAGACAAAATAGACTTTAAAACAAAGGCTATATAACAAGAGACAAAGAAGGGCCCAGCAATTCCAGTCCTGAGTATTTACCTGAAGAAACTCAAAACAGTAACTTGACAAGACATATATGTTCATTGCAGCATTATTTACAATAGCCAATATATGAAAGCAACCTATGTGTCCATCAATAGATGAATGGGTTAAGATTAAGTGGTACATATGTATATACAATGGAATATGACCCCATTATAAAATGCAACAGCATTGATGGACCTAAAGGGTACTGTGCTGAGTAAAATACTAGTAAGTCACACAGAAAGAATAATGCCATATGATTTCACTTATATATGAAGAATCTAATAACAAAATAAATAAATAAGAAGAACAGAAACAGACTCATAGATACAGAGAATATTTTGACCATTGCCACATGGGAGGGGAGTTGGTGGGTGGGGTGTGTGAAAAAGGTGAAGTATTTAAGAAATACAAATTGGTAGTTACAGAATAGTCATGGGGATATAAAGTACAGCATAGGGAATATAGTCAATAATATTGTAATAACTATGTATGGTGTCACACGGGTACTAGGTTTATTGAGATGATCACTTTGTATGTTATAAAGTTTCTAATCACTGGGTTGTATACCTGAAACTAATAACAATATAATATTATGTCAACTGTAATTGAAAAATAACAAATTATTTAAAGTTAAAAATAAAAGACCAACTTTACAGAGTTGTTACAAGGAATCTGTGACCTAACTTATGAAAAAACGCCTGTCAGTGTCTGGCAAGTAGTGGTTGCCCAATAAAGGTTAGTTTATTTCCTTCCTCTTTTTTTAAAACTAGATTTCATATTTGTCAACGTTTATTTGGGTTACACATAAAGAATGATTGGAAGAGTACAGGAGGAATTAATAAAAATGATTAGGGCTGGAGAATGGCTATGGGGTAGACAGAAACAGGAGTGGAAACATTGCTTCTCTATACATAATATATTGTTTTGATTTTGAAGAGAGACATATGTAATACTCTTTGAAATACTTTAAGCAATAAAAAAAATTAAAAAAATAAATAAAAAATCTGTAATGAGGATTAATTTGGGATCTATAAATTTTAGAACTGCCCTAGTAGACAAGCCTATCCAATTTATGATAGTGATTTTTGCAAAATATTGGTTTTATTCCATCTGTTCTTTTTTTAAAAAAAATCTACTTTGGAATTAATTTATTCCTTGATTTGAACACATAATAAGGATCCAAATTTCTTTGTTTATACAAATAACTCCTATGGATCATAGCAATTCTTCAGCCAGTGGTTAATTTTTATAATTGAAAGTTAGCTTCCAAGAGGTTGTCATAGCTGATTTTCATATACTGTATTGCTCTATCTACTGTTGTTTCAATCCAGGAGCATTATTTGTGCAAACACATGTACTCTGTAGTAGGTAAAATACTATTTATCAATGTTATATGAAATTAAATAATGATGTACTTAATTGATAGGATAGTTTAGAAACTTACCAAAGCATTTCAATGGCTAGTCACTGTATAGAGAATCAAGTCCTAGCCTTTACACAGAAAGTACATGGCCCTCTGCGTCCTGGTTCCTGCCTTCTACCCTTGCCATCTCCTGGCGCCATCTAACATCACTACCACTTGCAGGTCTTAGTGTTTCCATGCTGCTTCTTACCTAAGTTCCTGCTTAGTAAATATTTAATAAATTGATGAATGAATGGCCAATATTGATTTAATTTTCCAGAATGCTGACCCTTTCCTATTAGAGAGGAACTAGTTAGGCTAAATCACTTGACATGCATACACCCCATTCTTCTTAATAATTATCTGTAGCTTTCCAAATTATCAAACTGGCTTTTTATAACACAGCTCTCCTGGGATTAGTTAAAATGGATCAAGGTAAATTGGTGAAAACAAGTTTCTAGCCCCACTGAGCCTATGGCTTGGAACAAACTTCAGAAGAAAGCACTTGAGAAGCACAAACAACGCCTTCACCTCCACTCCCATGACTTCAGCAGAGTTCCTGGGGCTACGCTGTCCCCAGTTCATGCGGAGAACAGGACCCTGCTTCCATTCTTTCTGACGACCTCATAGATCAGACTCCGTCAGGATAATTTTCAAGGCTCTTTATCAACTGGTCCCAATTTAGTCTTTTGAACCACTTTCCCCAGGTCGGTCAGCGTCACGAAAACATGTGCTCCTTTCATTTCTACCCTCAAATCTTAAGCCATATTCTTCCCATTTAAAAAAAATCCCCCAGGTGTGTTTGTTTTTAAAGTGGCTTGTTTTGTTTATGCCAATTAAAGTTTTATATCTCATAAAAGCTTAAATAAAACGCATGTCTTTCCCATAATCTTTCTTGGCACCTGCTGTTTATATCATAACATCTAATACTTGTCTCTATGTGCCCTAATTGCTTCCCAGTTGCATTTTATTTATACATCTTGTCTCCTCATCTAGAAGGAATGTTCTTCTGAGACAGTGGGGGTTGCCACTTCTTTATCATTTCTCATAATGCCTACCGCAGAGCTAGTGGACTGCGTAAGTGATATAAGGATGCCGATTAAATGGAACCTCCAGAGAGCATTGCAAATTGGGAGGAAGAGAACGAATAGAATGAGTACATAATATCTGCCATGATAGATGTTCATTCTTCGTTATCTAATGTAATCTTCACAAAATGCTGCCACATATATTTTAGCAGCTTTATCATTTAGAGATGAGGCAATAGATGTTCACAAATATTTAGTGAATTACCCAACCTCATACAGCTAGGCTGTGGCAGCACTGGAATTTGAAAACACATCTGCTTGAAGTCAAAGGTTTTTGTTCTTTTTTCCCCACTCAGTATTTTACTGGTAGTTAACATTGGGAACAAGACGGAAGACTAAAATGTTAGTATGCATTCTTAGTGGGTAATTTAATTTAAAACATTTAGTTTTGCCTATAAAATAGCATTTTAATCTTTCTTTTAAAATAAAATGAAAATTACATAGGGGACAGCTTTTCTTTATCCAATAGAATATGGAAACAACCAGGAATCATTAGGGAAATGAACTTAATTGTTAGAGAAACAAAGCCATGCCCATCTTTGTTAACTAACAAGAAATCCCAAATTTAGACCAACTTCACATTCCACAATTTCTTGGAGAGACAGCAAGAAGATTGAGTTATAGTTTCTGCTGCCAGGTCTTTTCAAGATCCAGTCTCTCTCTCTCTCTCTCTCTCTCTCTCTCTCTCTCCCCCCCCCCCCCCCTCATTTAACTTTAAAAGACAAACTAAAGAGTAGTTTCATTTCTAGTGCTTTCCAAAGTAAAACCCAGGCCCACTATGCCAGGAAGCAAAATGGCCACAACAAAACAACAAAAAATTTTCTTCTTGAAACCCAGATCCTCTTTCCATCTCTAAACCTCAACCACATTACCCACTCTCCCTGGCCCTGGGCCTCCCACCTACCCTGGAAACAGAGTATGTGTTATCTCTTCTTTTCTCTGTTGGGCTTTTTTCTTTCTCTTAAGGTTCTCATGGAATGGGAGACCCCAGTGGGCGTGCTGGGGGAAGGCACACTGTGTCTCCAGGCAGGATGGTGTGTGGCGTGTACAGCCTGCCTCACAGAAGGGCAACTCCCCCTGAGAAACTTTCAGCCCCTCTGTGAGATGACTATAGAAAAAGACATTTTATTAACATCTCGGCTTCCAGTGGTTCCGGCCGCCTTTCCTTCCAGTGAGATCTGGGAACCCACATGATAAGTCGGACCCCTGGAAGTCCTCTGGCTGACAGATACCATTCGGAGGCTGGATAAGAAGAGGAAGGGAAAGGGTTGAGGGGGAGGGAAGGGGCTTTTTGGAGGTTGATGCTTTCCTTACTTAAGAAAACCCATTTCCTTTTATTCTGACCCCAGGCTTGTTTTAATTTTAAGTTATCAACTTGAAATAGCTCATCAGTTGCCCCAGGCATACGCACATAGCCAAGGCTGCAAACTACCTGCCCCTTTCTAATCAGCCCCAAGGTGATAATGATTTATATGTATATGCACTTAGCATGGGAAGCCCAGGCACTTTCTACAGGATGGTTTGCTGAGCTTGTTCAGTAGAACTGTCTGGTTTATACTAATGGCTGGGAGGCCCTGGGAGGATTACAGCATTTTCATGATTGAACAAGAGGGTGAATATACACTTTAACACACACACACACACACACACACACAGCCTCCAAACTCTAGGAAGAGATTTCAGAAAGCTTATTTTCCCATTTATTTGGACAAGTGTCATTTTGTTTTGAATGTTTGCCATTCTCAATCAGGTGGTAGCGGAAATGTCCTAGGAGCCACAAAGAGAAGTAAGGTTTACATAGCATGAGCTTTCATTGCCGCTCTGATACCAAATATTTACTGGGAAGCAGGATGGCTTCGTTCATTTAAATGAGAATTATTTGGTTTGGCTTAATGAAGCAAGAATGAATTGTTAGCTGTATCACTTAACCCACTGCTGTGATATATCTGTCTTTATTAAGGAAACCTAATACATGCTTGGCAGGTCATAGCAACACTATTCTTTTGAGGGAATTGGTGAGAAAGAAGACCGTGGATTCTAATCGAAATGACAGCAGGAATTTGAGCAGAATGCAACAGTCTGCACTGAGACATTACCACCACCCCAATTAGAGTTTGTGTCTTGTCTTCTACCCTGATTGCCAATCAGGTATTCACTGACCTTGCAAAAACAATTTCTTGGCCACCCCTTAAGTCCAACTCTGGGGGTTCCTTTTCCGTAATGGGGTGTTCTCTCAAGAGAAAGCCCAAGTCCAGCGTCATTAAGTGACAAATCCAGCATAGCAGCTTCCCTTGGAGTTCTGCCATTGGAGTCAACTGTGATGATAACCCAACTGAGATTAGGACCTATCTAGGGGAACATCATAATCCTAGAGGGCATGGTGGCAAAGAGATTGGTTTACACTTACTTGAATTTGACTTATCTTTCCCAAACTAGGGTGTATTCAATATCATAATTAAAATATACTCCACATTCAAAAGAGTAGATTTCTGAGGCAAAATATTTTTATTATTGGGGTCAATATAGTATTAGAGATAGGGAGTTATGAAAAA
This sequence comes from Myotis yumanensis, assembly GCF_028538775.1. Classification (NCBI taxonomy): domain Eukaryota; kingdom Metazoa; phylum Chordata; class Mammalia; order Chiroptera; family Vespertilionidae; genus Myotis; species Myotis yumanensis. The sequence goes on from NW_027223752.1 coordinate 187,516,895, forward strand.
AGACAGTGTGGGAAACAAGAGAAGTAATTAAAGATTAGTTTTTCAACTAGAAATTCTTCTTTACAGTAATGCTATTTTATTTTAGTGCCTCCCTCTCAAATATATCAATATACTTTACCAAAAATATTCTTTTATTGTGTCTTATTTTCTAAATTTTGTAATTTCAAACATAGCCTTTTCCCAGTAATAAGAGAGAATACTTCAATTTTTTTATAGTAGGCCCTTGAAACATAATATTGGTAGAATATTTTTTGTCCCTTTTTATAGATCCTTATTGCTATTTCCCAACCTAATATTTGAAGAGAGAAAGAAACCCTGTGTAGCATAGTGTAAATAGGAACATGAAAATTTTCAGGCTACATTTTCTTTACAGAATTTTTTTTCAATTCATTATTGAAAACATGGAAACAGAAGCAGAGGAATTATTGAATTAACTTGTATTGTATGTCATTAAGGTTGTCAGTTTAGCAAGTTAATTGGTTGGACCTCAAATCAAAGACTTACCCAATACTATTTGGATAATTATAGATTGAGCAATTATTTGGTGAAGACATGTCTGCAGAACACAGATATCTTGGGAAAAAGTATGTATCGATAATTCACATCCCCCAATTCTGAACCAATCCCTGTATGAGTTGCTAAGGCAGTGATGGCGAACCTTTTGAGCTTGGCGTGTCAGCATTTTGAAAAACCCTAACTTAACTCTGGTGCCGTGTCACATATAGAAATTTTTTGATATTTGCAACCATAGTAAAACAAAGACTTATATTTTTGATATTTATTTTATATATTTAAATGCCATTTAACAAAGAAAAATCAACCAGAAAAATGAGTTCGCGTGTCACCTCTGACACACGTGTCATAGGTTCGCCATCACTGTGCTAAGGGAACTGAGCATGTCCCTTAAAGATGCCCTGTAATTCTTCCGGCCCAAGACTTCTCTCTCCTTGTATCACAGTCATACCCTAATTGAGGTAAGTCCATCCTAATGTGCCTGCTACCTATCAAAATGGATATCACAGTACTTCCCTCACAGGAGATGGTTTCTGTGAAGAAGTGATGCACAAGATACTTGGATTGTTACATGCGCAAGAATCCTGTTGGGTTTTACAAATGCTCCAAATTCATAGTTGCTAGTTGTAAGCTGTGTGAATGTGTAGGAGACTGTCAATCAAAAATGGGGCTTAACATTTACTGTGACTTTTGCTATTGAAACATGATTCCTTTTTTTCTCTGCTGTAAGTCAGAAATGGAGTGGAACAAGTTAATTAAAATACTGGTGACTTAATGCTTTTCAGCCACTGAGCGTTTCCAGGTAGCCAGCCCTTCTCTGGAGCATTCTTTGTCATTGTGAAGTTCATCTGGAGCCAATAGAGTCTTTAAAAAACAAAATAATTTCTTCTAAGCATTTTCTGGCCTCTTTGTTTTAAAAATCTGAAGGCACAATTTTGTAGGCCATGATACCATGGAAGTGTGGGAAGCCATCTATTTTATAAGCACATTGCTAGATAATAGCTTTATTGGCAGGCATCGGCTTATCTTTACCAATGCACAGCTATTGAACCGTCTGCCCACCAGCATTCAGCTGAATCCTGAGGAATAAATAACAACAAACTCCTTCATAAGCTTTTTAAAGTTATTTTTGGCCCTTGATGTCTTAGATATAGAAATGTGTGGGAAGAGATTTATTTGTATGGTGAACTTTTTGCTCTGCGTGGGATTATTTGAAGAAATATTTTAAAACTAAAATATTTTACTATACAAGGACTGAGAAGGCAATCATGGACTGTTCCTCTCCCAGAAGTTGCTAACTTGGCAGCCCATAGGCCACATCCAGCCTGCAGACATGCTTTTTGTGGTCTATATGTTTATTTGTTTTTAAATCCTCACCCGAGGATATGTTTTCATTGACTTTTTAGAGAGAGAGGGAGGGTGTGTGAGAGAGAGAGAAACATCAGTGTGACAGAGAAACATCAGTTGGTTGCCCCCTGTACGCACCCCAACCAGGGATCGAATACATAACCTTTTTGATGTTTGGGATGATGCTCCAACCAACTGAGCCACCCAGCCAGGGCTCTCTATATTTTTTATTAATTGACTTAGGAGCCATTTTATGTGAATTGGAAATTTCACATAAAAATGATTTATTTTAAATCTGTCAATATTGGGTATGTACTACTCCTAGGCAGTAGCTAAGTAGCAATTGCCCCCTTTAAATAGGCATGGGCCCTTTAGTTTGCCACAGTTCTCCACAAACCACAAATCAAATCCTACTATAGGCTTATCAAAGATGTTTCCTTTGTGGTAACTGCTCATAACACAGAACTTTTTGATATCATAATCTCTATTAGTCATAACAAGAGAGAAACTATGGTAAATGCTTGTTTGAGTTCCTTAAGTAACTTCCTTTTCAAGAAGATGAACCGTTATTCAATAAACACCTCTTTACCCTATCTCTTGTGGTCATCACAACTCAATCAAGGAGGTGTTTTACAGAAAAGGAAAGTGGAGCTCAGAGAGACTAAGATCACACAGCTTTTAATTGGCAAAACTAAATTGCATTTCCAGGCTTGCTTGGTTCCAAAGCCCAGACTCCTCCACAAAACATTCCGAAGATTTCAGATGATTCCATACCAAATCTCATTCCTCTTTCCACATCCCTGTCTACAGTAAGGAGTTGAGTCAGAGAGGTGGAAGAGGAAAAGGGAATTTTTAACTTTTTTTCTCAATTGCAACATCATCATTTCCTTCTTAGAACTACAATATATGACCTATTTGTGTTGTTTTTTAATTCCTCAAGACAAGTTGTAAAAATTAAACTATGTGTGGCTCTTATAGGCTACTAGAAAGTGGGTACCCACATGGTTTTTATTTTTTCATTGGCCATGTATATTCAGTCCTCAATTGCTGCACAGCTGTACGGAGCTCAAATTGCAATAAAAGTGGTTTAGTGCAAACCATACATACATAATGACCTTTGATTTCTCCCCTAGGCTTTGCAAGTCTCTCTTAATTACCTGCCTGTAGACTAGGAATTCTTTGCCAGGTCTCTTCATTTACTGAGGTGTTTCTGAAGCAGCATTTTCAGAGCAGTCTCTTCAGAAGTGGAAACTGACCCCAAGCCCTCATGCTGAGGCAGGTCAGTGCAATTAGTAAAGCTGACGTAAAAACCTACTCCAGTCTGGCTGGCGTGGCTTAGTAGTTGAGTGTCAACCTATGAACCAGGAGGTCACGGTTTGATTCCCAGTCCTGGCATATGCTGGGGTTGCGGTCTCAATCCCCAGAGTGGGGCGTGCTGGAGGCAGCTGATCAAAGATTCTCTTTCATCATTGATGTTTCTATCTCTCTCTCCCTGTCCTTTCCTCTCTGAAATCAATAAAAAATATGTATATATAAAAACAAAACAAAAACACCTACTCCAGTCAGGAAGTCGCTTAAGAAAAGGCACTCTGGCCTTAGCTGGTTTGTCTCAGTGGATAGAGCATCAGCCTGTGGACTGAAGGTTCCCCGGTTTGATTCCAGTCAAGGGCACATGCCCAGGTTGAGGGCTCAATCTCTAGTGGTGGTGGTGGGGTGGGGATGAGGGGCATACAGGAGGCAGCCAATCAATGATTCTTTCTCATCATTGATGTTTCTATCTCTCCCTCTCCCTTCCTCTCTGAAATCAATAAAAATATATTTTTTAAAAAAGAAAAGGCACTTTGTCCCCATCTGTGAGAAAAGTTGTAAAAATGGCAATAGGAGAGACAAACAGGAACACCGTACAGGCCAGAACTGGGGGAAATAACAGTCGAGTTGAGCTGATTCCCTGGCTGGAGGGGAAGCTCTTCCTCCTGCTCTGTGTAGCTCCAAATCCCTGCTTGCCCCAACACACCTCTACAACCTTCCTGATACTTTCATTCATAGTCTTTCATTCATTCCACTATCCTAACATAAACCCTATGAAGGGAAAAGTAGGTCCCCAAGTCACACAGCTTTGTCACTGATAAAGCCAACACTTGTTTACTTACCTTAGAGCACATGGTCTTATTAGTCTATTTACCATCTCTGAGCACCCATGTAAAATGACGCTTCTTTTTTTAATATTTTATTGATTTTTACAGAGAGAAAGGGTGAGGAATAGTTAGAAACATCAATGAGAGAGAAACATCGATCAGCTGCCTCCTGCACACCCCCCACTGGGGATGTGCCTGCAACCAAGATACATGCCCTTGACCGGAATCAAACCTGGGACCCTTGAGTCCACAGGCCGATGCTCTATCCACTGAGCCAAACCGGTTAGGGCAAAATGATGCTTCTTTATCCCTCTCTATCTCCTTGCCTGCTTTAATCTTTTCTTTTCATACTTATCACTGCCACATTATGCTATATATTCAATTTTTATGTATTATTTCTCTCTACCACCTAAATGTAAGCTCTCTGAGCACAGGACATGGTCTGTTTTGTTCACTGCCATACTCCTAGCACCTTGTACATAGCATATTGTAGGAACTCAATAAATATAAGCTATTGAATATCCACTATATCCTTAGGATCTAACAATGAATAAGACATGGTTTTGACCTTGAAGGCATTCATAGACTTTTTAGAGAGACAGGTATAAACATAAATGCAACTCATACTAGGAGAACTTGACTTGTATTCATGACTTCAGCAAAAGTGATTTAACTGGTTAGCTGTTGGACTCCTGGGTGTGAAGGTTAATTTTATTTGTCAACTAGCCAGGGCCATGGAGTACACAGATATTTGGTTAAATATTATTCTCAATGTGTCTGTGAGGGTATTTCTGCATAAAATTAACATTTGAATCAGTAGACCAAATAAAGTACATTGTGCCCTCTAATGTGGGTGGGCCTCATGTAATCAATTGAAGGCCTGAATAGAACAAAAAGGCTGACAGCACACCACACCACCACCACCACCACCATAGTACCTCCCAACCCCCAGGAGTAAGAGGGAACTCCTTCTGCCTAACTGCTTTGACATTGGTCTTTTCCATTCCTCAGACTTAGACCTAATCATCAGCTCTTCTTGGATCTCAGGTCTGTCAGCTTCAGACAGGAGCTTCGTCATTAGCTCTTAGGCCTTCGACTGGAACTACACATTGGCTCTCCTGAGTCTCTAACTTGCCAACTTTAGACCTTGGGACTTTTCAGACTTGAGCAAATTCCTACTAATAACATATATACATGTTATTATGAACCAAGAGGAGATTATATATATTTTATTTATGTTACATGTTATATGTTGTATGTTATATATAGGCCTATATATTATAGATAAATAACATTAATGTTATAATATATAATTATATATAACATATAATATCTCTATATGTGAGATCTAGCCAATATACATATGATTTCCTATTGGTTCTCTTTCTCTGGAGAACCCTAATGCAGTGTACCAGTCACACAAACTTTTGAAAGTGTCATGTTCTGTTTGTCCTAGAAGCAGATGTCAAATGGAATCAAATGTGCAAGAGGTCTACTGAAGGAAGTGCCTGTGAAGGATAAGGGATTAAGAGGAAAGGAGCAGGAATAGGCAGGGGAGCCTTTAGCCAAAGATGCAAGCGTAAGGCCTATAAAAGGGAAGAGGGAAGGAAGGGTTGAGTAGGAAGAGTTTCAGACCACAGGACAGTTCTGAGAAAGTTTTGGCCATCCTGACGGAGAGTCCCCAAGCCACAGTGCCCATTTGAGGAATTCCCCTTGAGACAGGAATGGCCCTGCTCTGGTCCAACCAGAGTGCTCAGTTAATGGCTGGGAATAGCCCCGGGGGAGTGTGGACTGGAATGAATGCTGCAGTAGACACAAAGCACAGCAGCTGGAGGCTGTGAATCAACTATGCTCCACAACAGGTTCTCTGAGCAGGGTACCTTCATGACCTTCTCTTCTAGAATGCCCTTCTGTGGCTGGGGGTGAGCTTTCACAAGATTTGGTAATCATAGAGTATGTGGTAAGGACAATATGATTTTAAGGGAGGATCCTAAGAACTTACCTTAGAGCACATAGTCTTACTTAGTCTATTTACCAAAGCCAATCTGGAGTTGTCTCTGCCCTAGAGCAGGAATGGGCTGGGCTGCAGAAGGATGGTGGTGGGAATCCAGGGAAAGGGGACATGGAAGATGGACTATCTGTCAACTCTGCCAAAGCCAGCAGCACAAGAACAGTAGGCACCTGCCATCCCAATTGATAGGAAGGGCGCCTGGGTTTTGAAACCAATAATACATCAATCCATGGACCAGCTTTGGTACCCAACTCTACTGACAGATCTTGGCTGAGGCTTTGAGGATCTGGATACATTTCAATAGAGCTGGGAGGAATATGGCAGAGATGAGCTTTCCTTAGTTGGAGCAGATAAATCTCCCACAAGTGGGCAGAAAATGATCGTAGGCCACCTGTTCTTCTGGCAAACCAAATAGTGCTTGTTTTGTTAAATGATTATCAATCAGGTTCTCTCTTTTATCTCTCCTTTAGGATCAAAATTTATTAGCAATCCAGAAGATTTATGTGGGCTGGGCTTCCCCTGTAAGCATTTCACTTCTTTAGCTAGTGTATTTGCCCATCTCTACAAATTAAGAGAACTGCTGCTAAAAGCTTATAAAAGAAACAACCTTGCCAATTAATTTTGATGGAATCATAGTGATAAAACAGTGCTAGGCAGGAATTGGAAATCCTTTATTGTTACCTATAGGGAAATTGAAACCCAGAGAAATGAGTGATTGCGCAAGGTCACCTGGCTGACTAATGGCAGAAAGCAGGCTGGAACCCAAGCTTTCGTTCTTGGGCCACAGCTCTGCCCACCACGGCAGCCTAGCTTTCTTTTCTGAATGTAGCCTCCTTTTATTTTTTACATCCTTCAAGTTAAACACATATTTGGTTAGCCAAAGATGTTTTCATAAGACCTTCTCTAGGAAATCATGTTTTTCTCTGGCCAAGGGTTTTGTGACCTAACTTAATGTTAGAAAAAAAAATACAAAGAACAAAAAGCAGGGCTGTCCCTCAGGAGCCTATATGAATGCCATTGCCTTGAAAACAATGGCCAAAGCCTAACATAAACCCTATGAAGGGAAAAGTAGGTCCCCAAATCACCCAGCTTTGTCACTGACAGAGCCAACACTTGTTTACTCATGTGTAAGATTCTGGCAGCTTGCTCGCCTGGAGACTTTGAAACTTCTTTGAACTGAAAGGAGCCTTGATGATTACCTATGAGGAAACAGAGCACCAGAAAAGGCGAGTTAGGATTGGAACCCACATCTTCCAACTCTTAACCAGGTAATTGTTTACTACAAAATACATTGACGGGTGCAGATGAGGTTTTTGATTTAAGACAAGTGAGGGCAATGATAATCACTATTGCTCCCTACTTATGTTACAGGCACTGTTCTAAGTGCTTTCCATGGATGGAGTATTTCTCTCACTAGACTATGAGTCAGCCTCACCAGGTTAGGTGCCAGCAATAACCCCCAAAGGCTCAGTGGCTTACAACAGAGGGTTATTTCTCATGTGTTGTATGATGGCTGAGGCTCTGCTCTACATGGTTTCTTTGTTGCAGAGCTGGCACAAAGACCCTATTTGAGGTATATCAATCTTGGAGCAGGAGGAAAAGGGTACAATGGCCCTGAAGGCCTCTGCTCACTTCCATTACCACTTCCACTCAAATTCCACAGGATAAAGCAAGTCATATGGCCAAGCCTGATGCCAATGAAAGGAACACAGCAAGTCATGTGACAGTGGGAATATACTGGTATATATTTAAACATGAAAAGCAACAAAATATTTGAAATAACATTGCAATCTACTACACTGGGAATCTCCACTCTACATTAGTTTTTTGTTTTTTTTTTTTAATCTTTACAAAAAAAAAAACTATGAAGTAGGGAAAAATATCATCTGATGTCCAAAGTTGTACCATTAAGAGACAGAGCTGGTATTTGAATCCAAGCAGTATGGCTCAAGATCCCACACTTAATCAATAGACTATAATCAATAAGTTGTTTTTCATACTATGTTACCTTTATTCTGATAACCCTCTGACACAATTCACCTCTGAGAGAGAACATCTGTGAGCATGACATGATACAAAGCAGTAGGCAAAGAGTGGTTACCAAGAGAAACCAGAAATAGATTATTGGCCCTGCTCTCAGAAGCCTAGTCAGAAGTTGTATATCTAATATGCATGGAATAAACTGATAAATCCTAAATACATATGTACCTACCATTAGAGTGCTGTGGGAAAGTAATAGATATCTTTTGAGGAGGGAGGCCTAGACCATGGTGGGAGGGGTTGGGAATGAAGATGTACAGATGGAGGGGAAGGAGAGGAATGCATGAAGACAGGTCCTGAGGGCATGGTGTGGGGCAGCAGGCATTAATTCAAGGCATGCACACATTCAGCAGGGGCCTAAGAAGAGCTTAAGGCCTGTCTTAGGGACACATACACTGACAAGAGTAACAAGGACCTTTGTCATTCTAGTTTAAACAGGTGTTCCAATACTGGGTCACACTGCCTATAGTGACTAGGAATGAATATTTTTATAACTCCTGTAATTATCTTTGAATAGCACAATTATATTACATTGTGTTTAATAAACATTAAAAGCATTAAATTGATAAACATTACCTTCTAAAATATATCAAATATTTTAAAATCCTGTTTTGACTTTTCTTCATATTTCAAAAGTACACCTGCAGCTTCAAAAAATGAAAGCACATTTCATGTCTTTCAACATCCAACAGACCCTACAGCAAAACACAATGGATACACAGTCCACTGACTTGGGCTGGGAAGATTGTTTTTATTCATTTGTTCATTCAACCTACAAATATTAAAGAGCGCTTACTATAAACAAGGCATTATTCTAGGTGTTGGGGGTACAGGAATGAACAAGGGGCACACATTCTGCCCACATGGATTGTGCATTGTGCTGAGTGTGCAAAGAGAAGTAGTGAGAACCAAAGAGCTAAATTGCACATTTATAAAGGAAGTGAACCATTATTGTTGAGCTGACTAGGATAATTGTTCTTCTGCAAAAAGGGGGTAGTCATTGAAGGGCTTCTGCACAGAAGATGAGAACTACTCTTGGGGGGGGGGCGGTAACTGTACAGTATTGCGTGTGTGTGTGTGTGTGTGTGTGTGTACGTGTGTATGTGGTTGGAGGGGGGAGTGAACTAGAAAGGGACTTGAGTAAAAGAAGCAGCATCCAGAAAGCATCTGATGTCCAGCAGATGGAAAAGCAGTCCTGAACCAGGGTAGTCAGAGGAATGGAAAGCATGGACAAGATGGGAAAGATTCCCACGAGGTGGAATAGGAGAGGAATTCTTGATCATGTGGCTGGGGGACCAAGACAGAAGAAACAAATTTCCTGTAGTTTGCAGCCTACTCTCTGGTGGGGGCAAGGCGGTTTAGCCCAGAATGGGCTTTGGATCAGATGGCCCTAGCTTCAAAGTCTAGTCTGACCCTTACCAGCTGTGAAACTCTCGGTAGGTTGCTTAACCTTTCCGAGCTTTGATTGCCCCATCTGTAAAAGTTAAATATAACCCCTAACTTGTGGGATTAAATAAGAAATATATGATGCACCGAATACAGATTAAGCTTTCAATAGTTTTTGTTATGATTATTATGGTTACGTGGAGGATGAACTGGCCTGGGGCATACATTTGAAGTAAGTGTAAGACATCCAAAAACAGGTGTTGAGTAGACAGTCACAAAGATGATAGCCTCAGATGAGCCGCTACATAATAACAATGTATTAACATTTATTTTTGATCATTTATTGTGTTAATTGTTCGATGAGCTCTAGTTCAATTAGTCCTCACAGCAAGTCTGTGAGGAAAATATGGTTGTCAGCATGATTTTATAAAGGAATAAACTGAGATTTAGTTAACTGAACGTAGACCAGTCCACACAACTAATGAGAGGCATAATTTGAATTCAGGCCCCCTTGCTTCCAAAGCCCATACTCTTTATTTTCAATTACACTTTACTTCCAATTTTGTTTTGCATTGGTTTCAGGTTACAGCATAGTGGTTAGACAATCGTATACTTTACAAAGTGTTCCCCCTGTTATTTCCAGTATCTACCTGGCACCATATGTAGTTATTATAATATTATTGACTATATTCCCTATGCTGTACTTCACAGCATCATAACTATTTTGTTACTACCAATCTGTACTTTTTTTTTCATAGTGACTTTTTATTTTATTTATTTATTTATTCATTCATTTATTTATTTATTTAATTGCTTAAAGTATTACAAAGGGTATTACATATGTCTCCTTTTTCCCCCCGCCCTTGACAATCCCCTGGCCTCCCCTACCCCCCAGTGTCTTATGTCCATTGGTTATGCTTATACGCATGCATATCAGTCCTTCGGTTGATCTCTTACCTGCCCCCCCCCTTCTGCTCCCCTACCCTCCCCGGCCTTCCCGCTGCAGTTTGACAGTCTGTTTGAGGCAGCTCTGCCTCTGTATCTATTTTTGTTCATAAGTTTATAATGGTCTTTCCAATCTGTACTTCTTAATCCCTTCACCTCTTTCACACAGTTTCCCAAACTCCCCCTCCCCCCACCTCTGGCAACCACTAGCCTGCTCTCTGTGTCTGAGTCTGTTCCAATTTTGTTTCTTTATTTTGTTCTTAGATTCCACATATAAGTGAAATCATATGGTATTTGTCTTTCTCTGGCAGAGTTATTTCACTGAGGATAATGAAATAACTCTTGGTCCATCCATGCTGTCACAAATGGTAACATTACATTCTTTTTCATCATGGCCGAGTAATATTCCTTTGTATATAGTTAACACAGTTTTTCTATCCACTAGTCTATTGCAAATAAAGCTGCATTGACATGGGTACATATAGTCTTTCAAATTAGTGTTTTTGATTTCTTTGGCTACATTCCCAGAAATGGAATCGCTGGATCACAAGGCAGTTCCATTTTTAAATTTTTAAAAATATATTTTTATTGATTTCAGAGAGGAAGGGAGAGGGAGAGAGAAATAGAAACATCAATGATGAGAATCATGGATCGGTTGCTTCCTGCACGCCCCCTATTGGGGATTGGGCCTGAAACCTGGGCATGTGCCCTGACCTGGAGTCAAACCGTGGCCTCCTAGTTCATAGGTCAACACTCAACTACTGAGTCACTCTGGCCAAACCATTTTTAATTTTTTAAGGAATTTCCATACCGTTTTCCATAGTCAAGGCCCATATTCTTAAACATTCAGGGTTTGTATTAGCAAACCTGGAGGTGGCATTTACAGTCATGCACTACACAACAACATTTTTGTCAGCGACAGACCACATGATGGTGGTCCCACAAGATTATAATAGACCTGAAAAATTCCTGTCACCTAGTGATGTCATATCCATCTTAACATGGCAGCAAATCATATTGCTCCCATGTTTGTCGTGATGCTGGTATAAACATACCTAATGCACTGCCGGTCATATAAAAGTATAGTACATACAATTACGTACAGTTCATCATACTCGATAATGATAACAAATGACTATTGATTTATGTACTTACTATACTATACTTTTTATCATTATTTTAGTGTACTCTTTCTACTTAAGTAGAAAAAGTTTGCTGTAACACAGTATGCTGTGTTATGCTGGGAGCAGCCTCTGATAGCATCGTTTTCTCTTATAATTGATTTAACCTCTTGTTGTTTTATACAGTAACATGCTGTACAGGCTGGTAGCCTAGGAACAATAGGCTAGACAAAATAGCCTAAATGTGCCGTAGGCTATCCCATCTAGATCTATGTAAGAACAGTCTGGTGTTGGAACAAAAATGAAATCTCCTAACAATGCATTTCTCAGAACACATCCCCATCATTAGAGCCAATGGCTATAATTTAGTTTAAGAACTGGAACTCCCCCTGCCCGTCACACTCAGGCCACCACCCCACCCTGTGGCTGGCCCCATTCTCCTGCTGTGCCGAGGAGGCCTGAGTTCAGTCAAAGGGAACCACCCTGCCCATCTGAGCAGCACCATTTTCGTGAACTGGGGCATGTTTTATGGTTCCACTGAGATACCAGTTGGTCAGCTAATTACCATCACAGACTGCTCACTGCCCTTCCAGTTTACTTTCCCTGGTAATCTTGACCAAATTTCCTGGGCTGGAAGCTACTGTGATGGAAATACAACCCAGGAGTCAAGGCCCAGGGTCAATTTGGGCCTCCACCTCTCACTATCTGTGTGGTTTGGGGAAAGACTCTTTTCCTTTTTGAGTCTCTCTCTCTTCTCTCTCTTTCTCTCTCTCTTTCTCATTTGCAAATCAGAGATAATCAGATCAAACAACAAGGAAATGGCATATGCAGAAGGAATCACTATATAAATAGCCTCTGTTCTCCATGCTGACTCTGCCCTAAGAGTGCCCAACTGGAGGACTGGGAGAAATCTGGGCTCCCTGCCCCAGGGGATGTCCAGGTCTTGAGCCACAGAATGCTCCTAAGGGAAACCCTCTTACCTGACCCTTTAATGAGATTGACTACCTTGAACTCATGTCAAACCTGTCTTACCTCTTCTTTTGTTTCCCAAGTGCAGCCATATTGAGTCATTTTTCACTCAAGAAAAAGTGTCACATTCACAGTCCTGCCCCTTCTCTTTTTGATGTTAATTTCAGCATTACCTATGCAGAGTACAGGTTTTTCATCCCAAGCAAGCCCCACTTAGAACAGAATGGAGGCAGCACTCTGACTTACCATGTAATACCAAGCATGTTAATAGCTTTGCCATTTCCCAGTGAACAAAAACCTGGCAACAAAGCCAACTATAGTTCTTTCCTAATAATTTTCTGTGTGAGTATCTGAAAATTGGCTTTCAGAAATCCATGCTACAAAAAGCCTTTGCCAGCCAGTCTTTGAGAAGAATTTGATATTATCAGAAGAAAGCCCGATGCAAACTGTTCTATGCGTAAGTCAGGGGACCTTGACTTTGCTTCTTGTAATAAGTCAATCCCTTTAAAATAGGAACGCATCCCAGTGAGCAAAGACCTGCCTTTTTATGAACATTCACTTCTCACACTGTCTCACAAGTAGGCATTTTCTTTTCTTTTTCTTTCGCGTACGATCTGGCCTGTCTAAGGAGACACCGAAATGCCAGAGCAGTCGAGCGAGTAATCGGCATTTGCTCTGGGCTCTGCCGCGTTTTCTAACCAGAAGGACAGCCGAGTGGAGTGAGTGGGGGTCTCTCTTTGCATGTGGCTTTGTGCGGCAGGCCTGCCAAGCATTGCTATTCCAGCCCTTAAACCTGTGCCAGACTGTTAATGTCTTAATGCTTATTGGAGTGTCAGGGAGTGCTGGCAGATGTCAGGGGGAATGGGAGGCTGTCAATAAGGAAATTACTTACATTCACAGGGTGATTGCCGGCGTCTGTCAGGTAGTGTTGCAGAGGATGTCAAGCTGAAAGAAGGCAGGGGGCGGGGGGAGGGGGGAGGCAGCACACAGCACTGGGGGAGGGTCCTTGTTTTATATATATGTAAATTGTTTAGAGATATTTTATTTTCCTTTTATTTCAGGTACAGCAATCACAGGTCAAGCAATAAACAAAAAGTGGTTTCCTATTTGGGGAGATTTCACACATAAGAGCTGCATGACCGGGGCCTTTTGTTTCTGACACGCGACAGATAATTCAAATGTTTTTTCCTCAGATGGCAGAAGGAGTCAGGTCCCTGGCCATCAGGAAACACATATTTTATTCAACAACTACTTACTCAACTGCCTACTCTGGGCGAGACGTGGTAAATAACCCAACGGCTACATAGGCGCAGGGAAAAGATTTTAAACACATTCTTTAAATTCTAGAGAGGAAAAAGGCATCCTCTTTGCTGTGTGGTTTTAAGATTAAGAATGTGAGCTAAGTAGAGTCCCACCCTTGTAACTACCAGCACCTGCCTGCCTCCTTTGCCTGTGAACAGAGGAGACCTGAGAAGGGAGCTTCCGGGAAAGAGGCTTGGAGGTAATCTTGCCTTTAAAAGCTTCTCTCAGTCCTGGATTTGCCATGGTGATTCTATTTATTGCCTCCTTAAGCCTGTAAAGCTCTACTCCTGTCTCATTTCTTTACTGGTCTTTACACCCCTCCCCCTCCCTCCAGTGCGTGTACACTGAGTGCGCTGGGAAGAGGCGGCTGCAAAAATACTGCTGTCATTAGTCACTCAGGCACAATGGTCCAATTACAAGGGGGAGAATGCACATGAAGCTACCAACCTTACCTTTGTTAGGAAAGGTCAGCCCCCTCGGAATCACCCGGGCAACATGAGGCACCTCCAATGTTTAGCCCTGATGATGAGAAAAACACCATCTCATTTAGAGGGAACATGGCAATTCCATTCGTGGTTGATGGTGGCTTTTTAGGGCTGTCTACACTCAATGTCCCATATCTCCTATTGTGACCTAGCTCCGTTTAATATTTTAGAATTCCTCCCGGAAGGAATAGCAGAGAGGAAGTTAGGCACGTTCGTTAGTTGCTTTGGGACTACTTAAGAAAAAGCAAATATTTTACTGATGGAAACTCCAAGGCTAAAGGTGAGAAGAAATAACAGGAATGAAGGACAGGGAACTTTTCCCCAGAGTGCCTGAGTCAAGTGAACGGAAAGATGCCGCTGTCAGGATTGAGTCCATGGGGACAGAATGGGCTGGGTTACCTGGGGGGAAAGCTGGAGTCCAGACTTAGCCTGGAAAAGAGATGGGCCAGGATGACTCCCCGAGGGCCCTCTCGCCACTGCCCTTCCTGTCCTACCCGGTTCCTCCCGCCCCCAGATGAAGCAGTGTGGAGTCTGGATTCCAGAGGAGAATATGCTTTCCCCATCAGCACAGCCCCAGGCGCTCCTCGACCCCCCGCTGGTCTGGCTGTGTACTCGCGGATTTCCAGGGCGCATACCTCCATGGAATTCAGCACTAGTCACTGTGGGGCTCCAAGCCTTTTCAAGTGTCCTCTGAACCTTTGAAGTGCTCTCCCCAAGGAGGCATGAGCAAACTTCTGTCTGAGAAATGTGGCATTACTTAACCCCACCCCTGGAGACTCTTCCAGGGACACCTGACATTTCAGGAAAGAGTAAATACATTTCTATCAGCTTAACTCACAGCTTTCCTTCTTTTTCTTGCTCTGTGATACATATTCACTTGGAAACATCTTTCCGCAGTAGCACTGCAAGATTCTTGCCCCTCTTGCCCATAGCCCTTACACACCCAAGGAAAGTCGATCTAACCCTTTCTTTTATATGCTGCAATACTGAACTTTGGCCAAAAGAGCATTTCAATCCATCCATCAATCACTCCAGGACTATGCTGAAAGGGATATTTAAAAACACAGAAAAACATGCTATCAGCAGACATAAGCAATATCATGACAATATCCTAGGGGTATCAGAAAAAAAACATTAACAAAGTATTAGGTTTCCTGTATGCATTTATTTTCCCATTTGGTTACTTACACTATACTGCTTATTTTACTGAAGATGTAAAAATTATATATGTCAAAATTATAATCCAAAAAAGAAATCCATAGCATTTAAAAAATATTTTCTTTTTCTTCCCCATCCTTTCTACTTTTATGGTTGTTATTCTAAATCTCGTTTCTTTTTATCTTGTTCTCTAACTGGATACTGGACAAGGAATAATAAGAAAAATAAGAATGACAAGACCAATAATTTTCATTAAGTAAGTACTTACTAAGAGCTGGAATAACCTTTGCATTGCCTCACTAAGACTTGAGGACAATCCATTACCCCTATTTTACAGGTGAGGACTGAGGTTTAGAAATGTTAAACAACTCCAGACCTCCTGCTCTGTAATCCCAGCTCAAAGGTCATTTCCTCAGGCACTGCCCACAACTAGGACAGATAGCTCTTTAAATGTTCTTACAATCTTATAACATATCTTTCCTTCATTCTTAGTATGAGAATTTGTAATTTTACATTTATTTATGAAATTAAATGATTTAAGCATTTCTCCCCACAACACTCTGAGTTCCAGGATAGCAGAAACTACATCCATTTTTTGCTATTATTAATACTGACATGTAGTAGGATTATAACATATTGAGTGAATGAATGAATATTGGAATGATTTAAGGAATAAATGAGTCCTTATCTGTCCAACTGCCTAATTTGGGAGTTTTAGTTTAGGCAGCAGGATTGCTTTTTAAATGAAGTCCTATCCAAAATGCTATATACTATGCAGCATTGATCCATGCTAGTCGGACTGCCTGGGTTTGAACCCCAGTTCCACCATGCTTGAACTGTGTGACCTCAGACAAGTTACTTGACCTCTCTGTGTCTCAGTTTCCTCATTTGCACAATGGAGATAATAGAACTCACTCCATATAGTTATGAAGATTCAGTGAATATGTAACCTCTCAGAACAATACACTTAGAAAGTTTGGCATACATATTAGATATTATCAGATATTCAGGAACTTACCTAGCACAAGAAAATAAAACATCCCAGGCTAATTTCATTCAAAGATTGCTGTCTTAGTGTTTATTCACTGACTGACACCCTGTTCTGGACCTTTGTGGAAGATCCTAAAGGTGTGAATCTTAAAGAAGCAGCCCCAGGTTTTTCACTCTTACATAGAAAATACCCAACATGAGTCAACATGAGATTTTTACTAATATTTCACTTACAAGTTCAGAAAGTATATTTAGTGAAGATCATTTTAAAAATTTGAATATATATTATAATTATTATTTTTAAATATGTAACACCCTCCTATTGGACTCACATCCTCTACAATAGCTCTCTCTCTCTCTCCTCTCTCTCTCTCTCTCTCTCTTTCTCTCTCTCTCTCTCTCTCTCTCTCTCTCTCTCTCTCTTTCTCAGCCCAGTGCACGAGATTTGTGCACTGGGGTGGGGGGGTCCCTCAGGACAGCCTGTGCTCTCTCGCAGTCTGGGACCCCTGGGGGGATATCCGCCTGCCAATTTAGGGATCGGGCCTAAGCTGGAAGTCAGACATCCCTCTCGCAGTCTGGGGCTCTCGCAGTCTGGGCTCTCGCAATCTGGGTCTCTTAAAGTCCGGGACCCCATGCTTCTTACTGCCCACCTGCAGTGGAGGTGGGAGAGGCTCCCGCCACCACTGCTGCACTCACCAGCCGTGGGAGTGCACTGACCACCAGGAGGAAACTCCTGCATTGATTGAGCATCTGCCCCCTGGTGGTCAGTGTGCATCATAGCAACCGGTCGTTCTGCTGTTTGGTTGATTTGCATACTAGACTTTTATTATATAGGACTGGCATTGGTTAATAAAATTTTGTAAGTTTCAGGTATAATTGTGGAATGAGGCAGAGTGACTATGGCCAGACCCAGAGTTCCACAGCCCCAGATTTCATCACAGCCCTGCCACCTATTAGCTGTTTGTCTTGCATAAGTTTGTTAACTGCTTCTTGTCGTGTTTCCTTAGCTAGAAAATAAAGATGACATTAATTAGATTGTGATGGTTAAGCAAGATGAAGTTCTAAAGACCCTGGTAAATCAGAAATGCTTAGAAAAAGTTAGTTTTTTATTACCTCCCTCCCTTCTTATTTTCCTTTTTATAACCATTTCACCCAAGGCTTGACCAATATTCTGCTATCCTTTTGCGCTTTCTCTGATCACTTCTTCAGTATTTCTCCAACCTTCCCAAGACCAGAGTTGTCAAGTGGACTTTTTCCTTCTCATTTTCCATGTGCTCTCAAGGCTCAAAGTAATAAAAGTAGATAGTAGAAAAATGAGACATTCAATCAAAGCACCTGAATGGGAATTTTTCTCCAGTTTTGCTTCTGACTTGATTTTGAACAACTTATTGAACCTATCTAGGTTTCCGTTAGCTCATGAAGCATATTCTGGAATAATTTGTTTTTTCCTTCCTCTACCCTTTCTCTGTATACCTGTATCATAGCAATAACAGTAGTACTACTTTCAATTTACACTTCCCAACATCTTTGATATGTATTGTATTATTTAGTGACCATATCAAAATTCTGAGGTATTGCAATTAGGCACTCTCTCTCTATTTCCAGATAAGGAAATTGAGGTGAGAGGGGATTATATGACTTGGTAAGTTACAAAAACCCTAGCACACAGATGTTTTTTACTGTGGTCTGTCAGACGTCTCTGATATACCTACTGTATGCATTACACTGGCAAAATGCTGCCGATGCAGCAAGGTCTCATACTTTTTTGTAACAGAAAACACACAAGAGTAAACTGATAACAAAGTGTTAGATGCTAAGAGCCAAATGAGTAACACAGAATTCCTTTCCCTCTTACTGAGTTGTCTGTGAAAAAAGAATCTCTTCTTTTTCTGAGATGGAATTCCCCTATCATTGTGTCAGCCCATCTCCTGGAGATCCCATGGAGAGTCCAGAGCAGAAAGAGACTAATTTCACTTTGACAACATTATTTCAGTTCTATGTAAGCACTAGCCTCGGGATGCCTATCTTTCAACACGGTCTGTTTGGACTTTAAACAGGGCGTGTTTAAATGTATGCTAAAACTCTGAATTTCTGTAGGGATAGGAAACTAGCTTGATGAGTTTTCTTCCGAGTTTTTGCCCCAAGTCCATGTTTTAGGTCTGGGTGCACGAGAAGTATGCAGAGTTTCAGTTTCACTTTTTGTGAAACCGAGAAGGAATAGAATTTACTCTGAAACTCCACAACAAGAATAAGGACTAAGAATAAGAACTATTAAAATATCTGGAATATTTTCTACTATTAAAAAAATACATTTAACCAGGAGCTTTGATAAGGTGTTTAAGGAATATTTGAATTTTTGAATATGTCAGATATCCACAGACTTCAAGCACCATAAAGTGTGAAGAGGAGTCTTAGAAAAGGCTTCCTTCCTCTTTCTCCCTCTCGCTGTCTGCCACCTGCCTAGTTCCCATATCCTCCCCCAATAGCTAACCACTTATCATCCCTTGTTTATCTGCCCCAAATTTTTATGTAAAAAATAATATAGTACAAATATATGTTCATTCTTTTTCCCTTTTATGTATGTTACACTATATACTACATAATAATCTGTACCTTTTTTCATTAATAGCATATGAGCATTCCATGACACTATAGTATCCTTAGTAATTTTTACTATACTTGCAAAGTGTTTGATTCTGTGAATGTATCAAAACTTAGGACAGTTAACACTGGCCAGGTAGCTCAGTTGATTAGGGTGTGGTCCTGATGCATCAGGGTTTAGGGTTTGATCCCCAGTCAGGGCACCTACAAGAGTCAACAAGTGAATGCATGGATAGGTATAACAACAAATCAATGTTTTCCTCACTCTCTAAAATCAATAAATAACAAATTTTAAAAATCTTAGGACAGTTAGTTGAGTCTAATTGTTTTCCTGAGGAAATGAATAACTTCGTCTATGTGTTATTTCATATCATGAGTGAAATTTATCTGTAGAATGATTTTCTTTCGCTGATATCACTGGATCAAAAGGTACATGTATTTGTAATCCCCTGCAATGGATTTTTGCTAATCTGGTGAGTTACAGAAAAAGATCTCAGTATAGCTTTTATTTGCCTTTTTGTTAATGAGTCAGATTAAGCATCTTTCATCCATGTAAAAGACTTTTCAGATACAAACTATGTGTTCATATCCTTGGCTGATTTTCTCTTAGGCTGTTGATGATTTCCATTTAGTGGAAGTGCAATAAATAAGTGTGTATTCTCTGTTTCCTAAGTTTGCTATGGGATAGGCTTTTTTTTAAGTAAAAGGTGGCCATTCTTATTTTTATTTTTGAATTTGAAACTATGATCACTTGGTTTTGGCAGGCCCTAACAAATCAGACATTTTTTTATTCTGTTTTTAAGATTTGGCTGAAGTTGAATTGAACAAATAAAAGCATAAATATACCTGAAGTCCTTCTCTTTCTATTGCACTCCTCCACCTGGTTGAAATTTGCTCAGTATATTTGAAAGAAACAATTACAGCTAAAACACGGGCAGTCTTTTTTCCTCTGTAAGTAATTTAAGAATCATTTCACCAGTCTTTACAATAAGAACTGGAAGAACTGGAAATGTGAACGGAATTTAAAAAATGGAATTGTCTGCAACCGAATTAATCTAACACTATAGCTAAATTATTGTTTGCACTTTCTCCTCTCTCAGAAGTTTGAAATGATTCTTTTTCTGTCATTATGTAGCTTTCAGAAATTTGGAAAATAGTGGCATGTTCTCATTAAACCTGCTATAAAATTCATCTATTGGCTTCATTGTACACATTTAGAAAAAGTGAACAAGCTATAGTATGAAAGGAAGATGCCTATCTGTTGAAACTTAATTCTGCATGTAGTATTGAGCAGTAATTACAAGTCAGGTATTCTACTGAATACTGAAAATATGTAGTAGTAAATAAGGAAGGTGTGCCCCTTGCCTTCTCACAGTTTGAGTTGTAAACCAGTCACTCTTTACCCTGATTACCTGGGGAGGCTTAACAACAATATCCATGCCTGGGCCCCAGGCCAAAAATTCGAGGGTGCAACTCAGTAACAAATATTTCTAAAACTCCCCCAGAAGATTCTAAGTGAAGCCAGAGTGGAAAACCACTGGTTGGTCTAGCCATACCCCAGAGAGAGCGACAAAACCACAAAATATTTTGAAGAGGAAGTGGTCATGGAAAGTTTTATGTGATGTCATATGAACTACACAGCATCAACTTTGAAGCGTTCTTGCCACAGTGTTTAACTAAAAAGCAGTAAGGCTTTAAGATCTGCATTCCCAGGTACAGATAACTTAGAGGACAGAACAACAAGTAAAAGGCACCATGAGGGGAAATATCAGACAAATCAGAAAGTGGTACTTTCTCCAGGACAAGTGGCCTGGTTTCTTTCAAAAAAAGCAATGTCGTGAAAAGCAGCAAAGGGCTGGGAGTGGAGAGGGGACTGACAGAGACTGAAAGAGAACAAAGAAGCAACAACCAAATATAACTCATCAACTGGATTGCATTCTGATTCAAAACATCCTTTGGAATAGATTTTGGAGACAATTTAGGAAATTTAAATATTTAAGTATATACTAGAAATTAAATGATATTAGTTAATATTGTTGCTTTTTCTTAGGAGCTTAGGTATATACATATGTACAAGAATGTCCATACTTTTAGGAGCTGCGTATGAAAGTATTTAAGGGTGGCAGCAACTTTCAAATGGTTCTTCAGCACTCAAATCACACATATCATATAGAAAAGCAAATACAGTCCGACTTTTTAAAGGAGTTCGGAAGAGGCTGAGGTATTAAGGATGAAAGAGGCTGCTGAGTAGCGATGACAATTATATTTAATTGACTACCATTTGTTGAGTGAATTCCATGTTTTAGGTACTGTACTAATGACTTTATAGCACGATATTGTTTCTATTTTAAAATAAGCATCATTGTTTTAATTTCACAAGTGAAAAAACTGAAGCCTGCAATGATTAAACACCTTCAGGTTCACACTGAGTCAAGATTTGAACCGAGTTCTTCCTGTTTCCGTTGTGGGTGGTCCTGATCATTACAGCAGTGTTGCTCCACCCCCAAATTGTGCCGTGACCACTTATGTGGTCATGGAAAGCACATACGCTTTGGATTTATTTCAATTACAGCATCTACTACAGTGCAAGTCCACCTGCTGTTCATGTGTCTGCTCTGTGTCCTGCTTATACAGAAAACCCTCTGATGCTCAAAGCGATTGCCAGTGTTGAATCCGTCAATCACTTCCATTACTATCAACTTAGCACTAGGGACCATAGCTTTGAATCCCTAACACCTACAACAGGAGAACTCAACTAGTGTCCAAAAATGTGTTTTTAGTATTAATTATCATAGGGTAGTCATTATGATTCATTATTAAGGCTGTGCCATATATTAAATGTTCCCTATGAGAACTTAAATTTAATATAATTTCAATGGATTTCTAAAATGCAGGCAGAAATAGTCATTTGCAATATATTTTGGGACTATGAAAGTTTATTCCAGGTAAATAGAATAGTATGGAAAAGTTATAGAGATGGGAAAACATAGACACTTTTCCCTAGAGTCAGTTATATCAATTGCATTATTATGTATGTAAAAGCAAAAATATGAGATAAGATTGGAAAGTTGGTTGAGAACCTTGATTTCTTCAATAGAGCAAACCACTATCAGTTTTGAATCACGTGAGCAATTCAAATTCCAGAGATATTACATATCAGGAATAGTCTATTCTAGCAGTATATTATGTGTATATTTGTATGTGTCTTGGCAATGAAGAAGAGTGTACCAACCAAGTAGGTGGTTGCTTCTTTAATCTTTGAATGAAATGGGACCAGAAATGGCAAGGGAAGGAAAGGAGAATTTGGAGGGTAGAATATGAGAGGATATAGCTGCTGATTGAATGCAGGCAACAAGCATCAATAAAGAAGCCAAGAGGACCCTGAGAATAAAGGTAATATGATCAGAAATTAAAAGGTCTTAAGGGGGGAGCTATTCTGGGGGAGGTGAGAAATTTCCTGATGGAAATGGTGAGTTTGTTAGACCTTTTAATTAGTAACACTACAACCCACTGTTGGAGGCCAGTTATCATAAAGCTGAAGGCTTGAAACTATGTGATAAATCTCTCCTCAACTTAGGTAGCAGAGCACCTAACATCTCATGAGCCAATACCTGAGTCCAGAGCAAAGGACAAGGCTTCAGAAATTTCACTTGGAGCTAATAGGCACAGACTGGCTCAGAGTAGCTCTAGCCTAAAGCTTGAGTGTCCCATGGCCAACAGGATCTATAACTCCATCTGCTCTATGGACAAGCTGGTGGGAAAAAGAGGAATAATTCAGGGAAGTGAGTTTAGGAAGCTGCACAGTAGATCAAAAGGTAGCAAGATTTTCACTCAGTTTTATTCAGTATATATTAAGCACCAAGTATTGTTGTGGGCATAGGAGTTATATATTTAGGTCTTCGCTCATGTGTACTTTTTATTCTAATTATTCTATTAGAATTTTTATTCCAAATATAATCCTAATAGTAAATATGTAAATGGATAAATAAGATAATTTTAGAGAATGATAAGGTCTTCTTGAAATGCCTCTTCATTCTTAGAAATGACCTAGAATTAACCAGTCCTGTCAGTACTCACATCTGACTCCTCGTCCTTCACATCTTACTTTAAGAGAAGCCTTCTCTGCCCCCTCCAAGCAGGGCCCACAGCCATTCTCTATCCCAGTAATTAACTCTCTGTAATGATTGGTTGTTTATTTTTCCCTAGGTTAGTGTCTGTCTTGACCACCTGGATGGTATCCCATGAGAGCAAGAACCTTGTCTATTTTGCTCTCATTGGTTCCCAGTGCCTTTTCTAGGGCCTGGCCCACAGTAATATCTCAGTAAATATCCGTGGAATTAGGGTGACCAACCACTTCAGTGGGCCTGGAACTGAGGGTTTGCCCAAGACATAGGGCTTTCAGAGCTAAAACCAGGGCAGTCCTGGGCAAATTGGAATGTTTGGTCACCCTCTATGGAATGCATAGCCATTGGATAAGAAAGCAACCCCAGAAAAGGACCTTCCATCATCGTAGTTAAATCTCAAGTCTCACTAACTAAACCCAGAGCAGGTATCACCATGCCATGGCACACTTAGTTGCAGCTACTGCCTCTAACATAGGCCAAGCCTTAGGGAAACCTGAAAACAGATCCCTAGGGACTCATGCAGGCATCATACTCACTATAGTGAGGCAGATATTGAGCTGCATGGAAAGAATATGCCAATAATCATAAAATCAGTGGGTTTGGGACAGGTCTATCACTTCTGGTTTTCTTCAACCCTCTTGGCTCATTTCTAGGGTATCCAGATGGAACTGGTCTAAAAATTAACAATTAAAACAGTCTTAATGCGAAGTAGCATTTGACAGCTAGAAGACAATTCTGAAATCATGTAATCCAATCCACACCAAATTTTACACTGGAGGAAACTAAGGATCTGGGATGTTAACTTCTCCAATGGAGAGCCACCTTTTATAGGATCCTCTTCATTTGCTCCTCCACTGACCAGAGTCCCTTTGCAAAACTGGCCAACTGCTCTTTTTCTGGTCCCTGCTGCTGTTTGCTCTGAGCAGGCTGTCCTGTTTTGCATTTCCTCCCTCATTTGTGTGTTTGTGTGCTCTTGAACAAGTTCTGCCAGCTTTTTTGCAAATTACTTATTTCAATATACTGGTTGTTTCTCCCTAAAAGAACTATTGTTTAAGAGATTTAAACATTCCTTCTTCCTTGAAGGTAGGTTGATTACTCTGAGATTTGAAGTGAAAAATTTTCACCATCTGTGTAGTTTGCCAAAGGAAGGAAGGAAAGAAGGAAGGAAGGAAGGAAGGAAGGAAGGAAGGAAGGAAGGAAGGAAGGAAGGAAGGAAGGGAGGGAGGAAAAGAAAGAAAAGAACATAAAATTTTTAAAAATTTGTGAAGCTCAATAGGCACATTACTTGTCAGGTAATATATTCCTGGAGTTTGTGTCATTGTGATATACTTTAGAAGATTGGTTCTGGAAATAGATTTTTTTTTTTCCTCACTGATAGAAAGACACAGAAAAAAAGTCACATTCATTTTTATGTTATTGTATGTTCTGAATCAAAAAATGGTATATGTCTGCCATTAGCCTTAAGAGCGGGAGTAAGGCTAACAAGAATTGCATCTATTTAGAGATATTCTCAAATCAGTATGTCCTAGTTTAACTATTTTGGGGAAAATATACAGCTTGTTGTTAATATTTTGGAAGTTAGAAAGTTTGGATTCATGACTGCCTTTTGTAATAGTTGGTCGTAGAAATTTATAGAAGAGTTTTTAGTGAGTTCTTAAGAACAAAAAACAAAACAATCAACACAAAAAAAACCCAGAACCTAAGATGAATATTTTATTTAGCTGTGGAATTTTATCCAGAGTGAAACATTTTATTTTACCCTTTGTTGTGAATTTCATTCCATGAGAGATGTTAAATCCATACCTCTGTAGAAAAGGCCTTGGTTTTTCTTAGGCCTATTTCTTTATGTACATTTTCTTAGGGCAAAAATCTCTTTAAAATCATTGAGCCAATAATCTGAGCCAGAAAATTTCTCTTCTCTTGCAAACTCTACTTCTATGAGCAACAGCCACATCCTTTCACACCAGTTACTCATCCAAACACTTCTTGAAACACACACCTTGACTCTCTCAACAGACCTGAAGTAAAGGGACCATTCCACTAGCGGGGACATTGTATCCATCTATACAACCTTCATTTGCCTTTAGTTCTTGACCACTCTTCAGAGACAGCTCATTAGAGACAATTATGTGAATAATTATAGCTTCTAAAATTATCACCAGTTAATTCCAGGCCCTAGAAACACTAATCATATGCTAGTGGTGCTGGTCTGTGGGAGATTTGACTTTAAAGCAGGCTTCAGTCAAGAATCAAAGCTCTTTTGTGTGTTTATTCACAATGCATATCACTTTCTGAAAGGGGATATGCACACAATCACATCAAAACAAGAGGAGCTGATCGTAATAAACTATGGGAGATGCATAATATTCTTTAATAAACTTTTTACATATTATCATTTTGTACAGTGATACCAAATAAAATTCTCTGTACTTTTGATTGACGGTTATATTTTATAAATGTGACTAATGAGTGAGCAGAAAAAGGCAAAACAATAACTTTGCCAGTATATATTGCCTTAAAATGTAAACTTTAAATATAGTTTAAGACTAAGCAGTATGGCTCTATGAAAATATCCAATTTTGATTATAAAATTCTTTTGTTTTTTTTAAAGAAGTTTACAAAATATATAAGTAAAAACACCCGTGTACCCATCATGCACAAATGATACCAATGAACATTTTGTCACATCTGCTTTATGTCTTTCTTTATGGAAGAGATCAAACACTACACATAAAGTTGAAGTTCCCATTGTCTTCCATCCCAGTCTCCCTTCCACCCGTTCCCAGAGACAGCCATTTTCTCTAATTCTCTGGAGAAATACAGGTAAACCACATGATTTGCTCCATTTGTTTTTGTGCAGAAAATATATTCAGCATTATATTTTCAAATAGCAATATCTAGCTAAATATATTTTACAGAAATTCTGGTTTTACCATGGAAATAATGATTTCCATGTGTTAAAATGAATGTTTGGACATTTTACAAAATTAACCTTCCCAGAATCATCTAGAAAGCACAATAATGCTCTAATATTTTTTTAAATGATGGCGTTTTATGAAAATAAATTATTTTATTATATAAAAGAGGAAGTACCTCAGGGATGTTTTCATAATGACAATAGTAAATGCTTACTGGATAAGTTCTTTAATCAACATAATTTCTTTAATAAACTTTATGAAGTCTGATTAATAGTCCAGACCATGTTACTTTCATGATAAAGCAACAGAGAGTTTACTAATTTACTATCTTAAATGTTAAATAAGATAAATGGTATTAACCATATTTAGAGAATTCTAATAAAAGGCTTTAGCAACATCTAGAGAATACGTTATCATTTTATTAAGAAGTGTTTAATAGAGAATATTTGTCACCAATATTTGAAAACAAATTGTACTTCTATAATGTCAAAGTAGCTCCATAGATTTCACCACTGCAGGAATAATTAGGGAGTAAAATATAGTGTTTGAAGTTTTGGGCTTATCATGAAGGCTCTTTGACTCCTGTAACTTTGCTATTATCTTGTTGGATGGCCTTGGAGAGAGATCATTTAATCTCCCTAGGATTCAATTTCCTCATCTCAAAAATGCCTTTTAAGAAAACTGCCTTGGCATGGGGGTGGGGAAAGATGAAAAGAGATGATCATCAATATCTCTCTCAGCTTTAAAATCTTATTATTATATTATTCATTTTATTCCTTCTCCCTTCCCACTCAATGTTCTAGGACATAGATTGGTAATTAGTCAAAACTGAAGGGATCTAGCAAGACAATCAGACTTAATATTAAAGGTAATAAGAATTTGAAACAAAAAAAATCTTTTCTTAGTTCATTATAAAATCAATTCATTCATAGGAACCAGACAAAAACTGTTTGAAAGAGACATTAGAATAGAGAAATATATTTATACTTACTATTAACTATAAGTATTTTATAGAATGAAGAACCTTCTAAATATACTCTCATTAAACATAGTTGAATTTCTACTCAAAACAATGATATATGTATCTTATCAAAATGATGCACATTTAAGGTTATGAAATATATTTTGTCAGTGCAGAAATAATAATTCACTGTGCATTATATAATCAATGAAGATGATGAGACTGTCTTATGACCCTGTGGTTAGGCCAAGTTATATTTAATTTCTCAATATCAGTATCCCTCTTGAGGATATTGCAAATAATTACTCTGTAAGAATATATAAGAATTGACAAATTAGGGAAACAATAAGGGAACAAAACAGGGAAAATAATAAATTTGCTTTTCAATAGTTCTTGTCTGCTATAATAAAAGTATAGTCATTTTTACATCTTCTTATCAGACTTTGAAACCCACTCTATCTGCTGTGGACTTTTCCAGGCAGCCGTTGCATTCTTCTGTACACTTTAAGGTCTGGGACAGGGGTCCTCAAACTACGGCCCGCGGGCCACATGAAAATACAAATATTGTATTTGTTCCTGTTTTGTTTTTTTACTTCAAAATAAGATATGTGCAGTGTGCATAGGAATTTGTTCATAGTTTTATTTAAAACTATAGTCTGGCCCTCCAATGGTCTGAGGGACAGTGAACTGGCCCCCTGTTTAAAAAGTTTGAGGACCCCTGGTCTGGGAGATAAAAAGTGACAGTGATTAGGGATCAGAGGGATGTGTAGAAGAGACTTCCCTGAAGTTATCTTTTCTAGTCAATACCCTTCTATTTTCTTAGCAAATTTAAATGAATAGCTGTCTATGATATTTTTAGTGATCCCAGGAAAGGAAAAGATATGCCTCTGTAATGTAATGACCACTGTTATAATTGATCTTCACAGACCCAGTGTTCTCCCTACGAGATAATGGATGTGAAAGAACACTGTAAACTATAACACATGTTGGGAATTATTATTGAGATGACCCTTCCAAGGCTGTCCCAATCCTGTATTTCATCACAAAAAATTGCTTGTAAGCGGCAGGATTCATTTTATAGTTTGAAGGGATTGATATGCCTGGGCAGGGACGCAGGATCTTGACTATCTAAATCTTCCTGTCCATCCTTCATCATCCTTCTCTCAGGTTCCAGGGAAATGCATGTACAGAACAATGCCAAATACACATACACTTTTTATTACTATGAAATTCCAACCTGGCCCCTAGTAAGCTAGGTTGGCCCAGGAACAGAATTCCTCTTACTCAGGCTAGAAGCAGGAAGAGGGCATGAAACCAAAGCATGCCAAGCAGTCTCCTTCCCTCTCTCACTCTAGGCCCTCAGATACTAAGGAAAGGGAAGTCAAGGAAAAGCACGGGGAAAGTAAGGGGTTTTCTCTATGGTCTGCCCTCTATGAAAGGGGTGGGAGTGAGAGTGGAATCGTTATATTTTCTTCCTCTTCCTATAGCTCTATTCTCTGTGTAACAGCAATTGCTTTTTTCTTTATATAAAACTAGAGGCCCAGTGCATGAATTGGTGCACCAGTGGGGTCCAGCCAGCTGCCCCAATGGAGTTCGGGGGCTAATTGGGAGCAGGCTGGCCCAGGGGAGGGATCAGGGGAGGGCCACGGGAGGTTGGCCTGCCTCACCCCTGATGGGGGTGATGAACTCCTTTAGCTTTTTCTTGTCTGTGAAGCTCTTTATTTGGCCTTCAATTCTAAATGAGCTTTGCCTGGTAGAGAAGGGCATGGCAAGAAATATTCAAAGTGATGAAGAGCAAGGACCTGTAGCCAGGATGACCTTCCTTTTGAAAGGACAGTTGGGGCTGCTCCAGGGGCCAAGGGTCTGGCCTCCGTGAAACCTGGGTCAGTCTTTGCATGGGGCGAGTGGAATCGCTGAGGCCTATTTGAGAGTCGCCAAGGCTGGAAGCATGAACACTTAAAAACACGTTCGCGAAGGGATGTTATGGGTTCTCTCTCATCAAAAAGCCCACGCATGTCTGTGCTACACCAACAGGGTTGTTTTAGCACTGAAGTCTCCATCTGCAAGCGCACCTGCCTCCAGGAGCTGGCGGGAGGGAAGTAGATGAGGCTGGTGGTGCCAAGTGACCTGGCAGGTGTCAGCGGCTCCACCGTCTGAGCCCCAGGCGCGGGGAGACGGGCTCTGACATCACCACTGTGGAGGATTTGACGGCATCGGCATCGGCTTGTTGCTATTTTGTTTTATTTTTATCTCTTTTCCCCTTTAAACCTCTCCAGGTTGCGTGCATTCGACAGAGGAGCAGCCTTTGCAGCCTCCTCGGCAGAGAGCAGTCCTTCGATCTGGGTTCACACACAGCCCGACAGGGTCCTGTTTAGAAACGCACGTGGGTCTTGCATTATTTGCGCTATTACCGGTAAAGAGGGCTTTAGATTCTGGCACGTAAATATGTTTCCTGCTTATCCACGAGGGCAGGAGGCCGAGCTCAGCCACAGGCGCAGCCACAGTTCTTCATGCACTCACAGGCTTCCATCCAAGGGCGACAATGCAGGTGCTTGGTACACGGAGGGGGCCGGGGAGCAGGGTCAGGCAGCAAGAGCCGAACCGGCCACCGAACCGGCCACCTGTGGCCCTGCTTTTCCCAGGCCTTCTGTCTCAGTCCCCATCTTCCCACTCCGAGTCTGTAGCATCTTCCTCTTGAGGCGGATTCAGGCGTCTGTGGGACATGATGTTTATCACACGCTGTTTCTCTGTGTGGGTGTTCAGCAGGGGGTGTTCCTGAATCAGGCTTCCTTCGGCATTGTGGTGGTAGGGGGGTTCAGCATGAAGGTGTGAACACAACCTGTGCAGACTCCTCGCTGAGCGCCTTCTGTATACCTTCTGTATGCCTGGCTGGCGTCTCCCCTCAGAAGGGGTGCTGACAGCTCAGACACGTGTTCCCTGTGTCCATGACCAGCAGGTGGGAGGGCCTAATGGGGACTGGGCCTGCCAGGGGGAGGGGATGCGGGAGGTTGAGGGAGGGTGCTGATCAGCCAGATCAGGCTGGTTGGCTGCCGCAGTGCTCGTCATAGCCACCGGTCGTTCTAGTCATTCCACCATAATGATCACTGGGCTTTTATATACGGAGATAAACGCTTTGTGATCTGTGCCATACTCTGGGTCTTGTGTTTTTTTGTTTATTTCTTCCCTTCAAAAAATTTTTGAGTTTGTGTGTTCCAGAGAGCTGTGATTAGATTAGAGATGCTATGGGACAAGTTAACCAGCTACAAAGTCTGATGAACAAACCTTTTTTTTTTTAGCAACTGTGAAGTGATTTTCTCAAAAATTCATTTTTTATGTTTTTGCTTTATAAAGCTCAGATAATCTTTTGTCAACATAAAAGAATGGCAATATGCATCACACTTATCAAAAAAGGGCTTGTCTTCCTTGGCTTTGAAAGTGAGAAGGAGTAGGCTGTGGTCTAAATTGACTGCTGTGTGACCATTGCCTTTGTTTTATCTTATAAATGGGCTAAAATCCCATATCCTAGGGGTGTTTGTCTCCATATTGAGGAAATAAATGAAAGATAAAATGTGAATGTGTTTTGGAGAGTTACTTGGACATTTCACAAGGTCCTTTAAGATCCAGAGAGGGAATTCAATGCTGAAAAAGGCTACTACCCCACCTCGAACACCTTTAATGTTTTTTTTTTTTCTTACACGGAAGCTGCAATCCATTCTCTTACACTTTTTCCTCTTACATCCTATCTCATGTCTCTGAGCCTCATTCCTTTTTCACATGACAAGTTTTAAATATTTGAAAGCAGTTATGCTTTGTGAGATTTTTATTTAAAGTTCAAGTGTTTTAATAATATCACAATTAACATATTTTTTTTGTAGTTGAGACAATGAACTGCTTTGTGATTACAACAACTGGCTTCTAGTTTAATATAGAGCTGCTAGTGTTTTTGTTTTTGTTTTACAAAGTAAGCTTTTATTTCAGAATGATTTTTAATTTACAGAAAAATTGTCAAGATAGTAGAGCTCCTATATACTCAGCACCCAGCCTACTCCAAGTCAACATCTTACACCTTACATGGTATATTTGTCAAAACTATGAGAATGACCATAGTTATTATTAACTATGCTGTTATTAACTAAAATCCAGACCTTATTCAGAGTTCCAGTTTCCTCACTAATGTCCTGTGTGTTTTTTTTTGTTTCAAGATTTAATCTAGGACATTACACTGCATTTTAAAAAAATACATATTCCTTATTTTTAAAGCTTACTCATTTATTTACTTGTTTGTTTTTAATACTCAACTGAGGATCTGCTTATTGATTTTAGAGAAAAAGAAAGGAAGAGAGAGAGAGAGAGAGAGAGAGAGAGAGAAGGGGGAGAGAGAGAGAGAGAGAGAGAGATCAATCGGTTGCCCCCTGTATGTGCCCCTAACTGTGGATCGAACCCGCAACCTAGTATATGCCCTGACCAAGAATCAAACCTGCAACTTTTCAGTGTAGGAGACGACACCCCAGTCAGGGCTAGAACTATCTTCCTTTTAAATTCTATTGGTCACCTCAGTCATTTTTCCAGGGACAGAGAATGGGTGGGAGAGCTGTTGTCTTCATTACTGAGCTAGAGAAACTGAGGTTTGAAAATGACTAAGATCCCTTAGCAGGGCAGGGAATACAAGGCCAGCCTCACTTGGCACCTTTCCTTCCGAGGACTCTTGGTTTTCAGAGGCCCCTTTGGAATGTTCCACCCGGCCTACCTCATCCCACCAGTGCAGTCCACGAGAGACTCCTCTATCAGGTGGGCCCACCACTGCCCCATCACCTCCTCCTCAAGATTTGAGGGCCAGGACAATGGTTTAGTGACTTCAGCCTGGGCAGAAGGAGGAAGGGAGAGAGAGAGAGAGAGAGAGAGAGAGAGAGAGAGAGAGAGAAAGAGAAAGAGAAAGAGAGAATGAGAGAGAGAGGAAGAGAGAGAAACTGAGTGAGAGGGAAATACTGTTATTTGCCTATGCAAATCATTTGTGATAAATAAAAAATGGCACAAATTATTTTCACATTCTCTAAGAGAAATAGGCTGTTCCCTTGAATCTGGGCCAGCTTTATGACTTGCTTGACCAAAAGAACTTAGTAGAATTGATGTTGTACCAATTCTGGGCTTAGAACTTAAGAAACTTTGCAGCTTCTACTTTCATTTTCTTGGAATTCTGAGGCCATCATGTGATTAAGGCCACGTGGAGAAGAACCAAGTCACCCAGCCAACAGCCTGCCAATAGCCAGACCATCATAGACCATCCAGCCTCATCTGAGGGACAGTTCATTGATTGTAGTCTCAGAAGTGATTCTAGGTGACATCAGCAGAACTGTTCAGATAAGCCCAGTCCAAACTGCCAACCCACAGCAGTGTGAGCAAATAAATGACTTGTTTTTAGCTGTTAAGTTTTGGGATGTTTGTTATTTCCCATTTCTCTCTTGGTGATGATATCCAGTATTATTTCAGGAGGCAGCATGCCAATCCCAGGAGATAGAGTATGATTGGTTCACTCGTTTGCGACAGTTCTGTTCCCTGCTATTTTAGTTTTCACTGTAGCTAGGGGTGGTGATAGTAGCTGGTTTGGGTCAAGATGACCTTAGTGGAAATATGCAGGGGAGGGAGTAGGAAACAGGTCTCTGAAAACTTTAGGATAGAAGTTGACAGGTACAGTGGGTTGGCCCTTATTTCTCTCCGACTCCTTTCTTCCTTGAACATAGCCATGATTCCTGGGGGGTACTGCAGCCATCTTAAGACCATGAAGTGACAAGCAATGAAGGAAAGTCTGAAGGATCGCAGAAAAGTGCACACTACTTCACTGAGTTGTTAAACCAAACCCACTAGTCACCTGTCTCCAGGATTGATGCTGTGTGGAAAAACTAACTTCTCTTTGTTCAAGCCACTGTAACCTAGGTTCTGTTTACCCACAGCTAACTGTATTCTACATAATAGCATATACAAACACACACACAAATGCATAAGGATCCTGTCCTTGGGGCTCTGGAGCCAGTAGCATGTGGCTCTCCAAACCTGTGTCCTATTTCATTTTACCCTCTCAATAGCCCCTTGAGAGCAAAGACATGACCCATTTCACAGCAGTGGGACTGGGGTCTCCCACACTGTTCAGCAGTGAGTCCAAGGTGCAGTTAGCAAAGGGGGTGCTTAGTGTTGGACTCTCCTTGCAAGTGCAAAGGGAATGGACCCCCAGCTACACCTCTGCATGGGCCAGCCCACTGGAGGTTAGGTATGTCTTCTGGACTCTTGGGAGTGGTGACAGGTACCAAGGAGACTGCTAGTGTAAGTCCTGCATGACGCACCCAGGTATACACCATTAGGTCCGAGAGGGTGGACTGGACCATCTTGGCAGGGATGGTCTCTCACCTGGGTACGGCTCCTGGGAGGCTGCACAGCGGTGGGAGCCTTGAAGGAGCAGAAGAAGTCCCCACCATGGGCCCCTTTGATCCACAGGACATTGATGGGGGCACACTGTCTGGGTCCTTCCAGATCATGTCCTTGAGGCTCTGAACCTTGGCTGGGTCCATCACAGACGGCAGTGGTGAGATGATTATGCTCAGTGGCACGCTGGGCACCGTGGTGGAGCAACCCGAGTGGACGCTGCCTCCCTGAGGGCTGCTGCTCGTTCTGCCCAGGTCCCCCGGGTGCTCCCCACCCGCCACCAGTCTGATCCAGTGCTCCCACGCACAGCCCTGTTGTGCTGCTGCACACATATCTGCTAGTTTTAACAGCAATATCTTAGACATGTAAATTGAATCCAGTTAATGGTTGAGGATATTTTTTTCAGGCATTATTTCATAAATCTTACCCAGTTTATAGAGTGGGAAGATGGGAGCATTGGAGTCACAGAGATATGCATTGAACTCATGGCTTCTTCAGCCGAATGGCCTTGGCAAGTTACTTACCTTCCTAAGCCTGATCCCTTTGTCTCAGAAATGGAGAGAATCGTACCTATATCTCAGGGGCTTGATAAGGACAGCAGATAATACACGTGAAAAAAAGCATAACACAAATATGGTGAATACTCAACCGGGAGTAAAAGGAGTGAACAACATCAACATGTCAACATGGATGGATGATCAAAATCCAAAGCTAGAGGGAAATCAGTGAGCGGCTGAATGAGACGGATTGCACAGAAACATTTACGTAAATACACTCATGGGCACTCACACAGAACAATGCCATCACTGCTCACGAAAGGTGGATTGAAACACACACTGGAGACTGTGTGGAAGAGTCAGCACCACTGGGCTGGTGAAAACTGGGACTCTAGATGGGAAAGAGACTAGAATAAACTGAAGTGCTGGAATGGATCCGCCCTGATGCTTGCTGTTATTGTGTGCACCTGAGGTTCAAGAGGAAAGCAAAACAATGTTTAGCACAAAGCCTGCTATTTACCCAGAGGCTCAATATAGAAGGCTATTTTTGTTACTAGAGTGAAGTCCTACTCAACAGGGGCTTTATTTGACTAGTATTATTGAGCTTACCAACATTTACAAAGATAAGAATTGAGTTAATGGAATCAAAAGACCAGACAGAAACTATTAAAAGTAGAGAACGTAAAGAATATCTTTTCATGATAGAGAATAATCGATACATAATCATATTATTTCATGAGAGAGTAATTGAATACTCATGTTATTTATTGAGCGCTTACCATGTGCTAGGCATTAATGAATTCAGCCAACATATATTTAATTGAGTGCTCATAATGAGTGAGACACTGTTATAGACATTGAAAATACAGAAGGAGAACAACAACTACAGTGGCAACAACAAACTGCCTGTTATTAAGCTTATATCCTAGTGAGGGGATAGGGGCAGTAATAAGTAAAATATAAGTATGTCTAATGGTGGTAAGTCCTATGGAGGAAACAAAACAGGGAAGGAAGCTATGGATTGGGGTCAGGGAAGACTTCTCTAAATGGCATGGTTCCAAACCCATTTCATGTATTATCTCTTTTATTCTTCTCAGTGCCCTATTGAAGAAGTTACCTATGTAAACCACGATTGCTGTCTTCAGATGAGTAGAGTGGGGCCAGAGTCTTGTGGTGCCTTTTCTAAGGTCTGATGGCTGACCAAGCACTAGAGATGGGATTAGGGTTTGGGCCACCTAGCTTTGGAGCTTCCCCCTAGGAATTACCCCCTATATAGGGAGCTGGAAGGGGCCCTGGGGATCCACCAGAAATGTGGTTTGATAAAGCATTGCCACATCCTATATAATAAAACCCTAATATGCAATATGCAAATAGACCGAATGACGGAATGACCAGCAGGATGACTGGCAGAACAACCGGTCGCTATGACGTGCACTGATCACCAGGGGGCAGGCGCTCAACGCAGGAGCATCTTCCCCCCCCTCCCCCGCCCCCCGACCAGAGGGAGGCAACGGCAGTGTCAGTGGCAGCAGTGGCGATGGAAGGCGGGGCCAGCCAATGGGTGGTGCCAGGCCACCAGCTAAGGTGGGTGCCAGCCGGGGCTCCCTGATCGACCGCCTGCCCAGTGATGACATGCATGGACTCTGGCTTGCACATTTTGTGGTCAGCCCTGTTTCTGACATTTAAAATTGTGTGACAAAGCTAATTACTTCTCTCTGCTTCAGTTTTTCCACCCATAAGATGGGGAAAATGCTACTACTGCCTCAGAAGGATCATGTTATGTACTACTTTTTACATTCAGGGCAAAAAATGTAGCTGCCCATACAACAGCAAGATGCTTTTCACCTGTATGAAAAGTATGGTCACTGGTGCATGCAGCATCCCGGATTTCGAGAGGGATGTTCAACTGCCAGTTTAGGCCCGACATCCCCTGAGGAGTCCCGGATTGCGAGAGGACGCAGGCCAGGCTGAGGCGCCCAAAATCTTTTGGGTTGGTGGGTGGATCCAGAGGTTACAAAGGATATGTCAAATATTTTCCATTAAGAAGTCCTGATTTAGTCCAAACCTCTTAATTTATTGCTATAGGACTAGAAATCTCGACATTGTAAATGACTTGTCTAACTCCCTATGGCTTGTTTGTTATGGAATCAGGATGGAAAACTGAGCGTGAAAGACTAAGCAGCCACCACAGTTGGGCTGGGCTGCCCACGCCTCTGTGCTTTACTCTGCATGAGTGGCCCCAACCAACCTCTCTTGGCTTTTCGGTTTCTCCTTTAAACTGCAGAGAGGCTGGGATAAGTGAGAGTGAGTTACTGAGTCAGGAACACCCATTTGCAGAAGAGAAGGAGGGAATATAATTAGAGGAAGAGAAGTGAGAAGAGGCGCAGATGAGGAAAATGAAGGTAGAAATCAGCTATGAATAGGCAAAGTGAACTGCAAGAAGACTGGTTCCACCCCAGGAAGGAGGAGGGAAGGGGAGAAGATGGTGCAGGGACAAAAAAAAGGTTTCTGTATCTAGTAAGCCTAATTATGGCCCTAAAAGACAGGTATGAATAGTGTTGCTTTATATATGGGGAAACTGAAGTTTATAAAAGCTACTTCACTTATTCAAGGTCACATAGCTGGCAAGGTAGTCTGTGTGTGTGTGTGTGTTTCTTCCTTTGGGTGTTTTCCTACACTTATTTGTTTCCATTGTTTCTTCTCTCCAACCTCCTTTTATTTATACAAGGTAAAGTGCTGAGGTATTTACCTTTCAAAAATAGTTACCAAGTATACAGTGATAGAGTATATGGTTACCATGACAACAGCTATTATTGAGGACTGACCTCCCCTTTTTGCCTCCAGAATACTATTTCGCAACACTGGCTCCCATCCTTTTGGAACTTGTAATAGCCGCAATTTTACATGTTGTTTGGGTGACCATTTACTTGGCTTGCCCTCCGCTAGACTGTAAGCTTCACAGTGGCAGGGACCAGCCTACTTTTGCCTGAAGGGCGCCCCCAGCGTTTTGCACAATGCCTAGCACTCAGGCCCTCGGTAAATACTTGCTGAGCGAAGGTTCTTGCAATTGCTCTCAGCTCTCTTCTGAAAGTTGCCTGGACAGTAAGCCTTAGCTCATAATTATGTTACTAGATACTGTATGACGAGTCTGGCCGGTATTGACAGTAGAACACAGGTAAATGAGTGGACACACACACACACACACACACACACACACACGCAAGCACAAACAGCCCCGGGCAGGTGCACTCGGAGGAATCGCTCACGCTCGGAGCGAGCAGACCCAGCGCGGGTAAACGCCACTGCGTGGGCTCCGCCAGCCTCCGCAGCGTGGGCGGGCAGCCGGTGACCGCACGGCTGGAGTCCCGTCCCGGGAGGCGCGTGGGCAAGTCCCGGCACCCGAGGCGGCAGCGCCGTGGGCGGTGAGCTGCGCCATGATTGGCCCGCGTCTGCCCGGGTGGGCGGGGCTGCGGCGGAAGGCGGGCGCTCGGAGCCAAGGGGGTGTGCGCGGCAGCGGGCCGTAGTTTCAGTATAAACAAGGAGCCCGGCTGGTTGTGCGGGATTTTCCTCCACGTCCCGCGCGCTTCTGCTCCCCGGCCTTTGGTAGTGTTTGTGGGCGCGCGGCCAACAGCCGGGAAGGCGAGGACTGGGGTCCATCTGCAGGTAGGTGTTCCCTGGCCGGGCCATTCTTCTGGGAGGACGGAGCGGGGGCCGCGGGAAGCGAAGGGCTGCGCTGCGCTCCTCCAGGCGACCCGGGAGCTGCGCCCCGAGCCAGCCGGCGCTCACCCTGCGCCCGGAGCTGCCGGGTGCGCCTTGGGTGCTGAGAAAGCCGGGGCCAAGCGAGCTCTCACCGGCGCAAAGTGCCCCGCCAAAGCCAAGGACCGGGGAGTTCCCCGGTCCCGCCGCCGAGGACGCCCGGGGCTGCCCCGGGAGCGGACCCAGTGCCAACAGGTGCGGGGCCCAGCCCCCTGGGCCCCGGGCGGGGAGGGGTTGGGTTTTGCCTTGTTTCTCTCACCCTGATCCCGCAGCCAGGCTTTCTGTTGCGAAATCTTGGCACAGTTTTTGAGGATTTGTGCGAGTTCTAGTCGCGTTCATCCTTTCTTCATCCCCTCTTTCGGTGCACAGCTAAGCTGCTCCCTTATACTTATTGGCTAGTTTGGGGGGGGGGGGGGGTTGTTTGTGTGGTGGAGGGTAGAGGGAAGTTGTTTATTTCTAATGCCGGAGCCGATAATATAGGGGGTCCGATTTAGGAGGAGACAAGGGAACAGTCAAGTCATGTGCTCGCCGCCAATGAGATGGTAATCCTTTATCCCACTCCCGTTTAAGTGGCGAACTTGGGGACACCTTGCCTGAGCTCAGGTGAGTCGCCGCGGGTGACCTGGCGGGACAGTAATAACCTGAACGGGGGGGGGGGGGGGGGGGGTACCTGGGAGCGTTTCGAGAAGCTAGCGTGAGGGAGGCTCTCTTTCTGGGGCAACGGTGGGGACCACTTCAGTGCTGTGCAAGAGGAAGGAGCAAAGCGGGGGGGGGGGGGGGGGGGGGGGGCGGCTGTGTGCCCGTCTGTGTGGCTTCTCACCTTACCCCAACCCAGTTGGTGCAGTTCAAGCAAAAGCAATGTGTGGAGGGTGGCACAAGTGTGGTAAATAGCAGGAGGAGATCTCTAGGGAGCGACTTTCTCTGGTGAATGTAGATATTTATGTCTGTCATCGCCTATTAACTTGGTGGCTATAGCGTGTATAGATACACTGAAATTTGCGTAGGTGTTTTTGGGCTGAACACATCTCCAAGGAATCTTTCCTAAGCAGCACCATGTGACCACGGGGAGGAACTGCTGGTGTGCGTAGATCTATATTTAGTCCTGGATGATCTCTCATGACCCAGGGAAGGTCTCTGAACTGGGTACATAAAAAAGGGGAAGAGTCCGGGGAGCAGGTTTTCTGCATTCCTGAATAATGTCTGGTACAGTCAGACTCAGATGGGGTGAATAATTATTCTTTCCTCTGAAAACAGTAGCTAGGGCTTGTCATGTGGTATCTGTGTCTCAATTTAAAACATAAACATAGTGGGACCCTAGTGATAAGCCTCAGCCAAGAAACAGGGAGGTTAGAATTAACCAGACAGTAGATATGGATCTTGACAGGTCAGGTGAGGGTTGGAGCAAATGTAGAATTGATGTCCAAAACGAAATAACAAAAATGAAAATGCTTGCCCATTGAGATTTTCAGAGAAAATAAAGGGACAGCTTGTTAGACCTTTTCAATGAATGGCTCTTCATTTTGTGGGGAGACAGTGGTAGAGCCGATGAGGGCCCAGGGGGCACTGTTGATGGAAATCAGGGTTCACAAGCAGTGCTGTGTTATGCCTTTCAAGCAGATGGGCTGGCAACGATGAGAAGATCAGCTACTGACTGGCAACTTTCTTGTTGGCATTCTTCCATTTCGCGTCTGTCAGTGCTTTGTTTTCCTAGAGGTGGCAACATTTCTGGCTACTAAGCATACTGGCCTTGGGCCTTCTAATGGAGTGTTAAATTCTTAGAACTTATTTCTCCCATGTGTATTTTCAATCTTGCTTGGTATTATGTGCTCCATGAGACAGTGAATCTGCTACTACCACACCTGATACCTGGGGATCATACTATCTTTTGGAATAGAAAATCACCAGAAACCACTTACATTTATAGTATTCCCCCCCCCCCCCCCCGCCAGGTTAGTATCTAATTTAACTTTATTTTTATGGGAATATATTTCAAAATATCATTCCATAATAAGACATGTCTTATTGCTAACATTACTTTCTTATAATCTAAAATTAACTACTGGCTGATAAACTACAATAAGGCCAAAAAAAAAAAAAATCAATTGAATAACACCTATCTAGAAAAAAGAGAAATGGTCAGAAAATTGAGGGGGAGAAGCTGTGTGACTGTCTATGCTGGGCAAGGTACCTAATATGGCACAGAAGTGATGGGATCAACTGTATCCATCTCCCCAGGGACTTTGGATGAGCATATAGATGGCTCCAAAGGAAGTATCTCCTTGGAGAGGAGTTGGGGAAAGGAGGGTAGTTTTCCTGATGAGAGAAGAATCTGGAATCTCTGAAGCAGGGGTTGAGAGTCTTGAGTCTGATGTCCACAAATAACCAATGGAAAGACCATCATAGCATTCTGTGAGAGCCTGAAG
This sequence comes from Myotis yumanensis, assembly GCF_028538775.1. Classification (NCBI taxonomy): domain Eukaryota; kingdom Metazoa; phylum Chordata; class Mammalia; order Chiroptera; family Vespertilionidae; genus Myotis; species Myotis yumanensis. The sequence continues at coordinate 187,556,991 of NW_027223752.1, forward strand.
ACACAAATTGTGCTGTTGTGGTTGAATTCAAGAGTTGCCTCCCCAGCCTCTTCATTTTTCAAGAACCACAGTTGTCCTTTCTTGGTCCTGCAGTGAAATCTACATAAACTGTATCCCTGCAACCCTCCCTTATCCTAAAATGACAGATGCTGTAGCTTAGTGCTACGGACAGATTTCGGAATAGAGACTAAGGTTCTGGCAGACCTGGTGCCCTAACAAGTCACTTACTTTCTCCCTGTACCTGCAGTATTTGTAAAATTAGACAGGATGTTGAACTCGATGCTTTTCGGGTTTCTTTCAGCTCTGTGATAACTTATTTATTTGCTGTGCTATCACTTCGTGCATTTGCACCCTGTATTAGCGGGGGAAGAAGGAGGGTTGAAGTGATCTGCAGGCAGATGTTCACCTACTTTCTGGGTGCATGGAAGCGAGGAGAGGAGAATGACGTTTCTTTCTCTTTTTTTAAATATTTTTATTTATTTCAGTGAGGAAGGGAGAGGAAGAGATAGAAACATCAATGATGAGAGAGAATTATTGATCAGCTGCCTCCTGAATGCCCTCTACTGGGGATTGAGCCTGAAACCTGGTCATATGCTCTGACCCAGAATCTAACCGTGATCTCCTGGTTCATAGGTTGATGCTCAACCATTGAGCCACACCAGCCAGGCTGAAGTTTATTTTTATTTATGAAAACTATGTAGAGATTTAATATTTTCTTAAAATGCTTTTGTTTTTCCACCCTTGTTAGTATATTTAAAAATACGAATTAAGAGGTTGAGTGAGGATATTTTTTTGAATTAAGCCAGTCACTTTTTTCTTAGGTTTATATGTTTACTATTTTACTTCAAGGTATGTCTACATCTGGGAAATCATTCAATTGATAGAAATGTTATTAGGAAACCCTGGTATGAAAAATTTTAGTTGAACACAGAGAAAATACAAATAAGCCTCGTATGAAAGAAAGACACTTTAGACTACCAGTATCTTTCTATTTATCTAAAAGAATGGAGGGGGAGACATTAGGGTAGTTTTTCAAGAACTTGCAGACAAAAAATAAAATTATCTTAGTAATCATGTTTTATAGTGCAATGCAAATAGAAAATTCTGCTTGTTTACTAAATGCCCTCTTAAGTATCAGGCCATTTAACTGCTGAGATGAATTGGGTTGAGAAAAATATATCCTTTTGGTAAAGGATTCTCCCCAAATAATATTCTGTAATTTGGCTTGGGATGCATTATGTATAAATGATGATTCAGCTACTTTCTTTGGCATTCAGTATGACAGGAAATAGCCACATGGGGGTATTTCAATTAAGTTTAAAGAAAATAAAATAAAGAATTTAGTTTCTTAGTTGTGCTCGCCACATTGAAGTGCTCAATGGGCACATGTGGCTAACAGCACAGTGTTGGACAGTGCTGAAGAGGAACATTTCCAATATCCCAGAAAGTTCTTTTTGGCAGCACTTAATTAGCTAGTGATGATTTTGATTATCCAGAAGATCACTTTTATTCCTCTGGGAAAACAAAATAATTAAATCTCGTCACAGACAGGCACCTAAGACATAGGAAATAAGACAAACTGGCTTTATCGGCCAGTATATATTTTCCACTGTACAGAATGAACAATGCCACTTTCCTAAGAGCAATGACATACCAAGATTACAAACACTTATTTCTCAAAATTTCTTCCCCGAACTGTAGTTGTCCTTTTTACTTTTCTGATCCAGCACCAGCTGTTATTTCTGGAAAGCGCCAACTCTTTCAAAGACAAGGGACGTGGAGCCATCTGCTGTTAATTGCAGGAACTGCAGGAAAGTTGTAGGTTAAACCAATGCATAATGTCAACATGTTCTGTGATCGGTTCCCACACTGCAAAGATTTATCTCATAGAGAAGTTTTAAATGATTATCCAAGCCCATTTAGAGTGTCCATGTACTGAAGTATCATTTTGTGTTTTAATAAACTACTAGCAAGATATCCTTAAGACAAAAGATGACAAGTTTTAGCTTTGTTTATCTTCCAGGGAAACCAGATAATAGTTATCTGAGTCAGAACCCCTCCTTCCATCAATTAGAAATTAGTAGGTACTTTTTTTTTTAAGTAACATCTAGGAGAAATCAATAAAAATACAAAATACTTTCTGTATAAACGCCTATATAAAAATAAGAAAATAATACCACCATTTCATTATTATGGAGAAAAATTGGACCTTCTTTCCTCAAAAATACTGATTTTTCTCCCTTGACTTTGAAATCTACTCAGCATTTGGGGCTCCTTTCCAAAGAATGTACTTGTCTGGAAATTACTTACTTTTTTGTTCAGATGCCAGAGAAGTGAGTTGATCTGAGTTGTCGGTTTTATATGTTTGTACGTTCTACATAATACCTCTTTTTTTCAAGGAAGTGAGCAGAGGTGTAGGATTTCTACAGTTCTCAGGGCTGTTGCTAGAGATCTCTGCTTTAAGATTTTCCCTGGCTGAGGAAAGACTTGAGAAGATAATCTTTTAGACATTTTCAAGCTCATATAAGCCGTATTTTAGGGAGTGTCAAAAACTTGACTTTGACCTTCACCCTGGTTCAAATCTGTAGTTAGATACACTCTGAAGTAAAGATGAAATATATGAAGTCTTTTTCATTCAGATCTCTGGAACCTCAAATGTAAATAGGAAGAAGATATATCTCACCCAAGTGCAAAGTTCCTTTAGGATCTAGATGGATATTGGGGAACTGGTAATTCCAGGATATTAAATTAAGCCACTCCTCACTAAACAATCATGCTATCAGAGTTCAGCTGTGATAGGGAGGCCTTCCTCCACCTCAGTGGTTTTTTTTTTTAATTGGAACATATGCTCAGCATTTGAACAGAAGCTAAAAGGTAGTGATCAATATAAAGGCATTGGATTTATTAAGTCTTTGAAAAAAAAAGGCAACACTTTTTCTTTGACTCCTGCCTTTTCTATCTCATTCACTTGAGGGTAAAGGGAATGCTGACTCGACCTTTTGGGAGAGATTTACAATGCAACGATAGCAGATGCTGAAGGATAGCTTTTGATTTAGTCCCCACACCCATCTTTTCCTAGAGCTCTTCCAATCCAAATTGTCACCTGAAACCACCTTATCCTGGTGCACCTGCCTCATCATAAATAACGTTGTGCAAAAGCAGCCGCTAATTCAAACACAGTCTGCTGTTGAGAAAAAGGCAGCTTTTCATCTGGTGCTTTAGTCGGATTGAAACCATTAGGCATGCCTTTCAAATCCATTCATCCCGTAAATCACCCAGAGCTGGCTTCCTTGCTGCTGGATCAATGTCAGGCGGAACTTTTTCAGGGTCCTTGGGAGAACATGATATATCTTTGTGACTGAATTAGCTGCCCCTGTAAGATACCTGGTCTGTCAACCAACTCTCCAGCTTACCAAATTGATTTTTAAAAAGAACATTCATCTTGTCTACCTGGATTGGATGTATCTTTTACTTCCCTCAGGGAAGTCTTCTGGCAGGACCTGTAATCCGCATGCTAATTTTGGTGTTGCTAAACTTTCTTCTAGCCTGATTCCTTGTTTAAAATACCAAAATTTGTTTTCCATTGTCTCATTATGTCCTCTCTATCCCAAAGGGCTGCTCCAATATAGGAGGGGGAAAGTCTATTTAAATATCTCTACCCAAACTAAAAGCAATGTCTCTCTTTTTTAATACTCTCCAACTCCATATGATTGGTACTGCCTAAAAATACAGCATTCCTTCATTTCGAAGGAGGAGTCTGGAATGTGGTAGACCAAGGTTCCCTGCAGAGCCTCCACGTTCTCCTCATTTGAGCCAGAGTAGATAAATAACTAGATTCTGTACATGTGCCCACACACGTGCGTCGCAACCTGGGGTCTGAGTTCCCTGAAAGTATATGCATTTCTTATGGGGAGAGGTGTATGATTTTCCCCAGAAAAGTTAAGAGCCACCGACCAGATAGACTATATTCTGAGTTTCCAAGAGCTGGTTTGCAAATGAAATTTAGTAAGGTGAGCATTACTTGGGAGATTAACCTGCCCTCTGCCTTATCTTATTGGCAGTGATCTGAATAAAGCCAATAGCTTACCTTGTTCAAGTGTCAATCATAAATCTCTCCTTTTTTTTTCCAAAAGGAATTAACTACTTTGAAGTTCGACTTAACAGTTAAATTAATGCCAGTTTTTAACTTTATGCTGTCACACATTCTAATTTTGGGAAGGAGTCTATTTTTCCTAAACAAGAATTTTGGTTAGCAGGTCCCCATGGATAGGTACATTGGGTTAGACAAAATATGTGCTACAGAAGAATGGCTGACCATGGAGAAGTTGATTTTGAGGTTATGTTGGAAAGGGTGCAGAGAAGTACATTGAGAGCTCACAGAACCCCAGGAAATATTAACTGTGAGAGCTGTAAAGAAGTTCGCTGCAGATAAGAAGTCAGAACTACAGTGACACTGGAAAAAAGAAAGGGAAGCTGTGAGATAGGAGCCTTACACTTAGCCCTTCTTCCCCTAGGAAACCATTAGCAAATTAGTCCTAGAGTTGATAGTACCCAGGGATAAACAGTTCTCTGGATCCTTATGTCCAGTACTTGGGTTTTATATTTGTCTTCTTAAACAAGAATGAAGCCAGTATTTAATCTTCTGAATCTTTTCACTTTCAGAATCGAAGCAGGTAGAACTCAAAGTCCTGGATGTGAAATTCGAGTAATACTGAACAACAGTAGTTCTTGATGTGGGTGACACTCGGGGAGAAAGAAAGTGTAGTATGTTTACTTCTTAGGTATTTAAAAATACACTTCACAAACAGCACCTTCTGTTCCATTCTGCTGACCTTCCTTTTTGTTTATCAAAGGCATCTATTACACTAGGCAACTGATCTTCCCAGAAAATGTCCAGGCAGGCCACTTGTTGGAGATTATCCAGAAGTGGGGGGTGAATACTCTGATGCATGATCTTTCTTTTGGTCATTTGTCTGATTAAAATTTTTTACTGGAAATCTAGAGAGTGCACACAAGCAAATATTTCTGTATTTCATTGATTCTAAGATGCCATCCATTGTAAGATGCTCTTTTATTTCATATATCACTAAAAAAAAAGACTTAATTAAACATGTTTTCTTATCGCTTGACTATTTATGTCCAACCCAGTTTCAAAGACACTAAAATAAAAGAAATGCATATTAGGATCTCTGAAATCTTTATTTAGATGGGATTGTGTTTTGATTGCAAAGATCAGTAGCTTAAGCTCTTTTGTTGATAGTATTGCTTTGTAGGAAGAGTACTTAATGGCTGTAATACATCTTTGGAGCCAGGATTTATGTAGAACATGTAAAATATATAAATTTCTCTAATAGCCTACAATTTGGGAGATACTGACAGGCTTTTCTTTTCATGGTTAAACGTTAGAAGTTCAAAGAAGACCACTTGCAGTGAAGCGATGTGGTGTAATAACTTTTGAACTTGACATCTGAAGACCTGGGTTTGAAGCCCTGCCCTTTCTGCCCCTTATCTGATGTATAACCCCAGGCTAGTTATTACAGGTTTTCTGAACCTTAGCTTCTCATGCAGTCAAAACAGTGGGGATGCCTGCCCGACAGGGTGGGTTGTAGAATCCAAAAAGGCATCTGTAGGTGGTAAACTTGACACAGATGGAGTGCTGTGGACATTCTCAAAGCCTTCCACACCATGCTTCTCAGGTGAGTGGCCTTGCGGGGGAATCAGAGAAACAAAGAACAGTGGGACTGGAGACCTTTTCCTACACACAGGATCCCACAGTAGAGGAATGCACAGCTGAGGAAAGGGGGAGGCCTAAGGAGTTGTAAGATGCTGTCTTGAATACCTGGCGAGGTAGAAAATATGACCGCTGTGCATAAAGAAGGGGCTGGAATCTCTTGGAATGGCTTGAATCTCAGCAGTTGTTCCGTGCAAGTTCAACAGTCAAGGTGGCTCATGGGAAAATCAGGTCAGCTAATTCGAGACAGAACTTTGGGCTAATTGCAGAGAAGCACCTGTGACATACTCTCTTCTTCAAATAGATTATTAAGTATAATAAATTACAACCCCAATTACCTTACCCCAACCTCGGTTTGTTTTCCATTGCTATTTGTAGTATTTTTGTTAGACGCCTGGTTGGAGGGGGTTTTCTAAGTGTTGAGATTTTGTACCTCTTCAGACACATTCTGTGCGACACATTGCCAAGGGACACTAAAATAGCCTTTTGCCATTGCTCCACTAAGGCTTTACGAAGAACTCTTGCTTTAAGGAGAATTGGTAGTTTTGTTAGAATTCCAGAAGGGGTAAATGAAATTGGAAGTAATTTTCCAGATGAAGGACGTCCTGGGGTGGGGGTTGCAGGGCAAATGACCTTCCAAAGTGTTCATGGCTGTTCAGCCCCAGATTAGGACTTCACTAAATCTGAGTCCTTGTCTAGATCGCAGGCTTTATCTGCTTAATGGGAGCACATAACTAACATGTGCAAGGACTGGGTGGCTTTTGGTGCCAAGTGACACCTGACTGTTTTATGGGTTAATTCTCATTGTTAACAAACCGAAGGCAGCCTGGTGCAAGATTTTTTGGACGCTACTTTCCCTAAATGCTGTTTTCACCTGCCGGGTCGGCTGTATCATGGATGTGTGTGTGTGTTTTTTCCCAACACTGCACCCTTGGCCGCCTCCTGCCAGGCACCTGCACATACTGTGAGGCTGTGGCCCATTCTCTGGCGTTGGGACAGATGCCCTAGCAGTGAGGGATGTGGCTTCTGAGGCAGGGCTCCACACCCCTGCCCCATCCGGGTGCAGATGACTTTCAGCATCTTGAAAAGAAGGACTAGCCCAGGTTGTATCCTCCTGCAGCCTCTACACACCCTGTCCCTGTCAGCCCAAGGCTGGAGTTGGGCTTCCTTTCATTGTGTGGTTTCCGACACCCTCCGTCTGGGCAGCTCCTGAATGCCTCCGTTGTCCAGATGCACCCCCAGAACAGGGGCCTGTTCTCAGGGCCGGGAGCTCTGCCCTTAGGAACCCAAGTCATAACCTACTAACCTCTGGCCTCTGCTGAGCACCTGTGACAAGGCTCTGTGAGCTGCACACTCACGGGCGGAGAGGATTGGCGCCTCCTGTTTTCCACACCAGGTGCCTTCCCAGCCTGTGTGTTTACTGAGAACTCTGGCTCTCTAGAGCTCCTCACCCCCACAGGAATTTAACACAAAGGGGTGAAAACCAACAGCATCCCCATCTTTTAAGGGAAGCTCAGGAGTCAGCATTCAATCTCTTAACACACACTCACATCCGTGAACACACACACTGTGTGCTCTACTATGCACTTTCATTCTAGGCCTCTTTGACTGTTTCACTTTGCCAACTTTTGCTTCAGTTGTCTCCTAATCTATGCCCATTGCTAGTCTGATATTTCTTAAGTGTTAGGTCTTACTTCCTGATGAACTTTGAAGGCTTACACATTTCCTCCTTAGGATACTTGCCCCACAGGGCTAACGCAATGGCCAAATGGGAAGGATGATATCTAAGTATAGCAGCCAGAGACTCGAATTTAAGTCCATAAATCCTTTGAGCTGAGCATTTTATGGTATTTGATTGAATGAGATTGGTACTCAAAAGTATGGTAACTCAAAGAGCAGTTTGCTTCTTAACGGATTCTGATATTGTGTCAGAACCTAACCTGTTTTTTTAAAACTGCCTGTTCCTGCCTTACCGTTAAAGCTTGTTAAAACTTACTTCTCTTTTGGATTGTATATTACTAACACTGTGTTTTCTCCTTTTTTGTTTACTTTAGGAAAGCATGCCTCAGACGCCTCCCTTTTCAGCCATGTTTGACAGCAGTGGTTATAACCGAAACCTCTATCAGTCTGCAGAGGACAGCTGTGGAGGGTTGAATTACCATGACAACAATCTCCTCTCCGGATCTCTGGAAGCACTCATCCAGCATTTGGTACCTAATGTGGATTACTATCCGGATGTAGGTATCCGTGTTCCTCTGAAACACATCCTTGGTTTCTAACTCAGCAGAAAGTATGATACAATAGTTGGGACCCTAGATTCTACAGAATTATATCTGGGATGTTAAAGGTTTTCCTAATAAGAAATTGCATATGATTATTAACTGCTTTGAGATCAAAGTGTGCCTGGGTAAGATCCCAGTTTTGGTTGTCTGCATATCAGTTTCTTTCCAGGGTTGGTACCACATTGTAGATAGTCAGATACCATCTAAAGGAAGTATCTGCAGGTTTGATTCAGGCATGTGCCTTGGTCCTTAAATAGACATGCCGGAGAATATTGGATTCTCTCAGAATATTGAATGCCTTTGTGTTTCCAAGAGCATCACTATGCTGGGAAAAGTAAAGTCAGAGAAATTTCATAGCAAAGAGAACAGGTGTTATATTCAAGATGCAATTCTTTGTGATTGGACATCAGATGACATGATAGCTTATGTTTTGCTTTGATAAATGGACATTTCTGTAGATCATACTTTCTAGCCTAGGCAAATCGTTTACATTTGCTCAATCTTTATAGCAATTCCAAAAGCTAGAGAAGAGAAAACAAATTTAAAATTTTCACACAGCCTCACTCCTGGTATTAGCAATCAAACATGGCTTTTCTAATTATGGGGCAAGTGATATTCCCCCTTTTCTTGGTGCTACAGCTGCCCCTGCCAACCAGCAGCCGGTTGTTAATAATAATTTCATGAAAATATGTAGACACTAGATTCATATGTTTTTATAAATATAACTAGAGGCCTGGTGCACAAAATTCGTGCACTGGGGGTGGAGGGGTCCCTCAGCCCGGCCTGCGCCCTTGCCCTCTCACAGTCTGGGAGCCCTGCCATCAATTGCTCCGCAGAGGGAGGCCCCTCCCACTCACCTCAGTGCTGCCAGCTGGGTAGCCTGGGCCTCTCCCCAGCCAGGGCTCTGCTATCAATTGCTCTCCAGAGGGAGGCCCTGCCCACACCCACAGCACCACCGGCTGGGCCTCCCTCTTTGGGGTGATTGATTGCGGAGCCCCCTCATCGATCACCTCACCAGCCAGTAGCTTAGGCCTCTCTCTGCGGGGTGATCATGGAGCGATGGTGGGGCCCCCTGACCATTTGCATTGCACCCACCTTGGCTGGCCTGGTGCCGGTGCATGTCATAGCGTAGTCATCCAGACGGTCGTTCTGCTGTTTGACCTTTTGGCCTATTTGCATATTACGCTTTTATTATTATAGATAATGACCTTGGTGTGCAAAGGGTAGAGTGTGCTTGCCTCTATAACTCAACATAATGTTTCTTACTGAGTTATCTCTCTATGTGTGACTTGTTACATAGCATTTTTAAATATGTTGCCACACAGGGAGAACTTGTAATCAGAAGTAAAAGGAGTCCCTTGTTCAGCCCTGTAAGTGTTTATGAGCTATTAGAGACGCCCAAGGTTGGGGAAAAAAATCCCATGGGATTTTTTTTTTTCTATTGGGAGTCTGAAACTATTATAACAAATAAGCACTACTTCATTACTGGCTTCTTGGGAGATAATGTGGTCAAAGAAAAGAATATAGTGTGATATTGTATTTTGTCAAATTGCTTAGCCTTTGAGCAAGTAAATAGATGACTTGAAAGCCTGCCTTTAGCTCTGGCAGAGTGCACAAACACTGCAGTGTGTTACCCTGGGTACCCTGGAGAATTCCTGAGCTGATGTGATTGGATGTTTTTTTTTTTGGTTTCCATTGAGTTACCCTAATATTTGAACACAGAACATGATTCTGTTTGGGTAGTATATTTTAGTTAGATTTATCTCTCTGGGCTGAATTTTATTCTTTTTTTACTAGAGTGAGTTATATGCCCTGGTGTCCTGGCTCCCAGAGGATAGATGTGAAGATGAGCTGTGGAAAATTTCAGTAGCTAAACTTCTCTTGTGCTTCTATTACTTTTAGTATGGTTTAAAGGAAAAGATACATGAAAAGATAAAGGAGACATTCATCTTTTGGTATTTTACTACTAGTAAGCATCACCTTTGAAACTGCAGCATTTAACTTTGATTGAGAGAATGTAATAAAAAAAGATGTGTAATATAGAGGAAAAATATTAGTTTCAGAAGAAATGTAACCATGTGATTTTTTTCTCTTACCACAGAGAACATACATATTTACCTTTCTACTCAGTTCTCGGTTATTCATGCATCCATATGAGCTAATGGCTAAAGTTTGCCACTTATGTGTTGAGCACCAGAGACTAAATGATCCGAACAGCGATAAGGTAATTATATGTTTGACTTTACGATTTTTTTCTATTAGGTTTGGTAACTCTGTGGCTTAGATTTTGTGAAATTGGTTTCCTTAAGTAACCCTAGCTTATCCATAGGCTTAGGTACATAAGTGGTATTGTTGCCATGCACAGGGGATTGGGAATAGCATAATGAGCACAATATACATCTCATGCCATGGAACATTTCAGATCCTGCCTTAAGTTGGTGGCACTTGGCATTGACTGGGAGAGGGCAGAACTAGAGCTTCTTTAATCTTAAAGACTTTGCACTAGGAGTTTATCAGGGACATTGTTTGTAATTATTTATTAGATGTGGTCCATGGTGATAGACATCACTGAATTAGATTTTGCTTTTTCTCCTTAGAACCAGATAAGAAAAATTGCACCCAAAATCCTTCAACTTCTGACAGAATGGACAGAAACTTTTCCTTATGATTTTCGGGATGAAAGAATGATGAGAAACTTAAAAGACCTGGCTCACCGAATAGCCAGTGGCGAGGAGGTGGGTAACCTGACTTTAGCATGACTGCTTGCATCTCTGGGCAGAGCCTTGGTGAGGAACGATGCTGAACGAGGTATCGGAATCTCCACGGCTTCCTGTTTTGTTTTGTTTACCTTTGAGCAAGTTCTCTCCATAGCACATTGGTCTGTTTGGGGTGTTAAGTGGGGATGATTATACAATCCCACTTCCAAGGGTATAATCTAGAGCTTTATGTGATTAATTTTGGGGTATGTTCATGTCAATTCATGCACAGGATTCCTGTTGCAAGCATGGGTGTTTTTTGTGTCTTATTTTTTTTTTTAAATTCAATTTATTGGGATAACATAAGTTTCAGGGGTACAACTTTGTAATACATCATCTGTACATTTCATACTCACCACCAAACTCTAAGTCTCCTTCCGTCACCTTATATTTGACCCCTTTATCCTCTTCATCCTCCCCCTCCCCTTGCAGATGTTTTTAATTTGACTGTGCACATACCCTTTTTCCTCCAAAAAGGTTTGATATATTGAGATAGATACTAGCTATCATATTGGTAGACATAAACACTAATAGATAGAAAATAACATATTAATATAATAACAGATAGAAGTAGTATATTAATAAATTATAAATAGAAATAGAGATTGTACCATGGAAATGAGAAAACAAATAGGCTAATGTTGAGACCAGTCCAACAGGACAGGTTGCTGTGATTTGAGTGTAAGCTCAGATAAAAAGGAAATACAGTTGGTTATGTAATTTTCACTGTCAGAAAAGAGAAAGCATCCTAATTTTTCAGGGCATTGAGTTAAATGCTATTTTAAAAAACGTTTATATGAGAGACTTTGTATAGGGGCCATAGAATGAGGTCAGGGAAACCACTCTGTATAGTGTTTATAACAAATGCTCCTTGATAAAAATGGAGACCATAAGATTAATGTGTAAATTAGCAAAGGTGATTCTTTGTGAGAGGAGAAGAGAAGGATCCAGGATGTCCAGAAGTTGATTCAAGGCTAGCACCTACAATAGGTGGAGATGGAAAGTAAGCCTCTTAGAAAATATTTCATAAATATCGCTTCCCTCAGGTGAGCCTTTGATAAGCGCTAACTAGCTGTGACAAATTCAAGGTTATCCTCTTTGAAGCAGGCCTGGAGGGTTGGTATTCTGTGTTGAGGCTTGTTGGGCAAAGATGTCTTTGTAGTTTCTCTGTTGCTGGTGAGCTCCTAGGAACAAGTTACTTAGGCACAGATACAACATTTTCACATAGGAAGAGACAGATGAAGCTCTTGGCTGTTGTAGGGATGTCTTGTTTCTTTCATCTTACAATGCATTTCCCATTTACAGTAACCTTCCTTGAGAAGTCAGTCTTTCACTGGCATGCTGTTAAGATCATGTAATGAGACACTATATCTATTCTATTTCTCGTGAACACGTTTTAATACCATTTCCCCTGACTTATAAAAAAATTAGAATAAAATTTTATAAGATTAGCACTTGAAAAATTTGCACTTGCTTTCCCACATTATGTTCTCCTGAAAACAGAATTAACCCTTCTACTGTTTCCTTGTGACATACTGACCCTGGTGCTGAAGACAGCGCTGTTTCCATAAAGCCTGAATGAGGGGTTTCCTGAGTCATTTTGCAAGTTATGTCTGTTATAATCATTTTGCCAGTTTGTGTGACAGGTCCCAGCGAGGTATGAATTGGTAAGTCCCTCACTCACAAAGGCACACATTAAGCATCACAGTTCACTTTTGTAGTGAATGTTTTACTAGAGGCTTGGCTGTTGGGTTGCTTGGTAGGGTCGGTGCAGGCTCAGTGACTTGACTATAACAAGCTGCTCAGAAGGTTAGTGACTTCTCAGGAACTTTTTCTTGTATGAAGGCTGAGCCCCAAGTCCGTCGGTGCTTCCTCCCGGTTACGTGGTGTTTTGAGTTCTTGATATGGCAGTATCTTGAAATGGCTGAAATGGTGACTTGGTCCTTTCCCAAAGGAACCCGTTTTCTAGTCAACACTAATAAAAAGTTAGTGGTTTGGAAATGCCAAACGGATGGCTTTTTGTCCTTCTTGTCGTGGGAGAAAGGGGTTTCTGTCTGTGTTGGCCAGGTGGATCTTGTTTTAAACAAAATCAAGCCTCTTAGGGGTTGGATGGAACTGTGCAAAGGGCAAACAGCCTTCTGACCTGGCTTCTTACCAGCATTTCTGTGTTAATAGCAAATCCTTGATAAACCTTTAGATTTGCAGATGCTCTTGAGCGTGAAAAGAGATGAGAGCATAAGCCAAGTCTACAAAGAATTGATTAACCTTGGTGTTGAGTGGAGAGATGTCACCTGCCTTGGTCAGGTCGGGTTTATAGTGAGATTTGTTCCTTCTCTTGCTGTCCAGTATTCAGAATCGGGTCCACACTTGGCCGCTGTGTGTGCTTTGACAAGTCCATAAATTTCTTGCTCCTTCATTTCTATAAATCATAGAGATGACTGTCTGTTAATATCCCTTTCAGCTCTAAAATTTTGGGATGGATGCTCTTTCCTCAGTTCTTTGCTTGGCATGCCACTTACCTGTGATGTGGTTAGGAGCCCCCCCCAACCACAACCACCCTCCTCCCATTATTGGCTTTCACTGTTTGTTTGTTTTTTTTTAAGCAGAATGAATGAACAAATGAACGACTTGTTTCTTATTCAATTACTGGAATAGGGAAAAAATATTTCCCTCCACAGAAAAATTATTTCCCTCCACGGGAAGGAGCGTGGGCTGGGGTTGGGACTTGTTGCTTCTTGCCTGGGACTTTACAGATTTATTTGGCAGTCAATGAATCCAGGTGTGCCCCATATGTACTTTAGTCAGATTTTATTTTGAATCTGCTAGGACAGTTCCACATAATTTGGCTTAATATGTTCCCCCCTTGGGGGTTTGCCCCAAATAAAGTGGTTTATTAAGACTTGCCTGCAAGAAACATGAAACGAAACTAATGAATGAATTGTATGACAAATGACTATCGTGGGTAGAATGCAGTTTTCTCTTAAGGAGCTGGTCGTTATTCTGTCTTTATTTGCCAGGTAATTACTGTAACTGGCATTTGAAGTTATAAAAAAGAATAAATACATATTTAGCAATTCATGACTCAGTAAGGAAGCATGCTTAACAACACAAAGCTTGGTTTCTCAAGGAATCAAATGGCAAAAGGAAACTTTTAAAGAGGTCATGCACATATATATGTGCTTTCTGTCTCTCAATATCTCTCTCCTACTCACACATGCACACACACACATAGAGAAAGAGTCTAGTTCTTTGTTATTTAAATAGCTTTCTCTCTTGTATACTCTGTTGTATACATTTTCCCCTTATGCTTTGTTGTTTTTGCTCATTGGCTGAATCCTTGACTGTACATTCCACTTCCTCTTCCCTAAGAAAGCATTTCCTAAAGTGTAGAATAAGAATCTTTCACCAGGAATGCTAGTGGAGCATTGGTTCTCACACTTTGCTGAATATCAGAATCACCTAGGGAGCATTTATTATGACATTTGAAACAGAAGACTGAAGAAATCATTTTAGGTTCATAAACTTTTATTGTAACTCGATTTTGAAAGAAGAGGGAAGGGAATAGGGAAGAGGGGTTTTATTTTTATTGAGGTATAATTGGCATACAACATCATATTAGTTTCAGGTGTACAACATAATGATTTAAGATTTGTCTATATTGTGAAATGATGACCACAGTAAGTCTGTCCAATATTCAGAATCGTCACCATACACAGTTACAACATTTTTTTTCTTGGGATAACTTTCCAAGATCTACTCTCTTAGCAACTTTCAAATATGTGAAACAAGATTATTAATTATAGTCACCATGCTCTACAGTATATCCCCAGGACTTATTTATTTTATAAGTGGAAGTTGGTACCTTTTGACCCTCCTCTCATTTGTGCTCCCTTCCTAACCCCATAGCACCCCAATGCAAGATTTGAAATAGCCCTTAATTCAGCCTTGAACAGCTTTGAATTTCAAAGAAAGGCGTATTCTTTGTGTGACAAGCATGATAGATGATAGATAGATAGATAGATAGATGGCATCTTCAAAACTGATCATCTTAATGCTGTGGAGAAGATAGATTTTTCAAAGGTTCAATTTTGTTAAATGCTTAGGCATCTCATTAGTGATTTTAGGGTGGTCTTGATTGTTGAGAGAAAAAAGGGTCATCTAATGGACAGTTTAGAGAACTCAGTGGAATATATACCAGATAAGTTGAGAAGAAGAAAAGAAAGAGAGGTCTGTGTAGGCCTTTTTGCCTTGACTATGTGAGAACTGAACATTTCCAGATGTGGTTTTCCTTGGCTTCAGTATGCAACTATATATTCATTTGAGTTTTTGTAATATGCTCTGGTAACCAGATTGCCTCTGTAAAATAATATGGTTCTTACACTTGTAGGTAAGATGCCATTTAATTTTCAGATAACTAATCTCAAGAAATGATTTTGTGGCAAACTTTTAGAAAGGAGCTGATTAGGCAGTGGAATGTAAACAGGCCCTTCTATGTTCAGTTCACTGGGACTCCCCTGTTGGAGCTGCCAACCTAAGGACCATGCTGGCATCGAACTGGCCAGAGTGCCATGCTTTGATATGGCCTCATAACTTCTCAAGAAGGACAATTGTTTGTTTGGCAATTTGGGGCTGGAAAAGGAAGATTGACATTTATTGATTCTACATGCATTGCTTTAAAAACCAGTTTCTCTTAAGTGTTGTGGCTGTAGCAAATGCAGTAGCGAACAGGTGGCAGATGGTAGTAGCATTATGGGGAGCATTGCCATGTGAAAGAGTTCGGTTGTGAACTTGAGGACTGACTCCTGAGTACAAAAGAAATGAACATGAGTCAAGTAGAGGTCAGGTAGATAAATGAATATCCACCTCTCCTTCTTGTCACCCACGTTATGTGTGGAAGCCAGGAAGGTGGTTGAGGGGTGAGTGGGAAGTAATGGTGTATTTCTGTCAGGTAGTTATTCACGCCCTTGACTAATAAGATTGGAAATGTTAGGCGTGGAGAAATCACAGAGGTGGCTCTAAATAAAAAGTGTTAGGGAAAGGATGCTCTGACTTGAGATCCAAGTATTTTAACACACCAAAATTCAACCAGTACATTCCTATGCGACCAGAGAACATTTAGTTATACATGGTGCGTAGTACACTGGATTTCTTCTATAGGTAATCCAAAATGTCACTGTAGTATTTTCTTGGTCCAATCTACTCTCTAAAGCAGCCCAATTAAAGAACTAAATCTTACAAGCCTGAAAAGATAGCTCTTGTGTATTCTTTTAAACTGGTTAGAGCTTGGCTGGGTTCTCCCGTAACTGCTCTGGGCCAAGATGGTTCTCCACCATCAAATCATTTAAGTCTATAGTCTGTGAGTCTGCATAGCGGTGAAATAGACTTGCAGAGTGAGGATGTAATCAGTTGCTTCTTCCCTTGGCAGACATATAGGAAGAACGTCCAGCAGATGATCCAATGTCTAATCCGCAAGCTTGCTGCCCTCAGCCAGTACGAGGAAGTCCTGGCAAAAATCAGCTCCACATCTACAGACCGGCTCACAGTTATCAGGACCAAGCCCCAGTCCATACAAAGGGACATCATCACTGTCTGCAGTGACCCTTACACGTTGGCCCAGCAGCTGACTCACATAGAGCTGGTAAGGTTATTGTCATCCTGCTCTTTGTGGCCACACTTGCTTTGCTGTGGCAACCAGTGTGTGTGTGTCAGCAGCAATGTCACAGGAGAGGTTAGAACATTCCAAATGGAAACTAATCTGTGAAATAGCTGGAATGGGTTTTGTTTAGACGTTTGAATATGAATGTTTCTGATATTCTGGGAATTCACTTTAAAGTAAATACTCAGTAAAGACTGAAAGAGCAAAGAGTTTATTGACCTTCCTCCTCTTGCCTCTCTAATTAATTTTCCCATAACTTGTTCAGCCTTTCACTATCTAGTGTAGCATTGACTCAAGCAGAAAATTGCCTCTGCTTAGGGTTAAAGGCTCATTTTACAAGCTGCATAAAAAAATGGGGGTAGTGCCAAAAGTCAATAGACAGTTGAAAGTCCATTTCTTCTAGTTTTTAAAAATCCTGTTGACCTGCTGGGTTTGTGTTCCAGGAAAGGCTCAATTACATCGGGCCAGAAGAATTTGTTCAGGCATTTGTGCAGAAGGATCCTTTGGACAATGACAAGGTAATCAGTCCACCCAGAGGTCAGCCCTGAAATCAGAAATGGAATCCCTTAGCCTGTGATAGTGGGTATAGGAGACAGAAATTGGAATTATTTGTTTTAGGTTTTAAAATCGAAAGTTTTATTTCATTAGCCTTGTCTGATTCATTGCAGTTTTCTTGAGTCAGGTGTCCAAGCGCCATCACAGTATTCTTACCCTGTCACCAACTTTGAGCCCCTTCTTGCTCCTTATTGGGAAATTTAATAAGCAAGTGGATGCAGGCATTTGTGGTGATGAAATTAGGAGACACAAGAGTAATGGTTTTAGCAGATTAAGTGAGAAAGAAAATACAAGAAAATACTCTGCTCATGACTCAACAATCGCAGGGGCAGGAAAGACAGGATGCACATCCAGGCTGCTGAGCAAGGGTGTTTACTGCTTGGCCTCGTGCTTCGAGGTGAATCCCTCATGAATGGTTTATTGCCTGGGTGAAGCCCACATGGAAGGAAAACAACACTGGGCATGGACTGTAAACTCAGTGTACATACATAAGGAATTTTTTCCCCAGTGACCTCCAGAAACATTTCAAATTTTTAGGCAAAATCTGTATCACCGGCTAATGACACTCTCCTTTGGGAGTCTGGGCAACAGCTGTTTTCCTGCCTTAGAATAGTTTCCTGCAGTACAGGAAGTGAAGATTAGGTTTTGCAATCAATAGAAGGCTAGTGGACTTTTTTGGGTATGTGTTTCTTTTGGAAGGAAGGACAGAGGGTTGTAATTAATCTGTACAAGCTTGGCTTTGAACTCCGAGATGAGCTTAACTCCTTTAGTTTTTGAACACTATGTTACTCACCCTCCTAAGGAGCATGGTGGTGTAGCCTTCCATTTATCTACTTTGAAAGATAATTAGTGTCTTGCTCCATGATGCTCCAAAATTTTGTCCTAGACTTAGTTTTTAGAAAAAAATTGGCTAGTCTCTGGCACTCTCAGCTTCTCCTTGCTGTGTTGGGAGCAATTGATATTCACACCCCACGCATCAGGCAAGATGGTCGTAGAATGCAGCCAAACCCTTCTTTTGACTTGTGTTCTGGAGGACAGTTCCCACCCAGAGAAACTTGGTTTCCTGGGAGGGGAGGGCACCATAATGAATGCATCAAGAGTATATTTCTAGACCTTAGGGGTTTCGCTGGACTATATATACTAAGAGGTTCTGATATATCTATAAAGATAGTCAAGAATGTTAGTGTCTCTGTCTTTCTCCATCTCTTTCTCTGTCTCTCTTTTCCCATAAAGCTATCCTAATCCATAAACTGAGAATAAAGTCCCACATATGACAAAAATTAGTGCCTCTTCTTTCCCCCTCCACTTCATCTGCTCATTTTTCTTTCCTTTAGAGTTGTTATAGTGAACGGAAGAAAACACGGAATTTGGAGGCTTATGTGGAATGGTTTAATCGCCTCAGCTACTTGGTTGCAACGGAAATCTGCATGGTGAGAAAATGAATTTTATTGGTCTCCTAGCTCTCTGTATTATTTTTCTGTAGTTATTTTACATCTGTTGGGCCTGCATGTTGGATAACTTTCCTCATTTTCCTTTTTCTCTACAGCCTGTGAAGAAGAAGCACCGGGCAAGGATGATTGAGTACTTCATTGACGTCGCTCGGGAGTGTTTTAACATTGGCAACTTTAATTCCTTAATGGCAATCATCTGTGAGTGTTTTCTGGAAGATACATGTCCTTTTTGTTTTATTCTTTATAAATCTTTATTTTTGGAAGTAATACATATGTCCCCCTTTTCTTCCCCTCCATTGCCCTCTCCCACCTCCTTTATTTTTGTAGGTCCTGTGAAATGTATCCACTGAAAATTTGCAAATAATACAGTTTTGTTAATGAAAACTGTACCTTTTAATCCTGAATTGTTTCAGAGTGTTCAGAATGCTTTAAATACCCAAACTGATACAAGTATGAATAATCTTTTAAAAGTACACTAGAATTCATGGAATACATTTAGTCACTTTATCCTCATCTGAATATTTACTTATAAAAGCTTATAAGTGAGATATTTTTCCAAATTGTGTTTAAAAAGTGGGCAGCTTGCCAAAACCGGTTTGGCTCAGTGGATAGAGCGTCGGCCTGCGGACTGAAAGGTCCCAGGTTCGATTCCGGTCAAGGGCATGTACCTGGGTTGCGGGCACATCCCCAGTAGGAGATGTGCAGGAGGCAGCTGATCGATGTTTCTCTCTCATTGATGTTTCTAACTCTCTATCCCTCTCCCTTCCTCTCTGTAAAAAATCAATCAAATATATTTTAAAAAAAAGAGTAGGCCTCCCTTCCCCTGGCTTCCAGCACCGGCTTCTAGCATTATACAAATATTTGATCTGAGACCAAAGTATATGATTCCATCAGCATGGACAAGAGAGTGGCTTGAGAAACTGGAACATTTTCTGAATGCCATCTCTGAGTGCTTACCAGTGCAGACCTTATAACCCTGGAATGCAGATGTTGCTGCTCCTTTCTATCATGGGAATTTAAATGCCAGGGACCATGTGTCTTTCCATTCATCCTGTCAACATAGGGCATGGGGTTAGTTTTCCTAAATGATGCCTGTTGTCTTGCCACACTGATTGACAAGGACTTTTTCATTAAAAGTGTCCTAATTCATATAATAAATGATATGGCTGTGCTTTAGAGTCAGGGTCAGTTTAAAGCCAGAGATTTATTAGGATCAAAATTCAGTAATCTCTCCTCTCACCAATTTCTCTTTCCATATCATTTCCCCTTTGTCTTTTCCATAAAAATACTGGCCAAGTTTCTGCTCTTTATCTGGCTCACTCCATGAAAATAGTGAACACAATCTATAATAATAAAAGTGTAATATGCTAATTAGACCAGACATCCTTCCGGATGAAGCCGGGGCTGCGAGGGAAGCCCAGGTCCCGGGTGCCAGAGGGAAGCCGGTGCTGGAAGCCAGGAGAAGGGAGGCCTACTCTTTTTTTTAAAAATATATTTGATTGATTTTTTACAGAGAGGAAGGGAGAGGGATACAGAGTTAGAAACATTAACAAGAGAGAAACATCTATTAGCTGCCTCCTGCACACTCCCTACTGGATATGTGCCCGCAACCAAGATACATGCCCTTGACCGGAATCGAACCTGGGACCCTTGAGTCCGCAGGCCGACGCTCTATCCACTAAGCCAAACCAGTTAGGACAAGAAGGCCTACTCTTGCATGAATTTCGTGCATCAGGCCTCTAGTGATATATAAATAGGTGACCTGATAGGTCCACAGTCTAGGTAATAGATGATGACTTAATTTTAAGTATATAAGAATTCATGGAATATGTTCAGTATTTATTTTTCCTCCTATACAATTAGGAAAATGTTAAGACAAGCCACATCATGGGAGAAAATATTTATCATATGTATAGTTGAAAAGAACTTATATCTAGAATCTATAAAGAACCCTACAAATCAATAGTAAGACAAATAACCCAGTGAAAAAGAAGTGAAAAATATTTGAATAGACACTTCACAAAAGAAGACATACTAGTGGATAATAAGTATATGATAAGGTGTTCCATCTCCATCATTCGTTATCAGAGAAATACAAATTAAAATCACAGTGAAGTACCACTTCACATACTGGAATGACTAAAGTTCAAAAGATTGGTTGCATCAAATATTGGTGAGGATGTGGAACAAGTAGAACTCGTGGAACTCTCAGACATTCTTGGTGGGAGTGTAAAATGGTATTATACTTTGCAAAAACTGTTTGGCAGTGTTTTATAATGTTTAACTTATACTTAGTAGTGAACACGTTTTCAGAGTATAAGTTAGAATGGCTTTTCTTATGTCTCTCTTTCTACTTTCTCTCCCCCTCCCCATTTTAAATTCGAAGCTGGCATGAATATGAGCCCAGTGTCTCGACTAAAGAAAACTTGGGCCAAAGTGAAGACTGCGAAGTTTGACGTGCTTGAGGTATGTGTAGCTGATGTTTCGCTCCTAAATAACATTTTATACCTGGAGAGTGGAATTCCTCTGTGTAATCTTGCCTTCTGATCAGATAGTTCTACACAGAAGAAAACCCACCTTACAGACCCAAGGGGAGGAAAGGAAGTAGAGTTGGAGGAGGGGGATAATCAGCTTGTAGACTAGACCTTTCATAGAGAGGACCGAAGAAATGGTGACCTGTCAGTCACATTCCATTGTATGCCAGGATGGAATCTGGATCCAAAACAGTTTGGAGTTCTACTTCAGTGTGTCTACTAACTTAATTTATTCACAGTGTCCCAAAGCAGGAGTTCCCCATCCCCACAGAAATACTCATTCTCCATCCTTTCAACAAATTTAGCTAACCTGCGAAGAAGCCCTTCCCATATAGTTCTCAGGATAGTAAGACTTATATCATTATTGCCTTGGCGTATTGCTGCTTTGAATGCACTTTGTAGACATTTATAAAGTATTTTCCCCCCAACTTGGGGTTTAACATTGGGTTTGTTACATTTTCTTTATTCATATTGTGTAATAAATACCTTCTTGTAAGGTAGTATGCCTCAATTATTTGTGAATGGTTTTTTACCTACAACAAAGCATAAGTTCACGATGAAGCATTGGGTCACTGTATGATGGCTAACCATCAACTGACACATTAACCTTCAAATGAAACTGAGGTTGGTGTTTGACTCTGTTATCAGTTTGAAGTCTAATCTCAGCAGTTCACCTGGAAAGAATTTGGTCTGGGCTTAACATTATCGAAGCTGACGTAGCGCTTGTATAAATAAACCAAACCTCAGGAAGGAGAGAAAACCTTTGTATTCTTATGTGTTTCATGCCTATGTGTGTGTATAAGACAGGTAAATGACATTCTTAAGGAGTTCCCTAGTTATTTTGGTTTTTTTTGTGCAGGGTTAAAAAGGATGATCTTATAAACTTTCTGCAGGTGAGAAGTAAATAGCTCACACTCTCCTCTCTCTTGCCCATAGCATCAGATGGACCCTTCCAGTAATTTCTATAATTATCGAACGGCTCTTCGTGGGGCAGCGCAAAGGTCTTTAACTGCTCACAGTAGCAGAGAGAAGGTATGTGTTTACAGGCATTCTAGTCATGGTAGAGTTGCCATGTATTGCATTGAAATGCAATGTGAACTGTTAGGCTGAACTGCTTTTATCTGTTCAAATCTAAGAAAGTTGATACACTGTGGAAATTGCATCGCTCACCGCATAGGGAAGGGGGGCGCTAAAGGAAAGTTGGACTGTGGAAGGAGAAAGGGTAACTTGCTGTAGAATTTTGCAAATGTATATTACCCGTGTTATTATTGCGTTATTTAAATGATTATTTTATAATGTGTCTTAGTTGCATTTCAAGCAATACATTAAGTCATTTGTTAAGATGATTTATAGTATTAGAGAGTAATTTGATCGAATGGGAAATACATGTTTAAGCTCTGCACAAGGTAGCTGACTTACTATAACCTTTTCTTTTAAAAGAATCGGCTTACCTCCCATGGTTAAGTCATTTATTTTCAGAAAGTAGGTTAGTGGCTGTAGCATTTGGCTTGCTATTACTCATCGGATATGTGGGTGGCAGAAAAAGTACAGAATGATGTTGGAGAAATTAACGATTATGACTGTATCTACCCTGCCCTTAAACAGTGGCATGCTATCCTGGACCCACCAGACTCTCGACTGAGGGTCCTTTCTTGGCACATTTCAGTGTTGTATTTCCTTTCCTGGGAAGGATAAGCTGGTCGGACAGTTGGATATCATGTTATTTGAGGAGTAGAGACCTGCTTGTGGGAAAGGGCTGATGAAGGTTGCTTGACGAAAGTTATTTTCTGTATAGATTCTGTCTTTTAACTTAAACTATATCTTCAACTAATAGAAGAAAATAAAGGTAAAAAATAGTTCAGGGCTTCCCTCCAGAAAGCTTCAGCCTCCGTGATCTAAAATAAAAACAAACGCAAAAGTAACTCCCTATTTTAAGAAGGCTACATTGAGTCTCCACAAAATCTGAAATAGCAGTTCTGATCATGTTTGAGAGGTTTTATAAATGCATTAACTTTTCTTTAAATAAACAAATCAGGTCAGAGGAAGGATGAAGCAGAATTCACTTCTCTAAATTAGCCCCATGGAGTTCACCAGCTTTGCAATTTTACCTGCCCAAATCCCCGTACTCCTATGACTAGATTGAGAAGAGAGGTAATCAGAAGTTTTCCAAGCTTTCGAAAATGAGCGCGTGCATGGGAATGTCCCAGTACCCTGAAGCCTGAGGATGTGTTGGAGGCTGTCTGCTGCTTCTCACTTGCCTCTGAGCCTCTGCATATTGGACGCAGGGCTCCCTCTGCATTTCTGCAGGGCCCTCGCTGAGGGCTTGGTGGGCTCCACCTCAGTGAGGCAGCCACAGAATCAGCTGTCTTAGCAGGGAGCTGTGGCAGTGACCAGAATAATTTTCATTAAATAGTATACTTGTGAGCCTCTAATAGCTTTTTCTAGGGAAAACAAAACAAAACACCTCCACCAAAGTATTTACCTTTTACATAATTTAATAAATGCTTAGTTTTGTTGTTTTTTTTAAAAAACTAGTTCTGTGTGAGCATGTGAATTGTATTCTCTAATTCATAAAACAAATGAAATCACCACCATTAAAAAGCACACACACTGTTTCTCTTTCACAATTGGTCTCAAAGGCTGTGGATATAAACATTTCTAGATAAAATCCATCTTTTATTCAAGAGACTTGGGATTCTTTTTCTTTTTTGAAGTGAGGGTGAACTCTCTTATGCCATTTTAAAACCTTCCTGGCCACATGATTAGAGTACTAGAATCTTTAGTATTCTTTCAGATCTCGAGTTTATGCAGCCAAAGTGGCATATCTAACACCGCCTTATAGAACAAATCAAATCTGTCTTCCACACAGGGGCCTTCAATGTCCTTCCGATTTGTTGTTGTTGTGTTTTTCCTGTGGGAACATTTGTCTCCGGGTCTTTAACCATTCTTGATTTGCTTGCATGTTTATAACTCCTTTGGCCATTCTCCTTGTGTTCCTGGGAACTTGTTCATGCTCATCAGCCTTCATTTCTAGGTGTGGAATTGATTATGCCTTTAAGGTGTAGTGGCTGGATCTCTTAATTGAGCACATTTTGAGAGGGAATTGGAAGACATTATTGAGATGTTCTCCCATGAAAGGCATCATTGGCAAAACCTCCTAGAAACCAGACTTTTGCTCACTCCTGTTAGTAACCCGTGCATTCACCTTAGCTCAGGGAAATTCAAAGGCCTTGGACTCTCCTGATTTTTCCTATGTTGGATTTAGTAGATAGGGAAGAGAGAGCTGAAGGGAACTATCTATGAGTGAATGAGAAGTTAAAGAAGACTTTTTCTTGCAGATGGGCCTAAGGAACAGAGCAGGGAAGTATCTTGAGGAAGATTACTTATATTTCTACTAGAGGCCCAATGCATGAAATTCGTGCAGGGGTGCGGGGCGGGGGGAGAGGGGGTGGTCCCTCAGCCCGGGCTGCACCCTCTCGCAGTCCTGGAGCCCTTGCTCCTTACCGCCTGCCTGCTCGCTGCTCCTTACAGCTCAGCTCGCTGCTCCTTAGTGCTGCCACAGAGTCAGGAGAGGCTCCCGCCACTGCACTTGCCAGTTGTAAGCCCGTCTTCTGGCTGAGCAATGCTCCCCCTATGGGAGCACACTGACCACTAGGGGGCAGCTCCTGCATTGAGCGCCTGCCCCCTGGTGGTCAGTGTGCATCATAGCGACCGGTGGTTCTTCTGCTGAAATGATCACTTAGGCTTTTATTATATAGATTTTCTGGAAGAGTGATTCAGTCAGTAGTGGAGCATCATACAGGCATCATGAATGCAAAAACTACATAAGGTATAGCCTTGGCCACCCAACAAGAGGCACATGACATGAACTTATGAAAAATTTAACTATCACTATGAGACATAAATTATCAGCACCCCCTGGCTCTCACAGCCCAGCACTGCAGAATAGAGCACAGAAATAGAGTTCTTGCTCAAAAGCGGTCACACCATGTAAATATTGCGCCTCAATTATAATAGTCCTTCATTTCCCAGCAGCTGCCTTATGATGATGTATTCTTACTATCTTCTAAGTGCATCAGTAATGTATCTGTCCCTTTGTATGGGGCCCATTGGTTTTTTGGGAGTGCTTCAGTGAAGTCAAACCTGTATTATTTAATTTAATCCTCACCACAACTCACGGAGGTAGTTGCTGCTGTTTTCATTTTAAGGTGAGGACACTAGGCTTTCTTAGTATGTTAGGCTTTACCAGGGGTTGGTAAACGTTTTCCATTAAGGAGCAGATTATTAATATTTTATGCTTTGTGGGCTGTACCTTTTTTGTTGCAGCTACTCAACTCTGACATAGTAGCACAAAAGCAGGCACAGACGTGTGGATGAGTGAGCGTGGCTGTTCTCCAGTAAAGCTCTATGGCTACTATAATTGGAATTTCGTATCATTTTCATGCTCATGAAATATTATCCATTTGATATTTTTCCAGCCATTTAAAACTGTAAACCATGCGTCTCTTAGGCTATCCCCAAACAGGTGGTGGGCTGGGGCCAGGCCACGGGCCACAGTGTGCAGACCCCTGCCTCATGTTGCCAGTAAATTGTGGAGCCAGATTTTAAACTGATGCTTGGCAGAGTTCCACGTCCAGTGCTTCCTACTCACAAGTGGTCTTTCCAAGAAATGAGGTTCAGCTGTGCTTTTATCATTGGTACTTGCCTGTTTAATTCTAAAATTAACAGGAACAATAACATTTAAAAGAAGAGGAGGATCTTGAATAATTCAGTTTAAGAGATTTCCACCACAGACAATAGCAAATGATTAACAGTATATTCAAAGAGACTGTCAGAACCGAGATTCACTTTGAAACAGTGAATTTTCAGAGATCAATGAAAGAAACAAATAATCAAAGTTGGGTAATGACTTTAGGGGAAAATCTGAATTTCTCTCTAGAAGTGGAAATTGATATTTAATATCTTGGGGTCTGAGCCAAAATGTATGTTTTGCAGACCTCCCATTCATTTAGTATAGGTGTATCCCATGAATCATAAGCTTAGGGAAACTTAAAAAACTTGCTCTTGGGTAAACAACATAGGCCCACAATTTGTGTGTGGAGCACTATTTGCATCGTTGCAATTTTAGAATCTTTAAAATCATGTTGGCATTTGAGGGAAAGTGGAAGTTACTGTGCCTGAGCTTTGTTCTTCCTTCATTAGGGGCGTGATAGGATTTAGGGCACTCTTAGAGATGATTATTACTTTAAGTTACTTAATTAAATACTACTCATCAAACTAAAGATGAGAGGCAGGCGAGTCTTACTAAAAAAGGCTCAGTGTTTTTTAAGTAACCATTAATTTTAATGTGCACATTTATATTCCTCCTTCACTTGGGCTCATCTCACAACATATTGTGCAAGGCACTTCTTCGGTGATTTCCCGTGAGAACAGGTGCGAACTTGTTCTGTCATTCGAAGGCCAGGTTTACTCAGTAGGAAGTTTGTATTCACTAATACCAAAAACCCTGAGCACTTACATCACCTTGAGCAATGTCTTCTAGAGTAAAATGAAGTGTTCATCTGAAAAAATTCATCCAAAATGTAGAATCTAAATGATGTAACAGTTCAGATTCTAGCAGGAAGGGAGGTCATACCACTTGAAATCTTGGTACTTGCAATGACAGGTATTCTATTAATAATTTACTAAATGAAAAGCAAGAGTTATTTTAGATCTTTTTTCTTGATTATAGTTAGAATGGTCAGATGTTGTTATATGCTATTGCATTGTGAAAAATAGGAAAACCGGGGGAATAACATGAAGCCATCCACTTTCCAATGCTACTCGTCTTTACTGTGGTTTGGTTATTAAGAGCATTTGTGTCTTCAGCAAAATTATGTAAGGGAGTAAACTGCTGTCATGGGAGGTAGACAAAACACTGTATCTTAATTCACCCTGGCCTTTTATTTAATCCAGAGTTAATGTTGTCCATTAATTTCTTGTATTGTTTGATGAGAGGGGAAAAGTTTATTTGCCCCAAACAAACCAGAATCTCTTTTGTTTTCTTTAGATTGTGATACCATTCTTCAGTCTTTTAATCAAAGATATTTACTTCCTCAATGAGGGCTGTGCCAACCGCCTTCCAAATGGCCACGTCAACTTTGAGGTAAGTGTACAAATCTGAGCAGAGAGAGCATTGCACCTCAGGCCAGGCAACCGAAGCTGATTCTGAAGTTCTAAACATTGAATAAATGGTTACCTGTACCAGGGGTGGGTAACATTCAGCCCTCAGGCCTTATAAGACCCGAAAAAATCATTTGGTCTGGCCCTACCAAGGCATTAGGGGTGAGTTAATTAAATGTTTGACCATATATAGCAGGCTGATTTTTAAGTTGATAATTTTATATGGCCCAGGAATGATGTTATACATATCCAAATGACCCTTGGCAAAAAAGAAGGTTCCCCATCCCTGAATACCTAGCAGATACCTAGACCTAATTTTTATTAAATTAAGAAAATGATGTAGTCCAGAAAATTAGAAGCCAGAGAAAAACATTAAATGGAATTGGCTCTTCGGAGCTTATACTTTGTGATGACTGCTTTTAAATTCTTTAATTGATTCTTTTCTAGAAATTTTGGGAACTGGCCAAACAAGTGAGTGAATTCATGACGTGGAAACAAGTGGAATGTCCATTTGAGAGGGACCGGAAGATCTTGCAGTATCTGCTCACAGTACCAGTCTTCAGTGAAGACTGTGAGTAGGCCATTCAGCTGAGCTGCCATCCATGTCCCCAGACCCTGTTGTTGGGAAATTAGTGTATAAATGCTGTTTCTTCATATAGTATGAGGCCTGTCTTCTGATCTGTTCAGTCTTTAAAAGCACAGAAAACCATAGTATTTATCCCTAACATATTTTCCACACACTCACTTAATATTCACCCATAAAGAGTATGTTTCTGGGTTTAAACATTCTAATATGAGATCTGCAGAGGTTTGGGCATCAAAAAAGAGTTTTCAAAGGATTTTTTCCCCCCTTGTTTGGGCTTGCTTCATTGAAGAAAGATGTTTTGTGATATATTGATATTCAAGTTAATTTGAGTAAACAAACAAATAGTTCATTACTACCCCCTGCTGTTTGAAAAAGTAGTAGATAATCTTTAGGGAATTTGAGGCAGATATAAAGTGATTGATGATATACAGAAAAAATTGGCCAAAGGAGAGCTAAGGTTTATAAAAGACTTGTGGATTTATTCTATTGATTTTTTCAATCCTAATGTTACAGAAATCAATAGCATCTATTTACTGATAATATCCTATGGTAGATGCATAGTGTTCATGATAATGCCTGAAGAACATTTTGAATGAATATTATCACTCCAGAGGGGACTTGATCATTTTAAACCTCCACATAAGATTGATAACAAGCTTTTAAATCTTTCGTTGAAAATGCTTTTAGATTTAAAAATAAATAATAAAAGTATATTAGGAGGATGGAAAATTAGCCTTGAAAATCAGGCTTATTACCTAAGTCAGCGGTTCTCAACCTGTGGGTCGCAACCCTTTTGGCAGTCGAACGACCCTTTCACAGGGGTCGCCTAAGACCATCCTGCATATCAGATATTTACATTATGATTCATAACAGTAGCAACATTACAGTTATGAAGTAGCAACGAAAATAATTTTATGGTTGGGTCACAACATGAGGAACTGTATTTAAAGGGCCAGAAGGTTGAGAACCACTGACCTAAGTGTTATTTTAAAAAGATGAAGGCTACCAGGAGTAGATCCTCCTTCCATCCCCTTTGTAAAGAACATAAATGTGAGTGTATGATAGCTCCATGGCTTGTATTTGTAAGCCTATTGTTTGGCCTCATAAATTGTCTCATAGTTAAGTTCCACTTTGGCCCAGAGGCCCTTCAATTTTTGTTGAGATGGTCAATCTGAGACAAAGTGATGTTATGTTCTTAATAAAACTATGACCATTCTTAGTCACAGCTGGTGTGCTGAGGAATGTGTTTTCTAGAGCATTTGGCTCAGGTTGAACAGGGCATGGGTGGTGGTGGATTAATCTATCAGGAGAAAGGTCCAGTGTTAATGCGTTTTTACTTTTGGTTGATTGTAGCACTGTACTTGGCTTCCTATGAGAGTGAAGGACCTGAAAATCATATAGAGAAGGACAGATGGAAGTCTTTAAGGTGGGTCTCATTGCTTCTTATTGCTGCACATATTTAAAGGAGTTGACGCCTTCCCTGAAGAAAGCTGCATGCTTTCTGCAGGAAGTCCCTGTCTGTGTGTTCCAAGTCCTGTGTGTCTTGCCTCTTATTAACTGAATTTTTGTGGCTTAAAATCCTCATTGCCATCATTCAGTCTTATTGTCTTTCTTTTTTTTATATTGGCAGATATGCATGGTGTCTGTTTTTTTTTCTATCTCCCATTATTTTATGGAATGAGGAACTGAAATTACTCCTCGGTGTGGTACAAGAACAGTGACTCATTGTCTTTGTCTGAAAGATAAGAAGTTCAGACTATGTTTCTGAATAGTTCTTACACTATTTAATTAGACCTGAGATAAAAGAGACCTAAGTGCCAGTTGGTTCAGTAAATTGGAGTGGGTCATATACCGACTGGATCTTGGTCCCCACTTTGGTTTGAGAGAGAGAAGTTGGAATTTTAAACATAACCCAGCATCTTCTCAAGTTTAAAAATTGTGTTAATCCATCAGTATTTTCAAATAAATGTAGTTTCAAACAAAACTAGGATAGGTAAATTTATATTTTAACCATTTGAGATACTTTAATAAGCAATAGCACCCTAGCTGGTTTGGCTCAGCAGATAGAGTGTCAGCCTGTGTACCAAAGGGTCCTGGGTGGGTTCGATTCTGGTCAACGGCATGTACCTTGGTTGCAAGCTCCTCCCTGGGCCGGGCACTGGTCAAGGCTCATTCAAGAGGCAACCAATCAATGTGTTTCTCTCACATTGATGTTTCTCTCTCTGTCTTTCCCTCTCTTTTCCACTCTCCCTAAAAATCAATGAAAAAATATCCTCGGGTGAGGATTAACAACAATAAAAAAAAAATAAGCAATAGCATCCCAGGATATCCTATATAATAAAAGCCTAATATGCTAAGTGTCTGGTTGTCCATTCAACCAATCAAAGTGTAATATGCTAATGATATGCTAAGGCCGCTCAACCGCTCCCTATGATGTGCACTGACCACCAGGGAGCAGACGCTCTGACTGGTAGGTTAGCTTGCTGCTGGGGTCTGGCCGATCGGGACTGAGTGAGATGGGCTGGACACACCCTGGAGCCCTCCCGAGGTTACTCCCCGCTGGCCAACCTCCTGCGTCCCTCCCCAGCTCCCATCATCCACCGGCGGGGTCCCTCAGCCTGGCCTGCACCCTCTCGCAATCCGGGACCCCTCAGGGGATGTCAAAGAGTGGGTTTTGGCCCAACCCCACAGGCCAGGCTGAGGGACCCCACTGGTGCACGAATTCATGCACTGAGTCTCTAGTAATAATATAATCAAAATTGCAATATTTGTTTTTCTTCTAAGACACTCTGGGAATGTGTACCTTTTTATACTAGGGTTGACAAGCACATTCTCTCTTCTTCCTACAGTCATTTGTGAGCCTTCATTAAATGATGTTGGACTAGGTTTCATGAACCAGGACAAATATCTAAGATGTATTTGGTTTTGTGCAATTTTGTTTGTTTCAGTGGACAATTTAGGCCTTCCTTGTACTTCTCACTGAGGAGGCTGAGGTACATTGGCACTGAACTTATTATATGTAGCACAAATTGGGGTGAAGGTAGAGGACTGGAGATGCTTTTATCCCCAGACACAGACATGAAGCAGTTCTCCTAAAAAAATAGGACAACATAATATTTTTTCTTCCTTTTTTAAAATATGTAAAAAAAAACAAAAAACCAACAAACTTAAAACACAGGAAAAATGCAACTAGTGTTAGGCAAGGCGTTTTAATCCTATTTCAAATAACCTTGACACATTTGTTCTTATATTGTCTTCTTTATTCCTCAGGTCAAGCCTTTTAGGCAGAGTTTAACAAATGGGATGCTGGCTGCCACTGCGTCACGCCGTCATTGAGGGGCTGGCCTTGGTTGTCGGGCACCTGGGACTGCAAAAAGTCAGGAAGTCCTCGCAAGCCTTGATTTGTAAGGGACCTTGAAGAACAAACTCTCGAGAGCAGACGGGGAACTCGTTCCCCACAGCTGACAGACTGACTCGGATCTTGTGAGACTGAAATGTTCACTGAAGACACTCGAGAAAGAATCCTCTGAAGATCCCAGCTCTGCACATGACTCATCTCCTGGAATTTCCATGTGACTCACAGCTCTGCACCTGGATGGAGCTTTCTTTTGTGTGTGTTTTTATTATTGGTTGAACATTTGCTGCTAATGGGACTTGTCCAGCTGAGTGCTGGCTCTTAAGAAGCCCATGTTTCTTTGTTAACTTAAATGGAGGAGGGAGAGGAAAAATCCCTCCCATTAGATCCCAAACTTCAGCTCGGTGAACGGCCAGGAGAGGAAGACTGGTTGAAAGCTGGCTGTGGACTGCATTTCCCTTAGTGTGTGCTGTGTTGTGAATTCCTCTCCTCCCTCTTCCGACAAGGTTTTGAGTTGGCTGCTGGTTAGCAAACTCCTTTTTACCCACATAAGTTATTTAATATAATAATGAAGCTCAACACTGTGGTAGGAAAATAGCCACTAGGAAAAAGAAAAAGCAGAGTTTGTCATTGGACTGCTTCACGTTCTAGAAAGCGCTTTTGTTTCCTTTACCCCCCGAGCTGTTTACAGCTGACCACTGTGTTGCACAGATGTATTTTTCAGTAGTTTTTTTGTTACTTAGTTTTCCATGACTCATATTTTTTTTCTCTTGTATATTTAAATTATCTGACTTTAAGGGTCTTGGAAAAACCCAAGCCTAATTACAACTTAATTTTTTTTAACAGACAGTTATTTTTCATTGCCTTTCGGAGGCTGTGGGTGACTAAACATGTGAACAAAGAATAAGTTGGAAAGGTTACCACCCCCATGCCACCCCCGCCCCCACTACAGCCGTGCACAAAGCAAATGAAAAACATCTTGCTGTTAACTCAAAGGTCAACCTAACTGTGAAAATCGTTCACCTTGTTAAACATCTCAGTAAGTCTGTAGTTGCTCTGCAAAAAGGCATTGTACTTATTTACTCTAGGAGAAGCTGTAGAGTAGTAAACCGTGCTAATGAACAAAACAAAACATCGTGCTCAAAACAGACATGTATTTGAAAATCTTAATGACGTGGTTTCAGAAAACAGCATGTGTGTGTGCTGCACGCCAACCCAGCAGACCTGCCATGTCTCCAAGTTCTCCCTTTAGCATCATCAATATAGTTTACACTCTGCAGCTGGACTGGTGGTGTCTTTTCTTCTGTGGGTGGGTGGCTGGGTGGGGGTGGGCTGTCATTGCAGAAGTGCAGCTCAAGTGACCGTCTAAAAGTGTGTGTGTCCTTAGAAAGTGGCCTTTGAGGGTCTGTGTGTGGACACTGAATTGATGAAAATGAATCATAGTTAGCATTTAATAATCATTACTTTGAGCTGAGGCCCGAGCACTAAGTGTTTAGCATAGATCATCATCCCCACTTCTTAGGTGCGGAAACAGCCATATTAATAATAATGATTTGTTCAAGGCCACAAAGCTAACGAGAAGCCCAGTGACTTAAACTAAGCCTTCTAATTCCAGACCCAAGCTTTCCACCCACAGCCAAGCCTTCGCAAACCTCAACATAACCTTCAAACTTGCAGATAACCTGTGAGTCTTCTGGAGTGGGGCACTGATGCTGCTGGTCCTGTAATCAGCTTAGAGTAGCAAGACACCCCCCAAAACTGCCTCCTTTCCCACTGCATTGCTTGTCCCTGAACTTTGTGGCCCTGTAGTTGTTGTCATGACAGCAGTGATGTTTAACTTGCAACTATCTACGTCAGGAGTCAGCAAGCAGTGGGCTACTGGCCAAATCTGCCCCTTTCCTACAGCCCACAAGGTAACAGTGGTTGGAAAAAAAATAAAAATAATACTGCCTAATACATGAAAATTATGTGAAACTCAAATTTCAGTGTCCATAAATATTTATTGGAACACCGTCACACTCATTTGTTTATGCATTTTCTTGTGGCTGCTTTTGGCTACTGAGCCTTGTAGTTGCAACAGAGACTGGATGGCCAGCTCTCAAAGCCTCAAATATTTGCTCTCTGACCCTTTAAAGAAAGTTTGCCGACTCCTGATCTAAGTGGTTCTTTTGAGCATTACAATGAGTTTGCAAAAAATGCTATCAGATCTCTATTATAGCATTAGATATATAAATGTGGCTACTGAAAAAAAATTTGCTAAAGTGCTATTAGGCCTAAAACGTGATTCTGAGGGCATTTAATCAATGAGTTTAACAGAATTCCCATTCTCACACATAGCCTCTTGTGTTTTTTGTTTTGTTTTGTTTTAAATATATTTTTATTGATTTCAGAGAGGAAGGGAAAAGGAGGGAGAGAGAGAGAAACATCAATGATGAGAGAGAATAATTGATCAGCCACCTCCCACATGCCCCCACAGTTACACATAAAGCCCACAACTCGGGCATGTGCCCTGACCATGAATTGAACCTGGACTTCCTGGTTCATAGGTCGATGCTCAGCAACTGAGCCACACCAGCTCTTGTTTTAATGTCCAAATAAGTCAGAAATTTAGACCATGCATTAACTTATGGAAATCAATTACTCTCCTCCTCTTAGTGCTGCGTGTGGATTTGGACTCCCAGCCGGTAACTGGTGCATTTATAATTCGTGTAGCTGGCTGGAAGCCTGAGTAAATACGGCATGGGCGGCAGCAGGCGGTGTCATTCGGGAGACTCCCATTCAGGATGTGTCCTGTCCCGGCACGCCAGGCTTTGCTAAGCAGCAGGCTTTGAGCTGAGGCCCGAGGGAGCCTCAGAACGTGCTGGGTTCAGTAGAGCAGTGAGTGTGCACCTTTCACTCTTTGAAGTGCCCCTTGTTTTTCAGGACACTGGTTCCCCAGGGGTGGCCTTTCATCGAACAAAGAACAAAGACAGTCATCAGAAATGGGTGCTCTTGCCTGGGTCTTTGAAGGTTTTCAGCTTTGCCTCTCACCTGGCCTGGCACTGGCTCTGGCGCTGGCACCCCTGTCCATCTCCTCACTTTTCTGTACTCCTAGCTCATGTTTACATCTTAAACTTCTGTCCATATGCCTCTGTGCTTAGAATCCCAAGAAAGCACAGCCCCCATCGGAAGCTGAGTTGCTGAACTCTGTAGGAATGTTGAACTGTAGATTGTTGACATTCTCTACCTTCTGCTTGGGTGCATTTTGTTTATCCCGTGGCCTCTCTCAGCAAAAGACAGTGCCTACATCGATTCCCAACATGTCTTACTATTCTGATGGAGAAGAAACACTGGAATAGAAAGCAGGGTGAGGTTAACTTTCTTTTGAAGCTAAGGGTTCAAAGAGATTCATAGATTGGGTTTCTAGGGAAGATAAATGTGGTTAGGGGTCTGGAAACTACTAACCAAATGTATAAATCTTGAATATATTCTGATGGCAATGCTATTAGCCTTACCTTAAGGCATTTTAAAAGGCAGGACTTCTGTCAAACTTGGGCTTTTTGAGGTTTAATAGTAAATGAGCACTTTTCTAAGGGGGCTACTTTCTTGATGATTCAAGCCAAAGTCTTGTTTGCTGACTACAAATAATCAGATAATTGCCTCAAGTCCCTGCTTCATGAAATCAAGATCACATGACTGTTCAATGCTACAAAAGAGAAGTTAGGGTTTGTGCCTTATGTATCCCAACCTTATAGATTAAGGACCGTCATTGAAAACTAGCACATAAGGCTGGCTCCATGCACGGAAGACCACTGCCTTAATTCTGTGATAAGAATCCACTCCTTTTAAAGGATGCTTTTTTTTTTTTTATTAACGCAGTGAGGAAATTCCCAGATAGCCAATTCCTTTTTGAGTGCTGGCAGCCTTCTACAAACTTAAATCCCATTTTGCCAACCTGGAACCCTGCTTCCTTTCTCCAAGCGTCCATCTAATAAGAGAGGAAACATCCCAATGTGTGTGAGTGTTGGACTGTATGAGGCAGCTGTCATAGAATATTGTTAACAGACTTAAAGTTCAATGTGCACATAAGCCAACATTTTAGGACTTCTAAAAAAAAATGATTTGTAGAGATCATAATGTCGGGAACTAAAGAGGAAGAAGGGGCTGATATTTCTCAGAATAAACAAGAGAATTCAGTAGGTACTCCTTGAAGGGTGCCAAACCAATGGCTTTTCTACTGTGAAACAAAGTTTGCTTTCTTTCCCTCCTCCCACCCACGCTGCCTGGAGAAAATGCAAGTTACGGTGAAATCATCTTTCTCTGGGTGAATCATCGTGGGAAAGTAAGTTCAGCAGAATGTGTTGTCAATTTGGTTGAGACCTCGCAGTGTGGAGGCCCGTGGGCAGTGTTAACTTTTTCACAATGCAATTACGAGTCCTCCTAAGTGCAAGTGAGCCATGCGGGGAGTGAATGAGTGCTCCCTAAGTATATATTGAATCCATGAGCCAGTCTGTTATCAGTCTTTTTGAAGATACACAGGGTTTTGGTTTATTTAGATTGAATAAGTATCAAATGTTCTCCAAATATATCTGGATTTTGGAAATTAGTATAAATTTAAGTGATTCTGATCCATTTTTATGTTTGGCACTATCCCCACAGATCAGCAAAGGAAATCTAAGTCTCTGGTTTTATATTGTTATTAATTAGGTTGGTTACACTCCCAATAATTATTAGTATGTATTGGTGCTTTTTGTTACATGTTTATTAGTACTGATAAGAAATCATGACAAGAAATCTATCTTCTAAGATAATATAAAAATCCATCATTAAAAAAAAAACAACTGAGACCAATATTGTTTAAGGTCATGGGATAAGTCTAAAATACACCCTACGAGATTACTAGATGTGGAATGAGAACTAAGG
The DNA here is from genome assembly GCF_028538775.1 of Myotis yumanensis. NCBI lineage: Eukaryota > Metazoa > Chordata > Mammalia > Chiroptera > Vespertilionidae > Myotis > Myotis yumanensis. Next base: position 187,592,961 of record NW_027223752.1, read on the forward strand.
GCTAGACCTCACTCCCCCCAGATTTCTGAGGCTTTGGGGCCATATCCCCACCTTTTGCACCTGTGTTCTCATCCATAAGTAATGGGTCTGGATTAAGTGAGGTGGAATGCCCATCTAAGTGTCTGTGGTTTGGGAAAGCACTTTCTCAGTTTGCTGGACTGGAAGGTGAATTAGCAAGTAAACACAGCATCCTGCATTTGTGCTCCCAACCTGTTCTTCCTGCCTGGCTCTTTTGTGTTTAGTTTCATGGTGTTTGAAGAGGGAAGGGATAAGAGGCTAATTGCTACTAGATAGGAGACAAAGGAGTGATGAAGGCTCATAAGTCACCCCTCCAGTTGCACCCTATGCCACCTAACAGGATAGAGTTCTTTTTTTTGTTTTTTCATTTAAAATATGATTTTTATTGATTTCAGAGAGAGGGAGGGAGAGGGAGAGAGAAATAGAAACATTGATGAGGGAAACATCCATCACCTCCCTCCTGCATGCCCCCTACTGGGGATTGAGCACGAAAACTGAGCATGTGCCCTGAAAGGGAATTGAACTGGTTACCTCCTGGTGCATGGGACAACACTCAACCAACTAAGCTACACCGGCTGGGCTTCATTTGTTTCATTTTGAATGGACACTGAACTCTTGCCTATCAATGGTCAGGCCAATGAACATTGCTTTTTCCTTTGCAAAGGAACAGGTAAAAGTTACTGTCAATTTCATTTTGTTTATGTTGTTATTTATGTTGGTATTTATAAGATGTTTTAGGGATTAAAAGAAAGTTCTGAAAAAAATATAGCTGGAAATCATATAGCGCAACTCTGAATTGCATTTCTGGCAGACAAATTATTTCTTGGCTATAAAAGTAGTCCAACCACTTTCTTGCTCCTTAAAGCTGATCTTGAGAAGGAAACAGTGACTTTCATTGATCTCTGGCGTGGAATACTGCAGATGACCTGGTTCAACAGCACAAATAAAAACCAGTAAAGATTGATTTGACAGCCTAGAGATGGATCACCTTGGAGTGGATGGGTCAAGAATCTGACTGGACGATAATCCTCCAGCTCCTTTCAATATTTTTCTCATTATAGAGTCAGTAAGATTTTAATCTAGAACCACCAAATGGAAGTATTCATTCAGAGTAATCATACACAGAGAAAAGCAACATCAACTGAAAAGCAAATATACACAGTATTAAAGATAGAGATGGCACCTAGGTTCTTTTAGCAACATCTTTTGTCTCAGAATTTCTATAGAGTCAAAAATCTATTTTTACATGCAACTTTATATTAAACAGACAAAATGATCTACAAAGGAGCAAATAATGTATTTGTGGAATAAAAGAAATGTAGTGGAAAAGCAATATCACTAGACTAGCCTCAATTTGTGGACATTGGTGAGTCATTTACTAGTATGTCTCTGGAGTTCAGTTCTCTCTTTGGTAAAATGGGAGACAGCGAAGCTTAGTTTCCACAGATATTGTGACAATCCAGTGAGGTCATGCAAGTGAACATGTCTCTGTAAAGCATAAAATGCTGCACACATATGAGGTTTGACATTTGTTATTTTGCAGTGATTCTAGGGCCAATGATTTCATTTTTATGGTTTAATTTGTCTTATTATTGAAAGTATTACAGACATCCCCCCTTTTTCCCCATTGACCCCTCCACCACACACCTGCCCTGACACCCTAAGGCCTTCACCACACTATTGTCTGTGTCCATGGGTTATACATATATGCATATAAGTTTTTTGGTTGATCTCTTCACATCCCTCACCCCCAACCCCACCTTCCCTCTGATATTCATCCATCTGTTCCATGCTTCTGTGTCTCTGTATCTATTTTGTTCATCAGTTTATTTTTTTCATTAGATTCCACATATGAGTGACATCATGTGATAGAGTTCTTTATAGCAACCAATGATTGCTACCCAGACAAAACCCAGAAAACACCTCTTGTGTAAGGCCAGTTGTTCATGATTTCAAAGGGGCTAGATTAAGAAAGCATAGTTTCCAAAGACTACAAAAATAACTTTGGTGTGTAATTGCTCGTGTTTACATAGATAAAATCACATATAAAGTGCCAGTTCATACCTACTCATTGATAAATGAGTCAATATTTGGCTTAAAAGACCAAGACTCAGACAAGTGATGATTAGAATCCTCATCTGCCTTTTATCAACTTTCATCCCTTGAACGGGAGCAGAGACCTCCTCTGAAGGCTGCCCAGACAGTGGTCAGCTACTTTATTTGACACACCTGTTAGAGGAAGCCTTGAAAGTGCATGCTCCATCCCGGGGAGGGACCCATATGCCCCCTGATCCAGGAAGATCTCTGCAAAAGAGAGAAGATCGAAGGAAGGAAAAGACCAAGGAACTCAGAAGAGAAGAAAAATGTAGAGGGGTGTGTAAACAAAGCTTTTGCCAAGCAGGAGAGTTTCAGAAGAGGTGTGACATTAGCAGTGTCAGAGCTTCTGAAACACTCAAACTCATTTTGAATCTAATAAGACCACAGTGAAGCTAGGAAATACCCTCTCTTGGGAAATTACAAATACTGTAGATAGTAGGTAAGTGAGGTAAGTGAATACAACTAGATAACTAGGAGAATTCTTTTCAGTGACAGTAACTTACTGAACTAACTCCATATAAATAAATTGTATAAAACTCTGGAAAGTAGGCATCACCAGCCCCTCTCTACCTATCAAAACAAACAAGGACGTGGTGCAGAGCATTGAGGAGCTGGCTGAAGTGCTCACTCTGCCAGCCAGTTCAGAATTAGACAAAAAATAAGGATAACCCAAAGGGTTCTTAGGTGCCCCCCAAAAGACTCAAGAATTGTAAAATGCTTTCTTTTCTTTTTTTAAAAAAAATATTTTATTGATTTTTTACAGAGAGGAGGGGAGAGGGATAGAGAGTTAGAAACTTCGATGAGAGAGAAACATTGATCAGCTGCCTCCTGCACACCTCCTACTGGGGATTGCCTGCAACCAAGGTACATGCCCTTGACCGGAATCGAACCTGGGACCTTTCAGTCCGCAGGCCGACGCTCTATCTACTGAGCCAAAAACGGTTAGGGCATGCTTTCTTTTCTTTAAGGTATTCTCTTGGCTTAGAGATAAATGCAGCCCTGCTGTGATGACCAGGAACAAAAGAGAGAGGAGGTGAGGTACAGGGCTATTACCAAAAACTTTTACTAATAGAATTTCCTGTGTTCAGAGAGTTCAGAATATGGTGCAAACTGTTTTTAGTCTTTCTTTCTTGAGTTATTTTTTCAGTCCATACTCTGTTAAGATGGAATAACCCTGAAGGGAATTTTACTCTGCCCTAATCCAGGTGTAGGCTGTTGTGCCTTTAATTCCTAGACTTTCTCCTTCATTAACCAATTGGTTCTAGCGAGATGGAAAGAATGAAGGAAGATAGTTCTGTTACTGCTAAGGTTGGCTACCTCTTTCCGCACAATTCCCAGGTGCTATTGTGTCTAGAGTGCTTCTCTTTTCTTTGCCTTAACGAAGAGTTCTATCAATTATCCTTGCTTGGAGCAGGTCTGGGCCCCGGGAGGTTGGTGGTCACCTGCCCCATCCACACCTGCAGAAGATTGGGTGATGAAGAGCAGAGACGCAGCTCTGCCAGTAACAGACAGCGCTGTTCCCAGGACAGGGGTGAGTTCCCAGCTCCCATCCTACTGCCCCACCGTGTGCTGTACCCTCATTTCTCTCTCCAAATCAAAACATCCGTTTCTTCAGGGTCTCTTGACCTTAGCTAGCAAGTCAAAGGTTAAAATTTGTTCATTAATTTGTGCTATTATGTGACTGACTGAGAATTATTTCATGCTAGCTTTCTAGGGCATAGAATATAGTGAAATTTAAAAATTTAGGCAGCAAGAGAAGACATGTGTTGAAGGAGACCTTGTAAAGCCATAAAATATAAGAGCTTTAAAGGTATAACCAAGTGATTGATTCATTTAGCCATCAAGCTGGTTGGTGACTGGCCTGGGACGAGAGCCACAATCTAGGGCTGTTCCCTTGCGCCAAGCAGATTCCCTCCAAAACAGGCCAGCCTGCCTGGGACTCTGCCCAGGTTCATACCCTTCGGTTATTGGTGGTGTTTGAAGCCATTCCAGGACTTTTGAATTCACCAATTCTTTAATTGTCGGAGAAGGGGAAGGGGAAGGGGAAGGGGAAGGGGAAGGGGAAGGGGAAGGGGAAGGGGAAGGGGAAGGGGAAGGGGAAGGAGAAAACGAAGAAGATTTACTGAGACCTACATAGCTGCACACCATGCAGGATGCCACGCTCCTGAGATGTGAGTAAGACCCAGCACCCACGTGAAGGAGCTCGCCTTCTGAGGAAATCATCCTCATGGAGCAACAGGTGTTGGCAGTAGGTCTCTCCTTGGTGCTCCCATTAAATCCTCTAAGCTAATCAGCTTGGGAGATCAGAGAGCTTTTCCTGGTAGATGGAAACCTGAGATGTTATGAATCTTTGCCTGGGGAACTCCTTTGCGTGTGGGTACTGGGCCAGGCAGCCATACGTGGATGTGTCAGGTTATCCTGCCCGGGGGGAGGAAAGTGGCTGGGGCCTGAAATCCACCCAGCCCTCACTCGTGTTTCTTATGGCTGAGTTAGGGTTTAAGCTGAGGCTTGAGAGGTAGTCAGCATCCCAATGGGGAAAAGATTTGGGCTCTGTGCTGAGAAATAGCACTGTATGCTACGGGTCTATGGAGCCACTGATGGTGAGATGCCAAGACAGGGTGCGTTCTAGCAAGGTCACACTGGCCGCTCAGTAGAGGATGAATTGGCATGGGGGTGGCTTGTGGGGAGGTGATGATCCTGATGATCACTTAGAGCAGCGGTTTTCAATCTTGGCTGCACATTAGAATCGCCTGGGAATCTTTTTAAAATCCTGATTTCTGGACCTCATCCTCTGGAAATTCTGTTTCTTTGTCATGGGGTGGGGCCCCAGAAATCAGGATTTTAAAAAGATTCCCAGGTGATTCTAATGTGCAGCCAATGTTGAGAACCACTGACTTAGAGGAACTGGGTAGGAGATCCTTGTCTTAGACCAGATGATAGATCAGGAGGACCTCAGCCAAAACAGGGGATGGAAAGGAGGACGTGCATTTATCAAGTGTTAAGAAGACAGAGATACGAGCCCAGGGTGGAGGTGGCTGAGGGTGTAGACACCCTGGAGAAGGAAGAGGAACTGAGGCTGGGGGGTAGCAGTTTTAAGTAGGTCTGTGTTATGGGTAGAACTGTTCCCCCAAAAAAGATATGTGGGAGTTCTGACTCCAGCACCCCAGAATGCAACCTTATTTGGAGAGAAGGTCTTTACAGAGATAACTGAGTTAAAGTGATGTTATTAGCATGGGATCTAAAACAATATGACTGGCATTCTTTACAAAGGGGGGAGTGTGGAAACAGAGACAGACAGACACAGGGAAAACGCCCTGTGAAGCTGGAGTTGTGTGGCCACAAGCCAAGGAACTCCCGGGAGTTAGGAGAGAGGCCGGGCAAGGCCCATCCCTGGTGTCTTCAAAGGGAGCCCGGCCCCGCCGACTTCTCCATCTCAGCCTTCCAGCCTCCAGACCGAGAAGATGATACATTTCTGCTGTTTAAGCTGCACAGTTTGTGTTCCCTTGTTATGGCGATCCTAGAAAACTGTCTCTCCCTTTTATGAGTAATTTATTTATTAGTTGAAATCTGCCACTAAGTAGCTCCTTCTAATAAAGAGGAGTTTATAAAGGAATTAGGTAATACTTCCTGCACTTTACCTTGGACTCCACATCCATAAGCATTCCATTTTATTGCCAAATATTCTCTTCAGGTTCCACATTTCATTTATTTATTGCCTCCAATCATACCCTAATCGATGTAAAATGAATAGGGAACTTGACATGTTTCCACAAATCAGGGAATGCAATGAAATACAGGTGGTGAAAGCCGATGTGATGCAGTCCGAGGCCCCGCCCATGGTGAGATAGAGTCTGTGGGCCAAATGTAGACTCAGAAAGAACTCAGGGGGAAAACATACGCCCTCATTTTACAGATGCGTACACTAAGGGCCAGGGAATTGATGTGCCCTTGAGCTAGTGATTTAATAAGTGGTGACGGGGCTAGGTGTTAAGATTTCATCTCTTGACCAGGAGTCAATTCCTTAGATTACTGGTGCAGTTCAATTTTCCCTTGAACTGAGCGGATGGGATGCTGCCCCCAGTTTCGGAATGCAGGTGTTAAATGTCAAATGATCTGAGACTTTCCATCCTGCAGTCATCCAAGGAAAGGGATGTAATAAAAATAAGTAGCAGCCTACAGGAGAGCAAGCACCAAGTAAATGAAGAGAAAGGAAGTTATTTTGTTATTGAGACAATCTCACTGGCTACTTCTCAATCTCTTTGCTGATTGCCTCAGTCTCAAAACACTGATTGCACTGGGGTTCAGAGACTCCTTTATTGATATTCATTCATAGATTACTTCATTCAGTCCTGTTACTTTAAAATCCTCTACTACCTGGTGACTTCCCCCCTTGTAGCTCTAGGCCTTCTTGCCCGGAGGTGGAGTTACCTTAAACCTCACAAAGCCCAGGGGTCCTCAAACTACGGCCCCGTGGGCCACATGCAAATACAAATATTGTATTTGTTCCTGTTTTGTTTTTTTACTTCCAAATAAGATATGTGCAGTGTGCATAGGAATTTGTTCATAGTTTTTTTTTTAAAACTATAATCCCACCCTCCAACGGTCTGAGGGACAGTGAACTGGTCCCCTGTTTAAAAAGTTTGAGGAACCCTGGCTTACACTCTAGGGCAGTGGTTCTCAACCTTCCTAATGCCGCGACCCTTTAATACAGTTCCTCATGTTGTAGTGACCCCCAATTTCATTGTTACAAATTGAACATAATTAAAGCATAGTGATTAATCACAAAAACAATATGTAATTAGATATGTGTTTTCCAATGGTCTTAGGCAACCCCTGTGAAAGGGTCGTTCGACCCCCAAAGGGGTCACGACCCACAGGTTGAGAACTGCTGCTCTAGGGCCTCTCACTCCCACAGCCCTGTCTAAGACGCTGTACCTAACTTTGTATTGAGTTCTTTATCTGAAAGAACCTTCCCCTAAAATGATATAAATTCTGGGTCCACAAGCCTGGATCCACCCTTTACTGTCGTCCCCTGGACTTCAGACTTGTACACTACACCTCCACTTGGACAGCCTTGTCCAAAAAAGAAAAACCAAAACCTCCTGATTTTCCTGCCAGGGCCCAGTTGCCCCGAAGGTCTCTCATTTCCAGGCATGTGGTGGGACTGCACTCCCGCCATCCCCTTTGAAGCTAGGCAGAGCTCTGTGACTGCTTTGTCCCAGGAAGTGTGAGTGGAAGTGACCTAATGTACTCCTGGTGATGGCGGAAGAGGGTCATGCTGAAGTCTCAGCTCTCTGGGTCCCTGAGTGAACAGGGCTCCCTGCCAATGGGCAGCCGACATGTACTAAGGGTGAAAAAGAGATAGTTGTGGATTAGGCCAGTGACACTTGGCATTGTTACCACAAACAGCATAACCTAGGCAGTGGTTGGCAAACTCATTAGTCAACAGAGCCAAATATCAACAATACTTCTTCAAAATAGACTCGCCCCAGGATGAAAACTGACTTCTGCGCATGGGCCACGAAGTTTCAATCGCACTGTATGCGTGCCTGCACGTAGTATTTTGTGGAAGAGCCACACTCAAGGGGCCAAAGAGCCGCATGTGGCTCGCAAGCCGCAGTTTGCCGACCATGGACCTAGCCTATGCTGACTGATACACTTCTGGAATCTCTGCCTCTTGCCATCTTCCCATCTCATTAAACACCAATTCAATCCTCTGGGCTGCTCAGGCCAAATCACTTGATTCCTCTTTCTTTCACTGCACATTAATAGTACTATCAACTATTCAAATACAGGGTGCCCCCCCCAAATGGATATACACATTGTGAATAATTATAAGGTTGATGTTTATTAAAATACATTTCATTTTCAAAATTGAGCTATCAGCTGTGAAGTGTGTGTACATTTTTGGTCTATACCCTGTATATCTAGAAACTGACTAGGTCTCACCCTCTTCATCATATCAAGACATTATCATCTTTGGTAGGATTATTGCAACAGCCTCCCAAACCCTTGCTTTCTGTGGCCACATATTGACTAGGTGGTCATTTAGAACATAGTTGCTCATCCCCTTACTTATCTATCCTATATAATAAAAGGCTAATATGCAAGATGACTCAACAGTGGAACAACTGGTTGCTATGACGTGCACTGACCACCAGGGGGCAGATGCTCAACGCAGGAGCTGCCCCCTGGTGGTCAGTGCGCTCCCACAGGGGGAGCGCTGCTCAGCCAAAAGTCAGGCTCATGGATGGCGAGCGCAGTGGCAGTGCAGGAGCCTCTCCCGCCTCTGCGGTAGGCAGACATCCCTGGAGGGGTCCTGGATTGTGAGAGGGTGCAGGTTGGGTTGAGGAGACCCCCTCACCCCCCAGTGCATGAATGTTGTGGACCGGGCCTCTAGTATATATATAAAAGCCAAGTGACAGAAACGACAGGAATGACCAGTTGCTGTGACGTGCACTGTGGCCGGCCAACCAGCCCAATAGGGGTGGGGCCAGCCAGCCAACCTCCTGCGGCCCCTCCCCCTGGCTGGCCCCAGCCCCAATCGGTCCCCCCACCCCGATCAGGGGCGGGGCAGGCTGGCCAACCTCCCACATCCCCTCCCCCCAGCTGGCTGTCCCAGATTGGCCCCTATCTGTGCAGGCCGGCCAGACCCCACCCATGCATGAATTCGTGCACCAGGCCTCTAGTATGGTTTCTCATCTCACTCAAGTGAAATCTGAGGTTCTGTAAGATCTGACCTTGCAGCCTTTCAGCCTCCTCTCCTACTGTCCTCCCCTTGCTCATCAGATCCAGTTCCACCCTCCTCTCTAGTCTGAACACACGCTAAGCCTTGTCCTAACTCATCCCTTGGTTTGGAACATTCTTCTCCAGACAGCCCACAGCTCATTTCCTCTTCTTCATCAACTCTGCTGAGATGTCTTCTAAGTGAGGCCTCTGATTGATATCCCTGAAATTAGCACCCCCTCCCCAAGATGTCCATTATTTTGTAATAATATGTATTGAACTTGTTACTACTATATGCTATTAAACTCTTAATAGAAACAGATTCACTTACACAACTATCCTATGAAACAAAACCATTATTTTTATTTAAGGGGCAGAGAAACCATGGAATAGAGATTTGAACTAGTAAGTAGTACAACTCAGATTATCTGTGTCAGACTAAAAGTAATTTTACTTTGTAGATTAGGAAGATTCCAAAGACATGTTAAAACTTGATTTTTAGCCATTTAAAAAATAAGTATTTATGTCATCCTGTTGGCAAACAAATTCATCTGGATCACAGTACAGGGAAATTTAGAGCTCAGAGCTTGCACTGGTTCCCACAGACTGTGGGTTAGTCAGTCAGTGTCTGCCTGGATACAGGTTTATCATGGAATGACAGCATTCTCTTTCTGTCCTGGTCTTGATCTTATCTATATCATGGGCCAGCATGAAGCCTGAGAAGTTCACAAAACAAATGTGACATTAGTATTCAAAAAAATTTTTTTAGCTGAAATAATAAATTAAACCAAATCAGATGAAACTTGACAGATTGAAGTTAGGTTCAAAACTCACTCTTTGTGGAAGAAAATGGGTCTTACAGAAATTCATGTAAAGGACCCTAGTGGTTTTAATTGCCTCTTCTCTCCATTGGACCACTAGCATGACATCATGTAGGTGTTTTTAGCAGCCATCTCAACTCATTAGGAAAAATTCTGTGTTTAGATGGACTAGAAGTCTATAGTCAATTGGGCTGCTAAACCACATTTTTATTTTATTCCATTGTTTTGCTATCTTGTTTTTTTTAGTTCTGAGCACCAGCTTTAAGATGGATATTGACAAACTCAGAAGCACCAAGAAGAGAATGATAAGGTTAGTGAAGCTTTGGGAACCAAAGCCATGTGAGACTCTGGCTGGATCAGAGTTGTTAAGCTTGAAGGGAAGATGTCGTGGAATATAACCACCGTTAGGGGGCTGACTCTATTGTATAAAAGGGAAGCATTAGGTCCAAAAAGTAAAACTTATAAGAAGGCATATTTCAAGTCAATGTAAAGAATTTCCTAATCCACAAATATGCAGCGTCCCTAATGGTTACAGATAGCTCAGTGTATCTTAGCATACCCCTACCTTCAAAGTGCACAGGGACATTAAGGTGGACAGTTGGCTGACTTATAAATGTTGACCTGTTTGAACACAACCCTTGAAGTTGCTCTAAAAGTCAGCAGTGGCACAGAGAAAGGAGCGACTGTGTCTCTCTCCTGGGTGGTCAGGGCCACTTCACAGAAGGAGAATGGAGCATAACTCAGGAGCACAGGTATGGGTTCTGTGGGAAGATACACGCTGGGGGAGGGCTTCCAGGAGAACCCAGGGAGGGAGTTAGGAATATCAGGAAGGGACAGGAAGAAGTCAAACAAGAGTATAATTTCAAGTGAACTCCCTGGTTCAGGCAGATCTCTGATCCCATGGGAAGCTCGGGAGCATGAATCACACCTGAGTTTGCCCCCCCTGAGGCAAAGAGCTGGACTTTGGTAGTTCCACACCAGGCTGTCACTGGTTATGGGCCACCCTGATGGAAGAGCCAGGAGAGCTGGTATAGGCAGGATTTCTACAGAGCAATTCTCTGAGGGTCCGAGGTGCTTGTGTGAGCCTTTAGTAGCAGAGCCTGGAGAATCTGGAGGAAAGCAGCGAGATGTGGTGAAAGGATCGTGTATGGTTAAGGTGATCTGGTCCTCTCCAGACATGGAAAGGAGGGCCTTCTAACAAAAGGATTAACTGAGCAAAGGTACAAAAAATGATGTTTAGAGGAAGAGATGCAGTATCACTATACATAGAAGGTGAGTAGAACATAAGGAGAAAAAGGCTAAAAAAAACTAGGGTGGCCGATTTTTGTGGTACCAATGGGACCAATTCCACCAGGCTAGCTCAGCAGAGGTGGGAATTGTGAGGAAATCTAAGAGCTTTGTTACATCAATGCTTCATGTAGCTGCTTCACAGATGCTGGATCTGGAAGGCAAGTCAGGATTCGAGGGTGCTCTTGGGAGTGTGGAGGTGGGAGCCAATGGGTCAGTACTTTTGTTTTCTGACAGATTTTCTCTACATTTCCTGATTCAAAATCCAAGGTTAAGAGTCTCTTGGCTGAGCTAACACCACTAGCCTTGTCTGAACAGAACTTTTCGTATCCGGACACTTCTTAATTTGCTGTAAAGCTTCGGGCAGGTGGCTAACCCTGGTGCCCACAGGTGGCATAGGAGTAGAGGCCAATAGGTCCTACATAGGACACAGCTCCCTGGACACCTGTGATCGAACACAGAAGGGAGGTAAAGGAGTGGGGGATCACAGTATAGGTGCTGTGATTGTCCAGCATAATCTCTCCAGGAGCCAAATCAAGAAAGATGCTTGTGTCAGTCATCCATGGCTGTGTAATCAACCACACAGGGCCAGGGCGGGGACAAGGCTAGTCAGGCACCAGGACACCAAATTTAAGGGGTGCTCATTCTCAAGATGTTCAAAACAATTTGGACATTTTATACAAATAAGATGTTCAATAAAGAGGTTTCTTTGTCCTTGGTTCCAATTTTGGAGCTGTATGGAAACGGTTAACTCTCCACACCCTATTTTTCATGTGGGTACCTCTGGTATTTTATCCGAGACAATGAATTGTCACCGAGGTGCTCTGGGGCCTAGAAGGAGATGGAAATGCTGGAAGGAGATCAGAGAGTAAGGCAGATGTGAATGAGGAGTGGGAGGGATCCATCTATGTGGAAACATGAAAGCAGAACTAACTAGCAATGACTAATGATATGATAACTGTCTACAGACACCCCGAGTAGATGGTCTGAGTGCCAAGACGCCGTTGCTTCATTTGGCACAGAGATACAATCTGAGCAGTCACAGGAGAGGCGAAAGGAACAATACATCCTGAATTAGAGGAAAAGAAAGTGTAGAGACTGAAATGATCTTATGAAGACTACTTTCTTTTTCTGAGGAGGACTCCTGTCCATTTATTCATTCATTTCTTTCTTCAGCAAACTTTAAGAACTCAAGGAGCCAGACAGAAGTCTTCTCCTCAGCTTCCCCCATCAACACCCCAGACATGCCAGCCTCTAGCCTTTTCATTTCCTGAGTGGCCTTCCTAAATCCTCTCCGTTGTTTCCTTCCAACAATGTTCAGCCAAGAAATTATCGCTAAGGAGGCCAAAGTGATGTATCACTGAACTCATTTCAGAAAAACAATTTCCACAGCAGTCATTCAAGCCAACTGCTGATCCTGGAGGCACAGCAGCCTAGAGAGAGCAAGGTTCCGTGTGGGCCATCTCCTCTGCTGTAAAAGCCACCAAGAGCTGTATCTCGGACTCGAGTCAGCACACTGTGCTCACAGGACTCCCCCTCACTCCCTAATTCTCCCCTTTTCCTATCACCCTTGCTATCATCATCTTTGTGGGTCACCAGGCCAGCAGTAGGTTTATATCAAAGCAGAGGTACTGAAAGTGTCCCTTTTTCAAGAAATTTATCAGGAGTGTTACTGAAGCAAAGGAACTCACAATTTCATAATTACCTATACTTTTAATAACCCCACATGGAGTGCACTGTGCTAGGTTCTTTGCTGAAAACTTAAATATGGCCTCAGAAAGAATGCCCAAGACATGGCCTCAGCTTTTAGGAGCTGTCTGGTGGCTGCTTGCACCTCTAGATACAGGGAGTGAGGGACCACATTGCACAGTGTCAGTGTCCAAGGCCTGGTGTGGAATGCTGGGCAACTGAGGATATTGGGTGTTGCAGGTATAGTTTGATAGGCCAAACAGGAAGGAGATGGTCATTCACAAGCTATTTGCAGGCAGCACCAGAGAAGGCTTGGTTAACTGTGGAGGGGATTAGAGATGGAAAGTTACTAAACGTATTAGACCAACCAAAAAGCAAGTGTGAGTCTGTGAGTTCCCCACACTAGCTCCCAGCGACAGTTCAGAGAGAGGCCATGGGCCCAACACAGGATCAAAACAGCCTTCCCACAGAAGCGTAAGCAGAATGAACTGGAACCCTGGATAAAGGCATGGGCCCCTGGACTTCTGGGACAGAATGACCAACTTTCAGAAAAGATAAAGGGTATTAGGTAGTTGAGGGGTCGTACTGCCACCACGTGGTGGCAACAGGGCAGCTCTAAAATCACCCAATAGGAATGCACTTTTCTAAGCAGCAGAGAGGCTGGAGGCTATTACATTTGAAAATAATGATTGGGCTTGAAACCCTTTATTTCCTTTGCGCACCATCACCATTTCGGAACTTTTCATTTTTACCTGTTTGGTATCAGTTTCCTGATTTCTATTTCTAGTGCTATTGTCTGATTCCTCTAACTTTAGTTTCGGACAACTGTATTTTTGGAGATATGCTGCCACCTTGTGGGATATGTAAAAAGAAGCACCAAGGCCAAGCAAGAAATGGCGTTAACTTTGTGAGAAATCTGGGCCCTTAAGAAAGCAGGAAGTTAGCCCTAAGCAAAATTATTAAGTGAGCAGCATTTGTCTTTGACATTTATGTCATTTTTGCAGGGAAAGGGCATACACTGTTTTTGAGTTGTAGTTTGGTAGCGTCTGTGTAAATTAATCTGTAAAATGGACATCATAACACAACAAGTATTAATTATCTTCCTTAATCTTTGCCTCCTTACTCACAAGAGCTTCTTATATTTTTTCTATCTCCCAGATAGAAAAAAAAATACAAAAATGCCCTGCTTACATTAATTCACACCAAAGTATGTATGACTGCTGTGCTGTTTTATAGTTATGGCAGTCCATAAAACATAGGGATACAAAAATCAATCTTTATTTTTATAACTGAATGTAATTTTCCAGGCTTTGGATCTGCCTCCCTTCCTTTGGCAATTCCTTGTTTTTCCAGTTCAACTCAGTAGAATTCCAGTCAAACTGAAGATTCATTTAAGTGGGTCCCAGATTCAAGCCTCTGCTGCCACTCCCCCCGCAGGTCATGTGGTGCAGGTCATCACTTACTCTGGTATTCGTCCTACACACAGGACCCCAAAACACAGGTGTCCCAGAGCAGCGTCAGAGGACGTTGTCTACATCTTACCTGCTGAAGGATGTGGAAGCTCCGCTTATGTATTCCCTTTCTTCCTGTTCCTTTACAGCGGTAAAGGCAGCAGTAGATTGTAGATTATACAATTGGAAAAGTACTTTTTATGAAGTCTTATTTTTAACAATGAGTAAGAAACAGGGTCATTGATTTCCATTTTCTAAAGTAAACAACTTGAAAGATGGTAAGTTAGCACTGCAAACCTAGGAAGTTCCCCTATGACTTGAATTTCCTGAAAGTTGTTGCTCATTCTCTGCAGGTCCCACCTGCTTTCATTAGTTTTACTTAGTGCCCTGTCTGGCGGATCCTGCGGGCTCTGGGCTTCCTGGGAAATGCTCCCACCTCACAGGTGTCCAGGAAGGGAGGCCTGCAGCTTGCTGGGTGAGCAGAAGCTCTGCCCCAGCCTGGGATCTCCTTAGACCTACCCCCTTTTCATTTGCACAGAACTTTCTCCCTGGGTGATTCTTAGCTTTGCTTATCTTCAGTTTACAACACGGGACAACTGTGGCATCATAGATTTTTTTCAGCTTGAGAGGCGCAGCTGTATTTACAAATACATGTCTGAGAAACATTTAGAAGGCCTCAGCCTGGAGTTTTAGGTAAATGCAGATGAAAGAGCAATTACATATTAAAGCCACTTCTGTGTCCAGTGTAGTCATTACTGAGACATGAGGAATGTGTCCAGGTGGGATTTTCAAAAAGTCTCTGAAAATGTGCAAAGTTTAGCACAGTAGATAAGGTGGCAGGTGGAGGTACTGAGAAACAACTGTGGCTGCATGGATTGCCCCTGTGCCTACCCCTTCTTTCTGACACTGTAAGACACATAGACATTGTGGTCCTTCTGCTGCAGCTGGCTTTTTCTGTGACACTGGACATATGACTTTGGTTTTCAACATTCTGCTTTCTGAGTTAAGCCTTTCAAAGCTACTGTAATTGGATGTTCTACTGTGTAGGCTCATTGTATGAATATTTTATTTCATATAAATGATGTTAAAGTTCCAACATGCCACCTTTTCTCTTTTGCAAATGTGGAGGCAGGAGATGAAGGGGAAAGATAGCCCTTGAGAGTAATAGAGTAATAGGGGTTTCCCTCCTTGTTGGCAAAAATACATGTATCGTATTCCCAGAATCTGTGTTCCCACTCAGTTCAGTGCGTTCAAAGCAGAAGGTCACATCCTGTAGGGGAGAGACTGGCACATATTATTTGGGAAGAAATGCACAAGGCCCTGCAGGGTCTGTCATCCCTGCATGTGTTAACTTTACACACAGTGGGATCTTCAGTACCCCCACTCTTTGTTCAGGAGACTCACCTTAAATAGTATGGGTCATTCTAGTGGGTTCCCTGAATGAAGAACTATTTTTCCCATTGAAATGAGCAGGCTACAAGAGATAGTAAAGGCAAACATTATTTGGGGTTATGTTTGGGTCCTTGTTAGTGGTAGTATTGTAGCCATAGTTACAGCTTGAACGTCTTTTATAATTCTGAATTAAAGCTGCACAGATGTTTCTGAGGATATTCTGACATTACTGGGTAAATCCGTGCCACACATCACAGCAAATGCTGGTGTCAAAGATATTCAGGGAACTATAAATCATTCCAATAGTTGTAAGGATCAATATCCTGACTTTACCTCGTTTTATCTACCCGTGGCTCACAATGTAGCCCTCTCCGTGGCTCAGTGACATAGCCAATGCCTCTAGGAATCAGTGCTGATCTGACCTTGTCCTGCCCGTGCTACCAAAGGGCAAGGTAACACCATTCCCCACATGTGGGAATGAAGGATTTCAGAATTTCCCCTGCAACACTCTGTAAGGAACCAAACACTCATGCACAGCAAAGGTTAAATCCCAGGCCGGATTCCAGATTCTTAACCTCTGAAGTTCTATGGGAGAGTTATTACAGTGTTTAGAGAATGAGCATCTGGCCCAATAAAAACAAACCAATCTTTAACTGTTACAGACACATTCCACTTGTAACTCTCAACTAAGAGACATTACATGCTAGATGTGCAGCCTAGTAACCACGGTTACTGCCAGACCCAAAGCAGATTCATTCAAGTTTTAGATATGGGGTTCTTGGGATCGGACCCACCAAGTTCTGCGTACCCAGAAGGCTGCTCAGGTTGGAGCACCTGTAACCACTGCTTTGGGGATGGAGAAGCACTTCTTTCAGCTCAAACCTTGCCAAACATTTCCACACAACAGAAAGGAGATCTGGCCAGCCTGCATCATGTTCTTCTAGGCTTGATCTGCTCAGCAACCAAAGTGGAAAGAGCTTTACCCCCACTCATGGCCAACCGAGTGTACAATACAGTGTACTGTTGCCAAATAGCAGCTTAATGGTAATTACCTCTGCAGTAAGTTACTCCAGAGAGCTATCTAGGACCTCCCTGAGGGCATGAGTTTGGGGACAGCAGTTCTTATCAGGAAGGAGAGTCAACCAATGTGCATCTGGAAGAAGGTGGAACTCTGAATGGCAGTGACAGTGTAGTTAATATTGAAGTTGCTTCCTCTATTTCAGGGGTCCTCAAACTTTTTAAACAGGGGGCCAGTTCACTGTCCCTCAGACCGTTGGAGGGCCAGACTATAGTTTGAAAAAAAACTATGAACAAATTCCTATGCACACTGCACATATCTTATTTTGAAGTAATAAAACAAAACGGGAACAAATATAATATTTGTATTTGCATGTGGCCCACGGGTCGTAGTTTGAGGACCCCTGCTCTATTTAGCAGAACAGGTAAGAAGTTATAGATGTGATACAATAATACAGAACAGAATGAG
The DNA here is from genome assembly GCF_028538775.1 of Myotis yumanensis. Lineage (NCBI taxonomy): Eukaryota > Metazoa > Chordata > Mammalia > Chiroptera > Vespertilionidae > Myotis > Myotis yumanensis. Next base: position 187,609,928 of record NW_027223752.1, read on the forward strand.
TGGTTCTGGAACGTTTATCTAAGACAACAACCTTGTCCCATCAAGTGGGGCCCAGTTGGATAGGCAGACACGTCGACCCTTCAGTGGGTTTCTCTGTGACTTTACTCCTGGGAGCAGTAGCTGGGAGAGGCAGCTTGGAGCTGACTCAACAAATCTTGGCCAATGGCAAGCTCAGAATAGTTCCAGGGAAGGTGGAGCCCTGATTATGGTCTTTGTGCTTAGGCCTCCCTGACTCTCTCTCAGCCCGCCTCTGGCGGGGGGAGGGGGAGGGGTGGGGGGGGTTGGGGAGGGCGGGTTCCAAAGATGAGTGACAAGTAGCAGCTAGTTTGTTTAGTAGTTTTTTAATGCTAAAACCATACTTTCAAACATTATTTTTAACAAGGGCCCTTTTGTTATCTAACTTGTCTCACTTTAATTTCCTGTATCTCCATCTCTTTTTTCTTCAGAGGTAATGTAATAGGGTATCCTGGAAAAGACAGACCTGGCTTTTTTTTTTCTAAACTGATTGAGGAGAAACCAAGAAAATTTTCATTTAATTTTTTTAAAAATAAACTTCTGCTTCATTAAAAGTGGTGGGTTAAATTTACCTTTGGAGTATACTATTTTTGTTGTTGTTGTTGTTCTGGGAAAACCTGAAAAAAAACAGAAATATTTTATTGGTTTACCAGATTAGTTTTACAAAATTATTCGTCGTCTTTGGAAGAAAAACTAAATGCAGTGAAGCAACCCAAAACTGAGAAATTAAATATTCTGTTGGGAATGTTACCAGTGAACTTGAACTTAGTAACATTGTTTCTCTTGTTTCTTGCTGTATCTAGACATGGAAAAGGAGTGATGTCTGGCACAGAGCAGGCACCCAACAAATATCTGTTGACTGATGGACTGACTTGCTGCTAGGACTTTAGAAATTGTGGGATTTCTTTGTTCCAGATGGGGTTGGTCTCTCATCATGGACAATAATAGGGTGGGCCTTGCTTTAAGCAAGTGGTATGTGTTTCTCAAGTTATATGTGACTTAAATTTTTATAAAATAATCATTTAAAACACACCAGGGAAAAACCATTTAGGGAATCCCACTGTGAAATGTTTGTAGAGTTATCTTAGAAAGATAAAAGTGGAATACGTGTTATTTGTTCTCTTTTCTTTTTTTCTTTATTGATTAAGGTATTACATATGTGTCCTTATCCCTCCATTGCTCCCCCAAGCTCCCCACTCATGCCCTCACCCCCCTGGTGTCTGTGTCCATTGGTTAGGCTTACATGCATGCATACAAGTCCTTTGGTTGATCTCTCCCCCTTACCGCCACCCCTTCCCTACCTTCCCTCCGAGGTTTGATGGTCTGATTGATGCTTCTCTGTCTCTGAATCTGTTTTTGTTCATCAGTTTATGTTGTTCATTATATTCCACATATGAGGGAGATCATGTGATATTTATCTTTCTTTGACTGGGTTATTTTGCTTAGCATAATGCTGTACAGTTCCATCCATGCTGTTGCAAATGGTAAGAATTCCTTCTTTTTTAATGCAGTGTAGTATTGTGTATATGTACCACTGTTTTTTAATCCACTCATCTGCTGATAGGCACTTAGGCTGTTTCCAAATCTTAGCTATGGTAAATTGTGCTGCTATGAACATAGGGGAATGTATATCCTTTATAATTGGTGTTTCTAGTTTCTTGGGATATATTCCTAGAAGTGGGATCACTGGGTCAAATGGGAGTTCTATTTTTAGTATTTTGAGGAAGCTCCATACTGTTCTCCACAGTGGCTGCACCAATCTGCATTCCCACCAGCAGTGCACGAGGGTTCCTTTTTCTCTGCATCCTTGTCAGCACTAGTTCTTTGTGGATTTGTTGATGATAACCATTCTGACAGGTGTAAGATGGTACTGCATTGTCGTTTTGATTTGCATCTCTCAGATGATTAGTGACTTTGAGCATGTTTTCATATGTCTCTTGGTCTTCCTTATGTCTCCTCTTTCAAAAAGTATCTATTTAGATCTGTTGCCCATTTTTTGATTGGGTTGTTTATCTTCCTTTTGTTAAGTTGTATGAGATCCCTGTAAATGTTGGAGATTAAACCCTTATTGGTGATAACATTGGCAAATATGTTCTCCCATGCAGTGGGGTTTCTTGTTGTTTTGTTGATGTGTTTTTGTTTGTTTGTTTTTTGCTGTACAGAAGCTTTTTATTTTGATGTAGTCCCATTTGTTTATTTATTTTTTTTAGTTTCCATTGCCCTAGAAGCTGTATTGGTGAAGATATTGCTTCGGCATATGTCTGAGATTTTGCTGCCTGTGGATTTCTTTAATATTTTTATGGCTTCCCAACTTACATTTAAGTCCTTTATACATTTTGAGTTTGTTTTTGTGTATGGTGTAAGTTGGTGGTCTAGTTTCATGTTTTTTGCATATATCTGTCCAATTTTCCCAACACCATTTATTGAAGAGACTGTCTTGACTCCATTGTATGTTCTTGCCTCCTTTGTCAAATATTAATTGAGCATAGTGGTTTAGGTTGATTTCTGGGTTCTCTATTCTATTCCATTGATCTATATGTCTGTTCTTGTGCCAGTACCAGGCAGTTTTGAGAACAGTGGCTTTGTAATACAGCTTGATATCTGGTATTGAGATCCCTCCTACTTCGTTCTTCTTTCTCAGAATTGCTGCAGTTATTCAGGTCTTTTTTATTTTAGATGAATTTTTGGAGAGTTCATTCTAGGTCTGTGAAATATGCTTTTGGTATTTTAATGGGGAGTGCATTGAATCTATAGATTGCTTTGGGTAGTATGGACATTTTAATGATGTTGATTCTACCAGTCTATGAACACGGTATGTTCTTCCATCTGTTTATGTCTTCCTCTATCTCTTTTTTCAGTGTCCTATAGTTTTCTAAGTATAGGTATTTTACCTCCTTAGTTAAGTTTATTCCTAGATAGCTTAATTTTTTTGGTGCGATGATAAATGGAATTGTTTTTTGTTTTTTTTGTTGTTGTTTTTTTTTTAGTCTCTCTTTCTCTAAGTTCACTATTGTTGTATAAAAATGCCATAGATTTCTTGGCATTTATGTTGTATCCTGCTACATTGCCAATTTAGATACCTTTTACTTCTTCTCGTCTAATTGTTATGACGAACAGGAGTGGTGAGAGTGGGCAACCTTGTCTTGTTCCTGTTCTTAGGTGAAATGGTTTTCGTTTTTGCCCATTGAGTATGATGTTTGCTGTAGGTTTGTCATATAAGGTTTTTATTATGTTGAGGTGTGATTCCTCTATTCCCATTTTGCTGAGGGTTTTTATCAAGAAAGGATGGTTGGATTTTGTCAAGTGCTTTTTCTGCATCAATTGATACAACTATGTGATTTTTGTCTCTCAATTTGTTTATGTGATGTATCATGTTTATTGATTTGCAGATATTGTACCATCCTTGCATCCCCAGGATAAATCCTACTTGGTCATGATGTACGATCTTTCTGATATAATGCTGGATCAAATTTGCTATAAATTTGTTGAGGAATTTGGCATCTACATTCATGAGGGATATTGGCCTGTAATTCTCTTTCATTGTGTTGTCTTTACCTGGTTTTTGGTATTAGGGTGATGCTGGCTTTATAGAATGAGCTTGGAAGTGTTCCTTCCTCTTGAATTTTTTGGAATAGTCTAAGGAGTATAAGTTTTATTTCTTCTTTGAATGTTTGAAAAAACTACCCTGTGAAGCCGTCTGGCCCTGAGCTTTTGTTTGCTGGAAGCTTTTTGATGACTAGTTCAATTTATTCCATAGTTATCAGCCTATTGAGATTTTTAGATTCTTTCTGATTGAGTTTTGGAAGGTTGTATTTTTCTAGGAATATGTCCATTTTCTCTAGGTTGTCTAGTTTGTTGCAATAGAGTTGTTCATAGTATTTTTAAACAATCCTTTGTATTTCTGTGGGGTCTATTGTTATTTTGCCTCTCTCATTTCTGATTTTGTTTATTTGTGTCCTCTCTCTTTGCTTTTTGAGCCTGGCTAGAGGTTCATCAATCTTGTTTATTCTTTCAAAGAACCAGTTCTTGGTTTCATTGATGTTTTGTATTTATTTACTTATTTTTTGGTCTCTATGTCATTTATTTCTGCTCTGATCTTTATCATCTCCTTCCTTCTGCTCACTCTGGGCTTTTCTTGTTGCTCTCTTTCTAATTCTTTAAGTTGTAGAGTTAGATGAGTTATTAACATTTTTTTTTTTGAGGTATTCCTGTAGAGCTATAAACTTCCCTGTCAGGACTGTTTATACTATGTCCCATAGATTTTTGGATTGTTGTGTTTTCATTGTCATTCGTTTCCAGGATGTTTTTAATTTCTTCTTTGATTTCTTTGGTAACCCAATCAGTTTTTAATAACATGCTATTCAGCTTCCAAATGTTTAAATTTTTTTGATTGTTTTTATTGTACCTAATTTTTAATATTATGCCCTTGTGGTCTAAGAAAATGCTTGGTATGATTTCAATCTTCTTGAATTTGTAGAGACTTTGCCTGTGTCCCAATATGCGGTCTATCTTTGAAAATGTCCCATGTGCCCTTGAGGAGAACATGTATTGGTAATTCTGTGGCTTTGGGGTGAAATGTTCTGAAGATGTCAATTAAATCCATCTTATCTAGTGAGTCATTTAGGATTGCTGTTTCTTTGCTGATTTTTTGTCTAGAGTATTTATACAATGATATCAGTGGGATATTAAAGTCCCCTACTATGTTTGTATTCTTGTTGATCTGTCCTTTGATATCTTCCAGGAGTTTTTTTTTTTTTTTTTAATGTATTTGGGTGCTCCTGCTTGGGTACATACTAGTATATGTTTACCAGGGTTATATCCTCTGGTTGTATCAATCCCTTTAGTATTATGAAGTGGCCTTCCTGGTCTCTTATTATGGCCTTCACTTTGATGTCTATTTTGTCAGATATACATAAGTATTGCTACCCCAGCCTTTTTCTTCTTTTTTTCATTTCCATTTGCCTGGAAGATATTTTTCCATCTCTTCACTTTCCTTCTGTAAGTCCCTTGTTCTGAGGTGGGTCTCTTGTAGACAGCATATGTATGGGTCTTGCTTTTTCATCCATTCAGCCACTCAATGTCTTTTGATTGGAACATTTAGACCACTTATGTTTAAAGTTATTATTGATAGGTACTTGTTTATAGCCATTTTTATTTTTTGTGCCAGTGTTCCTTCTTCCCTTTTTATTTCTTCTTACACCAGTCCCTTTAGCATTTCTTGCATTGCTGGCTTGGTGGTGATAAACTCCCTTAGTTTTTTTTTGTGTTTTTTTTTTGTCTGTGAAGCTTCTTTATTCCCCTTCAATTTTGAATGATAGCCTTGCTGGATAGAGTATTCTTAGCTTCAGTCCCTTGCTTTGCATCACTTTGTAAATTTCTTTCCATTCTTTTCTGGCCTAATGTGTTTCTATTGAGAAATGATTTGATAATCTAATGGGAGATCCCTTGTACATAACTTTCTGTCTTTCTCTTGCAGCCTTTAAGATTCTCTCTTTGTCCTGAAGATTTGCCATGATATTTATGACATGTCTTGGTGTAGGTCTTTTTGGGTTCATCTTGTTTGGGTCTCTCTATGCTTGTGTGACTTTTTTCTTCCCCACATCAGGGAAGTTTCCTGACATTATTTCTTCAAATAGGTTTTCTAACCCCTATTTCTCTTCCTGTTGTTCTGGCACCCCTATTATTCATATGTTGCTTCATTTCATGTTGTCCCAAAGCTCCCTTAGGCTCTCCTCCTGTCTTTTGATTTTTTTCTCCAATTGCAGTTCAGTTTGAGTGTGTTTTGCTTCTAATTCGCTAATTCAGTCCTCCGTTTCTCCGAGTCTACTGTTGAAACTTTACAGTGTTTTTTGTTGCAGCTATATCACTCTTTATTTCTTCTTGATTCTTACTAAGTTGTTGATTTTTTCATCCATCTGGTTTATGAACTATATGACCCTTATTCTGAATTCTTTCTCAGACATATTGCATATCTTCGTTTCACTTAGCTCCTTTTCAGGTGATCTCCTTTTCTTTCCTTTGGGGGTTTCTTTGTCTCCCCATTTTTGCTCTCACCGAAGGATCTAGGTGTCGAGTTGTGTGGGGCTGTTCCTTGGGTGGCAGTGGCTCCTTGGGCGGTGGCTGCTCCTCAGGCGGTCACAGCAGTAGCTTCTCCTCACTTGGTGGTGGCTCCTCTGGTGGGTGCTGCTTGCAGGAGTGGTGGCTCCTCTGACTGGTGGGGGCAGGCTGCTCCTTAGACAGAGATGGACTGCTCACAAAGCTGCTGCTCCTCTGATGGGGGCAGGCTGCTCACGGGCTGCTCCTTCTCATACAGGGTCAGGCTGCTTAGGCGGCTGCTGCTCCTCAGATGGGGGCGGGCTGCTTTCAGGGCTGCTGTTCCTTGGATGAGGGTGGGATGCTCACGCGGCTGCTGCTCCTCAGAGAGGGATGGGCTACTCGTGAGGCTGCTGCTCACATGGTTGCCATGCCTTGGCCTAAAGCATTGGGGCAGCCAGAGTGGAGCATGCTTTGGAACTCACAGGAGCCTGTGCCCAGGGTGGCTGGAGTCTCAGTGATGGTAGGACTGCAACCAAGGCAGCAGGACCCTGGCAAGGGTGGCTGTAGAGTCCCAGGTGGTGTCTGAGGGCACCCTGAGTGAGGTGAGGCTGGGCTCCCAGTCACAGCAACTCTCCCCTTCGAAATGGTGCAGCCTCTGTGGAAGAACCGGCTGCTCCAGGACTGTTTGCAATGGTAGCAGAGGTTGCCTTATTAGGCGAGCTTGGTCAGCCTGCCCCCTAACGTCCTGCAGGATATAACTGTTACACACACATACACACACACACATGCGCGCACACACACACACACACACACACACCATATGTCCACACACTCCTCTTTTGCTGTCTCACTCACTCCTCCTCTCTCCCTCACTGCTACCTTCTTCCTGCCTCTGTAGTTGGGTCTGGAGTGTTATTGACCCATTTGTGGATGGAGTCTCCGCTCTGGGTGTCTGGTTATGTGGCTCGCTCTCTACCCCATTGACCAAATAGGACAAAATGCCACTCGACAAGACATGACACAAAGGGAACAAAACACGAATGTACTCATGACACCAATAACTTCAATATAAGTGACCACCAGAGAAAAGAGAATTGGGGGAGAGAAAAGAGAGCACAAATGATATCAAAGGGAGAAAAAATGGTGTGAGAGAAAAGAAAAAGAAGGAAAAGGAAGAAAAAGGAAAAAAAAATATATGGAGAGAAAACACCAGAGAACAAACAGATAAACCAAAACATACAAATATCAAATACCCAGTCAAGAGGGTGGGGGTAGAATCTGTAGAGGCCGAGCTTATATACAGAAAGTAAGGTTAAGGAATTGGATGAATATGGGGAGGACCTCAGTTCAGTATAAAGGACGTAGAAAGAGGATGAGTGGATAAGAAGAAAGAGAAAGAGAAAGAAGAAAAAATAATAAAAAATTTTAAAAGTTAATTAAAAAATAGATAAAATAAAAAATTAGAATTAAAAAATAATGTGAAAAGAAATAGGAAATAAAGAAACAAATGAAAAAAGAAAATAAAGAAAAAAAGAGATGACAAAATAATAATAATATAAAATAAAATAAATAAAAATGAAAAAGTGAAGGTCATTTCTTTCTGCCGTGTTTTAATTCCCCACGGGGGCTGGTTTAAGATCCCGCTCTTCTGTACTGTCTGCTGCTTCTCAGTTTCCTGTTGCTGGAACTGAAGGGCCTCTCTTTAGGCCAGTGCCTGAGGGCTCTCAGGGACTATTCCACTTTTATTTTTTAAAGCAGACCACTTTTGCAATTAATTACTAAGGACTACTAAGACTGATATAATTGATACAGTCACTTCCCCCTAAAAATTCTGTGTTGGTTTTGCATCTTACACATATATTGTTGTAAATGATCATACCCCGCCCTAATTTCCCTGAATATCCCTGCTGAGGTTTTACAGGAAAATCTGTTTTGCATGTATGCAACTTCTGTTTATATTTTCTGTGTGACAGGATCTTCTTCAAGCCCCTCCAGAAGACTGAGAGGAGAAGGTTCTGGAAATACTGTGAGTTTTGGTTTGTTCTCTTTTCTAAACATCCCCTATATAAGTGTAGTGAGAGGGAGAGAGCAAGCAGGTGGAAAACAACTCTATGTTGGAAGAAATGATTCAGACACCTAAGTAAGAGAAAACAAGTAAAGAAAAGGCCCTAGGACAACTGAAATCATTGTATACATTAAAAAACAAAACAAAACAAAAACCACCCACCATATTCATGCCTAAAAGATATACTGCATTACTGCGGGAATATACTACAGTAAAATACATGATTTCTCAATGATAAAGAAGAAGAAATAGGAGAAAAGAAGGGGGAGGAAAACATGGAGAAAGAGAAAGGGGAAAGGAGGGGCATGAAAAAATCCTACCAGCCCAAATCAATAAAATAGTTTGGTTACATAGTACTTATCGTTGCCTAAATGTGTGTTTTTTTTGTTTTGTTTTGTTTTTAGACACTATTTTTTTTTCAGGTACTGACGAATCTTGTCATAACAGCTACTTAATATATCAATTCAGCCGAAACTGGTTTGGCTCAGTGGATAGAGCGTCGGCCTGTAGACTGAAGGGTCCCAGGTTCGATTCCGGTCAGGGGCATGTACCTGGGTTGTGAGCACACCCCCCGTGGGGGATGTGCAGGAGGCAGCTGATCGATGGTTCTCTCTCATCGATGTTTCTAACTTTCTATCTCTAGCCCTTCCTCTCTGTAAGAAATCAATAATATATATATATATTTAAAAATATATATATATCAATTCACTACCCTGTAGGTCTGATAATGTTTTTTAAAATTTTTTATTTTTTTGTTTATTTTTCAATTACAATTGACATATACTATTATATTAGTTTCAAATTTACAACGTAACGACTAGATATTTATATACCTCACAAAGTGTTCACACCAATAATTCTAGGACCCGCCTGGCACCATTCATAGTAGTTACAATATTATTAACTGTGTTCCGTATGTTGTGATTTACATTTCCATGACTACTTTAAATTAAATTTATTGGGGTGACATTGGTTAATAGGATCATATAGGTTTCAAGTGTATATTTCTATGATACAAAATTTGTATATTACACTGTTTTCCACTACCCAAAGTCAATTTGGTCTAATGTGTCATTTAAGGCCGATATTTCTTTATTGACTTTTTATTTGAATGATCGATCTAGAACTGTCAATGGAGTATTAAGGTTCCTAACTATGGATGTCTTTTGGTCTGTTTCTCCCTTTAGTTCTGTGAGTAGTTGCTTTACATAATTCAGTGCTTCCTGATTGGATGCATATATATTGAAAACTGTTATGTCTTCTTGATGTAATGTCCCCTTTATCATTATAAAATGTCCATCTTTGTCTCTTGTGACCTTTGTTATCTTGAAATCTATTTTGTCAGATAGAAATATGGCTACACCTGCTTTTTTGTGGGTGTTATTTGCTTGGAAAATTATTTTCCACCCTTTCACTTTGAATCTATCTTTGTCCTTGCAGCTTAGATGTACCTCCTGAAGGCAACATGTGGTTTTGAATCTATTCTGCTACTGTGTGTCTCTTGATTGGTGAATTCAGCCTTTGTGTTTCTATCTGTTGTTTTTGTTTGATGGTATTCTATACTTCTTTCCTCTGTTTCTTCTTTTTCTATACTATGTGTCTCAGTGTTGTTTATTTGTGTGTGTGTGTGTGTGTGTGTGTGTGTGTGGTTACCATTAGATGTATAAAAAGAAAGTTTCATATATACGGTAGTCCTTTTTCTTTTGAATGCATTTGGCCTCCAGCCTCCTTTGCAAAATCCTCCTTTGCCCTACCCTTTTATGTTTTGATTGTCACAAATTATCGCTGTTTATGTTGTAAGATTTTTGGTGATCTTACTTATAGTGTTGTGACCTTGTGTTCTTTGTTTCAGGTAGAATAACGCTCTTGAGTATTTCTTGCCTGTCTGTATGTTCTCGCATCTTGAGCACTTTCAGAACTGCAATTTTGAATTCTCGTTCATTTATGAAACATATTTTAATGACTTTAAGTTTGTTTTCTGGAAATTTTTTTCATTTTCTTCTCAAGCTGCCTCACTACCTTGGTTACTCATGGTATTTGGTGTATTTCTTCTCTGTCTAGGCGTCAATGTGTAGATTTGTACTTCTGTTGCAGATTAGCATGAAGCAGTCTTTCTATTACTTTCCAGTAGGTGGCGATGAATCACAAGTTTGTTTACTAGTAGCTGTATGAGATCCCAGCGCTATCTCCCGTGCCTCTGCAGTCAGTGTAGCTGGGATGTGTCCGGATGGGGGTGGGCTAGGGAATCCCTCCAGGTTCTTTGTTGTCTTACACAATAATGATGGCGCTAGTCCTTTGCCTGGGTTCTTCCTGTGCTCTGGTCACAGAGTGTATCCTTTGCTTGGGGAGAAATGTGATTCTGCAATATTAGAACTTAGGTGCACAATTAATGTGGTCCATATTTGACATCAGGGCAAAGGGAGGCGACCTCTGGAAGGTTAAGGGGAGGTGGCAGGCTTTATGACTTTGTTTCACTGTCTGAATTGTGGACCGCCTGACAACCGCAGCTCTTTCCCTTGCTGTGTTCTTGCCCAGGTCTCTGGACTCAGCCAGAGCTAGTGCTGCTTACTCCTGCAGGAGTGCCCACCCAGTCTCTCTGTTCCTCCTGGCTGAAGAGGGTGTCCTCGACAACCAGATTCCTCTCCTCTTTGGGCTGAGTCCCCACTGAACTCCCAGCTTCCGGGCTTCATTCCTGGCTTGTATCAGCCCCACCCCCTTTTTGCCTTCCCCTTTTGATCCACTTGCCCACCTTTAGACGTTTCATTGGGTGGATCTCTCAGGTATACTTGTGCATTGAATAAGGAATCATTTGTTGCTATATGGCTGTACATATAGATTGTTGTAACTTCTAGGGGAAAGTCTAAGGGAATCTCACGCTGTGGTTCTTCTGACACCACCTCCCACCCTAATAATGTTTTTGGAATCACTGCAACTATAGGTGATAATAGCCTAATGGATCTCAATTGCTGAGCTCCTAAGCTAAGTGTATAGCCAGTCCCATTGTCTGTGGTATAAAGGATTTCTACTGTGTCTGTCAAAAAGTATGCAGCTCACAAAAAGTTATAGCCAACAAAAGGTAAAAGAAAAGTAAGATGAAAAATGGATTTGTTTCATTCCTCTGAGCTCAACATCAGCATGGTTTGGGCTGACCGGTAAATATTGACTAAAGCAGACCTGAGAGCTGACAGAAGTCAAACATGCAGAAAGAAACCTTTCCTTATTCCTGGGGCAAAGGCTACAGTTTTTATTTTTCTGTTGCAAGTCAAGGGTTGCATTGTAGTAGCAATGTGCTGCTCCCTGTCACCTTTGCAGGAAATGTAGATAATTCTGTCACAATTCATGAGGATATGACACAAACCCATCAAAACAGGCAGAGAAAAAAGCCAGGCAGTATGATGTAGTGGTTATAAAAAGGATTGGAGCTGAATAATTGTCAGAGGTGACAAGAGATATAGATTAGGATAAATTTTTATGCCAGGGATGTGGAAAGTTGGTTCCCAAATAACCATTCTTTTACTCACTCTTAACAAATTTGGTTTTACAAATTCTGCTCCAATATAGCAAATTGTCTCTCTACTCTGACTTAAATATAAATTAATTTTGTGGTCTGCAGTTGGTACAATATTAACTATATGCAGTAAGTGGGACAGTAACATTTTATAGCAAATTACTTTTTTGCTTCTTTGGGAAATGAAGATATGATTCCCAGACTGAATAATCAATACCAATAATAGAGAGCATTATTCAACCACACAGGCAAACTCCAGTATATATAATTAATGAAAATAATAGCTAACATTTATTACATACTTCTTATGAAACAGGCACTGCTCTAGGTTTGTGCATGTATTATATCAGTCCTTGTTTGGTCCCATGAGGTAAGTGGCCAAGGTGAATTAGTCCTTCATGGTAGTGCTCATTTCTCCCAGCCCCACTGGTCTTGTGCTAATCTCCCCACCCCCATGTCTCTCCTGGAGTGTTGGGGTACCATCTAACTGTACATGTTATATCCTGGTTGATTTTTTTTTAAGCCAACACAGGTCTTAGCTGGATTAGAAGTGGATGCCTGCTTAGAAGAGGTGAAGAATCTTAGCATGCCCAGAAAGTAGAACCAGCTACTGCAGACATGCAGTTTTAAGAAAATGAGCAGAACTAAGCAAAAAAGATTCATGAGCAAAATTGGAGAGCCAGAGTCAGAGCTACATTCTGAAGAGTGAACAAGGTGATTTCATAGGCAATTCAGAACTGTTGCAGGCTAGAATGGAAAGTGCCTTTTTCACTCAGGAGGTGAAAAGGGGACATATGACAGGAGGTTGGCAGGAGCTAAGCCTGGCAGAGCTCAGAGATCTAGATGTCCAAGGCCCAACATAGGAAGAACAAGCTTGAGATGGGAGTGCACTGAAAACAATGCTAATTAAAATGGCACAATCCCTTGGCTCCCTTTGCCCACGAACTTCTCTAATATCTTTGTTGTTGTTGTTGTTAATCCCACCCAAGGATATTTTTTCCATTGATATTTAGAGAGAGTGGAAGGGAGGGAGGGTAGGAGAGAGTGAGAGAAAATAAGAGAGAGAGAAAAGAAACAGAGAGAAACATCAATGTGAGAGAGACACATGGACCGGTTGTTTTGCACATACACCCTGACCAGGGCCAGAGATCGAACCTGCCACCCAGGTATGTGCCCTTGACTAGGAATCAAACCTGCAACCCTTCAGTGCATGGGTTTGATGCTCTATCCACTGAGACACATGGGCCAGGGCTCTACTATCTTTTTTTTATCATTGACTTAAGAATAGTTATGTCAACACATGTCCTCAACATATTTATTGGGAAGGCCCCACTGTGGACAAATGCCCCACTCCTTGACTCCACCCCACCTCCAGCCTCAATGCTGATGCCTGGAGCCAAGCCAGAGGAAGCAGATCCCAGATGGTCTGTGAACCCTCCCAGACTTTACCTAGCATGGGTGCCAAGTGCAAACGAGCCATGGTCCAGTCCTGGTCCTGACTGGGATGATAAGAAGGAACCAGAACCTGTGCTTGAAAGGATAGGAGCTAAAAACCACTTCATGCTTCATTAGCACAAGGAACCCATGTTCTGTGAACTCATCCATTTCTCTGCTTTTGTGTTTCCCTTTGTCTTTGCTTGCTCTCCCACTATTGTACTGAAGTGAGATTCTTTTAGAAACATGCTAATCTTACCTCAGTTGGTCTGAGGTGCTGAGCCCAGGTGAGGTGAAGTCACAGAAAGGGAGCTGATCCTGTTATCCCTGTCCTTCCTACCTCTATCTCACATCATGGGTGCTTCCATACAAATGGGGTCTTTTGTTTAGGGTCAAAGGGAGTCACTTGTTGGGAATCTAATATCTTTCAGGAGCATTTTGTTAAACATTAGTGGAGGTAAGTGTTGGTAGCATCAACCAGAACAGGTGAGGCCAAGGAGACTGAACAATCTGAATTTTGACCACTTCCTGGGTCAGAAGGTCACAGGAAGTTGCCTGGATCTAAATCCAGACCTCAGGAGTCTGAGTTCTGATTTCATATTTCTCTCCTAGTTTACTAGACACAAGCATCCTGGGGGCGAGGAGAGAGCATGACAAAGGAGATAAGAGCACAAGCTTAGAGTCAGACAGATCTAGGTGGGAACACTGCCCTTTAATAGCTATGTGGTCTTATAAAAATCCCCTTATACAGTCCTGGCCAGGTAGCTCAGTTGGTGGGAAGGTTGTAAGTTTGATTCCTAGTTAGGGCACATTCCTAGGTTGCGAGTTCAATCCCCAGTATGGATGCGTATGGGAAGCAATTGACTGATGTTTCTCACATCAAAGTTTCTCTCTCTCTCTCTCTCTCTCTCTCTCTCTCTCTCTCCCTCCCCATTTCTCTCTCTAAAAATATCCTCAAGTGAGGATTAAATAAAATCCCTTAATATTCCTACCTTAGTTTTTTCAATGGCAAAATAAAGACAAAAGGTCATTATATAAATCAATTAGATGAGATAATATAGGTAAAATGCTTAGCACAGACCATGGCCTGTACTAACAGCTCATAAGTGGAAATATTATTATTTATCTTGTACATAACAGAGTATCTTGAATATTGGGGATTTATAATAAGTACTTGTTAAATTTAATGGAATCCTGTTTTTGGTTTTTTTTAGTGGACATGTTCAACAAGCTCGGTGGCATAGTAGAAATTTAATATAAAGTTCTAGAGATGTGTACGATCAGTCCAGAGTAATGAGGAGCTGCCACTGCTCCATTAAACAAGCTTGCTAATGGTCCATGAGTCATCAGGGTTTGATATGTTTGCTTTTCAGACAGACAGATGAGACTGTGAACTGAAAGGAGGAGTAATCGAGGGCATGATGGCCAGGATTGGTGGCCAGGATTCAGGCAGCCAAGGATGTAGAGGCTCCCACCTTTGCTAGAAAGCAAACTATAAGCTCCAGGATTAATGACAGAAGAATAAAGACCACACAGCAGGTGAGGGCCACACAGGGTGGCCCTCCAATCGTTCTCTGCTTTTTTAGGAATACTCAGTTCTTACCTTTGAAATAGTAAAATAACCTATTTAAAAATAGTAAAATTACTCCTTAAACAAACTCCATCATTTAAAAGGATACAAATAAACATGCCAATAAAAAATAAAATAAATAACTTAAAAGGCTTTTCCTAAGAGAAAGAAACTTAATCATTCAATCACTGGTAGTTATTGTTTTTTTCATGCTAGGAGCTATGAATATGCAAATCATAGACCTAGATAAGGTGAAACTTGACTAAACAGATAATGCATTCTATGAATTTAGAGGAGAAAGAGATGGTTGAGCAAAAGTAAACTTAGAAACTGATTTACTTCAGTTCTGCTTTTCTGCTTCTCTACTCTTCTGCACCCCATGACCACACAATTATGCCCTGAGAGCCAGGATGGCTAGGGAGCACCTCCAGGCTGCAGCCAGTGAGTGAGGAGGATTGCTAACCCCTAGTCCAGAGCCCAAACTCCTAGATGTCTCCCCTGTCCCTTGGGATGGGTGTGGAGGTTGGTGCAGGCTCATTGGACAAGAGAGAACTTAACATGAGTTTTGAAGGGTGGATGGACTCTGGGAAAGTGGGATTGTTAGAAGATAGGTGGAAAAAGTTATTCTAGCAAGGGAAAATAATATAAATAAAGAAGTGGGGAAAAAGATGCATTCTGGGAACACTAAATAATTGAGCTTTATCAGTGGGCAGGATTCAGTTATGGGAATAGTCTATCTCATGATCTTTGTCCTCAAGATGCTTCAAATGTGGGGCATATGAGAAATCTATATCAACTCCCTTCTTCATTCCCTGTTTTCTTCTGGGATTCATGTTGGTTCCCTTCTTACATTATCAGTTTAGAGAACCCCTGATCAGAAGATGCCCTTAGGTCTGGTCTTGCCAGGTCATTCATGTGGAAGTGAAGACATGAAGAGAGCTCATTGTGGAGAAGAAAAGGGAAAGAGGGTTAAGAGAAGGAGAGCATGGTCTTTCCAGTATATTCCTGTTGGTGATCGCCTTCCTCCCCTGCTAACATCTTCATCCTCTGATTGATGCCCTTATGTTTCCATGAAACTTTGACTTTGGTTTTGGTGAATAGATTGGGAGAAGGCTAATGTCCAGGTCAAACATGGAATGATTCCATGAACTAAGAAATAACTTACTCTCCAAATTATTATTATTATTATTATTATTATTATTATTATTATGTTTAATCCTCACCTGAGATTATATTTATTATTGATTTTAGAGCAGAAAGGAGAGAGAGAAAGAAATAGAGAGACTTTTATGTGAGAAACATCAATTGGTTACTTTTATGCAGCCCAACTGGGTATTGAACCCACACCAAAGAATGTGCCTTGACTGGGAGTTGAACCCACCATCTTTCAGTGTATGGGATGATGCTCCAACCAACTGAGCCACACCAACCAGGGCCCCAAATTATTTTATGCTACCTCATTGGGTTTTGATCACTCAATTCCAACATGTGTGTGTGGAGTATTCCCACACCTCCTACAAGCAATGCTGCCTGACCCCAGCAGGGTGTCCTACAATTCAACTTAATGCTGGCACAATCTACCAGGAGACAGTATCCAATTCCACATGTTAAGGCCTTAGACCCACAAGACTGCCCTCCACTTCAGACAGCAATGAGAAGCCCACCAGCAATACATTGAAGATTCCCAAGGCTATCCTCTTCGTTTCAATTAATTTTCCAGAGGGACTTACAGAACTCAGGAAACCCATTTACTCACTACATTACCATTTTAGTACAAAGGATACTGAAGTATGCAGATGGATGTTCAATGAGAGAGATGCATAGGGTGAGATATGTGAGTGGGGGGGGGGGGGGGGCTTCCATTCCCTCTCCAGGCATGCCACTCTCCCAGCTCCTCCATGTGTTCACCAACCTGGAAGCTCTCTGAACTGTCCTTTTGGGGGTTTTATGGAAGCTTCATTACATAAGCATGGCTGATTAAATCATTGGCCATTGGTGATTGATTAACCTTTAGCCCCTTTCCTTTCTCTGAAGGTCAAGGTGTGGGTTGAAAGTTTCAACCCTTTAATCATAGGGTTGGTTACCCTGGCAACCAGTCTCCATCTTCAGGTGCTTTTCAAAAACCCTCTCATTAATATAACAAAAGACTCCTTTGTAGATCTCATCATTTAGGAAATTCCAAGTGTTTTAGGAGCAATGTGCCAGAAATGGGATGAAGACCAAACAGCTGTTTCTTATTATAAGTCACAACATTGCAGTAACCCATTTGGCCATCATGAAGCCACTGATGGGCATCCTGCTTGAGAGCAGAATGTTTGAGACATAGGTGGCTACAAAACCTTAAGTGCAAACTTATGTACAAGGTGATCTTCTTTATTTTTAAATTGCATTTATTTGTTTTATAAGAAATGTACCCGAAAGATTAAAATTTCAAGAGATATGAGTGAGTACAGTAAAAAAATTTCCCTTACTTTCTGGATCCTAAGCCACCCGGTTTCCTTCCTCAAAGACAACAATATTTCCATGTTTTTTGTTAATGCTTTAGAGTCATTTTATGTGTGCATATGCCAGCAAATGTATATATACATCATGATCTTCACTTCAGTTCTGCATATGCACAAGGAACTAAAATAGAGGCAACTCCTCAAAATAAAAATTGGTAACATATAGGAAATCATCACACAAAAAGCTCTCTCCAATTTCTCCAATCAACTGTGTTTATTTACATCTCAACTATATTGCAATTTCACTTAAGTGTCAAACTAATTTTAGCTCTGCTGATTCAAGGAAAGGAACTCTAGAGATAGGTCTACTATGATGCAGAAAATAATATTATGCCATACATGCTTCATTATCTTAATTTCTTTTCCTGAAGCAATTATTTCTAAGAAAATATAGACCTCATGTCATTTCACTTATATATATTTAAGGATGCATCAGAAAAATTATAGGTATTTTCTTACATCATCCCAATGTCATTATCATCCTAACACTGGTAATAGTTCCTTAGAATCAGTGTAATACCAAGAATATTTTCAAAAAACGCTTTCTCTTTTTTTATAGTTAGTTTGACTCAAGTTTCAAACAAAGTCCAATTGTGGCATTCCTTCTAATCTGGAGCAGTCCCTAGCCCATCTAGAATGTTCCACACTCTGGATTTGTCTGTATATATTCTCATTATATCATTTAACTTGATTCTTTCTTAAATATATGTTTATTGATTTTTAGAGAGAGAGAGAGAGAGAGGAAGAGAGAGGGAGAGAAAGATAAAAACATCAATGAGGATAAAACATCAATCCTGCATACCCCCTACTGGGGGCTGAACCACAACCTGGGCATATGCCCTGACTGGGAATCAAACCAGTGACCTCTTGGTGCATGAGTCAATGCTCAACCACTGAGCAACACTGGCCAGGCTAACTTGATTCTTTAGCTCCTATATTGTAAACTCGAAGTTAGTTTTAATCAAATTAAGTTAAACTCTTTGGAATGGGGGTTTTTGTGCAAAACTACATTATAGGTGGTGCTGGGTAGTGTCTGTTGCATGACATGGGGAGGTATGTGATGTCTGGTTGCTCCATCTCCATGGTGCTTTATGTGATTTAATGCAGATGTCACAAACTAAGGCCCATGGGACAGATCCAGCATGCTGCTCACTTTTTTAAATAAGACATTGCTGGAGCACAGCCATACTCATTCCTTTTAGTATTATCTATGACTGCTTTTGCGTGACAATGGCAGAGTGGAGTACTTGTGCCAGAGGTGGTGTGGCCCAGTAAGCCTAAAATATCTATTCTCTGGCCCTTTACAGAAAAGTGTGTTGGTCCCTGGTATAGTGTGTTCATGTAATGACAGATTGAGCCTCCAAATGTACCTTACCACTTAGGCTCTAAATGTTAAACTGATTTGTCCAGCTTTCTTTCTGTAGATCCTGAGATAAACAGCATCAAAGATACACCCTATTTTTATACTCCTCCACCTGTGATAATGAGATATTTATCTGAAAACTAGCTTCTCCCTTTTGTCTGGGCAAGGTTGTCTCTGCACTCCAATCAACATTGGGCCCTCTATCCAGGTAGTTGTTTTTGCAGACTCACCTTCAATACCCTGTGTCTCCACTGGTTTTACAAAGACTCAGGAGCTGCTTTATTGTATAACGTGAAGAATGCTGAGAAGTTTGTCCTAAACAAAAGCACTATCCCTCATCAAAATACAGACTTTAATAGGTAGAAATTCTTTCCTGTGAGTTAAGGTATTATTATTGGATGCATTCAATATGTGCTTCACAGGTATAGTACAGTGAATATGTCTTTCCCACAATTACTTTCATAAATTAATTTACTGAGGTATTTCAGGTGTGTGGTTATCTGTGGATAGGATTTTATATGAGAGAATGGGAGGGAAAAAGAATAGGGAGTTGTGTCCAAGGCACCGTTATGCTTCTACTAGAGGCCCAGTGCATGAGAATTCTTGTACTGGAAGGGGGTCCCTCAGCCTGGCCTGCCCCCTCTCACAGTCTGGGAGCCCTCAGGGGCGGGAGGTGACCCGGTGATCAGGGGAAGGCAACACCCCCATTACATCTCTGCTGCTGCCACTACTGGCAGCGCAAGCCTCGTCTGGCCCTGGTTACCTGAGCCTTTGGCAGCCCTGGGCAGCTGGGCAGTTGACATCTGAGGCTTGCCTGTGCCTTGGGCTGGCCCTAGGCAGCTGGGAAGCCCAACATCTGAGGCTTGCCTGCGCCTTGGGCTGGCCCTGGGAAGCTGGTGGGCTGAGGTCAGGTCCAGCCTCACAGTGCGCCTGCCACCTACCCACCCCTGGCGGGGCTAAAAGAACTGGGCGCTGCCATCTTTGTGATGGAGTGACAATTTGCATATTCCCTCTTTATTAGATAGGATATGCTTGACAAGTGGCTAGATCTCCAGGGAGAAAAAAAAAAAAATCCTGATCTATAGCATTTGCAAATTTACATGGTGCAAACACTCTCATCATGACCAATTTGTAGCTACAACATGGAATTGGGAAGAGATATAGAGAATCAGCTCACATGAGCAGGTAGGAGCCAGTTCTCATATACTCCCAACACCGGGGAGTCAGGGGATTGTCTCTCTGATTATCTGTGAGATAGAGGAAATACTGTGGAACCCAGGAAAATTCTCCAAAAGACAGAGATGAGAGCACAAACAGGAGAAAAGGCTCTGTGGCTGCCCCAAGTCTGTGGGGGGCAGCCATGCTTAAGGGATGGTTGTCTGCCTCAGGAAGGATTTCTCTTTCCAGGTTTTAAGTAGAGTTGTAGTCTCTCCATTATTTTTTTAAATTAAAAACATTTTATGGGGTGTTCTCATGACTTCATAGTTCAATGGAGAGTGGTTTATTTCTCCAAGAACATCTGTAGGCTTGCGCTGTAAATCTGTGAACCCGGCGTGTTCAGTTACTCCACTCACATGGCAGACATGCAAGCATTTCTGGCTTTTGATCAAATAAATTTGAAGATCCTCATATTTGTGGTCTTCTTGAATATATATGCCCTATTATTTGTAGGGAAAAGGAGATGCCCAAGTTCCAATTAGATTTTTTAAAAATCTGTCATTTTTTATCCTATTAGCAGTTATTCCTTAAAAGAGAACATCTGTTATGCGTTGTCCTTTGAGAGAGAAGGAATCATTGGGAGGCTTATAGGTGCCAAACATTTCAGAGTTTTGAGAAAATAATAATATAGTACTTGAAATAGGTATTTTAGACTTGAAATAAAGAATAAACTTTTCCTAGAAAGAGACTTGCATGGAATTTTTTTCTAATTAGTTGTGTTTGATGCTATGAGTGTACCATGTGAACCACTTAATTCCTCCCCTGAGATCAGGCCCCCAGTCATCAAAAGTCAGCATCCTTTGGTCAGGAAGAAACTGAAACAATTTTATTTATAGTGACATAGCAGATATAAAAGATGTAATAAAAAGATTTTAAGTAAGAGAGTTAGAGGAGTGTAATACAATCTCTACCATTTTTTAAGTAGAAATGGAATTTTTAAATTGATAAATTTATGATTCTACATGAAAATTACATATGGGCTCAGATTCAGAGGAGCAATTCTTGTCAGGTTTTTCTCATTTAATGCTTTCCCCTGTCCTCCCAGCTCTCTCCTTTCTCCCAGAAGATGAGAACACCTGTCTCAGGAGAGGCTCCTGGATAGACAGTAAATGAATGCGCTTCTCTATCTTTGCCTGAATGGTCATGATTTGTTCATTTAATTGTCATTCAGGGCTGTTACTCCATCACAAATGTTTGTTGAACTTGGAAAAGTGCCAGGATTTGATGGGTCTCAAAAATAATTATAATAGTAATCCCCCCTCTTTTCTTAAAAACAATAATGTCATGCCCCAGCAGCCATTTAATGGAAAAAACAAAGAAACAAACAACAATAAACCTAAAAAATAAATTCTTACGGAACCTCTAATTTGCAGATTGTAGGTGTGAGTTGAGTAAATCTCTGCTTAGCCAATCAAGTAGAGAAAACTGGACTAAGAGTTTTTTGTAGACAAAATAAATTAATTTGTGAATAAATAAAACTAATTGTCTCTACTATCAGAGATGGGTATTATTTATTTATTCCTCTTTGTTTTGTTTTTTATACCCCTGAGACTTGCCCTGAATGGGCTGCTAAATCCATATCTGGATGGGTGCAGTTAGTGAGGACTGGGAAGTCACCAAAGACATCATTATGTTGGGGTTCATCTTGTATAAAAGTTACTTCACTTGTTTGGACGTGGATTTAGGATGGATTGTTTCTCCTGCACCTCCTCGACAGCAGTGATCACAAGTATCAGGCATGCCTAGGTATATGAATACTCTGAACAGAATTGCAGAAGTGACCAACTTGGACGCATCTAGTCCCCAGTTTCTCTGTCTCTTTGATCCTTAGCCCCACCAGCCTGGAAGATTTGGTTGAGTTTCACATTCAGTAGCTTACACTACTAAATACATATGTGTGATTTTTGTTCATTTTAAGTTTGAGATATAATTGCCATAGAGCATTATATTAGTTTCAGGTGCACAACATAATGATTTGATATTTGTAGACATTGCAAAATAACCATCCCAATAAGTCTAGTTAGTATCTGTCACCATACATAGTTACACATTTTTTTTCTTGTGATGAGAACTTTTAAGATCACCTCTCTAAACACTATTAAATAGACAATAGAGTGTTATCTATCTATCTATCTATTTATCTATCTATCTATCAATCATCTATCTAAAAGCCTAAGTGACCATTAAGACCAGTCGACTGAACAACCAGTCAACTGGTTGCTATGACACGCACTAACCACCAGGGGGCAGATGCTCAACACAGGAGCTGCCCTCTGGTGGTCAGTGTGCTCCCACAGCCAACCTCCTGTGGTTCCTCTCCCCCGCTTCTCCCCCCCTGCCAGCGGACCTGATCGGTCCTGATTGGGACTGGGCGAGATGGCCCCAGTTGGTCCCGATTGCCAGCCAGGCCGAGGGACCCCACGTGTACACGAATTCATGCACCAGGCCTCTAGTTAACTATAATCACCATCCTGTACATTACATTTCCAGGACTTATTTATTTTATAACTGGAATTTTGTACATTTGGCCGTCTTCACCCATTTATAAATATATAAATATTTAAATATATGTAAATATATATTTATGATCATATAAGCATTTCTGTAAAATATTCTTGCTGGCTAACTCTGTCGGTGAGCGCTCCATAGCCCTGACTTGTAAGCAGGATGCTTTCCTTGTCCTCCACTTGAAAACTTTGCCAGTTCTTTCAAAATTTAAGTATAGCTACTTGGAACTAAATGAATGTGCATGCTTTATGATAGCAAGGCAAAACTTTTCCCATCATGGCTTCTTCTAGATTCCCGAGGCTTTCTGGCACTATGACTGGGCGTGAGACATACAGTCTTCTCAGAAGGACAAGGTTGACGATTCAGGTTTGCCTTTTTGAGTTGGGGTCAGTGCTTTATATTTCTCTTTCTTTTCAGGCCACCTTGTACTCCCTTCTTGAGTTACTAGCCACCTAGGCCACGAGATCCATATGCCTCCAAAGTGTTTATGGGGCACCTGCACCTGAGAATTTGATAAGGAATTCCTGCTGTGATAAAAAGTGCTCTTAGGTCAAATGCGTAGTGGTAAAATTAATTGTTCTGAGACTGTGTGTCTCAAGCCATCTATAAAAGCCATGTTATTTACTGCCTAGGATACCACCTGTGTAATGCAGCTGTCTCAGCCATTTTACACACACATACACACCCCCACACACATCCAGAAAGAGAGAGAGAGAAATTATATTCAAGGAGAGGTTTTATTTGGGTTAAAGCCATACTCTCTGGGGGTTTTGTTTTTCACCTAATTGAAAACATCTACAATCCTTCTGCCAAAGAAACCCGAGCACAGGCCAGCCTGGAGGTGGGGCCCTCTCATCTCTAAACCATGAATCATTGATGATCTCGCCTCAAATCTAGGCCCAAGTATAAGGTTCTGCTTATCAAATAAAAATAGTAGCAGCAGCAGGATCACTGAAGCGACAGCTACTTGATTCTGAGCCAAAGAATTGTCATTAGGCTTTTAGGCCCAAAATGTTTCATGGAAGTAGCTGAAGTGAGGCTAATTTTCAATCTCCCAGGGAGCTCAGTGAAAGGTCTTTCCTACTTGCACTGCCTGGTGCATGGTTTATATCGCCTTTGGGAATTTTCTTGCCCTCTCTACCCCACCTTTATTTCTCCTTATAGGTTTGAATAGTAACAAGGACTTGTTCGGTTAATTGATCTCTATTAATTTATAAATCTTAATGACCTCTGAGATCTAGTCTCTTTCATAGGACACAAAATAGAGAAAGCAAAGACCATTCTGAGGCTAAAAGGAGAGAGGCTGCCCTGGCTGGTGTGGCTCAGTTGGTTGGGCGTCATACTATGCACCAAAGGGTTGCTGGTTGGATTCCCGGTCAGGGCACATGCCTAGGATGTGGGCTTGATCCTTGGTGGAGGCAGCTGATCGATGTTTTGCTCACATAGATGTGTTGCTCACAGGGATGTTTCTCTCTCTCTCTCACCCTGTGGGCTTGTTAAATAATTTGACTATCACTATCCAAATTCCAGCAGGAGTGCATCTATTTTCTACTCCACTAAGATGTCTTACCTGCCATGATGAAGTGTCCCAGCACCACCAAACAGGTATGGTGGCACATCGAGCTTAGCAACATCAGGACCACTGTATTGTGGGGAAGCACGGAGGCCTCAGGGGGACCTTGCCGAAGCGGCAGACCCTGCCTTGACTTTTCCAAACAAGTCTGAGCCCCTGGGTGTTTTACGGGAATCTTTATGTTTAGTCGTTAGATGTTCTTGCTTAAAGGACACTGCAGATGCATGTGTGTTTTTTTTTAAGGATACTTGCCCTGCTGATAGTACCTAATAGTTAATTTTAGTTCAAGCTGTTGTTACAATAAAAGCCTAAAGAATCAGGCGAACAGGGCTGTTTGGCTTCTCAAGCCAAGCAGTCCCTTAGCCCTCTCTTTCACAGAAACGTGTATCAGAGTAATCATGCATCTGTCCCTCAGGGTCTGCCAGTCGGCCCCGCCACTGTATGATGGGGAATTGGAACTCTTTGAGAGAGCTAGGTGATGCCCTTCATGTGTAGGGCACAATGTGGAGTGCTCTATAATAGAAAATAAATATGACCTTGAAAGGGAAGTACTATAATCATCTGCGTCTTGAGACTAAAAATATTTTTGGATAATTTTATTATTTATTTGTTATATTATGCTCATGTTGTTTGGCTAAGCATGAATTTGGAAAATAAGGAAGGGATAAATCCCAAATTGAATGAGCCAATATTTATTATAAACTCAAGTTCATTATCTTATTTATTTATTTAATCATCTGTAAGATATATCCCCATCAATTATTTTGTCAGGCCCACCTAGTATCAGAAGAAATGATATTTCAGTTCTTTCTTGGGACTTTCTAAGAAATTTCTTAAGGATTTCCAAGGATTTCACACTCAAAGCCAGTGGTTCTCAACCTTCCTAATTCCGAGACCCTTTAATAGAGTTCCTCATGTTGTGGTGACCACCAATTTCATTGTGTTCAAATTGAACATAATTAAAGCATAGTGATTAATCACAAAATTATGTTCAAATTGAACATAATTAAAGCATAGTGATTAATCACAAAAACAATATGTAATTATATATGTGTTTTCCGATGGTCTTAGGCGACCCCTGTGAAAGGGTCATTCGACCCCAAAAGGGGTCGCGACCCACAGGTTGAGAACCACTGCTCAAAGCACTTAAACTGGTTACCAAATGAGCTAATTACCACATTATGTGCTGTCCTGAGGATATTTATTTTATTTTATTCTATCTTAGATATATTTTATTGTTGAAAAGATGTCCCCCTTTTCTCCCCTCATTGACCCCCTTGACCCTGTTCCCACTCTCTTCCCAGACCTTTACCACAGTATTGTCTGTGTCCATGGGTTATGTATATATGCATACAAGTTCTTTGGTTGATCTCTTTCCACCTCTCCCCCACCCCTCTCTGAGATCAATCAGTCTGTTCCATGCTTCTGTGTCTCTGGATCTATTTTGTTCATCAGTTTATTTTGTTCATTAGATTCCATATATAAGTGAGATCATGTGATACTTATCTTCCTCTGACTGACTTATTTTGCTTAGCATAATACTCTCCAGGGCCCTCCATGCTGTCTCAAAGGGTAAGATATACTTCTTTTTTATAGCTGTGTAGTATTCCATTGTGTAAATATACTACAGCTCTTTTATCCATTCATCTACTGATGGGCACTTGGGCTGTTTCCAGATCTTAACTATTGTAAATAGCACTACAATGAACATAACGGTGCATATATTCTTTTTGATTGGTGTTTTGGGATTCTTAGGATATAATCCCAGAAGTGGGATCACTGGGTCAAATGGCAGTTTCATTTTTAATTTTTTAAAAGAAACATGTCTTTATTGATTTCAGAGAGAGGAAAGGAGAGGGAGAGATAGAAACATCAATGATGAGAGTCATTGATCGGCTGCCTCCTGCACACCCCCTACTGGGGATCGAGCCTGCATGTGCCCTGACAAGGAATCAAACCATGATCTCTTGGTTTATGGGTTGACACTCAACCACTGAGCCACACTGGCTGGACCCATTTTTAACTTTTTGGGGAAACTCCATAGTGACTGTGTCAGTCTTCATTCCCACCAACAGTGTATGAGGATTCCCTTTTCTCCTAATTCTCACCAGCACTTGTTATTTGTTGACTTGTTGATGGTAGCCATTCTGGATGGATCTTACTCCCTTGAAGGCTTTGTTCGCTTTCATGGAAACAGGGTTTTTCGGCAGGATTATGATGCTCAGCTAGATAACACCTTCTCATCTACCTTGGCTTTGCCCTCAGTTTTTTTCTCCTTTTCCTTATTTTCCTCCCAGGAACTTCTAATTATTGTTTTCCTTTCTCAACTGGCAATTTTCTCTGTTTAGTTATCATCTTGGTAATGTTTTATTGTTCATTACTTTTTAAATCCAAGGGGTCAAAATGCATTAACTTTCCTATAAATGTTATACTTAGTTATTTATCTTAATTTAATTAGAGGCTGTATAAAGCCACTGAGATATGAAATTTGGCCATGCTGTTGTTAGGCACATTTCTGTCGTTCCCAAATAAGCTCCCAGCTTCCCTCGTGAAGTGTTTTTGGACATGTTTTGAAGTTCACTTTGGTGAATCTTCCAATGAGAACTTACCACTTCTGTGATATCTCCAGACTCTTCATCTGCCTTGCAAGCCAGTAGGCAGTGAATCACAATCACCCAACTATTGTAAAAATGCAGACTTTTCATCTGTGTGGTCTGGGAATTATCAGTCAACACATATTGATTAAGCATGTACCTATGTCATTCTCAGTGCTGTGTGGAAAACCCCTGGTGACCCCCCCCACCCCCCCAAAAAAAGAATGAAACACAGGTCTTGTTCTGAGGAAGATTGCAATCTAACAGGGACAGTAATAAAATAAAAAAAGACAACTAACAATAAAAGGCAGCAGACTAAGTACCAAAAGAGAATTGGTGATCATTAGATGTTTTTAGAGACCAGAGGAAGAGGAGAGCGCTTCTGTTCAGGGTGGGCTGAGTGGGTGGAATGAAGATCAGAAGACAGAAAAGCAGGGACCTGATTCAATAGAATGTCGTAAACTCTGTCAAAAGTGGAAGGAACTGGGGGAGACTAGTGAAGCTATATGGGACAACATGGGAACAGGACTTAGATTTTTAAACTAATTAAGTCAGAATTTATCCTAAAGGCAACCCCAAATTTAAATTCATGAACATTGCATAGTATGATCTCTCATTCTCTCTCTCTTTATCTTTCATATAAGTATAGAGATCTGGGATAATATTCATCAAATATTAAAAATGTTTTCACTCGGCTGGTGTGGTTCAGTGGTCGAGGGTCAGACCATGAACCAGGATGTCACGGTTCAATTCCTGGTCAGGGCACATGCCCAGGTTGTGGGCTCAATCCCTGGTGGGAGAAGTGTAGGAGGCAGGGATCTATGTTTCTCTCTCATTGATGTTTTTATCTCTCTATTTCTCTCCTTTCCTCCTCTAAAATAAAAATATATTTTAAAAAATATTTATTTTCAAGCAGTAAAATTTAGAATCATCTGTGGTTTTCTTTTTTGTAGTTTATTGCTTATAATTTTAAAATTATGAATGTGGCCCTGACCGGTTTGGCTCAGTGGATAGAGCGTTGGCCTGTGGACTGAAGGGTCCCGGGTTCAATTCCGGCCAAGGGCATGTACCTTGGTTGCAGGCACATCCCCAGTAGGAGATGTGCAGGAAGCAGCTGATCGATGTTTCTCTCTCATCGATGTTTCTGGCTCTCTATCCCTCTCTCTTCCTCTCTGTGAAAAATCAATAAAATATATTTTTAAAAAATTATGAATGTATATTATTTTTATTTTTTTTGTTTTTTTCCATTTTGTTTTCTTTTTTTCCTTTTATTTAGTTTTCTAAATGTATATTTTTCAAATAAAAACAATGAAATCATTATTCTAAAAAAATTAATGATGTAAAATCATTTGAAAGGAAGTTGCAAAATGTCAGTTCTAAGTCACAGGTGCCATATAGCATGTAGGTCAGCTAGGCAGTGCCGCTCTGATTACTCACCGTGACTCTGGGTGACAGTGGCAAAGTGTTTAGGCTGAATTCTTTGCAAGAATTTTTGAACATTTCTATCTCTGAGGCCAGGTCAAATGCCTGTGCTGGCTGAAAAGTGAAAACTGAAGTCGAATTCTTTAACATCACGAAGTCAAATAGGTGTTAATCATCTTGCTAATTTTGTAAGCATTCAAAACAGGTCTTGAATTCACCCATCCAGCAACTTTCTACTTGGTCTCTTTTTATCAAAGGGAAACAATGAATAGGCAAACATTAAATGACGTTCAAATTAAAACATTTTTACCTGCACCACCTTACTTGGGACTTCTCTGCCTACTCACCTTACCCACACTAACTAGGAGCCCCAATAATGTGGTCAATGCGGAAACTGGTTGCACGCCTAACTTCAGGGGGCGTGAATAAGCACTGTATCATTCAGCCAAACCTAACAATTACTGCCAACATCATACTGTACCATGAGTTGACTATTTCAGGTCAAAGGGAGAGAGAGGTTAACATAGAGTCATATCTATTTTAAATCAGAAGGCATCTCAGGATTTTGTTCCAATTACAAGACATTAACAGTTCAATGGCTTTTTAAGAAATATATATACACATTTGTTTGTAACAAATTCTACTACACAGTTTCAGTTATATTGACAGTCAGACATTTCACCAAAACATGTCTTCATAAGTAAAAGCCTGATACACGTACCACTGTCGGCCTATAAGACTAATTTGTCCCCTACCCCAGGGCCAGCCAGCATTTTGTGCAACTCTGTACATTTTAACACTTGAGATTTGTTCTGCTTTCTGACCAATATTTAAATCTCTATCAGTCAAACAACACTCATGTGATTACAGGGGTCAATATACAGAATATAGAAGGTGAGTGAAAGCAGTGGGTAATACATACTCTTCAGAAGGAGAGTGCCCACTCGCTGAACACTTATAACAAAGAGAAACTCTACTCTGACTTTTAAATGATTATCTGGATAGTTGTTTCAGTTCTTCAGTTTGCTTTGTAAGTAAAAAGTGTCCCATATACACTGAGTGACCAGATTATTATGACCACCTGACGTTTGTAGGCAAATTAGCTATAATTTCGCGCTGAAGTTGCTAGAGGGCCAGGCCATTATAAATAGGGAAACAGGTTTTTTACCACGACAGTAGAAGTGATTTTTTTCTGAAGATATGGGTAAACACCGTGATTTAACAGCCTTTGAACGTGGGATATATTTGAACATGAGTGGCCAGATTATTATGACCACCTGACGTTTGTAGGCAAATTAGCTGTACACTGCATCGTATGGGATATGGAAGCCGAAGGCCTGTTTGAACACCTTTGCTGTCTGCAGTTACCAAGATAAAACGTCTCCAATTTGCACAGGAACACAAGGATTGGACAGTCGAGCATTAGAAAAAAGTCATGTGGTCCAATGAATCATGTTTCCAGTTGCATCATGCAGATGGCAGAGTGAGAATTTGGCGGAAACAGGATGAAAGCTTGCACCCCACATGCATGAGTACAACCCTTCAATCTGGTGGGGGCAGTGTTATGATTTGGGGCATGTTTTTCTGGCATGATTTGGGCCCTTGAATTCATGTGGAACAATGTCTGAATAGCACAACATACCTAAGTATCTTTGCTGATCAAGTTCATCCTATCATGTTGATGGCATATCCCAATGGAGATGGCTTCTTCCAACAAGACAATGTGCCATGCCATGGTGCTTGTATTGTGCAGGAGTGGTTTCAAGAACATAAGGGAGACTTTACCTTGCTTAGGTGGCCCCCACAATCACCAGATCTCAACCAATTGAACATTTGTGGGACGAAGTTAAAAGAGCCATCAGGCAGCTGGTTCCACAACCGTCAAATCTCACAGACCTGGACAGTGCTATTCATCAGGCATGGTGTCAGATTCCTCGCATCACCTTTCAACATTTCGTGGAGTCAATGCCAAGAAGAATCACCACAGTATTGAAGGCAAAAGGTGACCCAGCAAAGTACTGATGGGGTGGTCATAATAATCTGGCCACTCAGTATATATATATATATATATCTTC
This sequence comes from Myotis yumanensis, assembly GCF_028538775.1. Taxonomy (NCBI): domain Eukaryota; kingdom Metazoa; phylum Chordata; class Mammalia; order Chiroptera; family Vespertilionidae; genus Myotis; species Myotis yumanensis. The sequence continues at coordinate 187,639,813 of NW_027223752.1, forward strand.
AGAAAAAAATCACTTCTACTGTCGTGGTAAACAATCTGCTTCCCTATTTACAATAGTCTGGCCCTCTAGCAACTTCAGCGTGAAATTATAGCTAATTTGCCTACAAATGTCAGGTGGTCATAATAATATGGACACTCAGTGTATAGAATAGTTGCATTTTAGAGCTGAGAAGGACCTAAGAAATATTTTCATTCCACTTTTCAAGGATGCGAGCAAATAATGCTACATTTTCTCAATTCCCAAAGGGAGAATTATTCTTTTTTTTAAAAAACCCTGTTTATAATTATAAAACTGTTAGAAGTTCACTAAAGATAATTTAATTAATAGAGACAAATTTTTAGAAAATCCAGTCTATTTCCTTCCAGAATTTTTTAATGTACTACTTACATAACATTTTATCACAAAATCCTTAAAATTTTTAAAAAATATATATATTATTGATTTCAGAGAGGAAAGGAGAGGGAAAGAGAGATAGAAACATCAATGAGAGTCATCCATTGGCTGCCTTCTGCATGCCCACACTGGGGACAGAGCCCGCAACCCAGGCATATGCCCTAACTGGGAATCAAACTGTGACCTCCTGGTTCATAGGTCGACGCTCAACCACTGAGCCATGCTGGCTGGGCAAAATGTTTTTTAACTGCTGCATGGCATTCCATTATGTGAATGAACCATAATCAGTTTAATACTTTCATTACATTTATGGACATTTAGATTTTTTCTGAATTTTTATTATAAAAAATAAAGCTTGGATTACCTCTTTTTGTGTGCACCTCTGATTTATATCAGGACTAATTTCCAGAGGTGGAATTATTGTCAAAAGATAAGGATTGTTAATCTGCTTTCCAGAAATACACTCAATAGCAGCATACATGGATGTCAATTTATCTTTCTTGACTGCAGCACTTAAATACTATCATGAACTCACAAATAATGTTGTTTTTGGTGCTATAGTTAGTTGAGGACATACCTATGTTATTATACAGACAGGGAAACCACGATCCAGATCATGTACTTGAGTTGCCCAAGTTCACATAATTAGTGATAGAACTAAAGTTAGAACCAGCCTCTCTTGATTTGTATTCTTTTGCTGTAATTCTTTACATAGTTCCTAACCAACTATGCTTATGAATATTATGGTTCTAACTACATTTGTTATCCATTTTCTTTGAAGACATTTCTAGATGGCCACTAAAATGCCAAGGTTTTATGCCGTGCCTTTTCTTTTATTTAGGAACTTTATGCCTTCCTCATCCAAATACTAGGAATTCTAATATCTTGCAAAATCAGCATTATCTTGTTAGCTTGTCAGAAATGCAGAATCTCAGTCTAATGAGTCAGAATCTGTATTTTAATAAGACCACTAGGTAGTTTATAGGCACATTAAAATTTGAAAAATATTGGGTCATGTTTTCTGCAATATGATAGCCATTTTTAAAAATTGTCATAATAGAGTGAATAAAAACATGTATTAATACCTTGGATTGAATTGATAGATCATAATACCTTCCTCCAAAATATGACTAAATAGATCCTTGACAGTCATTATAAGTAGGGCCATAATAATAAAACCTTTATTTCTTATAGTGCAATTAAATACTTAAGGACTTGGTCCCTGGGAACTCATTTCTACCACAAAAGTAGCAAATTTGATAACCAAATAAAGGAATATGACATTAAACAGAAACAAAAAGTTTTAGACTATTAAGAAAAATATTTCTTAGAGTCAGGCATTTTTTGCTGTCATTTGAGGATATTTCTATAGAGACTTAATTGGTGATGTTTCTTAAAATATACACCCAGCAAAGTTAGGAGCATGATAGATTTTTCCCTTCCCTGACTAACCTTTGTATTGCAAATGGAGCTATTCTTCATTGCTTCAGACTTCTACATTTTATTTGAAATTATGGTAATCTCTCTTTAAAATGTTGCAGCCATGTTGATGCTTATGAATGCTGGGAAAAACTTCGAATGAGAAATATGAGAGGAGAGGTGGTGTCCTTGGTAACTTTGTTGTGGCTTCCTGCATCCCACTCATGGGTCCGTCTTTAGGAAGAGTTTTGGTTTTCCTTTGCCCAGCTGATGTAAAATAGCAAAAGTTATAAATGGTTCATGAGGTTTTTATTGGTCCAGATTTGCATTTTGACCCACCTCTAGGGGAAGTTCAATGTCTACTGACTTCAAAAACAGTTTTCTGAGAAAGACTGACCAGTTGGCTGTGATGCAGAGAAAGGGAAGGAGCCGTAGAGTGTACAAATCCATCCACTAAAGTCTTTCACAGACTTTCAAGGAGACAAGAGGGAAAGCTAAGTTAAATGTTTTTGGCTTCCAAAAAGTTATTATAAAATAATAATTAATAATAATAGTAAACTAGTAATTCAGGAATTATAGCAACCCCCAACATTTAAGAAAAGTTTTCTTTTTCAAGTGTAGTCACTTTATAAGATTTAATAAAAATTTGCTGTAGGATGCTAAAACATAATTTTAAAAAGTTTTGTTTTCCAAATATGAGATCCATTATTTGGATTTTATGAAATCAAATAGCTCATTTGATTATTATTAACTTACCTTCCCCCATGACCCCTCCCTACCCCCTAAATGTACTGCAGGACATTAACTCAACCTTAATTACTCTCCCAGAGAAAAGCAAGTTAAACTGCTTACTTACAAAAACTGTATCGTTTTTTAATTTTAGCTCAAACTTCTTTAACTTATGGAATAATAGTTCCACTTTCTAAAATGCTCTCAGAGGAAAAAAAATAATTCTAACAAACCTTTTATTTAAAAAAATTATAGCTGAAGGGAATCTTTCTCCTTCAATCTCACTCTTTGTAAAAATTGATTTCTTCTTTACAGTGTTGATAATCAATAAAAACCTTTACTCAAACTCCCCAAAGTGCTCCCCAGCCCTTCGATAAATCTGGGGACTCTCTCAGGGGTTTCCAGGCCAAACTACCCCCCCCCCACCTTTATGATGATATATGAGGGTCATATGCAGGGACTTACCCGACATCCTCTAAATTAAAAGTCATTGGAGCAGGTAGTTTAAGGAACAGATTTATAACAAGTTTCAAATGAAGCAAAGGTATTCCTCACAGCTGTGAGCCATCTGCAACCAATTTTCTCATACTCAGGGTATATTGAAGATAAATATTATCCCCATACCCACCCCGCCTCCTCAGCACATACAAGACTCATATAATCTGCCACCCAGAGGAACCTTAACATTTCCAAAGTGTACAGCTGCCCAGGCTCCCTTTGGCCTTTCTCTTATAGTTCATATCAATTCTAAATCATTACCACACTTATTAAGCAGACCCTTAACATTGTTGTTTAACCTGAAAATGCTGGTTAGAAAAGTAAGGATCATTTAATTTCCACGAGGTTCACAGCTATGACTGACTGATTATTCAATGTGGTCATAAGTAATACTAGAATCATAGTCTGGATAATTTCCCATAAGAGCACAGAGAAAAAAAAATGAATGCGGAATAATATAGCCTAGTGGTCCAGAGCAGGGCTTGAATCCTACAGACACAGGGTTAAGTTCTACTAGTTATATAAACTTGACCTCCAGGTTTTCAACTACTGGGCATATATAAACAATATCTACCTCATAGGATTCTTGAGAAGATTGAATATATAATCATGGAAATTTTCAGAGGGTAGTTAATACCCAATAAAGATTAGTTAATATATTATCTTTATAAATGATATTACATTCAAAGTCACTTAAAAAAAGATTTTCAAGATTGATTTTTAGAGAGAGAGGAAGGGAGAGGGAGGCGGAAGGGAGAGAGAAAGAGAGAGAGAGAGAGAGAGAGAGAGAGAGAGAGAAACATTGATGTAGAACAAAACATTAATCATTAATTCTCTGCCTTCTGCATGCCCCCTACTGGGGATCAATCCTGAAACCAGGGTAAGTGCACTGACTAGGAATGGAACCAGCAACCTTTTGGAGCACAGGATGACACCCAATTAGCTGAGCACACTGGCCAGTGCCAAAATTACTTTTATTAAGTGTGGGGATCATATAATAAAATATTAAGATGTGGATACTGAAAATAATTTTGTTAATCTATCACCTCATAGCACTGTATCCTACACTATGCAACACAAACTAGTGTTTATCCCAGCATTCATATTCACATTCATTTCCCTGACTGTCCTCCATAGAACATTAGCATCCCATAAGATGTAACAGCTCTCTTTCTCTGTCTCTCTCTGTCTCAAAAAGATAGGTAAATAGTAGGTTGAATACAATCAAGTGGTCTTTCCTGCAGAACTTCCTGGAGTCTTTAATATACTGTCAACTTTACCATGATAACAGTGTGGGGATTATTACCTTGTTTTCCAGTCTTATTTGACCTAATAACACATTTTGTTGTTGTTTTTCACAGAATACCTATATATAGAGTTTATTAAATGTTCTGAAGTTGGTATCTGAGTTTTTTCAGGCTGCTCTAAAAAAAAAAATACCATAGACTTGGTGGCTTAAACAACAGGAAGGTATTTCTCACAATTCTGGAAGCTGGAAAGTCCAAGATCAAGCCACTGGCAGATTCAGTGTGTGGTGAAAGCTCATTTCTTGATTTATAGATGGTCAGCTTGCTGGGTCCCCACATGAAGGAATGAGCAAGGAAGTTCTCTGGGGTCTCTTGTAAAAGGGCACTAATCCCATTCATCAAGAATTCACCCTCATGACCATATCACCTCCCAAAGGCCCTACTTCCGAATATTGCTTTTGAAGATTACCTGTCAACATATGAATTTTAGGGGGACACTTTCAGTAGATAGCAGTGTAGTATAAACATGAAATATTTCAGTTATCTCCTTCAACTACATCCTTTGTGCCATAGTGATATGGGCAGGTCTCACAGCTTTCTGGTTATTCTAGTCTAATTTAATCCAATTAAAACTTCAATCTCATATCCAATGCAATACTATACGCTATTCTCTTCCCCCAGCACAGGCAAAGCAGGGAGGGAGGTTTGGTCTGACCTTTCACCTCTCCTCTCCAACTTCTAGGTTCTATTTTATCTGTGGGATAGGAAAGAAAAAGGTCACAGAGAGCAAGTGTCCTTCTTGGTAGAAATGGAAATGCCATTTAAGACACTATCATGTGCCACTTTTAGGGGGATGTGGATGACTGTGAAGGCCCATGTGTGGCATGACGGCATCTAAATGCTAATTCTCTCATAGGGACCTTGCTTGCATTCTCTGAGATGTGGGAGTTCACTAGATAATGCACTGATGAGCACCTGGATTGATATCTCCCAGTGTTCTCAGTTCCTACCTGCATGGCGGACCTTACACCCTCTTGCTTCTGGGGACTCCTCACCCACTAGCTTCCCTCTTAGGTGGGGCACTGATACTGTGGCTCCAATCCAGTGATCTTCTGTGGGTGTATAGATTATTCCACTGCCACTCCTCTCCACTCTGCCACCTCTCTCTCATTCTCTTGAACCTAGCATGGACAGCCACAGATGGTAGACCAGCAAGTCCACTGCATAAGAAGGTAGACATTTGACTCAGAAATTAGATGTGTATCTCTTCCAATTAAAGGTACTGGCAATCTCTAAGGGGGTCTCAACTAGCACCCTCCTTACTTGGTTTTTGGGGTGAGGAAGCAACTTTTCTTGTCACAGGGCGGAGAAGGAAGAGCTATAGCACTGTGGGAAGAGCTTTGGCACTTACTGCCCTTCAACCTATGCCTTCTCTTCCGCTTCTTCCCTTCTTAATCTTCAATCACAGAAAATGGGTTGGGCTTGGGTGATGATGGCAGTTATCAGAGACAGTTCTGTTGCCACTTACTAAGCTCTGGAGATAGTAAGAATCTGGTCTTTTTAGAGTGTGGATTGTTCTTGGTTTGGGGTCCTGTTCAGCAGAAAATTCTGCCCAATATTTTATTACAATTGGTAAGTCCTTGCAGGACACTGGTTGTCTGTGAGACACAGTTCAGCAAATGTTGGATTCTAAGTCAGTGAGGACATGGACTGTGCTTGTCCTGTTCAGTTTTGTATCCTCCAGTACAGGAACTCAATAAATGTTTTTTGAGTGAACAAATAAATGATCAAACCTAGTCATTCTTTAAATTTTAGTATCAATAAAAATCACTTAGGGAATTTGTTTTTAATACAGATGCCCAGCATTAGTGGCAGATTCTCATTAAATAGAGTGGAGAGATAAGATATACTTTGAGATATACTAGTGAGTCCATGGGTAGATTACTCATGTATAGTTCTATACCTTCTGGTTAATGATTGCTTAAACACACATTTGTAATGCTAGTTTCAGCAATTCTCTCTTCACACAAATTTAAAAAATTATAGCCCTGGCCTGGTAGCTCAGTTGGTTAAAGCATTGTCTCAATATGCCAAGGTTGTGGGTTTGATCCCCAGTCAGGGTACATACAAAAACCAACAAATGAATGCATAAATAAGTGGAACAACAAATTGATCTTCCTCTCTAAAATCAATCAATAAAAATATTTTAAAACATATATAGAGACATGTGCAGGCACATATATACACATCACACATAGGTAAGAGAGGAGAGTAAGTGAGGGACAGAATTCATGTCTGAATCAATAGTTTGAGCTTTTTGAAAATATAACTTCATGGAAAATGTCATTGGGAAACACTATAACCACTTCTGACTTTTACATATGGTGAAAGTTCCTTTCCTTATTGTGATTAGATCACATGTTTGTGTGCTGCAAATCAAGATTTCTTAATTCTCAGGATCCTTGTCAGTAATGAAACCCAGGAAGGAGCCTGGGTAGGGCAGTGGTGCTTCTACTTTGCAGGTGATACCAGTTATAAGAATAAATTCTGGGTTAGGCCTCTCTAGAGTTGTCAGTAAAATGTATTTTACAAGCACAGAATACAAGCTATAACCCCAATATTTCCAAAAAGTGGTCATCACCACTGCAGATGAAGAAAATCTGTTTAAACTATATACCAGGGTATGTGGACCCCAAAGAATCTGATTTAATTGGGAAAGATTTAAATAGAGAAGGATAATATTTTTTAACAGAAATGTACTCAAATCGCTACAACTTATCTTATTCTATTTAAATGTTTTTATTTAAATATACATACAGCAAAATACACTTATATTTATTTTTATTCTCAAGTTGCATAACTGAAATTCTTTTCAAAACAGAATATTCTAAAATTTATTTCTTATTTGAAATTAAGTTTCTATCATAACCATGTAATACATAGTTTTACAGGTTAATTTCACCAGATTAGGTTATTGTTTTTTAAATAATGCTATTTTCAGATATTTTCTAGAAAGATAGAGGACATTATATGACATTTTACTATTAGATAAAGTCTCAGATAGCGATCAGGCAAGATATAAGTGAAGAAGGATACACTTTCAAGGGCTTAAAGTTATGACCTTTTCACACCAAGAGTTAGGAAGAACTTGCAGTATTCAAGCTTATGAATTATGGAATAGCCCCAATAGCTTCTTTTGCCTCAAATTTACTACTTAGAATGATAGTATGACTGAAGGAAATTCAGGGGGATTGATACAAAAAGTTTCTTAGACACTAGTAAGAGATGCAAAGATTCATGGCATGATGTAAATTATGGGATTAAAAAAATGTCTTCCTACCAAGAAATAAATTGACAAAATTCAAATTTTGTATTGTGAAAATGAAATGTCATTTGTAGTTGGATATCCTGTTGTGCCTTCTCACCTCCCAATTCTCCTTATATCCCTCCTTCCCTTTTTTCCTACAACTTCAGATTGTTAATTTTTATTTGGACAGCCTTAAAATATTATAAAGAAGAGATTCCAGTCTGAACAATCAAAATGAACCACAACTTCATCATTAAGTGCCTAAATCCTAAAAGAGAGTTTTTTATTTTTATTTTTATGGAGAGTCTATATTAATATCCCTGGTCCCTTGGGGATATGTGTGGGAGTAGGAGAGAGAGAAGGAACTTGGGGTAAGAGATGGGACCAGGGATTTTCCATCATCAATGACATCTATTCAGGATAGGCATGTTCATTTGTTGAAAGGGTTCCTGAAGTTTTAATTCCTTTCAACAGAGAGTCTACATAGTTCTAGAGTGGTAATAGAAAACCTAGTCTGATCTAGACTCCAAGGATAGCCTTCAGACAGCAACAGGAATTCTGGGTAATCTCTCCAATGTCTCAGACTAAGAGCTGGGGCAAAGGAGAGATCTCCGAATCCTCATAGGGAAGGACATGACTTCTAGGGTCACTGACCTCTGACCATAAAACCGCAGTGGCTCATTGGCATTGTCTAAAGCTTGGCATTGCTTGTTGGTTGTAGGCAGTGGCATTTGACACACTTGTGTGGTATATTTTGACCTAACTGCTTCCCAGATATGCTATGATAAAAAGTAGTTTTATTTTTATTTTATTGATTAAGGTATTACATATGTGACCTTATCCCCCCATTACCCCCTCACCCCCCACTCATGCCCTCACCCCCGGGTGTCTGTGTCCATTGGTTATGCTTATATGCATGCATACAAGTCCTTTGGTTGATCTTTCCCCTTTACCCCCACCCTCCCCTACCTTCCCTCTGAGGTTTGACGGTCTAATTGATGCTTCTCTGACTCTGGATCTGTTTTTATTCATCAGTTTATGTTGTTCCTAAAAAAAAGTAGTTTTCTACTTTTTAAAAAAGAATGCAACATGTTTAAGTGTTGTTAATCTCAAAAGAAGCCATCTCTCTGTGTGGGCATAGTTTCTAGCACTGAAACTAGACATGTTCCGCACTTCATTACCTCACACTGTGTTCAGATCCCTGCCAGAATCCCAGCTGGAGCTGCAGGAAGGTGTTAGCTTACTGAGCAAGGGAAAAACCAACCTCCTGTGGGATATAAAGCCATACATAGTGTACATACCAAGGGATTCTTATGCAATGCTGAGTGATTTATGGATGTGGAAGGGAAATTTTAAAATGTATTCTATCTTTAGGGCTCCCTGTAACTGTTAGGAATGAAAAAAGTTTAGGAGTCCAATGAGATGTTTGAAAATGTTCTCATTGCTTTTTTGTTTGTTTGTTTTGATCCTTTAATAGTGGTACTCAAGGGACAGAAAACATATAAACACGTATTATACTACAAGGCATAATAATGACCAAAAATTACAATTGTGAATCACCTTTAGGCATACATTTATGTATCTCTCATGATGCTAATAGTTCTCTTTCAATGATACCCAGATACTTCTGCTGAATTAACACAAAGACATCTTATATTTTACTTCCATTTTTTCTAGTATACTGCCAAAATCCATGCCTTTACAAGTTTTTATTAATTCACAATTATAGGACAGTTTGATACAGTGTAGGTTCATACACTGTAGATTTGATTAACAGCCTGACTTATTCCTCCTCATGATCCTTCAGATGAGTCTGTGTGGATAAGAAATAGAAAGGAGCAAAAAATAGGCTGGATACTAAACTAAAGTTAGTAAATTAAAATAAAAAAAGTCTGTATGTCTATGTGTGTCTTTCTTTAACCAATATATGTCTCTAAAGTTAATAGCCAAATATAAGTTATTTCTTGGTTATTCACAACCTGAATTTAACAAAGGGACATTAAATTATATGAATTAAATAATTAAATGAATACTTTTAAAAAAATCAACCCTTCTTCTATTCTAAGTGGACATAGTCTCATAAGATAAATTTTACCAAATGTCAACTGGGTCAAAATATACTCCTTTTATTCTTGATCCCAAGAATAGCTTTACCTATTTACTTGCTCTGTGTAGCATAACTTACAAGACAGCTATGTATAACCCAGGAAAAAAGACAGGGCAGTTAAAGCAATATTGATAAACTCCTATAATTTATACTTTGATTTGTAGATGTATCTGTGTTATTGGCTGAATGTGTTTCCCTTCAAATTCATATGTTGATATCCTAGCTCTCAATGTGATCATATTTGGAGGGGGGCCAATTTGGGAAGTGATTAGGTTTAGATTATACCAAGAGGGTGGGGCCCTCATGATGGGATTAGTGACCTTTTAAGAAGAGAGGGAGAAAAAAATCTCATTCTCTCTCCACTGAGGAAACTGCATTCTCTCAATGCATTGAGGAAAGGCCATGTGGGGACACAGTAAGAAGGTGGTCTTCTGCAAGCCAGGAAGAGAGTCCTCATCAGACATTGACTCTGATTTTTGCCTTCCAGCCTCCAGAACTGTGAGAAATAACTGTCTATTGTTTAAGCCACCCAATTTATGGCATTTTGTTATGGTAGCCTGAGAAGACTAAGACCATCTGTTAGAAATGTTTTATTCAGTTATAACTAACAGAAAACTCTATGGGAGTGGTATAGTGTAAATGCCTGACATTAAGCTTCCAAATGCAGTGTAAGCGTTTGACATTAAGTTTTTATTGCCAAGGCAACCATTTCATAGACATCTATCTTGAATTAATATATTGCTAACTGTATGACATAGCTACTAGCAAAACACCAGATAAGGAGCTAGGCCACCCACACCCATAAAGTTTCCCTTTCACAAAACCCTAGCCCATTTAGATAACTGCTTGAGTGACCCAGTCTTCAATCTCCCTTGTCCTTATTTCCCCTCTTATGCTTCAAATTAGCCAATAACAAGTGACTTTGGTAAATCCCAGAAACCTCACCCTCAACCCTAATGGAGGCAGAACCCCATGTCTCACTCCTAACCTCCCCTCACTCCGCAACTTTACCTCTGGATCTCACTGTGTGGCCCTTGGGCATGATATGTAGCCTCCAGGACTTGTGAGTAATATATCTTGTTCCTCAAAGTTTTCTGATTTTTTTTCTAAAGTTCATCCTGTGATTTTAGTAAGAACTACAAGGGCTGGCCTGGCCACCACATTGGCCCCAATGGGGAAGTGTCTTTGAGTCTCCCTTAGAGTAATACTGGCTTGGGCAAGTGATTCAGGCATTCCTAGCTGAGAGCATTCACATTAATAGTGGCTTAACATTAGAGTTTATTTGTCTTACAAAAAAATGCAGGGAGGGGCAGGCAGTCCAAGGCAGGTGTGGTGGCTGGCAGGGCCATCAGTGAACCACTCCACCATCTTTCACATTTAAGCTTTCGTTTTCATGCTGGTTGCATCATAGTCATAAGATGGCTGTAGCACCTCCATGCCTTCTCTTTATGTTCCAGGTTTGAACAAAGGAGTGAAAGATGGTTGAAGTCTGTTCTATTCTTCCTAATGAGGTCTTGCCATTTTATTTGTGAAAAGTAAACCCTCACCAGGGATTTCTATCTTTCATTGGCTAGAACTGTGTCACATGACCACTTGGATCTGCAAAGAAAGCTGTGTCTGTCTATAGATTCAGGAATCTTTCAAGTAGGGATAATATATCTAGAGGCCCGATGTACGAAATTCGTGCAAGAGTAGGCCTTCCTTCCCTCAGCTGCTGGCACCGGCTTCCCTCTGGCACCCAGGACCTGGGCTTTCCTCACAGCCCCGGCTTCATCCGGAAGGACATCTGGCCTAATTAGCATATTATGCTTTTATCATTATAGATTCTTTATACCCAAGGACAATCTGCATCCATCCATGCCCTTCTTCACATTAATACACTTAATATTAAATGCATTTTCCCCATCTCCAAGAGAAACTCCCCCAAGTTCCCTCCTCTACTGCATTTCTCCGGGATGTCAAGGTGACATGTAGATCTCCCTGTTAGATCTGCATGTGACTCTGTGGTCCTGGGAGGTTCATCACCCCACAAGGGCTACACTGACCACCAAACTCTGGATGTGCCTCAGGGATGAATATGTGAGGCATCATCAGGTGGCACCTCCCCATTTGTGTCCTTGATGTCATCTATAACTTTTGCACTGTTTGCTGCTTTGATAATAAAACTGAAATGAAAGTAACCTTGAACAGAGTCCAAGTCAGCATTCCTGCAAACATAGACCAGACTTTGTGGTCTGGCCTAACTCACTGGGCTGGTTTTACTCTGTTTGCTGCTTTGATAATAAAACCGAAGTGAAAGCAACCTTGAACAGAGTCCAAGTTCGAATTCTTGCAAACATAGACCAGACTTTGTGGTCTGGCCTAAGTCATGGGGCTGGTTTTACTGTGTCTGAATCATCAAAACAACTGGTGGATTCAGTGAAGAAAATAATCAGTTAAACCTGTTCAAGGGAACGAGGGGTTAATCCAGGCAGCATGGTCAGTGTTGTCACCTTACCTCAGCAGTACTTCAGAGATTTTGTCTTTTTGATACATAAACTCTAAAAGGAGCCACAGCAAGCAAACAGTATTTTGAATATACCTCCAACTTTCACCAGTACTTTCTTCCAACATGAGATTTTTTAGAGAATTATTACCATCCTTTCCATTCCTCCGACAAAGCCCCCACTTCTTCCCTCAGATTCAGAAGAAAATGCAGAATTCCTTAGAAGTGGGCTGCACTCGCATTTATAGTTCATTTAAGAACAACAGTGCCTTCTGATTTACGATCCCTCTGGGACATGTAAAAGGAAGCCCTGCTTGTAGAGCACACGTGCTTTACCACCACTGTCTCTTCTGCGGGCCTTCACAGCTTCTATTTTATTTCTGATCAATGGGGAGGCGCCCGATCAGGAATGATTCCACGTGCGAAGCTGATGGAATGAAGCTTGTTTCATTCGGAAGAATCTCTCAGTAATCCATATTCCAATCCTGGGTCACTGGGCAGAGATAGCATATGGTTACCCATGTGCCATTCAATAAATGCAGGCGAATACTTTTAAGAAATCCAATGAGTGTAAGTTTGGTCCTGCGTTTGTGTATTTCTAGGCGCTGTAAGAAGAAGCGGTTGCTGGACCCTTAAGATGATGAGTGCTGCTTGAACTAAAGCTACAATTACTTTGGCCACTAGGGGGCAGCACGGAACAGAGTGTGTCGCGGGTAGAGACTTGTCTGGTTTAAGAAAGTCCTCAAAAAGCAAGCAACCAAAAAACAACTTTTACTATTACCCCATGTAAAAAGTTAAACAGGCAAAGACTGCCAATTTTTTGGCATCCATGGTAGCTACTAACGAAAAGTAGATGACTATGTTTAGATATTTATCCCCCATACCAGTAATAGAAGAAGAAGAACCAGCTACTCAATAAAGCTAAGAACAAGGTATCAGAGTCAGGAAGACCATTTAAAGTGTAATTTTACTTATTTGGGCTAATGGCACTTAAAAGCATTCAGAAGCAGACTGACCTTAGGTTTACCTGCCAGTCCTATCATTCACTAAGCTTTGTGATGCTGGACACGTTGTTTAATTCTCAGCTTCAATTTGCTCATCTGAGAAATGGGGATAATAACTGCCTCATAGAGGGGTTGTGAGCTGAAATGGAATAATGCATAGGAGGAGATTAATTCAGCTGGTTAGCCCTCACAGATGTAAGGTCTGAAAATGGGTGAGGTGATCCCACCGTTCATTGCTGGGAATAAACTTTGCTCTTCCAAAGCCTTTTAAATTCTAGGCTCAGACTCCTAAGGGAGATACAGGGCCCAACAATAAATGAGTCCAGCAAGAGAAGGAGGGAGAGGTGGCAATGGAAACCCTGTGGCCAATATTGGGCTTCCACCATGCTTCAGGATACCAGCTGGTTGGCTGTGTTCTCCAGGCTCCTTGCACGGAATGAGCAGGCAGGGAATACAACATAGGAGCAGCAGGGGGGTTGGGGGGGGGGGGGGTGGGGGGGGTGGAAGGAGTGACAGCAGCCGATTTCTACCCCTCTTCTCTTTGTTTTTAAAATCTGCAGGGGAAAAAGTCTGCTTTTTCTCTACTCATTTTTAAATCAGATTGATTGTGGGGTTTTTTTTTTTGCTATTGAAATTGTGTGAATTCTTTATAAATTTTGGATATTAGCCTCTTATCTGATATATAGTTTGTAAATATTCTCTCCAATTCCATAGGTTGCCTTTTTATTTTGTTCATTGTTTCTTCTGTGGTGTGGAAATTGTTAAGTTTGAAGAAGTGGTGAGATAAGTCAGACAAAGATAAATACTGTATGATACTCCTTATATGTGGGATTAAAAAAAACAAACCTAAAAACAAAAAAACCTGAACTTGAAAAGACAGAGAGTAGAATGATGGTTTCCAAAGGTTGGGAATGTGAGATGTTGGTTAAGGGTTCCTTCTTGTAACCAGTAGACAGTTAAATGCTGGAGACCAAACACACAGTACAGTGATTATAGAAAACAAACTGTATTATAAACATTAATCTTGCTAAGAAACTAGATCTTAATTGTTCCCACCACTAGAAGAGATGACATAGGAGGTGTTTGCTCTCATCACAATGGTAGCCATGTTGCAACATAAATGTATCAAATCAATAAGTTGTGCACCTTAAATTTACACAATGTTATATGTCAATTATTTCACAATTTTTTAAAGAAATAAGTACACTTGGTATACAATCTTATACTAGCTTCAAGTATACAATATAGTGATTCAACATTTATGTACTTACAATAAGACCACCACACTAAGTTTAGCAATCATCTGCAATCATCTGGCACCATGCAAACGTATCACAATATAACTTTTTATATTCTATATAATAAAAGCCTAATATGCTAAGTGTCCAGTCGGCCATTTAACCAATCAAAGTGTAATATGCTAATGATATGCTAAGGCCACTCAACCACTTGCTATGACATGCACTGACCACCAGGGGCAGACACTCCAACCTGTAGTTAGCTTGCTGCTGGGGTCCTGCTGATAGGGACTGAGTGAGATGGGCCAGACACGCCCTGGAGCCCTCCCGCGGTCCCTCCCCAGCCGGCCAACTTCCCGTGTCCCTCCCTAGCCCCTACAGTGCACTGGTGGGGTCCCTAGGTCTGGCCTGCACCCTCTTGCAATCTGGGCTGAGGGCCCCCCCACCTCCCCGAGTGCATGAATTTATATATTAAGGCAAAAGAGTTAGTTGAGCAGGACTGCCCAGATGGAGGAAACCCCCACCTCCTGTTTTTATTATTATTTCCCTTGGGACTCTTCTTCCTAGTCCCTTTCTCTATTGCTTCTTTTAGCTCTCCTTCTAAGCTGATCAAATTCTTCTTTCTGCCAACAAGCATCTCTTATTTATTTATCCATCCAACAAATTTTTATTGAGGACATGCTGTGTGCAATATATTGGGAATACAGTGATGAATGGATGTTAGAGTCCTGTACTAATGAAACACACTCTGCAGTGGTTCTCAACCTGTGGGTCGCAAACAATGAAAATACATCCTGCGTATCAGATATTTACATTACGATTCATAACAGTAACAAAATTACAGTTATGAAGTAGCAACAAAAATAATTTTACGGTTGGGGGTCACCACAACATGAGGAACTGTATTAAAGGGTCGCGGCGTCTCTCTCTGCTTCCTGCTGCTGTGTCGGCAAGGTGGGGGAGCCGAGCTAGCTCGAATAAAGACTCTTATGCTTTTGCATCGGAAAAAAAAATAAAAAATAAAAAATAAAGGGTCGCGGCATTATCCACTGCAGTGGATAAAAGAGACAATAATCAAGCGAACAAACAAATAAGATAATATCTGATAGTGGTTAAGTTGCAAGTAAAGGTGAAATTTGAGGTATATCAGATGGGGCGGTTACGGAAGGCTTTATTGAGGAGGCAGCACTACAGCTGAGGCCTGAATGATGACACACATCTCCCTTGTGCAGGTCACCGAATTCTAGGCAGAACCTTCACACTTTAGAAGGCAGAACCAAGGCCTATGAGGGGGGAGCGGGGGTGGCAAGAGATGACATCAGAGATGCTCATTGTGTCTGGCTTTAGAGGCCAGGATAAAGAATTTGGCTTTGCTTCTAAAGAAAAACAGGAGTGCTTTTCATGCTGTAAGAGGATTTCCCTCTTTCAATGTCATAGATAACAGCTATGTTTTCTTCTGTTTAGCGGTTTGGGCTTCTACTCTGAGGGCCCTGTGGATAAGCGACCCCTTTCTCTCCTTGCTGTGGGTGAGCCTTGGGGAAGGCAGGACTCTGAATGAGTGGGGCCCACACTCTGCAGCTGACCATTTGGGCCAGGTGCTCTCTGATGTCAGCTGGGCCAGGGCCAGAGCCCCAGGACACAACTCTTTCTGATTGTGGTGACCACCTGGGATCCCGCTCTGAGCACTAGGAAACATAAGAAAGCAAAGACCTTTTGTAAAAATAAAGCAAAGCCACATACTTTTTTTTGTTGCCAGTAAGATTTATTTCACAATTAAATTAAGTACTTTTTATTAGTTGAACAGCCCTGATAGCTAGCATAGGGGCTGTGAGAGGGGAATGGGGGGAGACAGCACCGTTTCCTGGCATCTGGAGCCACACCAAATGACTCGCTCAAATCTCAAGTGGGTGCATTTTTCTTTTATAAGGTGCAGTAGGTCACTTTTCCCTCATTAATAACCTATTGTGTGATCTGGAAGGGGGGGCTTTCCAGGACCTCTGTCAATAAACTCAGCCCACAGTCACTTTGGTCACCCCCCTCGGTGTCCCCCAACATGGTGCCAGTAACTGTAGTTCAGAATCAAGGCAGGGGCTGCCAGTTATTGGTGACTAGGCCAAAACATTCTACTATTTTAGAAGGAATAGAATTCTTCTAGCCAAGTGTCTTATCTTGCTACAGACTAGATTTGTCCTTTACTTTTATTCATTTAACTCATATTCCTTAAGCTCTGACTATATGATAGGTACTGAATGGGAATAATAGGAATGTAGCCATACACATTGTCTGTCCTTTTGAAGCTTCCAGTCTATATAGAACTGGAATTTCAAATCTCACCAGGGTTTAGGAGCTCAGACAAATGGATGTGTGTGGTTGAGTGCTGTTGTAAGCAAAGTGGTAACTGACCCTGGGCCCCATTGTCCGGTAGACAACAGAGAGTAGTGGGGTCTGTGGCAAACTGCAGAGTACTTAACCAGTATAAAGAAGTAGATGTTACTCACTCTAGCATATAGTTGTTATGTAATGAGGACCCAATGTTGCTGAGATCCTTAACCTGAGAAAGAAGTAGGAAACCTATATTGTTACACAAAATATCCTGTTTTCTAAAATGTAGGCAGAAATTTAAATTTTTGTGAGGAACAAATACAACAATAATTTTAATTAGTTGTTTGTATTAAAAAATAGTAATTAGCCCTGGCTGGTGTGGCTCAGTTGTTTGGAGCAACGTCCTGTGCACCGAAAGTTTGCAGGTTCGATTCCCAGTCAGGGCATACCTAGGTTGCAGGTTCAATCTCTAGTTGGAGTATGTGCTGGAGGCAACCAGGCAATTTATCTCTCTTACATCTCTCTCTCTTTCCCTTTCTCCCTCTCTAAATAGCAATAAAAATTAGTAATTAGTAAAATGAGAAAATAGTATAGATTTGCTATCTATGTTCATATAGATAATTCAGATTTTTTTCAGGACCAAACTATATCTATATCTATATATATCTATAGATATATAGATATAGGTATATCTATATATCTATAGATATAGATATATCTATAGATCTATATCTATATCTATAGATATATCTATATCTATAGATATATATAGATATATATTATATATCTCTCCCCCTGTCCATATATCTATATATCAATGTCTATGCATATATAGTACATCTGACAATTGAGCTTCTAGTTTGCATCCTCTGATTTAGAGGAATCAATTTAATATCATAGTCTCCTTCCATGAAAACACACTCAAATTAATCTTTGACTTACTAAGTGCCTCTATGAACTTGAAGGGGGAGATTGTGACGAAGCAAGGGAAGAACAGATAACAGACACATTCGTTAAAAAGCACATGGAAAGTATCTCCAGTGTGAAAAATGCCATAAGGAGAAACAAAATCCCATCTACTTCAGTGTCATTATGTCTATGGGAGCATCACAAATATAAATCTCAATACCGTCCTTCAATAGAAATGGCCTAGAAAGAAGATCAGCTCCTGCGGGGGAGGAAAATGATATGCATTTAGTAAACTGGATGGATTAATAAATCACAAAAATGTAGCCCAAATAATTGAGACCTCCCCGAGGCCACCTCCTGAGTGAATACTGATTAGATGATTGTTTTCACTCTAGTTCAGAGCATCATCATCAGACCTCATTAGCTGCCTTGCCATTTCACCGCCTACCAAAGGGATGAATATAAATCTGAGCATCTGAAGGGTCATCTGAGCAGCACTGGGGCTAGCTTAAATATGAGGTGGAGCTTGTGAAAGAACATGAGGAAGTATAAAGCCAGCACATATGTTCTCACTAGTAATTTCCAGCAGAGCCCTTTCCAAACAACAATCCCAAACACTACCTAGAAGAGCAAAGCCAGCTGAAATAGCCCAGATGTTCACCCTGGTTGTAAAATAAAATCCCACACAATAAACTGGGAGGGATGACTTCAAAGCAATGTACAAAGCCGGGGTCTTAATGGAATCAGAAGCATCCCTAAAACTTTCGTGCATCTGCCATTGTACCATGGCATGGGCTCCTCTGGATTTGGCTAGTTTATATCTGGAAAGCACGCCTCAGGATAAAATGTCACAAATGCTCCAGAAGTTAATTCTTCCATTGATAAGAAGTTGCTTTCTTTAGAAAAAGATGAAATAGTACAGGTTTCTCAGTTAGGAAGTTTCTTCACCTCCAGGAAAGGCAAGGCATTTCCAAATAAAATCTAAGACAACAAAGCAGACAGAAAAATCATAAAGACCAGCTGAAAATTCTTGTATGTCAAACTCCTTGTTTGGATTTGTTTTGATTGAGACAGAGCACAGATGTGAGATCTAATATGTTGTGCATATGTCCTCCTATCTTCATGGATCTCTTACCATTTCCATACACACCAGCCCAATTTACAATGACCAGCACCTGCTCTTGGGTTGCTAGAACCCACTTTGCCTATTGAAATGCCTGGTAATTAATAGGGGCATCCTTACAAATTACTTTAGAGCAGTGGTTCTCAACCTTGGCTGCACATTAGAATCACCAGGGAATCTTTTTAAAATACTGATTTCTGGGCATCATCCTCCAGAAATTCTGTTTCTTTGTTATGGGGTGGGGCCACAACATTAGTAACAAAGAAACAGAATTTCTGGAGGATGAGGTCCAGAAATCAGGATTTTAAAAAGATTCCCCGGTGATTCTAATGTGCAGCCAAGGTTGAGAACCACTGCTTTAGAGGGTGGAAATATATCCCACTTCCCTTATCTCTTGGCAGGATAATTCTGATGTGTATGTATTTATGCCTTTTCCCAGAGCCTCTCAGATGTATTAAGCTCTGGTTGCCCACAGAGGTAGCTGACTTAATTATGTGCCCCTATTGCCCACTTTACTTTGTCTTATCTATCCCTGAACCTCCCAAATAAATTGTGGGCATACAGTCTGCATCTCAGGGTCTGTTTCTTAGAAGAACCCAACTGATACATATTTCTACTCAAATAATTTTCCTCTCCTTAATATTTATGGAAAGAAAGCACATCTCACAAGTGAAGGTAATTGAAGGTAAAAATCAGCTGAAATCCCCTGCTGCCTATGCAGGGGCATTCTGGGTGCATATCCATGACGACTTTAGGAGCATCAGCTCTCCCCTTACTCGTCCCTGCACCTTCTCTTGTGCTCTGCTCTATTTTCAGTGTGGGAGGAATTCAAATTTAGAACAAAACACTTAATACTGTTCCTTCCCATCAAATGAAGTGTGGTGGTTGTGGATATCACAAAATTATCATGGCCAAAGAAATATAGGGGAGGTAGAACTTTGATATTAAAACAGGAGGCTTTAAGATGACATATAATCCACTCAAAATGGAGGTGTAGGTAAGTGTGTTACTCAGATCCTCCCACAACCACTCAAAATTACAACTAATATACAGAACAATCATCATTCAGAACTGCCTGAATTCTGGCTGAATGGAAGTCCTACAACTAGGGATTTAAAGAAAAAGCCACATCACCTGGCCAGTGTTGCTCAGTAGTTAAGCATCGACCCATAAATCAAGAGGTCATCAATTCAATTCCCAGTCAAGGTACATGCCCGGGTTGTGGGCTTAATCCTCAGTAGGGGCATGCAGGAAGCATCAAAGTTTCTATCTCTCTAAAATTAATAAAAATATTTTTTAAAGTAGAAGCTACATCAAGACTGGTAGGAGGGATTGAGACATAGAAGAGCTGGTCTCCATCCATGTGTGGCAGAAGCCACTGTTTCTTTTCTGAGCCATCTTTGACCAGAGCCAGCTGACAGGTGCCATAACTGAGTCTTCATCAACCTGGCTAACATGGTTTTCCCCACCCTTGTGATTACCTGAGACCCCTCACACAATTTGAGAGACAATCAAAGCTATTTCCAGAGGCTTTTCCATAGGAACAGTCTGTCTTGGCTCATGTTTGAGATTTCTCTAAAATCTCTCAAACAAATAGCATCTGGCCTTGGCATGTCCCAAAACTCTCACTAAGTGACCCCAGGCCCAGAACTAGTGGCAGCCAGTCTTGGTTCTTAGCTTGGTGTCTCCTGAACATCTCCAGGCCTAGCACAAGGAGCAACCATCTGCAAATTTCTTTGTGGCTCATGCAGAGTGGCTCTGGGCAGAACACAGGTAGCGACTGACCTTGGTCTGAACCTCTCTGGAGGCACTGAAGCCAGTGCACCCAGTGGACAGCTTTATTATTACATTTAAGCACCACCAATCACCTCCATAAGTAATACACTCAGGGGTGGCCTCAGCGAATACCAGAGACCCACTGAAGCAAGTCCTGCTCCATCGGGTGGGCCCCTGCACAGCTGATCTTCCACAGTGGTTGCAGCCAGTCCTTGTTGCTGATTGGCCTGGGGGCAAATCCCTCCCATTCATGTGCCAAAAGCATTCAAGGCTCAACTACAATAGGAAGGTGTATACAGTTCACACAGGAGTGGAAGTGAGGGGGTTGCATCTGGCCTGCCCAGCTTTGGTGCACAGGGAGGCTGTACCACTGGACCCTATAGGCCACTCTACCAAACCTGGGAGACACAGCAGTTCTACCTAGTTACAGTGGTCGGCAAACTCATTAGTCAACAGAGCCAAATATCAACAGTACAACGATTAAAATTTCTTTTGCAAGCCAAATTTTTAAAACTTAAACTATATAGGTAGGTACATTGTTATTAACTTAATTAGGGTACTCCTAGGCTTAGGAAGAGCCACACTCAAGGGGCCAAAGAGCCGCATGTGGCTCGTGAGCCGCAGTTTGCCGACCACTGACCTAGTACATAGAAACAAACACAAGGAGGCTGCCAAAATGAGGCAACAAAGAAACATGTCTCAAATAAAAGAACAGAACAAAACTCCAGAAAAAAAAACTAAGCAAAATAGAGACAAGCAATCTACTAGATGCAGAGTTAAAAACAGTGGTTATAAAGATGCTCAGTGAACTTAGGAGAAGAATAGATGAACTTTAACAAAGAGATAGAAAACATAAAAATGGCACTAGAAAACATAAAAAAGAACCAGTCAGAAATTAATACATTATTTGAAGTGAAGAATACCTTATAGAGAAACAACAGTGTAGTAGATGAAGCCAATCAGAGATTTGGAAGATAAGGAAGCAGACACCCAATCAGAACAGCAAAAAGAAAAAAAAAAAGATGAGAATAGTATAAGGAGCCTCTTGGTCTACCTAAGTGTACCAACATTTGCATTATGGGGGTACCAGAAGGAGAAGAGAGAGAACAAGGAATTGAAAACCTATGTGGAAAAAAAAATTATGACAGAAAACTTTCCTGACCTGGTGAAGAAATAGACATCCAAGTCCAGGAAGTGCAGAGAGTCCCAAACAAGATGAACCCAAAAAGGCCCACACCAAGACACCTTATAATTAAAATACAAAAGGTTAAAAACAAAGAGAATCTTAAAAGCAGCAAGAGAATAGCAGTTAGTTACCTTAAAGGGAGCTCCTGTAAGACTGTCAGCTTATGTACCAGCAGAAATTTTGCAGGCAAAAAAGGAGTGGCAAAAATTATTCAAAGTGATGAAATGCAAGAACACAAAACCAAGATTGCTCTACCCAGCAAGGCTATCATTTACAATTGTAGGACATAAAGAACTTCTCAGATAAGAAAAAGCTAAAGGAGTTCATTCCCACCAAATAATATTATAAGAAATGTTAAAGGGTCTTCTTTAAGAAGAAAAAGGAAAATAAAGATTAAAAATATGCCCCGGTGTGGTAGGGACAACCCCGGTCAGGTTGAAACGGCCCCGGTGTGGTAGGGACGATCCTGGTGAGGTTGAAACGGCCCCCGTGAGGTAGGGACGGCCCCGGTGAAGTTGAAACGGCCCTGGTGAGGTTGAGACTACTCCAGTGAGGTTGGGACAAATAAAGGGGACCAGTATGGACTGATGAACAGGGGTAGATACAGAAGCAGAGCAACATTGAACAGAATGTTAAACTACAGTGGGAAGCCTGGGGAGGGTTGGGGGGGGGGATTAAGAGACCAACTGAAGGAGTTATATGCATGCGTATAAGATTAACCAATGGACACAAGACACGGGGCGGGGGGGGGGCGGGGGGTAGGGGCCGGGGGAATGTGAAGGGGGGGAAAAAAGGAGACATATGTAATACTCTTTGTAATACTTTAAGAAATAAAAATTATTAAAAAAAAAAAAAAAAAAAAGATTAAAAATATGAATAATAAAATGGCAATAAATGCAGGAGTGGGCAAAAGTAGGTTTAGTTGTGACATGAAACAGTTTATCCTTGTATTATTTATTAATTAATGTATTATTTATTTATTTCTATTACAACTGTAGGCCTACTTTTGCCCAGCCCTGTAAATATCTATCCATAATTGAATCTGGAAAACAAAATAAAGAAATAGCAGAACAGAAATAAACTCATAGACACAGAGAACACTTTGACAGTTGCCAGATGGGAGGTTCAGGGGATGGGTAAAAAGATAAAGGGATTACAGAATAGTCATAGTGATGTAAATTACAGCATAGGGAATACAGTCAATAATATTGAAATAACTATATATGGTGTCAGATGGGTACTAGATTTGTCAGGATGATCACTTAGTAAGTTACATAATGTCTAATCACTGGGTTGTATACCTTAAACTAATAGAATATTGTATGTCAACTGTAATTGAAAAATAAAAAAATATTTCAAGTAAAAAATGATATATAAGTAAAATTTTGGTCTGCTTAAGGAAAATTTGGGGTGTTTATTAAAACTAGATTCCCAATCTCAAGCCTCAAAAATATTGATTCAGCTCTGGCCAGTGTTTCTAAGTGGTTAGAGCATCAGCCCACACACTGAAAAGTCTCAGGGTTCTATTCTAGGTCAAGGGCACATACCTGGGTTGCAGGGTCAATCCCCAACCCCATTCAGGGCACATGTGGGAGGCAACCAATTGATGTGTTTCTTTCATATCAATATTTCTCTCTCTCTCTCTCTCTCCTTTCCTTCCTGTCTCTAAAAATGAATGGAAAAAACTATCCTTAGGTGAGGATTAACACCAACAAAATATTGATTCAGTGTGTCTGGGGTAAAATATAAGTATTTGCACTTTTAGTAAGTGTTGTGGTTTTAAAACATGGACCCACATTCTTTGTCACTCCTGGCATTGAGAGTTGAGTTCTATGTCCCCTCTCTCTGATTGTGCATAGTCACGGCTTGACCAACAGAATATAGTGGAAGGGATGTTATGCAGGTTTCCTAGGCCCAGGACTTAGGACACCAGTAGTTTTTACATCCTGTCTCTTGGGATGCTTATTTTTGGAATCAGGCCATTGTTCCATGAGGAAACGAAGCAGCTGTATGGTGAGGCCCTTTATAAGTCTTCTAGCCAACAACCGCAGCTGAAGGCCCAGTTGACACCCAGACAGAATCCTAACATTTGAGTGAGCCAGTCTTCCAAAGATTCTAGTCCCTGAATGCGGGTCACCTTTGAACAACACCTACTATCATTTCTTAGAGCAGAGGTAAGCCATGCCTGGCATGTCCTGCCCAAATTCATGAATGATTGTTGTTTTTAAGCCACTACATTTTGGATTGGTTTGGTAAACAGCAATTCCTTGAACAACAGATTCTCCAGGTGACGCTTAAGTATATGTCTCACATACTTCGACAAACACTCCTGATAATCAGGTGTGTCAGAAGATTATGCAAAAGTAAATGGGGAAAAAAACTATGAAAGAAAATAAGGTGGTCAGTAGTTAACACACAGGAAAAAATATTTTTATATGAGGCATTCATTGATAATATGGAAAGCGTGCATTTCAGTCTGCATATTCAGATATATAGGAGAAATAACTTCCAAAATTTTTTGATAACACCACTTAATTCATTCCTGTCCTCAATCCATCACTTTGCAATGTTGAGGCACCGAGGGCTTTCGAGCTTGGCCATCCTGTATTTACTCTTTGGCATCCACTGACACTTCTTGGTCCCATGTTTGACAACGCATCACTGTTTAAGGTTTCTAATGAGAGAGTAAATAAGTAAAGTGGGCCAGTTTTAAGACAACTTTGCTGTAGCTCATTGGAGTTAGGAGGGAATATGGGCTGGGATGCCAGATACCCTGATATTTCAAGAGAATCCTGAAGTGATCATTGTTATGTAGAATCTCCTGATGTTAACTGTGTGTAACAAAGACAAGATTTTATAGTGTATTGTAAAGGTCAAACAAAGTATACCTGTGGGCCAGCCTTACAGCCTGCCAGTTTGTATGTTCTGACTTAGTTAATTTTATGTGTGAGGGCTGTGGGGGAATGCAAAGGGCAAAGCAGAGCAAAGAATAAAAAGAAATGTTGGACCCTAGCTAGTGGATAGAGTGTCAGCCTGTGGACTGAAGGATCCCGGGTTCGATTCTGGTCAAGGGCACATACCTCCATTGCAAGCTCGATCCCTGGCCTAGGTGGGGAGCATGAGGGAGGCAACCAATTGATGTGTCTCTCTCACATCAATGTGTCTCCCCCCCCCCCCCCCCATTCCACTCTTTCTAAAAACCAATGGAAAAATATCCTTGGGTGAGGATTAACAACAACAACAAAAACTTTTTTTTTTAAGAAAGAAATATTAGAACCAAAAGCTTCCAGTTTTTCAAAACACATTATCCCAGTAAAGAAGAAGAATAAGGAACAATATGAAGCTTGAAGAAAAAGAGATTTCAGTCTAGTTTCAAGCGAGGGAAGTTTTTCCTCAATGTGTAAGGCAATCAGCTGTGCAATGAGCAGGGCCCTGTCCTGAGTTGAGAGCCCAGAGCCCAGAACCCAGGCTTAGAGTATCCCATCTGAAGAGGAGAGGGGAGTGGAAAGAGAATGCAATAGGAGAGGGCAGTGAAGCTCAGATAACTCATTTTACAGATTTAAGCAAGCAGGCTTTCTGATGGCCATTTTGAAAGTTAGGTTCATCCTCAGACTCAAAAGCAGAAACAAATGAACTTGGAAATCAGCTCTTCACTTTGAATATGACTCATTCCAAGAGTAATCCTGAGCCCTCTCACTCAGACATAATCATAGCTCTCTAAGAGCTTAGCTCTTAAAATGTTAATTAAAACAAGGTATTAAACCTTGTAGGAGTACAAAAAATGAACAAGACAAAGAGGAATGCAAAGGTTTGCTGGGTGAATATAGGTAACGGGATCTAATGAGGAAGAAGAATTCAATGTAGATGTCCTGTGTACAGTCAGACCCTTAGACCCATGCTGTCCCTTTATTGGAAAAGGCCCAAAAGAAAGATCATATACAAATTAGAAGATAGACCAGAGAATTGGTCTAAAGTTCTTCAGAATATGAGTTCTACCTTTCCTTTTGAAAGGCACAGATGAGGGCATTTGGGGAATGTATAAAAGTGAAGGAGTATTTATAGTTAGGACTCTTATTGACAGTGAAAAAACAAAAAAACAACTCTAATTGATTTAAAGCAAGAAAGGAAACATTTGCTTGTAGAACTGACTAGTCCGGAGATAGGATGGGTGTAGCTCTCTCCACGATCCCTAATGATGTTATCAGCACTCAGTTACTTTCCTCTCTTGGCCCTGGCTAAACACCAGTCTAGAAGGTTCAGGTAAATATCTAAGACCCAGGTTCAAGTCCAGTGAAAAGAGAGCTCTAATTCTGTGGTTCAAGCCCAAGTTCCAAGATTATCTTGGATTGCACCAACCTGAATCACATGCCAGCTCTTGAGTCAACCATGTGGCCAAGGGAAGATAAGAGCTCTGACTGGGGGGATCAGGGCAGGTCTCACAAGCCAACATCAAAATTTTTCTGTGATTTTCTTTTTTATTTGATGTTTGTTGTTTTTTGTCGCCCCCCCCCCCGCCCCCCTCACCCCCCCCCCCCCATCCTTTTTCTCTCTGTGTTTCATTTTGGGTTCTTTGCAGTGATTTTTTTGTCAATGAATATTATCTCCTCTTGTGTCCCACCTGCTGCTAAACCAAGCTGCTGAGTTCTTACATTAATATATCACATTTTTCAGTTTTAAAATGTCTATTGGATTCTTTTTTCTTTTTTTATGGATTCACCCAAATCCATGTACAAGTATATTTAAAGAAGAATTATTTGTAGTAGCTAAAACAGGGACCAAAATAATTTCTTTCAAAAGTGAATGGATAAATAGCGTTATATTCATAGAATGTGATACCAGATAGTAATGAAATGAATGAATTCCAACTATATCCAACATCATGAATGAAAGTTGAAAACATAAAATTAAGACAAATAAATCCAATAAAAAATAATGTGTGAACATCTCTATATAAAATTCAAAACAGACTAAACTATAATAGGCATATATATGTAGGTAGGAAATTATAAATAAAAGCAAGGAAATAATTACTAACAAAGGCAGTGTATATGCTTTGGGTGGTTGCATTATATTTTGCAAAAAAAAAAGTATAAGAAAAAGGAATGGGTAACCAAGGGTGTTGACAAACCCATGAGGACATAAGCAGTTTCCTTTGCCTTTGACCTCTATAGTCATTTTCTCATTTAAATACCATTACAAACTTTCACAGTGATAGTTTAAACATTTGTCCTGGAAAAGTGCTAAATAACATTATCTCCAAAAGTCCTCTTAGTTTATGTTATCTAGTCAGGTAGAAAAGAAGTCAGTGTGCTCTCTAGAAAGAGTTATATCACCTGTCTCTACCATCAATATGATAGGTGGTAGGTTCTATGAGCAAACGTGATGTAAACCCTAGTTCATGGAAGGTGGGAATAAGAGACACTAGGTTGAACCCTGGGAGTTAAACTATAAAATCATATAATGAATTAAAGCAGAGGTTTGCAAATTCCAACCAAATAATAGGTAATAGTTGCTTAGTACTTACTAAGGCTAATGTGCTAAAAGCATTATGAGCATAATACAACCACCTTGCAAATTAAATGGAATTATTTTCTGAATATTGCAATGGAGGAATGATGTTTAGGGCATTTTCAATAAGGTCCTCAAGGCTATGGGGCCAAGAAGTGGCAAAAATTAGTTTCAAAATGAGATCATCTGGCCCCCGAGCTCCTGTTCTGCACTCCCGCATTGTAATCTCTCTGCTAAAGGGGTGCAATGGGAAGTCCTGAGCAAGACGAGGGCTCCATCTTACCTGATGTTATTTAGCAACAAAAGTGTGAAAAATCGGAGTGATTTTGGAGGGCCAATTCAGGCACTCTGCAGGGAGAGGAAGTCCTGCCAATATATTTTAGTTTTCATGGTCCCTTTGGTTTAAGGCTATTTCTATAGTGGAGCTGGATGTATCCGTCTTTCTTAGCCTCACAACAGTAAACGTTTTAATTATGCAAATCATCTCGTCTTCTGAATTCTTGGTTAGCAATCAGCTTTCTGATTATAATTTGACTTTCCAAAAAGAATTTGGAGTCTGTGCCAATTTGAGTATTCTGGGTTGTGTGATAGCCTTTATTTCTCATTGTCTACCAACTTTTTTTACTTACCTTCTATGAGCATATTAGTTTACTTTATCTGGCGGGTAATTGTCACACTACAAGGCAGAATAAGTCATAAAGCCATTAAATTTCAATGAAGTGATATGATAAAGAGGCTCATAGGGGTGTGATGGAATGAAATGTGCCCCATCCCACCCTCAGTTCATATGTTGAGGCCTTAACCTCCAATGTGATGGTATTTGGTGATGGGATCTTTGGGAAGTGAATAGGCTTAGATGAGGTCATGAAGGTGAAGGTCTCGTGGTGGCATTAGTATCCGTATAGGAAGAGAGACCAGAGAGCTACCTCACTATCTCTCTCTCTCTTTCCCATTTACTCCACACCTTACACAAAGAGGTCATGGAACACAGAGCAAGATGACAGTCATCTGTAAGCCAGAAAGAGTTCTCACCAGAACCAGACATGCTGGCACCCTGACCATGGACTTCTTACACTTTGGACTGTAAGAAAAAAAAAGAAATTGTTTTTTAAACCACATAGTCTATGGGATTTGGTTATGGCAACCTGAGGAGATTAATACAAGGGGTGAATAGAAAATAGAGCAACCCTTCTTTGAGTGACTTAAAGAGGGTATGGTGGGGTAAGACAGGCTTAAGAATCCTGAAAAAAAAAAAAGAAAAACCCAGAAAGCATCATCTTAAGGAGAAGAAATATGAACTACCTTTGCTTTCTTTCTTTAAGACTGTGTATTCTGTACCAGGTCGTTTGTCTTAGATTGTTCTTTTTTTTCTCTGCATCTGTTTTATTCAGTAAAAGAGCTGCAGTCATGTGATCAACACCTAGAACACTTTTAGAAAGTAAAAAAGTTTAACTCACAAAAAATGTTTCATTACAGTGTATTCCTTTTGTAGATCATTCTTTCCTTTCTGGAAAAGAATCAGGTTATAAAACCTTGGACATCCAGTTAGCAGGACTTTTAAATAGTGTTTGATTTTTTAAAAGCTTAAGCATCTGACCATGATTTTTCCAAGTCAAACAGCAGTTTAAAAACTAAGATACTTTGAAGTCAGAGGCTTGTAATGCTGTGGGCTTCTTTCTCTCTCGAAATAGCAGGTGAGGTCAGATGAGAAAATTTGTACAGATACTGTTTGTGTTTCTCTACAGAGAAGACCATTTCTTAAGAGTCTGCCCTATAAACCTTAGTTAGGTTCTATAATACACTGAGCCACTTTGAAATGTATAAAAAAATTCAGCGTGCTGAGGAAGAGCTATTTAACCACACTGTTATTACTTTTAAACATGAAAGTATCACTTTCTCTTTACTTTTCAAATAAGGAACAGAAAGGCCCAAAGCTTTGGAAGCCCACGTAACAGACATGACCAATCCTGATTTTAAACTCACAATGAGAGAAGCCTCTTTAAGGAATGCAAAGGTCTCAAAAATAAGAGTTAGCCTTTATATTGTACCTACAACATGCCAGTTACAATCCTAGTTATCCTGCATTATTTTTCACTATTGCAGGACGCCCGCAATGGAAATAAGTAACAGAGGGGAAAAAGGAGGTTCAGAGTCATTAAGGACCTGGACGAAGACACATTACTAATGAGAGGCTGGGTCAGAACTCTCCAACTCTCTGACTCTGAAATTCCCATTCTTCCCATTTTTCATGCCCTGTGACATCCATAATGATACCCGCATTTCTGGAAAGATCAGCTAAATCCATTCATAATTAATTTTCCATTCTAGAATAATAGAAAACTTTCAATAAGAATAAAAAGGAATGGACATCAATGATCCAGTAACTTGAACATCATTTCATTTCTCTATTGTTGAAATTTTTTTCAAAGTGAAGTTGATTTTAAAAAATACAAGTGGTGGTAAGTGGGTCCTGGGAGAGAAGGAAGACCAGAAGGTTCTAATCACGCCATGATGGCCGACCATCAAGGTATTGATCTGCAGAGCTCACAGTGAGCATAATAATTCACAGTTATAGAGAACTCGCCTTTTTAGGTCAGAGAAAAATTGTCTGGAAGAAAACAAGGCAACTAACTGGATCAGAAAAGAAGCCATACCACATAGATTAGATTAGCTGTCTCTGAGAGACCTTGATTGGATCAATGTTTCTGCGGGGAGAATGGGGGATTGTAGGTCACAAATAGTCACCAGAGAAGCAGTCTACCTGCACAATACCATAAACACAAAAGAAGTTTGAAATTGAGAATTGGTTTGTTATAACAATGCATGCAATGAAGAAGGATGATGAAGTTGAGGTAGTTACAAAAACCCTGAGTAGGAGGAGGATTCCTGAAAAATAGGGGTGAAAGGGCATTTATGTGAGCAGTTTCCTGCACTAAAGAAGGAAGGGTATTCAGTCTGCTTGGCAGACCTATTTCTGTAGGGAAGGGAGGGGGCTCATTAGTTTGCTGTATCTTCATGGTAATGTCCCCAGGATAATCCAGCTCCCCCAGCCATGACTCTGCATTCCCCAAGCAACCTTCCGATGGTAATTGAATTTTCCAAATAGATTTCTCTCCTGGGAAGGAAATGCATGGACAGACTGACATGACTGTCCAATTTGCTTGGTAGTGTGATATCTCACTGTAAATTAAGACCCTGGCTCCTGCATAAGATGTGTTGGATGATGTGAGTCAGGCCTCTTTGGGCCTGACGTCTTGTGAACTAAAAATCAAGGCCCCTAGTCTGCAGAACTGATAATAGCAACCTCTCCCATTTGCATAGGGATTTGCAGTTTGACTCGTGATGTCTCAGTCAGCTCTCACATTGTGTCTGTGGGGTGATAATGATGATCTCTGTGTTATGAAGATTTGGAAAGGTTAAGTGAATTTCTCATGGTCATGAAGCTTGAGGAAGCCAGGGCACACAACTCAGGGCTTCTGACGATAAATCCAGAACTCTGCCATTTCCGGGGACAGGTGAGCACACACTTGTGGAGACTCATGAGGAGGTTTCCAACAGCTTGCAGCCTTACTGATATTTGCCACAGCAGGGCTTGATGGATAGAAGATGGTCTATTTTTTGTTGTTGTTGTTTTTCTGACTCATCACTCTCAATTTCCCCATCACCTCCAGCCCCAGGAAACCACCAATCTACTGTCTGTCTCTATAGATTTGCCTATTCTTGACATTTCACATAAATAGACTAGTAAATACAATACACAGTCCTTTGTGATCAGGTTCTTTCTCTTAGCATAATGTTTTCAAGGTTTATCTATGTTGTAGAACATGTCAGTACTTCATTCCTTTTTGTTGACAAGTAGTATTCCATTGTATGACTCTCACATTTTGCATCAGTTGATAAACATTGAAAGTAGTTTTTACTTCCTGACTATTGTGAATAGTGCTGCTATGAACAGTTGTGTGAACATAGCTTTCCATTTCACTTGGGTCTGTAAGTAGGAGTGGAATTGCTGGATTATATGCTAACTGTATACCTAACCATTTGGAAAACGAGCAGGCTGTTTTTCAAAGCAGCTGCACCGGTTTGTGTTCTTACTAGCAGTGAGTGAGGGTCCCAATTCCTCCCCATCCTCTGACATTTGTTATTATCTAACTTTCTGATCATAGCCACCCTAGGGAGTGTGAGCAGTGTATCACTGCGATTTTGGTTAACAGTTCTCTGGTGACTATTGATGTTGGAACCTATCTTTTTCTATGTTATTGGTGATTTGTACATCTTCTTTGGAGAAATGCCTATTCAAATCTTTTGTCCATTTTTAAATTGGGCTACATGTGTTTTTATCATTGAGCTGTAATATATTGTTCTTTATATATTGTAGATACAAGTCCCTTATCAGATCATTTGAAATGTTCTTCTATTTTGTTGTCTTTTCTGTCTCTTGGTGGTGTCCTTTGCAGCACGAAGGTTTTTAACTTGGGAATGTCCACTTTATCTATTTTTTCTTCTGTTGCTTGTGCTTTGACGCACAAATGAATCTGTTTGAATAATGGGAAAAACTGTTCTGTGAGATAAAGTATAAGAGAAAGGACAGTTTAGAGGATGTGCCTGCTTTCATACGATTTCCATGGTGTTAAAAAGAGAACCCAAATAAAGAAGAAGGTAGAAAATAATAAAAGTAGAATAGATTAAGTGTTGGTAAGGAATAAATATTGATACTAAGATTTTAGCAATAGCTTGTTACCATCAATGTTTATTGCCTTGTGTCTTTGTAGTACAAACATATTTTATCAGCAAAGTACATTCATCGAGTAATGTATTTTATGTTTAAATTTTTTAATGTTTTTCTAGAGATGGAAACAACCATAACTGGATTGTACATTTGCTTTCAAAGCTAGTGAAGGCCAAATGAGTTGTCCATATATATTTGTGTAATATTTAACTATTTTTTTAAAGTAGTTTACTTTGGTGTATATATCATTACTAAAACCACACCTTGGTTGGCACAAAACTCAAACTTCCTCTGAAACACTCATTTAACATAAGATAGTCTTTTTGTACAAATCAAGATACATGCAGCTTTGACCTATTACACAATTACATTTCCTTCCTGGTCTGTTGGCAGGTATTTTATGAGTAACATCTGCAATATCTAGTAAGCTGCTGCAAGAAATAGTACTGATTTAATCAGAAAGTAATTTCCCATTCAAAACACTTTTTCATATACTCTAAATACTCTCTAATAATATAACTTAATAATAGGTCATCAAGGAAAATTATAGATACAGTAAAGAAAGAATAAATACATTTAGTTCAATGTTAAAAGGAAAAGTGAGTAGCGAAACTTTATCTATGTTTACACACACACACTATTATGGTTTCTATGGTTGCTCTGCACCAAGGTTTAGGTTTATTTACTCATCAAAATTAAATTTTGAATTGTGGATGAGCTGCAAACTACAAGAATATACTACTTGGTCATATAATTCAAACAATGGGCTTAAGAGTTTAAATAAAGGTCTAACTAAACTGCTATTTTGAAAAAAATATCATTATTAAATAATTTAAGCCTAAGTAATATTAAGCAAACACTATATTTAAGAATGAAGTTCAAGGGTAACTTTGAAATAAACCAAGTGCAAGTTATGGTTTATTACTTTCCCAATATATTTTTAATTTTGCTCTTTCAACTAATCCCAATCACATTTCTATGCTCAAATTTTTACTAGAAAGTTCTTCAATGGTTGAACCTACTGGTCTGATATGAAATCTAAATCTTTCTAGGATTTGGGCCAGTTTCCCAGATTTTATGATATTTTTGTAACAAATTGACTAGGGACTTTTTTCTCACATCTAATTTTCTTTTAAAATTTAACTCTTTCTACTGCCAGAAATACACACACACAAACACACACACAAATGCTTCACAGGAATATTCAGGTTCTTTTAGAAAAGCTTATGATGGAGAACAGGGTGATCATGCTTCTAAAAGCATGACACCTGGCCTGTGTGTCTCAATGGTTGAGCATCGGCCTGTTAGATTCCAGTCAGGGCACATGCTGGATCCTCAGTGTGGGGCATGCAGGAGGCAGCCTATTAATGATTCCCTCTCATCATTGATGTTTCTATCCCTCTCTCCCTCTTCAATCTTCCCTGAAATCAATAAAAATATATTTTAAAAATAAATAAAAGGATCCTGTTGGCACACTGAGGTGGCCTGATGCAAGTGAGTCAGCATTCTCTTACTTGACTTCCACAGAAGCTCACTTGCTCTGTTTTTCCTAAAAAGCACAGTGACTAATGTCCTGTGCATGTTGAATGCTTATTGCCCTTGGGCCACTTTCTAATTCACTTCCCTACTTCTGCTTCCACTGTTGAACTGTGCATGTTCCCAATGATCAGTTATTTTTAAACTTGAGCCTATTCATGCCTGTTGTACTTTAGTCACTGGGTAATTCAATTGAATACTAAGTAAACCAAAGAAGAAATGAGTGTAAAAAGTTTTTGTTTTAATGAAAATAAAATGAGATGCTTTGGAAAGAATCTAAAATAAAGTCACTTAAATAAAATTGCTGTTTAATTAGTATGTAAAACGAACCATAAAATTTTGCTGAAAAAAGTAACATAAGTAGAGTTATATAGTGTCTGAACTAGAAATGGCTTAAATTAATGCATTCATAAATTCATCCATTTATCCCACAAACATTTATTAAGTATTTACTATGTGTGCTAGATAGCTGAATAGCTAGGAATGTAACAACGAGTAAGTCACAGGTCTGAAGTAAATGAAGTCTAGTAGGGAAAGGAGCTATGAAAACGCAATAACCTATGTTGACTGCATCAAAGGAGTATTTTGTAAGCTTAGAAATCCTATATAATAAAAGCCCAGCGACTGAACAGCGGAACGACCAGAATAACCGGTCGACCAGTCGCTATGACGCGCACTGACCATCAGGGTGCAGATGCTCAATGCAGGAGCTGCCCCCTAATGGTCAGTGCGCTACCACAGTGGGAGCACCGCTTGGCTGACTGGGATGAGTGGCTGCTCCAGCTGCAAACCCTGGGCCTACGGGCAGGAACCTCCGCTGCGATTGTTGCCTCCTTGCCCCAGGCTCCTCCTCCTCGCTCCCTGCTGCCTCTCAGTGCTATTATCCCTGGAACGGCTCTGACTGGGTCCCTTGGGGAGGTGAGTTCTCTGGCTCCACGGAAGATGCTGGACCAGGGAGCAGCCAGCACTCAGAGGGCGGGTCCACAGCTGCTCGGCAGACCAGGATGAGCGGTGCTCCCACAGAGGGCCATCCCCACAGGCCATGCTCCCCACCAGTGCATGAATCCTGTGCACCGGGCCTCTAGTGTTTAAATAAACATGTGCTATCTTATTGGTTCCCAAGGGTTGTTTTAAAATAATTTCCTCTCTTGGTAATATAAAATTTTCTCTATCAAACACAGAGAAAAAAATAGAAAATAAAAATCATCTCTAATTCCTCTACTCAGAGAATCACTGCATATTTTTGGTGAATTTTCTTCCAATCTTCTTTCTCTCTACTATTTTCATACACACACACACACACACACACACACACACACGGACACACACACACACACATACACCATGCAAAATCATTTTCATTGTATGTTATTTTTTAACAATAATCTATATATATAAACAGAATATGCTAATTAGCCAAGCATCACAACTGCTCAGGAGCTGTGTGCAGATGGGTGGGAGGGAACTGCATGCTGCCCCCACCCCAGTGGGGAGGCTGGGGCTGGGAGCGGGCCAGAGTAGAGACACAATACACGGAGAGGCTGGGGCTGGGGGCAGGCCGGAGCGGAGACACAACATACAGGAGCTCCTGTCCCCACCCAGTGGACACAATGCTGTGGCCAGCCAGTGCTATGTGGGTCCGGCATGGGTCCCAGCCCCCCACGGGGTGTCTCCTCACACGGCGGGAGGTGGAGCACCTCCTTGTTTCAATCACGTGCTGGGCCTCTAGTATTATATAATATGCTATATATATCTGCTCATACATAAAGTATACCTTTTTAAAAAAAAGGCTTTAAAAATATTAGTGTCACCACAGTATTCAACATTTAAGTATACTTTTGATGTAGTAAATATCTATAATGAGAATAATTAAGTAAACAATATTAGATTTAAATAAAAGTGTTAGCCCAGGAAAAGATAAAGAAAAACTGTGTTTATAGAGAGGCCTCTGATTTTTTTCACATCAGTTGACCCTTTTGAAATAATCTGAGCTATGACGACATGGCAGATTATTGTAGACTGAAGCAACTCACAGCATTTTAGGATTTAGAAAGGCCTTTACACGTCTACAAAATAGATAAAATCTCCTATTGAGGGAAAGATACGGCAAATCCTGCAGTTAAGTGTCCACCCCCTTCACTTTTCCTACTCTGTCTTTCATAGGAATGGCATTAGGAGGAGGGAGAATGGGGCTGCCCACAGGGCAGAGGAGTGCCCAGAGAAGATCTGCCCATCAGTGACATTATGGTGGTCAGTGGCCAGTCTTCTCCAATTTGTATCTCAGACAGGGGGCCCACGAGGTGCCCACCCACCGGAAGTGTGTTAACTGGAACTCAATCTTGTGATTCTACAGGTACAGATGGCATGTCTGTAAAATTATGGATATAGAATTGCTTTGAAAAGACTGAAGTCCTACCCATTATGATCCTTCTTCATCAGTCCTTTAGCATCCCATTCCCTTGTTAGCACTGTTTTCCTCCACACATAGAATTCACTAGGGCTTTGGTCAGGAACCCTGTGCCCACAGGGAAACCTAGGCAAGGTCCACAGGAAGACCACCCCTCACTCTGCGCCTGGACACTCAGCTCTCACCTCAGACACCTGCGCGCTGGTTTATGATGCCATGCCAGTCAGTGGTTTTATTAACCAGCTCAATGGCCTTTGAGTCTGTTTCTGGGAATCATTCATCCGTTTCTACCTGTTTTCCTTTCATCTTTCCTGCTCTGGACTTTGTTCTTAGTCTCCACCCTGCTTGGAAACAGAAGTGCTAGTTTTTCACGTGATTTCCTTCAAACTCTCATTCTGGATATGTTCCAATGTCAGGGCTGGCCCGGTGGGCATGCAACTGTGCAGTCTCACATGGCCATGTGCTCAGAAGAGCTCTCCTCTTAGTTTAATGCTCTGTGGCCACTGTCTTAAAATTCTTAACATCTTTTAAAATATGCTTTTATTGATTTCAGAAAGAAAGGAGGGGAGAGGGAGAGAGAAAGAGAAAGATCCACTGGCTGTCCCCTGCATGCCTCCTACTGGGGATCAAGCCCTGACCGAGTAACCTCTTGGTGCATGGGACGACATTCAACCCACTGAGTAACACTGGCCAGACATATTCTTAATAATTTTTGAACAAGGATCCTGCAATTTCATTTTTCACAGGACCCCACAAGTTATGTAGCTTGTCCTGTTCATGACACATGGCCACGAGCCAAGCTGGCCCACTCCCGTGGTTTCCCCTAATATACCAGTGTGGCCTAAGACCCTGGACAGAGGGAGGCCAGAGCAATGGGAGGAAGCTCCTACTACTTCTCTCCTTGCCAAAATGGGCACAATTGTACCCAGGGCTAGAAGGAATCAATCCCGCCAGCTGAGGTTGCCATGGGGAAGTCAGGATTTGAGAACTAATTTAATAAGCTAATTTAAATAGAGATATTGAAAGCTAGGGCTGACTTCATCTTTCCTCCTCCCAGACAATGTTCAATGAGGACCAAGGAGAGACCTAGAGAAGCGGCTGGTACCTATCTTCCACCTTCATGGTCTTGCAAACATAAAGGAGCCCTAAGCTGGTACAATGCAGAATGAAGTTAAATGTGAGTTTGGAGTTATGTGGCTATTGAAAAGATTAATCTTCTACTTATTTAGTAGTGACTTGCTATTTAACGGTAACCAGGGGCTCTATGAGACCTGCCAAATATTCATCCCGGGGCAGAGAAAGAATAAGGTGAGAGAATACTTTCAGAGGGATACTGGCAAAAAGAAAAAAAAAAAGGTGCTCTTTTTGCTTTTACTCTATTGAATCCAGCCTTTTTATTAAACTAAACACAAGAGCCCTATTGGGAGAATGAGAAAGCAGATCATGAGGGCATGACTTATATTAAACCATAAGGCCTACTCTTTTTATTCATGAAGCTGATCCTGAAATAATGTAGGGACTTATCTTGTTCCTACTAAAATAATAACCACCAATTTTTAGTTGTTTACTATGTGTTAAGAAAAGTGCTAAGCCTGTTTTATATATTATATAATTAGTATGCCACCATGAGGTGTTTTAATAACTACATTACATAAATGAGGAAATTGTGTATTAGAAAAATTAAAGACACTAAGTCACATTGGGTAAGTAAAGGAGCCAACACTCCAAGTTAGTTCCTTCTAAACTCCAGGCTAACATTCCCAGTACTGCAGATAACAGGGACAGCAGGACTGGCTGACCCGACAATGGTCCGCACATTAGTAACCCTGATCTGGCTCTTTCATGATTCTCCTACAGACTTTAGATTGTCTGGATCAGAGAAAGGCAACACCTTCAGGACACAAAGTAGGATTTTAATAGTAAAATTTAACTGTTAGAAAAGAAGCCTATTTCCTTCCACCTGCACCTTATTCTCTATAGCAGGTGGTAGAAAATATTGTATTTATCAGCATTCCCTTACTTTCATTCCTTCTCCAAAGTCCAAAGTTTTCATAGCTCTTAACATCCTCTCTAAAGTTTTCTAAGGCTATATCCTTGGTGTTAGCCACTCCACTCCACTCCTCAGACCCAGGGGAGTGAGGGCTTCTGTGAGTCTGAGTTTGGGCATCATCCCTTTATATTCATCTTTTGAGAAACAAGCCAAGAGTTGAAGGATGATCCCACTCAGCTCAGGTCCCAACACCAGCCCCTTCCTCACACACTATCCCTGTCTCTGTAGAGCCTGAGTCTAAGTACCCAGCTGGCGGTTGGAGACATCCCATGATGATTTAGCCCGATTATGTGTAAAAGACTGAAATTCACCAAGGAAAGCAAGTTTGAGAAATCAATGTGGAATGGGTAAAAGTACAACTTATATGAATACCAAACACATCAAGGTCACACTTATTTGATCATAGAGAAAATTCCCTGAGAGCACATCTTGGGAAACACAGATTCTCCCAATTAACCCCTAGAGTGCCGGGAGCGCAATTGCGCTCCTCCTGTCTTTCGCCAAAAGTGCCGGGAGTGCTTTATTTTAACATTATATGTTTTGTTCAAATTTTTTTTTCTACTAGTATTTTATAATTCAATCAGCAAACAATATATGTCAAAGGTGAAAACAAATGTAGTAAAGGTTTCCTTAAGTTTTTGAATATGTAACTTCATTTACTTGCGATACATAATTTTTTTCCTAAACTGCTGTAAAATCAGCAAAAATGCCTTGGCAATTTTAGCATCGTTCCTAGGATATTGGTTGGCACTCGAAGGGTTAATATCCAATTGGCAATTGCCATTTGTCCTGCTCTCACTTCATTAGCCTTGTCATAATAGCATTCATATTTTATGGTTGAAAATGTTTTGGGGCTCATTTCTTAATATCATTAGTGGTTTTTTTTTACAATATTTGTTGGCTATAGAGATTAATTTTGTGGGCATGAAGCGTTATTGTATGTTCCCCAGTGTAACACCTTCTAAGCATGTCTTTAAATTTAAAGATTGCTTCTCCCAAGGACCTCATAACATGCTGCTAACCTATTGCCAACTGTGTGATCTTAGATCAGTCAAATAATTAATCTCTCTGGTTTCTAAGCCCTTAC
The DNA here is from genome assembly GCF_028538775.1 of Myotis yumanensis. Lineage (NCBI taxonomy): Eukaryota > Metazoa > Chordata > Mammalia > Chiroptera > Vespertilionidae > Myotis > Myotis yumanensis. The sequence continues at coordinate 187,678,873 of NW_027223752.1, forward strand.
TTGTAAAATATGAGAAGTAAATTATGATCTAAGATTCTTTAATTATACTTATCTCATTATATTGGTGATGTGCTTTTTTCCTATTTAAATGTATAACTTGATATATGAAATCACAAGTTTCACATTTTATGACATTGGTTATAACTAAATACAGATTTTTTACTTGATTCTAATTTTTTCCATATCTTTTTCCTCTTGGAGTAATGTCCATAGTGCTTCACAGTATTGCTGATGAACTTATAGGGTAACATAATTTAAAGTCACTTACATCCTAATGTTTATATTTACATCATTGACTTTCAAGCTGTTTTATGGATATCTGTGCAAAAAAGAGCAAATGACTTGGCTGGGAACTTGCATTTGGGGAGGGTTCATGTCATCCTAACTGGTAAGAGTGGCTTGCTATGTTTAAATTGTTTATACAACAATTGGGTTTTTGCTGAACACCTGCTTTCTTGTAGAAGTGTAAAATTGTGGTACGCTAAGCAGAGGATGCTATGTGACCATCCCCTAAAAAAAAAATCCTGGACACCAAGTCTCTAATGAGCTTTCCTGATAGACCACATTTCACATGTGTTGTCGCAGCTTGTTGCTATGTGACTCCATTGGGAGAGAACTCTTGAAAGCCTGCTCCTGATTTCTTGCCAACTCTGCCCATGCTCCCCTTTCCTTTGTGATTTTGTTTTGTATGCCTATGTGCCAGCTGTGAGTCCTAGGGAATCACCAAACCTGAGAATGGTCTTGGAAACCCCCAACTCAGAATCCTTGAAGTGGTTCCTTTTCCCTGTATCATTTCAGGGACTAGTTAATTTCAGAGACATTTAGAAGCAATTTCTACAGTATATACCCGTTGCCAGCTGGCATTGACTAATGAGTCGGGTGACCATGTTCATTGGCCTAGGACCGTGGTCGGCAAACTGCTGCTCATGAGCCACATGCGGCTCTTTGGCCCTTTGAGTGTGGCTCTTCCTAAGCCTTAGGAGTACCCTAATTAAATTAATAACAATGTACCTACCTATATAGTTTAAGTTTAAAAATTTGGCTCTCAAAAGAAATTTCAATCGTTGTACTGTTGATATTTGGCTCTGTTGACTAATGAGTTTGCCGACCACTGGCCTAGGATATAAAAATACTTTTTATGCAAAAATAAAATAATAAAAAATACTTTTTATACTGTCCATGAATATGAACATTATAGAAAAGTGGCTTTCAAACTTAATTTTTTAGTCACAGAATCCGTTGTGTATATGAAGACTTTATGGGGAAGCCAGTGAGTGAAACATTTCAAAGTAAGGTTGTTCTGATTGTGGAGGGCTTAGAGCCTTGCCTACTTGCTATCCTTCCTCCTTCCTGACCTCAAGGAGAAAATGTAACTTGGTGTTTACTTACCGTAAACAAAGTAATCTACACCATTACTGTGAGTATCCCACATGTGCACTTCCTTACCTGGGGAGTGAGATAGATTGCCAAATAATTGCATTATTTACCAGTGAACACATACATAGAATGACAAAATTAGGTATTCTCTTTAACAAGAAAGCAACATCTGAGTATTGGAGTAGTTATAGATGCCACAGCTAAAGGCACAGCTGAAATCTCACTTCTGAACCTGGTTGTTTTCCCTCAGTACATTAAAGAAAGTGGGGGACTAATTGCTTTCAAAGCATCCGTCTTGAGCACACTATTTATTATTTCATTTAATTTTTAGAAAACCCTGAGTGGATACTTTCTCTCCATTTCATAGACTAGAAAGAAAATTCTCCCATTGGTGTAGAGTTGGAATTTGAATCTACCCCATCCCTTTTTGCCACAATACATTGCATCCCTAGGTGTCAACCTGCCTGATCATTTATTTTTTGACCCAGCAGTTTAGCTCAATGTGATGTGTTGGGTTCCTTTCTCTTGTGGCTGATGAAGTTCTTTCATCTGAATGAAGTGTGGCTGGAAGGCCCTGCTTCCGTGTGCCCTGCAGGAGTTTTAGGGGAGGCATGTGGTCATTGCTCCTTGGAGAGGCAGCATTGACATCTGGATAAGCATGTAGCCAAAAATACCTTCAAGGATCCCACAGTCTTTGCTAAACCGAGCACACAGGAAGTGAGCTTTAATTGACACTGGCCACGGCTATCTGAAAGGTGTTTTCCTGTTTCTGACTGATTAGCCTGATGCCCCTGTTTAAAAAGGAAAGCTGTGTTTGTGATAGCTGCTTGTCAGCAGAGCTTCCTAATTGTCTCCAGTTTTTCTGGTCCTTGAAGTTGCCCTTCAGTGGTCCCATAAAGCACTTCCTTTTCCTTCCCAGCCCATGATTATTCCACTTCAGCTCGCCATACAACAGCTGTCTGGGATCCAGCTGTCACCCTCCAGTGCACACGAGCAGTCCAGCAGAACGACATTACTGTGTACCCTGGCTTTGCTCCAAGACTGTGGGAGGACATTCCTCCCCTATGATGATGCGGGACTGAAGAAGGAGGGAAGCCAGGACAAAGCTCATAGTTGTAAGCACCCAGTGCATCAACAAGGTGTAGTCCCAGTAGGTGATACATATTTAAACAGGACACATAATATGTTTCCTTATTTTTATTCACACACTGTTCCCCTCCCCCCACCCCACCCAAGGCTTAAAGACAACAGTGAGATAGGACACACTTCTCAACACTGGCTATGAAGCATGCTGGGAATAGGGATGCAGTTCTAAATGGAAGGTGGGCACGAGGAAACCAGCCATCTTGGCACGAAGGATGGGATTGTAGGCAACAGAAAGAAGTGCACGGCAAATTGGTGAAGACCCAGACCAAGCAGATGTGAAATGAATTCAGTTGGTTTCAGATTGAGTTCAGGGAGATCTGTGGAGTGATTATTTTAAAGTATTGTAAATGTAGTTACTATTGTGCATTTTCATTCTTACAATTTACAAAGAATGTGTAATCAATTCTATTTTATAAATGAGGAAGTCTCAGCTCTGAGAGTTTAGAAAACTTGCCCCAGGTAGATCATTAGTATGTGGTAGAGCCAGAATATGAACCTGATTCAGCTGAAGTGAAAGCCAGTGACTATCAACTGTACCACCTTACGCTCAAAACCAGGGCAGCAGTTTCAAGGTGAAATTCCAAAACTGAACTCTTTATCTTCTCCCAGAAATGAGTCCTCCTTTGTACATTCCCTATCCTGGTTAATGGCACCATGATTCATGAGTTTGCCAAGTCTGAAACCCAAGATTTATCTTGCTGCCTGCTCTCCTTTACTCTTCAAGATTCAGCTCATGTGTCACCTTCTCTACAAGTCTTAAGTCTTCAAGGTTGGACACTTCTTCCATCTGCTAAGTGCCCGTACTACCTTTGGTATCCTGAAACATATTATGTGCATGTCTCCCTCCTCTACTCCAACTGGGCATCTCTAGGGGTTAGGGACTGTGTTCCACACACCTTTACATCCCCAGTGCGTAGCAAATGACTGTCACACTGTTGCATCTTTTGGTACTTTAAATAATAGAGAAAAAGAATGAATGGAAACCAGAATATTGAGGAAAATATGTCCCATTATTAACTTCTCCCCCCTTTTAGAACTAACTGGTAGAGGATTTTTTATGCAGGGGTATTGAATATAATACTGGGCATTATATTTGGTGGCAATTTTACAAGATGTGCAGGATGGAAATGACAAGTGCACAATGTGTTCATGGTTTTAATAATCACTAGTTAAGCACTTTGGATGGACATAAACCACCAGATAGTATTAAAGAAAATGGTTTCTCCAAAATACTTCATCAAACATTCAATTATGGAAAGCTGCTTTAGGCATTAAAGCACAATGCCAAGATTCATTCAGAATACAGAATATCTTTCAGACGTGGCTTTTTTTTTTCCCTTCCATAGACAGGGATAAATGTGCATCCTGGCTCCTTGCCTTTCATTTGTTCATAGCTTAGCAGGAGCTTGGGGCTCACTGTGTGGCTGATCAGCATCACCTGTTTGATTACCGTGTCATACCAGAGTCCCCAGTAAGAGTTAACACTTGTTTCACAAGCCTGGGGAATAAGTATGGTCTCATGTCTTACATTTTCCCAAATAGTCATTTGAGAAAACCATTTTTCTTATTAATAGGAAGTCCAGAATCACTCTCTTAATGCCTTCTCCACCCCACTAAATTGTCCAAGAACCTGAGGGTTTAATGAATTTAGGGAAGACAGCTGGGATTAACTGCTTCCACATGCCCAAGTACAAAGAAAATCGGAAAAGGGGACCAGTACACTGCTGCCATTGCTTGTCTGCTACAGTCAGTGTCAGATGGTTGGAGAGTGGCTTGCTATCTGTCCAGGACACACTGGTGCCTTCTGCTTAGAATTCTACATGTGTAAACTGTTGTGGCTCAGTGGTTGACTGTCGACCCAGGAACCAAGAGGTCACCAGTTCGATTCCCGGTCAAGGCACATGCCCAGGTTTCAGACTCGATTCCCAGTGTGGAGTGTGTAGGAGGCAGCCAATTGATAATGTCCCTCTCATCGATGTTTCTATCCCTCTACCCCACTCCCTTCCTATTTACCTAAAAAAATCAATAAAATCCTTTTTTTTTTAAAGAATGAATCCTAGGTGAAAGCTCTTTTCAGTTCATACCACATGACCAGTGGATGTTACTTAAGACACAGCCACTGGGTTAAGTTATAGAGTGATTTCTGGCTTTGGTTACCCCTATGTTGGAACCAGTCCTTCCTCCTAGTTTCTAAGACCTTGTATACTAGTAGAATGAAGGTCATCAGAATTGAGTTCCCTTGAACAATGTGGGGCCTCCTTTGATGATCTTTGTTGCTAATAAACCCTAGTCAAAGCCACATGGCCCATCAGTTTCTCTAATTTGCATTCTCAGGTAATTATAGGTCCAGTCTTCCTCCTCCTTACTCCAAATCTTTAGGCTCAATATGCAAAGAAATCCCATCTTTTCTTCAGAAATCAATTCTGTTTTCCAGAATATTTTGAGGAGGCTCTTGCTTTGCTGCATTCTCCCAGAGCAGTAGGTGTTTCACAATGAGAAGGTCAACTCCAGGGGTATAAATAAATATATATCTTAAAAATTATTGTTTTCCTCTCTCTGTCTCTGTCATATACACTGAGTGGCCAGATTATTATGACCACCCCATCAATACTTCTTTGGGCCAGTTCTGTGAGATTTGATGGTTGTGGAACCAGCTGCCTGATGGCTCTTTTAACTGATCCCACAAATGCTCAATTGGATTGAGATCTGGTGATTGTGGGGGCCACCTAAGCAAGGTAAAGTCTCCCTCATGTTCTTGAAACCACTCCTGCACAATACAAGCACCATGGCATGGTGCATTGTCTTGTTGGAAGAAGCCATCTCCATTGGGATATGCCATCAACATGATAGGATGAGCTTGATCAGCAACGATACTTAGGTATGTTGTGCTATTCAGACGTTGTTCCACACGAATTAAAGGGCCCAAATCATGCCAGGAAAACATGCCCCAAACCATAACACTGCCCCCACCAGCTTGAAGGGTTGTACTCATGCATGTGAGGTGCATGCTTTCATGCTGTTTCTGCCAAATTCTCTGTCATCTGCATGATGCAACTGGAAATGTGATTCATCGGATCACATGACTTTTTTCCAATGCTCGACTGTCCAATCCTTGTGTTCCTGTGCGAATTGGAGATTTTTTTTTTAATGTATCCATTTTATTTTATTTTATTTTTTAAATAATTAAATCTTTATTGTTCAGATTATTACAGTTGTTTCTCTTTTTACCCCCCATAGTTCCCCTCCACCCAGTTCCCACCCCACCCTCTGCCCTCACCCCCCCCCACTGTCCTCATCCATAGGTGCATGATTTTTGTCCAGTCTCTTCCCACATATCCCCACCCCTTTCCTTCCAAGAATAGTTAGTCTACTCCCTTTCTATGCCCCTGATTCTATTATAATCACCAGTATATTCTGTTCATCAGATTATTTATTCACTTGATTTTTAGATTCACTTGTTGATAGATGTGTATTTGTTGTTCATAATTTGTTTCTTTACCTTTTTCTTCTTCTTCCTCTTCTTAAAGGATACCTTTCAGCATTTCATATAATACTGGTTTGGTGGTGATGAACTCCTTTAGCTTTTCCTTATCTGTGAAGCTCTTTATCTGACCTTCAATTCTGAGTGATAGCTTTGCTGGATAAAGTAATCTTGGTTGTAGGTTCTTGGCATTCATCACTTTGAATATTTCTTGCCACTCCCTTCTGGCCTGCAAAGTTTCTGTTGAGAAATCAGCTGACAGTAGTATGGGTACTCCCTTGTAGGTAATTGACTGTCTTTCTCTTGCTGCTTTTAAGATTCTCTCTTTGTCTTTTGCTCTTGGCATTTTAATTATGATGTGTCTTGGTGTGGTCCTCTTTGAATTCCTTTTGTTTGGGGTTCTCTGTGCATCCTGGACTTGTAAGTCTATTTCTTTCACCAGGTAGGGGAAGTTTTTTGTCATTATTTCTTCAAATAGGTTTTCAATATCTTGCTCTCTCTCTTCTTCTGGCACCCCTATAATTCCGATGTTGGTACGCTTGAAGCTGTCCCAGAGGCTCCTTACACTATCTTCGTATTTTTGGATTCTTTTTTTGTTTTGCTTTTCCAGTTGGGTGTTTTTTGCTTCTTTGTATTTCAAATCTTTGACTTGATTCTTGCGATCCTCTAGTCTGCTGTTGGAACTCTGTATAATATCCTTTATTTCAGTCAGTGTATGCTTAATTTCTAGTTGGTCCTTTTTCATACCCTTGATGGTCTCACTAGATTTCTTGAGGATCTCACTACATTTATCGGCGGTCTCACCTGTCTTTTTGAGGGTCTTACTAAATTTGTTGGCGGTATCTAGATAGTTCTTGAAAAACCTTAAAAGTGTGGTTTTGAACTCTATATCCAATAGTTTGCTTTCCTCCATTTCTGTCATTTGTGTCCTGTTTCTTTGTCTCCGCATTTTGGCTGCTTCCCTTTGTTGATAGAGTGGCTTTCTGTGCTAGATGTCCTATAGGGCCCAGTGGCTCAGCCTCCCTAATTACTTGAGGTGGACACTCTTGGTGCACCCCCTTGTGGGCTTTGTGCACAGTCTTGTTGTAGTTTATTTTGTTTGTCAGTTTATTTTTTTCATTAGATTCCACATATAAATGAGATCATATGGCATTTGTCTTTCTCTGATCAGCTTATTTCACTTAGCATAATAATCTCTATCATATTTTTTCATGAACTCAGGGGAACTAGGAAGGAGACTTGAGGCCAGGTTAGTAAGAACAATGCAAACTAGAGGAATCTTTGTAACTTCCTCATGTACTTATCTGATTTCTTTTTACTTTAGCAATAGTATCAATTTTCTAAAAATGATGAGATTTTTTATGGGGGGGAGACAGAAAACTTAGGAAACCTCCCCTTTCCTCTGGAGCCTATTTTGTGGAGAACGAGTGCTCTAGAGAAGGTAGTGGCAGCAACAAGAGGAGTGAAAAGCAAGAGTCCTTGAGATAGCTGTGTCCTGGTACGTATTTCAAAACTGGCTGTGGGATGGGGAAAAGCAGTGATTTGTAGCATTTGCTCATTCCCCCATGCAAATTTCCCAACACTGCCAATTTCAATATAACTAACAATGTCACTGAACATGGATTTGGGAAGAGATGCACACACATGGCTCTTGTGAACTGGTTAGGAGCCAGCTTCTGCACTGTGAGTATCCTTCTTTATGTCCTTGGCTTCCAGCACAGCATCTGACACAGCAGGCTTGTGAATGGTCTGAGAGACAAGAGTCCAAATTTCAGCTCTATTACTTTTTGAGTGTTTGACCTGATGTCATATAACCTCTCTGAGCCTCATTTTCCTCATTTGAAATATTGGATTTAAAGTAGTTCCTCTCCTATGCCATTTTTGTTTCTGAGGTGCTATAAAAATGTGTTAATTTTCTTCATTTGAGATGCATGTTTATAGTTTTCTCCTGATTTCTCAGACTCTTTGGCAATTTGTCTAATGGGACTGATTATCTGTAAAATTATATAGGCTCTTAGTGATGAATGCTTCCTTTCCTAAGTGCTTAAAAGGTTGTGGCATATAACTATGATTTTATAAGCCACAGCTTAGTTGTGTAAAAACAGAACTCTAGTTTTCAAAATTAAGCTTCAGTTCAAGAATGAACTCCCTAGAAGAAAATGTAATTTTATAAAATCAAAGAAATTCCCACTGAATTTTGCAATTTCTCAGGCAATTCAGGGCATTTGCCCTCATCTTGGCACATCCAAGTTTGTGACCTATTGTTTTCACATCTGCAAATGGAAGATTTTTCCGAATTTATAGGAGCAGCATAAATTTGCTCTGGAAGATGTTTACAAACAACACATTAGAACAGTGGTTCTCAACCTTGGCTGCACATTAGAATCACCTGGGAATCTTTTTTTTTTTTTTTAAATATATTTTATTGATTTTTTACAGAGAGGAAGGGAGAGAGATAGAGAGTTAGAAACATCGATGAGAGAGAAACATCGATCAGCCGCCTCCTGCACATCTCCTACCGGGGATGTGCCCGCAACCCAGGTACATGCCCTCAACCCGAATCGAACCTGGGACCCTCCAGTCCGCAGGCCGACGCTCCATCCACTGAGCCAAACCGGCTTCGGCACCTGGGAATCTTTTTAAAATCCTGATTTCTGGGCCTCATCCTCCGGAAGTTCTGTTTCTTTGTGATGGGGTGGGGCCACAACATTAGTAACAAAGAAACAGAAATTCTGGAGGATGAGGCCCAGAAATCAGGATTTTAAAAAGATTCCCAGGTGATTCTAATGTGCAGCCAAGGTTGAGAACCACTGCATTAGAATGAAGCAGGTTATCCTGAAATAATCAAGTTAGCAAATCCTGTGGTCTCTCTGAGAAGAGACCTTGTGCTTATCTCAGGCTAAAGTTGTCAGGGCCTTCATAGACTCCAGCAGCAGCCTATTTCCTTCATGTGAACCAGTAGGTTGCTAGTGGAGTGAGCAGTGTTTCATTGTCTGCCCCTGAGGACCTACTGGGATGATGTATATGTGAAACACAAGGCTCACACAGGAGTAGGCAAATAGAGCCAACTCCAAATACAATCAGCTTCCTCCTGACTAGGAAATTTTTAAAGTACCCCCTAGGGGCCTAGCTGGTGTGGCTCAGTTGGTTGGAGCATTGTACAGTGCACCGAAGGGTTGTGAATTCGATTCCATGTTGGGGCACATACCCAGATTGAAGGTTTGATCCCTATTGGGGTGCCTACAGGAGGCAACCAGTCAATGTTTCTCACATCGACATTTCTCTCCCTTTTCTTATATTCTATCTCTCTCTCTCTCTCTCTCTCTCTCTCTCTCCCTCCCTCTCTCCCTTCTTATCTCTCTAAAATCAATAAAAAACATATACTGGGGTGAGGATTTAAAAAATAATGCTAAAAATAACGTAACACCTAGGGCTTAGAATTAACCTCAAGGAAGAGAGAGGAAAAAAACCATGAGAGGAGGGTCTTGATCTTTTCTGAATTACAAATCTGAAGGATTAAGAAAATGGTCAATTTGTATCAGATTTAACTTAGAAATGATTGATGGTTTTCTTTATTTGCTAGAATTGTGGCTAGTAGCCAAAAATCAAATTTGATTATTAAGCTGGCATTTGTGGAATTTGTACTTGATAAAATAATAATCTATTTTAGCATTTTGCTAAAAATGAACACCAAGATTGTTGGTTATTTTCCAAATAACGTCTATCTTCTCTTTTTGGGAGTGGGCAACTTTTCTAATGTCTGTATTCTCAACATCTCCTTTGTTTTCTGTAATTATGCAAAAGTTAGAAAAATGAGCAATGTTCACATTGCAAATTCTCTCAGTACTTTGGGAAGGAATTCATTTCTGTCTGGAGACTTATGTTCATTTAAAGCCATTAAGAGCTTTATTTCCAATTGCTTTCCACTTCTCCTGGGTTTCCATTCCCTTGCCATCATGTTCATTCAAAGCCTTTCCAGCTTGAAGACTCCTGCTCCTTATGAATTCTGATGACTTTATACCAACTAAATAGATAATACTTAGATACTGTTAGGGGCAGTTGTGGTTGATAAATGAAAGGCTGTGCTGTAATTAAATGCAGCTCTTAGACCATATAATCCAAGTGAAGTGGAGAACTAATATGAATATGCAAATGAAGTTAGCAAAGAACACTTTTTAATTGATCTAGATGAAGCAATTTTACAGCTTAAATTATTTGGGTACTCTAAGTGCCCTGGTTTATCCCCTCAGAGAACAAAGTAAATAAAATTCATCAGCAAGGAAAAGGCAGTGCCATTCTCTCCTGTTTGGCCAAAGAAAGTTTAAGTTAAAGAAGTAATAAAAGCTTTCGTGATCTTAATAATTGTTTGATCTTTCAGAGGGGCTCTTCTTTAGCATCTTCTTGATGAACACAGAGGTGGTTCACCATGACACTAATAAAGCTTCAACTTCAAGATCCCTCTCCTTCCAAGGCCCTGGAGGGGCCAAGTAATGTCTTCATATAGACATGTGCTTTGTAAACTTTGCAAAAATATATTTAACTGCAATCTGTTCAGATCTCTGTCTCATTTCTTCATGACTTCCTCTCTGTCATATTTACTCTTCTGTCAAAAGGCCTTGGAATAAACATTTTGGGGTTCTGAAGGTGAGAGAAGATTTAGGTTTGTATGTATGGTGTTTACAATCAGTTAAATTATTGCTGGTGTTCCCTCTGTGATGTGGCTCTCGGGTACTGGTGTGTGACACCAAGGTGCAGGACCCAGGTGTACTGTGATACACCCACTAGGACCCAGCACTAGAATCAGGTGGGTCAGAGAGGAGAAACAAGGCTTGAAATATATAGACTCACAAGCCAATTTGTGAAAGATTATTTCAATCGTTGCATGTGTACAATTGTAAACAGAGAACTTGGTTCTTATTGATTCATCATCAAAATGGAAGTTCTCTCATGTGAGGTATATATTAAAAAATGCAGCACATAAAATCATCAGTCCTCCCTACTGTTGGTAGGAACTGCTGCAATAGAATTTATCAGAGTTCCTGTGTTTGTAGGACATAAACCTGTAGTAATTTTGCAGATGGCGAAAGCCTGTATGTAAGACCGTTTTTAATCCTCTCAATTGTCAATAATAATAAAACAGATTTCAGTCATGTTAAAAGTATGAATTATCTTTTTATCCTTTCTATAGAACATTATTTTTATTAATTATAAAGAGATGATAAAGGAGCAAGCAACCAAGAATGTAGGGAAAATCTATTATAGAGCAATGTTAGCAGTTATTTCATAAAACATATTTTTAAAAATTATTTTTTGTTTATTTTGTTGTATTTATTTTTTACTGTTGACAGTATTACAGATGTCTTTTATTTCCCCTCGTTTCCCCCCTTCATGTAGCCATAAAAATCTTTTTGGCCCTGGCTGGTGTGGCTCAGTTGGTTGTGCGTTGTCCCATGCACCAAGAGGTCCCTGGTTAAATTCCTGGTCAGGGCACATGCCTGGATTGCAGGCTCAATCCCCAGTGGGAGGCATGTAGGAGGCAGCTGATCAATGTTTCTCTCTCTTTCCATCTCCTTTCTTGTCTATCTAAAATCAATGGTAACATATTAAAAACTATTTTTGTTATTTTGCAATGTCAGAGGTATTTGTCAACTTTTTTTTTATTTTTAAATGTTTTATATATTTTTTAAAATCTTTATTGTTGAGGTTATTAAAGATGTCCCTATTTTTTTATCCCCATATCTGCCCTCCACCTGGTTCCCACCCACCCCAGGCCCTTGCCACCCTATTATCTGTTTCCATAGGTAATGCATACATGCATATAAGATCTTTGTCTAATCTCTTCCTGCCCTCCACCACAACCCCTTCCCTCTGAGAATCATTAGTCTGTTTCATTTCCATGCCCCTTATTCTATTCCATTCACCAGTTTATTCTGTTCATCAGATTTTTTATTTATTTGATTTTTATATTCAGTTGTTGATGGATATGTATTTATTGGTACTTTGTTGTTCATATTTTTTATCTTTATCTTTTTCTTCATTTTCCTCTTCTTAAAGGATACCCTTCAGCATTTCGTATAATACTGGTTTGGTGGTGATAAACTCCTTTAGCTTTTTCTTATCTGTGAAGCTCTTTATCTGACCTTCAATTCTAAATGATAGCTTTGCTGGGTAGAGTAATCTTGGTTGTAGGTTCTTGCTATTTATCACTTTGAGTATTTCTCACTACTCCCTTCTGGCCTGCATAGTTTCTGTTGGGAAATCATCTGACAGTTGTATGGGCATTCCCTTGTAGGTGACTAACTGCTTTTATCTTGCTGTTTTTAAGATTCTCTCTTTGTCTTTTGCTCTTGGCATTTTAATTATGATGTGTCTTGGTGTGGTCCTTTTGGGTTCCTCTTGTTTGGGGTTCTCTGGGATTCTTGCACTTGTAACTCTATTTCTTTCACCAGGTAGGGGAACTTTTCTGTCATTTTTCTTCAAATAGGTTTTCAATGTCTTGCTCTCTTTCTTCTCTGGCTCCCCCATAATTCGGATGTTGGTACGCTTAAAGTTGTCCCAGAGGCTCCTTACACTATGTTCATGTTTTTGGATTCTCTTTTCTTTTTGCTCTTCTGGTTGGGTGTTTTTTGCTTCCTCATATTTCAAATCATTGATTTGATTCTCAGGATCCTCTAGTCTACTGTTGAATCCCTGCATATTATTCTTTATTGCAGTCAGTGTACGCTTAATTTCTGACTGGTACTTTTCCATTTTTTGGCATTTTCACAAAGATCCTTGAAAGTCTCACTAAGTCCCTTGGAGGTTTCTAAAAGATGCTTGAGTAACCTTATAACTGTGGTTTTTAACTCTCTATCTAGTAGTTTGCTTTCTTCCCTTTCTTTCATTTGTGACATGTTTCTTTGACTCCACATTTTGGCTGCTTTCCTGTGTTTATTTCTATTTATTGGATAGAGCTGCTAAGTCTCCTTGAATTGATATAATGGCCTTGTGTATTAGGCTCAGCCTCCCCAATCACCTGAGGTGGACACTCTAGGTGCACCCCTTTGTGGGCTGTGTGCACAGTCTTATTGTAGTTGAGCCTTGATTGCTGTTGGTGTCACTGGGAGAAATTGACCTCCAGGCCAATTGGCTGTGAGGACCAGCTGTGACTACAGTGGGAAAGCTTGCTGTGCAGGAGATACCCTTCTGGAGCAGGACTTAGTGCTCACTGAATCTGCCCCTTGAGTGTGTCACGTATGGATGTGAAGAGTTGTAATCTGGTATGGTCTCACACTGACCACTGCATACACTGGCTCTTGGGTCTCCAGGGAGGTGCAAAGTCAGCCACTACTTGGGGCCACCCAGTAGAAGCTACAGAGAGATTTGCAGATTCCTCCTCTTTGTATGGGGTTTGGAAGTGCCCAGATGAGACCCAGCTGTGAAGCAAGGCAGGCTGGTGCTGGGTCTTGGGCCTTTTATTGATAGGTTTGGGCCTCTCTGACCCAGCTGCAGCTTGTTTGACAGGTTTTAGCCTAAGAAAGGACAGGCCATTCATATGCAAAAGCCACTGAGAGCAGTTAGTAGATTATGAATCTTCAGCTCAGGGAAACTCAGCAATTTCCCCAAGTCAAACCAGAGCTGTGAAACATTAATCTACTAGAGTCCCTGGTGCACAGATTCGTGCATGGGTGGGGGTCCCTCAGCCTAGCTGGCAATCGGGGCCAATTGGGGCTGATTGGGGCCAGCCAGTCATGGGGAAGGACCAAGGAAGGTTGGCCAGCTATGGGAGGTTGGCTGTGGGAGCAAACTAACCACCAGGGGGCAGCTCCTGCATTGAGCATCTGCCCCCCTGGTGGTCAGTGCATGTCATAGCGACTGGTCGACAGCCAGCCGGGCAGGCTTTGAGAGTAGACCACTCTCTGTCATATTTACTCTGTCATGTTTTATTCTGGCTCTACCTTACTGTGCCATTGGACATATTCACTGCTTCACCTGTAGAATGGGGAAATGTACCCAACTTAGTTGTTGTAAGCATTGACTGGATAATTGCCATTATGTTATTAAATTATAACTTATTTGTTACCATATCTATGTCAAATAATACTTTTAAAGGACTACAGGTTTGCAGAGACCTTTTAAAATTAACTTATTGCTTTTTAATTAAATTTTATTATTTTATACCTTTATTTGTATGAGATTCACTTATTTTACAGACATGAATATTACACTGGCTTTTAGTTTTGTATTTGATGTGTTTTGATTTTGAGCTTGAACAACATACATAAAAAATGCAACATGTAGCAAAGTCTTAAATATTTTTGTCACATCACTTACATTATAAAGACATGTCAGGTCAAAGAGACAGTAGCAGGCAGTGTTAAATATCCAGGACCTTGTACGCATCATAAGATTTTTTGTATGATTTGGCCAGATGAATTTATAAAGCATTTTTTTCTACCAGGTGTATTAAAAAAGGTTTCCATTTTTCTTATTATTTCACACCTCTATCATTTATTTCAAGAGAATAGAGTTAAAGAGTAACTCTTAGAAAAAGAACTTTCTCAGAATTCTTTCTTTCTTTCTTTCTTTCTTTCTTCCTTTCTTCTTTTTTTCTTCTTTTTTTCTTCCTTTCTTTCTACCACAGCAGGAGAGATTTCTCCTTTTATATTTCAAATTTCTTCTTACATATCACTGCATCTCACTGTTAATCAAGGAAATTGTCTTGGAGTCTATTTTGGGGGTATCTAGCATAGCTTCAGAGATCAGACAAGATAGGATTTGAGGGAAGATGACATTTCTTTGTACTAAAAAGTTAAAGACAGGAGATACTATATAACTGTACAATAGACACTTGAGTCTAGTTTCCTGGCAAAAATGTTCTTCCATGCACATTCCTCAAAGAATGTGTTTCTTTCTTTTCTTTTTTTTTTTTTTTTTTTTTTTTTTGCTTTTTTTTGCTGTAAATTTCCACCTCTATGGCTTCCCTTGTGGTTCATGTTAAATGTTCCAGTTACTATAGCTGCATAACAAAACAACCTTTTTGTGATGCTCATAGATTCTAGGGGCAAAGAATTTTGACAGAGCACAGCAGAGATTCTTTTCTCTGCTCCATAAATCCGAGCCCTCAGCTGGGAGGAGTGGAACAGCTAGTGGTGACTTGAGTGCCTAAGAGCTAGAATCATCTGGCAGCTTCTTCCACTCACATGCCTGACTCCTGGGCTGGGGAGACTCAAATTTGGCTTCACCTGGAACCACTGACCAGAAAGTCTACTTCTGGCCTCTGCGTCCCACTTGAACTTCCTCTTGATAAGGCAGCCCATGGCAGTTCAGGTTTCCATGAGCGAGTGCTCCAGTGAACAAGGGGGAAGAGTCGGGCCTTTCATGACCTAGGCTCAGAAGTAACATAGTGTCACTTCTGTCATACTCTATTGGTCAAAGCAGACATGAACTCAATGTAGATACCAAGAAAATGGAACCCCACTTTCCGATAGAAAAGTTAATAGCCATTTTTTAAAAAAAACTGCTTCGATATACAACTTCACTTTATCAACTGAGGATCAGAAGTGAATGTGCATAAGTGATTTCTCTGGACCACATGTCTCAAGGTAGAAATCTTGGTGAGAAAGTGAGGTAAGATGCTATGCAGTCTAAGAAGGACAGTATTCTACTGTAAAAAGAGCTTTACATGGTGGGAAATGATGAGTTAAAAATCCTGTATTCTATGCTTGAACTTTTTGACTTCACATTTAAGTTTTCCTATCAGGACTGATAAAAGCTAACATTCATGAATGATATGAAGATCCAAGGAGATAATGTAGAGACCAATACATGACTTTTATTAGCCTATCAGATCTCCAAGGTAAGCCTAAGGCAGAAAAAGATAAAAAATTCAATAACCCCTTAATAACCAGTCTCAGTCTTGATTTTCCCTTAATACTCAGTCTTGATTTAGGTTAGTTAATCACAAGTGGTAAGATAATCTCCCAGAGAACAGTTTTTAAATAATAACTTCTTATTCCAAATTAAGTTTAATTTGTGCACTATATGGTGCAAATACTCCAGAAAATCCTACCTCTTAGCCTGTAACACCATGATCTGCACGTTAGGAGAAAGACAGTTGTGAGCACTTCTTGGTTATACAGTTTTAAAAGGAACTACTGTTCTCGCTTACTTTTATGCAATTATTTTTCTCTGGAAATAATTCTCCAATTTATAATAGAAGTCAGTAGGGGAAATTTCCTTTATGGAAACTTAATCTGTGATCAGTGTCTATTTGAGCCTACCTATTTCATAAACAACACAATGCCTAGGCCCGATGCACAAAATTCGTGCATTTGTGGGGGGGGGTCCCTCAGTCTGGACTGTGCCCTCTTGCAGTCTGGGAGCCCTTGGGGGATGTCTGACTGATGGCTTAGGCCCGCTCCCTGTGAGCCCTGCTTCTGGCTGAGCAGTGCTCCCCCTGTGGGAGCACACTGACCACCACGGGGCAGCTCCTGAGTTGAGCATCTGCCACCTAGTGGTCAGTGTGTGTCATAGCGACCAGTTCTGCCTTTAGGTCGATTTTCATATTAGCCTTTTATTATATAGGGTATCTCTTTTAAATAAGAGAGATGCTTACATAGTTAAATGATACAGCTTAAAGTATAGCTTGAAACTTCCCTAATTTAGTCCCATTTTGCTATTTTTCTGGCTCCCTCTAATTAGCCCCATGAAAGGATTTTTGAGATCATAAATCTCATGTGAGCCTGAACCAAGTTCTCAGCTCATCAGTGTCTCAGAATTTCCAAATTTCTCACAATTTTCTCTGTAAAATTAATGCCTCTTTTCATATCAAACTCTTTATAAAAGAAATATCTAGTATGATTCAGATTTGGCTTTTTATGACTTCACAATGATAATGTCTGTAGAGTTTATTAAAGTTTCTTAATTGTTGATTAGTTGATTTAGCACTTGTAACTAGATTTTGGGTAAATTCCCACTCAATTACCTCCAAGATCAATCTAGAAAATTATCTCAGTTGTCTATTTTTCATTCCCTTCTTTCACATTTTCATCCTTCTTCCTTTCCTTGCTTCCTTGCTTCCTTTCTTCCTTTTTTCTCCTCCTCCATATATTTCTTTATTCCTTCATATTTAGATGAGAAGGCACAAATTCATTCCTGTCTTACTCTTTGACAATATTTCCAACAACCTTTCTAGTTTTCCTGACATTTGACATAGTTTAGTCTGATGCAGTAAAAAGGAGAAGCAGGGAAGTTGGCCAGGACGTAAGAGTGAGGTAAATAAGTTGATGTGTGCCAATCCTAAAAACAATCATCAATAGCCAGTGGCAGGCCTGGCATACAGATTATCAGGAATTTAAGTGGAAATTTCAGTCCTGGGATTGTCATCTGGCTCTAACACTAGACTAAAAGGGTTTGAGAAGATCACATAGCAAATCATCCTGTCTGCCTCCTTTCTCTCCCTTTGACCACAGCTCTGTGCCAGACACCATTCTGGTGAACAAAGCAGATGGAAGGAGATGGACAGAGACAATACACCACTAGGTAATTTACTTATCTAGTATCTGAGAAGGCAATAAGTGCTGGGAAGAAGAGTAAATCAGGGAAGGCGATAAGGAGTGCTGGCAACAGGGAGTGAGACTTCAGGCTCTATCCAAATCTGCTGATGCAGAATATCCAAGGGTGTGAGGAGCAGGTGTCTGAATTGT
Source organism: Myotis yumanensis (assembly GCF_028538775.1). Classification (NCBI taxonomy): domain Eukaryota; kingdom Metazoa; phylum Chordata; class Mammalia; order Chiroptera; family Vespertilionidae; genus Myotis; species Myotis yumanensis. The sequence goes on from NW_027223752.1 coordinate 187,696,564, forward strand.
GAAAAAAAAAAAATTATATATATATATATATATATATATATATATATATATATATATATATATATTAAGCTCCCCAAGAGCTTATGATGTGTTCCAAAGCTTGAGAATCAGTGAACTAAATACATTTCCTTGGGCTGCATTGTATCTCATAAGAAAGAACAAGTGTAAGCGTTCTTCTCCAAAAGTTTTGTAGACCTTGTTTGTTGAGTTTGTCTTTCTCCATTCACGTTTCCTTTGAACAAATATTGAAAACTTCTTAGCACCCTTGTGCTCTTTTCCATGGCTCTCATGTCAATATCTGAGGGTTGGTTTTCAGAGGCAAGAATACCAGAAATCTCAGTCTGTAAGTAAGAGGCACTGATTGGTTTCAATAAAATAATCCAGAGTTGGTGATACTTACACAACAACGAGTTCTCATAACAGAACTATTAACAATCACATTACTTTATTCAACTACATAGCTTTGCTTAAATTTGGACTTAAAGATGCAATTCAATTTCCCCTTGCTAAAATCATACGTGGTCATAAATATTTATTATCTTTATCTATGGAAACAGACTACTCTGAATGACTCTAACATCATATGACCTGTTGATTAAACATTTGGATGGGGCAATAAATCTTGATGAACTTTGCCCAGTGCTCTTATTAGTAAAAGATTAAAAACTGAGATATAAAGCAAATTATTTAATAAGTAACCCCTGCTCTTCAGAGGCAGCAGGATTGGGTTTTACTGTAGGGAAACACAGTGGAAGCACAATTCTTTCCTTTCAGTTTCCCTTAGCAACCTCAGGTTTCTGTCTTAATGGATCCTAGAGTCCTCACATGGGTAAATAGTGCGGGACACAAGGAAATGCTTTTCTCCTGACCTCTATCAGAGTCATGGGAAATAAGATAGAAATGAGGGCATGAAATGAGTAGGCTACTTCCTATTCATGTTAGTGAGAGCGAGTTACTAGTTTAAATCTCCTTTAAAAATTACCGAGCACCAACATTATTTCTATATTTTAAACATACAACTTGAATACACTCCAATTTAACTTTGGCTCTAAGGAAAGAGAGCATACTGGGATTTAAACTGATTAAGTAAATATATTCTACTTTCTGTCTAGAGAGCCTGGCCCTTTATTCAACAGTTCTTAACTTTGAAATTGCTGGTACTTTGTCATAGAGCTTTGGGAGCTTAATAAATAAGTGAGCGGTATCCTGATATAGCTAAAAAATTTTCTGGAGTTAGGTTCAGAAGACCTGAGTTTGAATTCATAATACTACTAATTACTTTCTAAGCCTCCATTTTTCATTGGCAAAAGTTGGACTAATATATAAAATCCAGGATTGTTGAGAGGATTAAATAAAATAGCACGGGAAAGCAGCTGGTATAATATAGAATAAGCTCAGTTGACTTTAGTTCACATATGTGATATGACATGGTTTGGTGTTTTGTCCAAGGACCGATGCACAGTATCCAGTGAGAGAAGCTTTCTTTTGCCTATAGGAGAGCTTTCAAAGGGAAAGGACAATTTATTAACAACAGTCTTAGAAATGTTGCACATACTAGGAACTTTTTGCATGCTGCCACTACTGGACTACCCATACCCACCAAATGCCAAGACCTCTGGGGAAACATGCCACAAAATACCATCCATGCATTTTAATAATGCTTACCATGAAGTGAAGGTCTGCTTCAAAAGACAACCTGAGACTTTGTATGCTTGATTATGTTGGTTCCCAATATAAAAGAAAATGCTTGTCAGCTTGTGTGGGTAGGTAGTAGAAGAGGCTGGTGTGTGTGTATATTAGAAGGATGGAGCATGTATAAGAACTGGGTTTAAAGGCTTGTAAATATGTGGACAAGTAGAGCAAGATCATAGTGCTGCCCATGAGAGCATAATTGTTCCATGTGAACTTACTTTCATCTTCAAGTCTAGGAGACTCTTAGCAGTTTGGGGCCCTGCCCTGGGCAGCAGCAGGTTTTACTGTTATTAGATCCTTTTAGTCTCTGGCTGCCACAGGAGGTGTTCGAGCCACACGGAAGTTGATCTCCATCCTTGCAGACAAAGGCAAGCCTTAACAGCCTTAGTCAGGACTTTCAGGGAATGTAGGATAGACATGCTCACCTGTTTCTCCTCAGAGTTCAGAAAATATACTTGTTCCTGGGGCAGCACACTTGCTTGTGGGGCAGGAAAATGAAACTTGCCTTCCAGACCGATGGAGTCTTGGTCACTATGACTGCTCAGCATGGTGCCTGCCTCTCCATGCTGCCGTGGCACCTCTGGTTAGATGAAGAAGACACAGTCTGTAGTGTGAGGTCAATTTACACATTTCCTTATGTGAAAGACAGTTTCAGAGGGTTTTTCATAAAATATAATTCCTCTTATTTTAAGTGCTATTTCTACATAGAATTAAGCCAGCAAAGCTTTTTTAAAATTAGTCTTTACTTATTAAACATTTCAAGAATCCTTTTCACTGTAAGGGAACGTCAAATGGTCAAAAGTAAAAATGAAGTAGTATAATTCTAAAACACTAAGATTATCCCCAAATAAAAGACAAAATTAAATATACGTCACTATTTTATTTTCTATAGCCCATTAGTAAGATGGAATTGCCCATTCCGACTTGGTTTTTAATTGCTTCTTGGGAGAAATGTTTCTTAGAGTTGGGCTCTTTTTGAAAACTATGTACATGAAGCTAGAATATAAACTTCTAGTGTCATGGAAGGCATTTTTCTAGGAATATGGTCCTACTCAATAAAGAGATTTATTTCAAAGGAATTTACTAAAAATGGCCATGGGATAAAGCACGGTGGGAGGGGAGGAGGGGAAGTACCAACACTGGCCAAGGGCTGGCTCCACACTGACGGGCTCTCAGACTCACTGGGGAAGGTAATGCACAAATAGGATACAATTAAAGACTGAAGCAAGGCAGCCCTGCAGGATTCTGTGCCAGATGAATCAAGTAGGCAGAGAGTTCTAGGAATGGAAGTGCAGCCAGCCATATCAGGCTCAGGGTATGAGAAGAGTAAATACCTCTGCCTGCGGCCTTTGGGTGTTACTATAAAGTAACGAAGGATGGATTGAAGCAGGTGGAAAGTGGTGTGAGTTTTATAGACTTGAACTTGGCATACCAACAGCTCTAGGGCTTGTAGATCCAACATGCCATGGTGGAAGTTTTTCATAAGCTTTGCTTAGCACTCCTGAATCTCCCAGGTGCCTGACACAGTCCTTTCGTATACCTAAAAGGAAATCTTTTATTTTTTTTTCTTTAGCTAAAATCAAGGTTGTGTTAGTGATGAACTGAAAAACAAAGTGATCCTATTTCTGTGTCTCCTAATAGAGTGACATTAATAACTCCGAGTCCAGGTCATGAAAGCAAGCTATATCAGGTCAGGCAGACTTTATTTACTGCCCCAGTGAGGATTATGGGTGTAATGTAGGCTCTGCCATCGATTCTTACAGTCTTCAATCCAATCCATATTTCCTCTTTCCAGAGATAATGCCCATTACTGGAACCAAAGCATGCACTGTAGGCTTGTGTCTGACCCTGACACTCATTATAACGAAGTGCTGTAGTGTTTGGGGGTAGATATTGTGACAGATTTAAGGAGGACCCGAGTTAAAGAGAATTCTTAGAGCAAGTAGGGCAAATAATATCATTCAATCTCAACCCTATTCACTAAAGTGCCCTTCACCTTTAAGTCCTTTATTGAACAAACAAGGTTTAACTACAAAAAATAAAAATAATTTCTTGGCATGTTCCTCCTGGTGCCAGCCATCTGGCAGCACTATTCTTGGTAACAGAAGCATATTATTTGTTGATGTGGACCAACTGTCACTATCTTCCAGCATTCTGGGGAAAGAGAGGGTGAGATAGCATCTCCTTCCATCTGTGGGGGAGAAAAAAGTTTTCTTTCTATTTTTATAAAATTTTCTGGCTCATTTAATAATCAAACTGACATGAGACAGATTAACAGGATAAAATAACCAAAATTATTACATCTGTACATATGAGAGCTCCACAAGAATACAGGGCCCTCGAGGACATGCTGAGCAGTTGAGGTGTATATGCCATTTTGGACAAAAGAGAAAGGAGTAGGGGTAGTGGTTTGTGACTTCAATTCACATGGAGATGAAAAAGCAACTGTTTGGGAAATAAATGTTTGCTGGGACTCATTTTTTGGTTAATTCTAACCTGAAGATATAACCCCCCCCCCAATTGATTTTTAGAGAGAGTAGAAGAGAGGGGGAGAGACAGAAAGAGAAACATCGATGGGAAAGAGATATATCAGCACATACCCTGAGATTGTACCCTTGACTGAAATCAAACCCGGGACCCTTTAGTCCCAGAGCTGATGCTCTAACCACATTGGGGCATCTTTACCAATGGGACACAGATAAGTCTTTGATCAAATGGGCCTGACACGATTCCTTCTTGTCTATCATACCTAGTTCATATTAAACTATGGTTATCAATGATGATAGCCACCTTCCTGGAACAGGTCCCCTATTTCCATTTTTTTAGGCAGTTAGAGGGACGTTCAGAAGTTTTCCCTGAATCTCTTGTTTCTTAAATATAACCAGATTAAAATAATCAATATCCCCAAAGACCTACTTTGGGTGGGGAGCGAACTCAGCGTCTTCTCACATGCCAGGCCTAAAAGCAAGTATGAAAGCCATGCATGGCGATAGTGTCAACTAGATAAAGCTGTGTTTGCCAGACCCCTTCAATACCAAGCCAATTAACCTAAATTACTCTCAGGGTAAAACTGAAATCTCAATGCTTCATATCTTATTTTAAAAAGTTTCTTCAGACCAAATCTAGAAGAAATGCTTAATTTTCTTCAACAGTAAAGTTGGTAAAAGAAGGTGATTAGACCTATTGCAGAAGTTGTTCAGAAGTTAAAAGAAAATCTCTCAAGCACATAGGATCTGAACATATTCAAGATTCTGGAATTTAAACACCTGTGGGTCTTAAAAGACTGCTGCCGCATGTATACTTTGTCAAGGAAAGGTTTATTTTTCGGCTGTTAAAACTTCATTCCTGCCTGGGTGGTGTTGCTCAGTGTGTTTAGCATCATCCCATGAACCAGGAGGTCATGGGTCAATTCCAGATCAGCACACATGCCAGGGTTGTGGGCTCGATCCCCATTTGAGGGGCATGCAGGAGGCAGCCAATCCATGTGTCTCTCTCATTGATGTTTCTATCTCACTCTCTCCCTTCCTATCTAAAAGCAATAAAACATTTTTTTTTAAGTTCATTCCTCATGGCATACTGATCTATATGAGCTATATCTTAGGGCTTAGCGAGATAACCATAGGACCTGAAACATTTCATCTGCTGGAGTCCTGTGGCTATGTGTGGGGCCCCTGACACCAGGGGAGACTACATCTCTCTCCTGGGTGATTCAGCCATTCCACAGAGAGGCTGATGGCCGCAATGTCATAGGCAGCATTTTGTTAACCCATCTCTGATTCTTCTCTCTAGTGCTCAGTCCAAAGCCTGGTGTTTCATTAGAAGACAAGACCATCTTGCCTGGTGTTTTTGGTAATAGAATTTATTTATTATTTATATCACATCTACTTCAAAAAAAATTTTTTGAGATGGGTTTGTGACTCTCTAGGTACTTATAAAGATGGTTTCTACTAAAAGGAAGAGGCTATGATCTTTTTTTCCCCCCAACCTGATGTTTCTTGCCTTGACCTTGACTCTGGAAAAAGGCCACAGATTTTTAAAAAACATTTTTTTTTAATGGAAAGGAAAATGCTTCAGTGTCATTCTGGAATAACAAAGCAAGGTGACAGTGCTCATAGTCATTAGATAGCAACTGAAACTAATGAAAAGTCCCTTCCAATAAGCTAACTTCTACATTAACATAAAACTTGTAAACAGAGTAGTCACTATTCTTCTAACAATCTGAAATGCTTTGTTGTTTTGCACTCAGAACTTTCAAGTTTTCCTTCTTTGAAACATGGCTTCTACTATTAAGAAAACCCTCTTTACTTTACATTCATGTAGTACTTAACAGAGTAGAGTAAATAAAATATTTACTTTCCTGTGTTTAGATTTTCCTATAAATGAAGAAAACTGAATGAAATTCAGTGTCTTATTTTTTTATGGAAATTATATATATATATATATATATATATATATATATATATATGAGTTTAGAAAGATGTCTCCAACAAGTAAATTCCATCACCAAGTTCTAGACATTTTATTTTGCTCACAAGAGATTTGAAAGAAGAAAAAACAAAGGAGAGAGAAAAATGCCACTCGGTAAATTGCTGAAAGAAAAATCCATATTTCACATCTGGTTATGTGAAAAAACACCCATTCCCCTGTGGCCCATTGAAACAAATTGTTGGTAACAGGACCTTGCCTTTGTACAGGGAAAATATATATTCTACACTTTAGGTAGAAGCTGAACATGATAAACAATGTGTCTGGCGAAGGAGTGGGAAAGATTTTGCTGCTTCAATATGAAGGAAATGCATGTACATGGTGGTGGAGGAAGGTACAAAAGGAAAGAAATTCCTCTAGTATCAGGGGCAAGACAGGCACACAGAGCCAGAGACATGCCTTGGGGCTCTCTCTAAAAATGTTTACGGACACACATAATGATGATGTATATGTTGACTCTAGGAACTATATTTCCCGATGAGCCCAATAAATGCAGTATTTCTCTGTGCGTTTACCCCTATATTTCTGGAAAGTTTACATCCAGAGATTAATGATTCATCACAAAATCTGTCAGCTCAGGATTTATTTTTTAAAGACTTGCTAGATGCTGCTGCTTTAAATCATCTACCTAAAAATCCTATTCGCAGCCTCAGTTCGACAATTAGGATAGAACTACTGCATCCCCAGATGGCTTCATTGGTAGTAGCCATAGAGAAGGTCAGTAAGATGATTTTCCTTTTCATTACTTCTATGTCTGCTGATACCACTAAGTGTTCCAGCCAGGCCGACCAAGGATTGATTCTGTCTTGCAATGATACACAGTCCAACGAATTCAAGGGCTATGGCTCTTCCATATGAAGCCTCTGACACTTCAAACCCATACTCATTTATATTAGTATATTAGAATTATTAGTAATTCTAGTAATTACTAATATTATTTATAACTTTATAATAGTATATTAAGATTAAAGGAAGCAGGCATATTAGAATTACTAGTAATATATTACTAATGTGCATGAAATATATTATGTTATTAATTATATATTAATATGTTAGTAATAGATTAGTTATTCATTCAGTAAATCATTTTTGAATAACAATTATTTGCCGACACTCTTTTAGTTCTATGAACAAAACCATTAGCAAAACAGATGAAAATTCCTGTGACTGTAGAAAGTTACATGCTACTGGGGGAAAACAAAATAAACAACAACCGTAATAATTAAGTAAATTAAATTCTTAACTCTTATGAAAAAATAAACATTAGAGCAAGTAGGAAAAGAAATCAGTAGTGTTGGGGAGGTGATGGGACCAGGCAGGTCACAATTTTAAATAAGGTAAGCATCCCTGAAAAATTGAGTTTTGAACAAAGTCTTGAAGGAGAAGAGGGAGTTATGTGGGAGGTTTTAGATGCAGGTAGAAGGAACAGCCAGTGCAAAGACCTTAAGGCAAAGAACTACTTGGCATGTTCAACAAATAGCAAGGATCTTGCTGTGGCTGGCACAGAGGTAGGTGGGGGAGAGTGAAAGAGATGAGTAAGAAGCCAGAGAACAAGGAGTGCAGTGTTCGGGGACTGGAATAGGACATTACAAAATTTGATCTCTTATTGTGAGTGAAAATGGGAGCCATGATTAGGGTTTTAATCAGGGAAGTAACATGATCTGATTTACATGATCTGAATGACTCTGGCTGCATGGGAATAGAGCACAAGAGGGCAAGGGTACAGTGGGCTGGAAAACCAGATAAGGGGCTTCAGTGTGAGAAATGGACCTCTGTGATCCATCTCCAGCATGGTCAGCTTCTGATGGAATTTGCTCAATTTCCCCAGGGCAAGCAGAATGTGGGGAGGAGGGAAGAGGATGTAGGAACAAAGAACTGCGCATGGGGCCAACATGGTGGAAACCCCAGGGGCATCTGCCTCAGCTAGGCAGGGGAGGTAGAGACAGCTAGAAAGGTCTCAGTCCAATATTTTAAATGGCCAAATGGGAGACAGCAAGACCTAGGTGACTTATTAGAAAACAGGTGTCCAAATAGTACTCAGCCACTGAGGAACAGGAAGAGGGACTAAATAAATAGTCCCTGCCTCATGTGTGTTCCTGTACAATGGATGCCCGCTCTCAAGAGTGTTATTAAAAGTCTCATTTTTGCCATACTTCTGTTTCCCAGTCCGTCATTTGAAATTCGACAGGCGAGCCATTTCTCACGTTCAGTAACCCAGTGCAAGTTGATGTGGCCTGGATTCACCGATCATAGTGGTAAGGTAACTATTCTGAAGTTACCACCAACAGGACTTTCTCATGGATTTGATTATGTCAGACCCCGCAGGTCTGGCATTGTTTGGGGTCCACTACTCTAGTGCAGTTTGGTTTTGGGTATGTCTGCCTGTAGCACAGATTAGGTAAGATTATTTCTAATTACATATTTGTTGTGCATGTTATTTCTTGTTAATGATCTTCCTTTGACACTTGTGGGAAGAGAGTACAGAATAACATTTGTTAAACAACTACACAAATCAGACTCTGTGCTGGGCACTTTAAATGCATATAATGATTTAACTAACATTTATTGAGTGCTTACTAAATGCCAGGCATTGTGTTGAACACTTTTATGCAAGTCATCTTATTTAATTCTCTCAACAATCATGTGAATCTACTATTACTCTCTTCTTACAGATGAGGATATTGAGGCTTAATAAGAGGTAAATTACCTGCCCTAGATAAATTACCTGCCCCTAAGCTGTAGAGCAGGGAATCAAACCCAAGAATCTGGAGTTTAGAAGTATTTTACTTTCCATTTAATCCTCAGGCCCAACCCCCTAAAAGTGTAAGGTAAAAATAACGGTCTCCATGTACTTTCCAGTCAATTTACTATTATTTTCCATTGCTAGTTCATATGTATGTCCAGGACTCTAGAATTGGCTTATTAGTTCCTTGTATATTGAAAATTTGAGTATTTGCCATAGCACCAACTATGATGCCTTGAGCATAGTTAGGGTTGAGTAAATGCAAGTTGATTGATTTTGTGCTGTGTTGTTTCATAACATCATCTTGCACCACATGCAGGGTCAGATTCTACTTCTTTATGCTCCCCAGAGTACACATTGCATAGTGCGTGCTCCAGAAATGTTATTCACAGCATATGTTTGTTACTTAATCTATTTCTATCTTTGTGATTTTGCAATGACTCTTTCAGCTCTCACCCAGCTATTTTGTCTGCTATGACTCTTGTGAGAAGAAACAAACTCTGTGTGTTTTTTTTCTAGACCATTTTTATTGTATTCCCACTTGGGCAGATAAAAATGAGTCTGACATCAGGGCTCAAACAACAGCAGTGCTCACATGGACTTACTTTTGCTATATATATATATATATTTTTTTTACCAATTTCATAAGATCTGTAATTTATAGTATTTTGAACTCCTTCAACAGGTTCTGTAGGGGGAATCAGAAAAAGACAGATAGTAATTTTAGCCAGGTCAAGGAATCGTGGACAGATATTACTGGTTGATATAAAGAGAGATAAACCTAACTGCTAATTTAGAGGTCAGAAGCTCAGGCTGGGATCCTAAAGAATATAGCAAATCTTGTGAAAGAATATATGTCAGGTACACAATAGTTTCTTGCCTCTCCTTGAGTAATCTAGTCTCATACCATGATGGAAATCATTATTCTGAAAAACAAACAAATAAGTGGACAATAACTGTGAGAAGACACTAAAAACCACATTCATTCATTACTTAATGAAATAATTTTCCCTTATCTTACCTTCAGAACATTGATTTTCTTCTTCCATCATAGGGTCTATATAACAAAATGCCACAAACTAGGTAGCTCAATCTAAAAAGTCCAAAATCAAGATGCTGGTTCCTGCTGAGGACTGTCTTCTCCCTGTTCCTTCATGTGGTCTCTCTCCCTTTTCTAATAAGAACACTAATCCTATGAGATCAGGGCCCTATTGTTATGACCTCATTTAACATTAATTATGTCAATAAAGGTCCTGTTTACAAATACTGTGACATTCGGGTATTAGAGTTTCGACTTACGAATTTTGGGGGGACATAATTTAGTTTATAGTAAGGTTTATCTTTGTGGTTTATCCTAAGACTGGAATCTATTTGTTGAATACTATAATATAAATTTAGAAGAATATAAGCTTTCTTTATCTATAGAATAGTGCTCTCGTTAGTGATTATTTAGGAGTGATCTATTTCTGGAATAGCTGAATGCTATATTATTCCTATTTTAGATGATGAAATCAACAGTGAAAGCAGATGTTTAAAACCAGCTTTGAGCTACTGACTGCTACTATTATTAGTGTGTCATCAAAGAATCTCACTAGCGGTTTAGAAGATCCCTAAAATGATGAAACATATCTATTCCACCATTATCTCTAGGATACAGATAATCCTTTTCAGGTATAGTAATTTCCTCCATTGAGTACAGATCAAATAATAATAATAATACTCTAAGCTAACTTTTAATATCCATATTATTAAAACAACCTTATACTATTTTTATAATTTAGTCAAAATTATGTTTTTATTTATTTATTTTTACAATATATTTTTATTGATTTCAGAGAGGAAGGGAGAAGGAGAGAGAGATAGAAACATCAATGATGAGAGAGAATCATTGACTGACTGTCTCCTGCATACCCCCTACTGGAGATTGAGCCTGCAACCTAGGCATGTGCCCTGACCAGGAATCAAACTGTGACCTCCTGGTTCTTAGGTTGATGCTCAAACACTGAGCCACCTTTGCCAAGCTAAAATTATGTTTTTAAACCAGTAGTGTTAGGAGAAAAAAGAGTATTCTTGATCCCTGTTTTTTTATTTTTAAAAAATATTTATTTTTGAGAGTATTATAGATGTCCCCTTTACTTTCCCCTATTGCCCACCTCCACTGAGTTCCCGCTGTGCCCCAAGTCTTTGCCACCCTATTGTCTGTGTCCATAGGTAACACATATCCTATATAATAAAAGGGTAATATGCAAATAGACCAAAAGGCAGAACAACCGAACAACCAATCAAAACATAATATGCTAATGATAGGCTAAGGTTGCTTAACTGCTTGCTATGACGTGCACTGACCACCAGGGGGCAGATACTCTCACCAGTAGGTTAGCTTGCTGGGGTCCGGCAGATCGGGACTAAGCAATTTGGGCCAGACATACCCTGGAGTCCTTCCGAAGTCCCTCCCCATCCTGATTGTGTACTGGTGGGATTCCTCAGCCTGGCCTGCACCCTCTCACAATCAGGGACCCCTCGGGGGATGTCGGAGAGCCGGTTTCAGCCTGATCCCACAGGCCACTCCCCTTGGAAGGGCACCAGATGCAGGGTTCATGGCTGGCGAGCGCTGCTGTGGCAGCATGAGCCTCTCCAGATCAGGACTGGTTGGGTGTGAGCCCGCAGCAGGCACAGTGGGGCCAGGATGAGCAAGAGTGACCGGTAGGAGCTGCAGGTGGCATTGGACTGAGGGTTTCGGCCTGATCCCTGCAGGCCACCCAGAGCGACCCCACCTGTGCACAAATTCATGCACCAGGCCTTTAGTATGTATATAAGTACTTTGGTTCATCTCCCTCCCCCGCCCCATTCTTCCCTTCCCTCTGAGATTCATCGGTCTGTCCTATGTTTCCATGCCTCTGGTTTTATTTTATTTATCAGTTTATTTTGTTCATTAGATTCTTTGTTCATTTATTTTGATTTTATATTCAATTGTTGATAGATAGATATATTTATTGCCATTTCATTGTTTATACTTTTTATCTTTCTTTTCTCTTCTTCTTACTGCTTTTCTCTTGCTGCTTTTAAGATTCTCTCTTTGTATTTAACCTTTGGCATTTTAATTATGATGTGTCTTGGTGTGAGCCTCTTTGAGTTCCTCTGTGCTTCCTAGACTTGTAAGTCTATTTCTTTCACCTGGTAGGAAAATTTTTCTGTCATTGTTTCTTCAAATACATTTTCAATATCTTGCTTTCTCTCTTCTCCTTCTTGTACCCCCATAAAGTGGATGTTGGTATACTTGAAGTTGTCCCAGAGGCTCCTTACATTATCTTCATATTTTTGGATTCTTTTTTCTTTTTGCTCTTCTGATTGGGTGTTTTTTACTTTATCATATTCCAAATAATTAATTTGATTCACAGAATCCCCTACTCTACTGTTGAATCCATGTAAATTATTCTTTATTTCAGTTAGTGTATGTTTAATTTCTGACTGGTCCTTTTTCATTTCTTTGATGTTCTCATTAAAGTTGTTGAAATTCTCACTAAGATCCTTGAATTTCTCACTAAGTCCCTTGATGCTCTTATTAAGATTCTTGAGCAACCTTATAACCATTGTTTTGAACTCTGTATCCAGTAGTTTGCTTGCTTCCATTTCGTTCAGTTATTTTTCTGGAGATTTTTTCTATTCTTTCATTTGCAATATATTTGTTTTTCTATGCAATTTGGCTGCTACCCTGTGTTTGCTTCTGTGTATTAGGTAGAGCTGCTATGTCCCCTGGAATTGATAGTGTGGCCTTATGTAGCTGGTGTCCTATAGGGCCCAGTGGTTCAGTCTCCCCAGTCACCTGAGCTGGACACTCTAGGGGTGCCCCTATATGGGCTGTGTGCATAGTCATGTTGTAGTTGATCCTTGATTGCTGTTAGTGTCACTGGGAGGAACTGACCTCCAGGCCAAATGGCTGTGGGGACCAACTGCGACCACAGATGGAGAGCTGCTGTGCAGGAGACAACCATCTGGAGCAGGACTTGCTTCAGTGGGGCTTCAGTGCTCACTAAGTATGTCCTTTGAGTGTGTCGCTAGTGGATGTGTACAGTTGTAATCTGGTATGATCTGAAGCTGTCCACCCTGGCTCTGAGGCCTCCTGGGAGGTGCAAAGTTAGCCACTGCCTAGGGCCACCCAGCAGGAGTTACAGAGCAATCTGCAGATGACTGCTACTTGTGTTGGGCTTGGAAGTACCCAGGCAAGGCCAAGCTATCTTGGGCCTCTTATTGGTAGGTATGGGGCATGCTGGTGGCAGCTGCTGCTTATTTAAGAGATTTTAGTACAGTCTGAAGCCTGAGCCAGGACAGGCCATTCATATGGAAAAGCCACTGCAAACAGCTTGGGTGGGGCTGCAAATTGAAAGGGGCAGATCTCAGGAAATCATAAGGGTGGAGAAAACAGTGTGAGCCAGGCTGATGGAAACTCAGATATGGCTGCTAATCAGCTCTTTGATGGGGGATGTCTCAGCATAGAAGCAATGATCCTGGTGAGCACCCCCGTCTTGGAGAAAGCTGCCCCCGAGTTCTTGCTCCAATGCAGACAATCTAGTTTATCCCTGTATGTCCCTGGGTCTCCCCAAGCCATTGTCCCAGCAGTGGAGCTCAGAGATAGTGAGTCTGAGTAAGTCCACGCACCAGATCTTTAAGAGGAACTGCTTGTGTCTCCAGCAGCCTCTGTGTCACTCAGTCACAATCCACGCTGGTTTTTACAGCCCAAAGTTATGGAGACTTCTCTTCCCAGCTCTGGAAACCTGTGCTGGAGGTCTGGTGTGGGGCTGGGACCCGTTGCTCCTCAAGGGAGGCCACTGCAGTGGAGATATTCCTCCCTATTAAAACAAAAACAAAAACAAAAACACGCCACATGTAGGTGTCAGATCAGCTCATTCTGTACCTCTGCCTCTCCTACCAGTCTCAATGTGCTTTCTTCTTTACTTCTGTAGCTGTAGGACCACCATTCAACCAGATTTAGGATGGTACTGAATGATGGTTGTTCTGTATTTTAGTTGTAATTTTGATGTGTTTGTGGGAGGCAGCGAGTACAGGCGTTTTCTTATGCCACAATCTTGGTTCTGCAGCTAGACATTAACTTACTAAAGCCATCTTCACCTCACCTAATCTATTTCTATAAGACTTTCTAAACAACAGGTTGATTTTGGTCAGTTAAGAGAAATAGCTGATCAATACAATACTAGTAAGACAGAAACAAATAAACTATAATAAGAGAAAACTAGATTTTTTAAAACAAAATACATGTATTAATGATGGTACTGTTTATTCTTCTGCTTGAATCAAGTATATAACTTGTGACTTTAAAGCTCATTTGGAATATGGGCTGCTCAATTCACCCTTTTGATATATCCTTTTGATAGAATTCTGAAAGAAGGAACTTTAGAAATCTTTCAGCTCAACCCTATCTTTGGTGGCCGAAGCAATTACTATAAGGGGGCAGTAGGATGGTACCTGGGCTAGAATTAGGGGCCAAGTTTTATCAAGTTTCTCATCAATATCACCCCATTCTAGGTTTATATTATTTCCAAACTAAAACTCCATGTTCTTTCTCTACCCAATAAAACATTCCTAAACCAGCAATACCTGAAACATTTCTTTTTTTAAAAATATATTTTATTGATTTTTTACAGAGAGGAAGGGAGAGAGATAGAGAGTTAGAAACATCGTTGAGAGAGAAACATCGATCAGCTGCCTCCTGCACATCTCCCACTGGGGATGTGCCCCCAACCCAGGTACATGCCCTTGACCGGAATCGAACCTGGAACCTTTCAGTCTGCAGGCCGATGCTCTATCCACTGAGCCAAACCAGTTTCGGCCTGAAACATTTCTTGATGAAAAGGGTTTGAAACACATTACGCATTTTTAGAAAAGTATGAAAACTAGTATTTCCTTGATACCTAAGAATTGTGTGGACATTATGTTTATGAATTACTGAATTAAAGTTATTTTCCTTATGAAAGTATAGTTATTTTAATAGATCACACATAAAGCATAACTTTATTTATAAGGTTAAAGCCATGAAGTAGACTGAAAAACAAACACTTAACAATGATGGAAATGAAACAGTATGTGCCCTGTACTGCTGAGGCATTGGGCTGCACAAATCCATGAACACTGCGTTTTTTAAAAGTTATAATTTTTTCAGTTAAAATAAAATTCCTGAAAGTGCCTTGTTTGTTTACTAGTTCCATTCCTCTATCTCAACTCTTTTGAATTTGTGAAACTTCCCTTCCTTTTCTCACTATCCCTAAAGAATCTACTCATTCCTAAGTAGATTTGGTGACTAGCGTAGCTGAGAAAATCATTTGTGCCTATGCACATATCTTCAACAAAGAACTGGTGAATTGTCACCACTTTTTTGGGGAAGACTACAGAAATGGAAGATTATATAGGCATATCATATTTTAAAAACACATTGCATTCATTTTTTATCTCTAAGTGGCATGTGATGTGAAACAGCTGAGATATTTCAGAAATGAGGCAGATATATTAGAAAACACATGTATGTGAAAGACTTCAATTTGTATTGGGTTTGATAAATAGCATGAGACCTTCGGAGAGTCTGAATATTTCCAATGTGTGATATGCTGAGAGTGCTGTCATATTTATGTGACTGTATGGTCAAACTCAAGCATGAGAAATTGCTTGGTTTTCTCATGCATAGTGGGAAGAGTCCGATCACTGTGTTATTGAGTTGAATTAAGATATGGCAGATTTTGCTTGTTAGTCCATTTTGTTCATTAGATTCCACATATGAGTGAAATCATATGGTACTTGTCTTTCTCAGATTGGCTTATTTCACTTAGCATAATGCTCTTCAGATCCAGCTGTGCTGTTGGAAAGGGTTAGATTTCCTTTTTTTTTTTTGTTCAGCTGAGTAGTATTCCATTGTGTAAAAGTACCATGGTTTTTTGTTTGTTTGTTTGTTTTTTTAATCCACTCATCTAGTGATGGGCACTTGGGCTGCTTTTAAATCTTGGCTATTGTAAACAGTGCTGCAATGAACATAGAGGTGCATATATTCTTTTGAATTAGTGTTTTGGGTATTTTCGGGTAAATTCCAAGAAGCAGAATCACTGGGTATATGGATATGGACAACGATGTGGTGATTATTCAGGGGGAGGGGGAAGTAGTGGTGTGTGTGTGTGTGTGTGTGTGTGTGTGTGTGTGTGTGTAGGGAGAGGTGGAAGAGAGAATAGCGGTGATAAATGGTGATGGACGGAGACTTGACTTGGGGTGGTGAACACAAAATACAGTGTATAGATGATATGTTGTAGAATTGTGCACTTAAAACCTGTATGATTTTGTTAACCAATAAATAGGTATGGCAGATTTTAATATAATTATAAATATAAACCCACAGGGTATCCTAAAAAAATGTATACATGCTTTAACAGCTAATAGCTCAATTTTGAAAATGAAATGTATTTTAATGCATTTTGATAAACACTACCTTTATAATTATTCAAAGTTTGTATATACATTTTTGGAGAATATATATATATATATATATATATATATATATATATATATATACTAACCTATATACAAATCAGGGTGCAAGATTCTATGAGCACTACAAAGATAAATAACAGTGCACTGGGGGAGGTGAGACACAAATATTTAAATATGATTTATTAGAAAATGATCAGGGCTATGACAGGAGATTAGCACACTTTAGACTTCAGGAAAGGGGGTTCTGGAAAAGGTAGAGACATGGAGAACAACTTCTAGGAGTCATGAATTCCAGGGCCACGTTGTATGGGTTTAAATCCCTCCTCCATCTCTTACTAACTGTGTGATCTGGAAAAATTATTGAACTTCTCTGTCTTTATTTCTTCATCTATAAAATAGAGAGTATGATAGTGCTTCCCTCCCTCATGGATTATCATGAAGACCAGGTAAGTATATAAGTACTCAGAAACATGTAAGTGACATAACTCAGAGGGTAGGCTGGGCCTAAATATAGGTGATGGAGAGAATTTAGGGTGAAGAGGGGGAAAGGAACTACTTTCTCTTGCTATTCACAAGATAGTATTTTTCTAGCTTTAAAGTCTGTAGAAAGACAGAGTGGCAAATACAGGTATTCCCCGCTTTTTAAAAAATATATATATTTTATTGATCTTTTACAGAGAGGAATGGAGAGTGATAGAGAGCCAGAAACATCGATCAGCTGCCTCCTGCACACTCCCTACTGGGGATGTGCCCGCAACCAAGGTACATGCCCTTGACGGGAATCGAACCTGGGACCCTTGAGTCCACAGGCTGACGCTCTATCCACTGAGCCAAACCAATTAGGGCATTTCCTGCTTTTTGAAAGTGCACTTTACTCCACTTTGCTTTTGCATTATTACCTGTTTTTGCTAAGTAAAAGAAATGTGAAAAGGTTTTTTATTTTTTATGAAAAAAGGCAAAAGGCATAAATAATTCCCAGAGTTTATTTTGTAGTAAGCATTACTAAAAGCAGTTCTCATCCTGCCCAACCGGCATGGCTCAGTGGTTGAATATTGACCTATGAACCAGAAGGTCATAGTTTGATTCCTAGTCAGGGCACATGCCCTGGATGTGGGCTTGATCCCCAGTGTGAGATGTGCAGGAGGCAGCCAATCAATGATTCTCCCTCATCATTGATGTTTCTATCTCTCTCTCCCTCTCCCTTCCTCTCTGAAATCAATAAAACTATTTAAAAAAAGCCATTCTCATCCTGAGTGTGAAAGTGCCCCTGACAAGCTCCTTGCCTGGGAACTACACTCAGCATGAAACTGCTGTAAGTTTTGAACAGCGTCTGTGAGCAACTGTGCTTTCTCTGATTTTGCAGATCCGTTAGCAAGATGTGTTCTAACGTATCAGAAAAACCTAAGAGCTCAGAAGGGTGTTATGTGGAGCATAAGACTGGACATAATTAAGCAAATAAAAACTTTGAACTTGCCTGCACCCACCATTTGTACTATCTACTGCAGAGAGAATATTGAAAGCTGCTGAAATTACAGACATACCTCGTTTCTTTGCACTTCACTGTATTGTGCTTCACAGATGTTGTGTTCTTTACAAACTGAAGACAAGACCCTCCACCAGCAGAAAGGCTAGAACAGGCTTTATTACAGTTACTGTCACTGAACTCAATGTCTCCAAAGTGTGCCTGTGCTATTGGTTCTGCTAGAAGCAATGTGGTCTCTTCTGGTCAGTATCCAGCAATGGATAACATGGAAAGGACTGATAATGAATCTTCACTGCTCATTGGGCTGCAGCCAAGTGTTGACCCTACACCAGTGGGCTCTTCAGGCCTTGCTTTCCTCCAGGTCTGTCTGTTCTGTTGCTGTCAACCCTTATGCCAGGCTGAGTTTTAAAAAATGACTTTCCAATGTGACATGGCTTTGCATTCTTGCCAATATGTTCCCTTGTCTTTGTAGGTGGGATATATTTAAAATAAAAGGGGGTTATAGTTATTAGAGTTTTTTAGGTCTTTTGGTCATTCTCAGAAATCTCCATCAGATAAAAGCTTTTAGGAACCTACATATAATAAAGTTTTAATTATTAATGGGGAAAGTTTTATGTTACCAACATCCAAGTAGCCAATAATCACAGCATTAGTTTACATCCATTCTTTTTTCTTGTTTTAATTTAGATTTTTATTTTTTGTTTTCTTCAAGCTAATATCTAAATAATCATGCATCCCTGTTTCAGGGGTCAGCAAGATAATGGAGGGCAGCTGGACAAGGTTTAAAAATATGGTTCGCTTATTTTCTCTCTCCTCTCCTCTCCTCTCCTCTCCTCTCCTCTCCTCTCCTCTCCTCTCCTCTCCTCTCCTCTCCTCTCCTCTCCTCTTCTCTCCTCTCCCCTATGCTCCAAGGGCCCTTCTTTCACTCTGACTTGTTACCTGAGCTCATTTCTTCTACAACTCACTTCTTCTACCTCTGTGACTTTCTAAATAAACTTTCTCTTATAATTTGAGTCTTGGCTCTGAATTCTTCTCTTAGCCAGAACTCAAGAACTGAAGTTGATGAACCTAGGTTAAAATAAAAATAAAAATATAGTAACAATTTAATGCTTCAAAAATAACTCCCCTATGCACCCATGTTTGGCAATGGATTATACTAAGAAAGCAGGCAAGGCAGGTTTTTAGGACACCAGGCCAGGCAGGGCTTTAGCGATTCACACAAATGTACAAGAATCCCAAAACTCGAATTCATCTCTGTTGGTCCAATATGGATGATGTTGCAAATCTCACACTTTTGGAAGCTCAGATATACAATTGGAAGGGCATTTCTTTTAAAAAAAAATGTTTTTATTGATTTTTAGATAGAGAGGATTGGAGAGAGATAGAAACACCAATGAGAGAGACACAATGATTGGCTGCCTCCTACACATCTCCTACTGGGAATTGAGCCTGCAACCCAGGCATGTGCCCTGACCAGGAATCAAACCTGGGACCTCTTGGTCCATGGGACGACACTCAATCCACTGCGCCATACCAGCCAGGCGGACGGGCATTTCTTGAAGTGTTCCACAGCATGATGAGTTCTATTATGCTATAGAAGATGAAAGGAAAGAAGGAAGAAAAGATAACTAAC
This sequence comes from Myotis yumanensis, assembly GCF_028538775.1. NCBI lineage: Eukaryota > Metazoa > Chordata > Mammalia > Chiroptera > Vespertilionidae > Myotis > Myotis yumanensis. Next base: position 187,716,085 of record NW_027223752.1, read on the forward strand.
CAAATATTGGGAAATACCATACTAAAGAAAGTTGGACAGATATTTTTTCCTGAAGGTCAGTGTCAATGTATAATATGAGCCTTCCAGTGTTTAGCTCCTGTATGAATTTCCCAAATATTTTTAATAGCAAAACTTCTTTTTTTTTTTGGCTTGAGTTAGAAAAACATATGACTTGGGGCAATTCTTTAAAATTCACAGCTTCCATTGACTATCTGGTGAAAGTCTCAGCTCCTTGCTTTGTGGGCTTTTCCATAGGATTGCGCAAGTCAGGGCAGCTGGCTGCCTTCATAAGGAGTGATCCAAGAGAGACAAAAACAAGCAGGAAGCTGAAATGTCTTTTATGTTGTTTGCAATGCTCTGCAATTAACATCTTTGCAACGAAATATATTTTTGACATTCACGTTGTTTCCGCAATGTATATTTTTAGAGGTAGAATTGCTCTCATGCTGCCATCATGACGCAAATGTCATTGTCTCTGAATGACCTTTCCAGACTTGTCTAAAATAGACCTCTCCCCTGTCACTGTTTGTCCAATTACCCCATTTTTACTTTGTATAGGATTAGCATTGTCTGAAATTATCTTAATAACTTGTGGAATTCTCCCCTCCTTTAGAATGTAAGCTCTGTGAGGAAAATTTTGATTAATCCAATCATTACTATATTTCTGGCATCTGGAATAATGCTTCACCTGAGTTATGTGCCCAACAGATATTTAATACATAAATAAATGCATGTGAGTCTCATTTTCCTGCCATCTTCCTAGCACTCTATTTTAAAAAAATCTTCAAATAGGTGAAAATTGATGTCTCATTAATGTTAACTTTTATGCCTTTGATCACTAATTAGGTTGAACTTTTTTTGATATATACTGCTGACTATCCAATTCTACTTTAAGAAATTGCTCTTTCATATTTTTTTCCAGTTAAAAAAATTGGTGCATTGTTCCTTTTCCATTGATCTCTAACAGGTTTTTGTTTTGTTTTGTTTTTAATATATTGACTCATTGCCTGCCACTTTTATTGCTGAGGCAAATTGCTCCAAATTAATTTCTCTACCCAGGCCAGTTCACTTGCAGGCATAGACATTTCAATTCCAATATGACAGTGAAAGAGACTGATAGCTGTAAGGATTCGTTCTGTTCTCACAAGTGTGGTCACGGCTACTGTTTGCAGAATTTAAGTCTTTTGTTGCTGTGTCCGAGTTTTGTGAGTTAGCCTAAGGTCTTTAAAAGCACTTCCCCTTCGGACAACTGTGACAAAGCTGGGCCTCATCATTTGAAGCTGTGCTTCTGGGAGTCCTTAAAATAGTCCTCATGCCCCATCCTGCTTGTGGCTGCCCTACTTTAGCTGACAATTATGAAAGTTCCTTGATGTGTCTGTTGGTCATCTGTTTCCCAAACAGGGTCAGTTCCATGAAGTTATGCCAGCTGAATGTCACTGTACTGCTGGAGTCCCTGGCTGGCCATTTCCTGTTCATAGGCAATGCCTTTAGATATATACAAGCAAGGAGTGACTTCCAAGGTAGGTACAATTCTCAACATGTTCATAGTTAAGTTTTAAGCTTTGAAGTTACATTCTGCCTGCTGGCATCTCCAAGGGGTTAGCCTTCTTGGTTTAGGTTTCTTTAGCATCAATCTATGCAATATTGAATCGACAACTGACATACTGGGGATTGCTTCTACCTCTGCATGACTGAAGAGACTATTTAAATCTGAGTAGATTCCCCCAGACAGTTGACCGTGTCTTAATCCTCTCTCTATATAGCTATTCTCTCTCTCTCTCTCTCTCTCTCTCTCTCTCTCTCTCTATCTATCTTTCTATGAAAAAGAGGTGAATGGATTATGATAATTAACAAAATAAAAGTAAATATGATACTGTAACTCCAACCTATCACTTTGGTGATGAGGGACTATATTATATTATCTATACCTCGAATAAGTTTTAAATGAAACCATTATAGCAGTGGTTCTCAACCTTGGCTGCACATTAGAATCACCTGGGAATCTTTTTAAAATCCTGATTTCTGGGCCTCATCCTCCGGAAATTCTGTTTCTTTGTTATGGGGTGGGACAACAACATTACTAACAAAGAAACAGAGTTTCTGGAGGATGAGACCCAGAAATCAGGATTTTAAAAAGATTCCCAGGTGATTCTAATGTGCAGCCAAGGTTGAGAACCACTGCATTATAGCATACTCTTCCTCTATTTAATATAGCAGGGAATTAGGAAGACCTTTGAACTTTAGCTCCATACTTAGCTTCTGGTTATTAGAAAGTGGGAAGATCAGAGTTGAGCAGGGACAAACCAGAGAGTGAAAGAGGGTCTTCTAGCTGCCAGTTAATTGGGCTGACCTCATGCTGCTCACTGAATGTTATAAGGATATAATTGGAATGTGCAGCATACCCAAATCAAAGTGAGTCTTCTATAAAAGTTCTATGTGGAAATTCAAAAAGTCTTTGCTGAGCTTTTTTTGTTATTGCTTTGGCTTCGGTTCAACATGTAATTGAATTGGGCCAGTGATAGACTCTTCTACTCATAGATGATTGCAAAATGTTCTTCTTGAATTGTTAATGCAGATGTGAAATTGAGGTCATGCTGTTAATGCTTTTTTGTTTTGGATTGAAAACAGTATGACTTTTTGGTGGTTTCCTCTAAGAAAGATCAGTGCTAGTCATAATGTTTTTATTTCAGTTTCTGAGAGAGCACTTTAATTGGGCCATGGTCATTTGCATCTCCCTTGGGCCACAGCTGAGGACCTGAATGTATGCAGAGTATAGCTGCAGAGGCCCTGGTAAGAAATCTTGTTTTGGGAACTACTAGCTGTAAAGTATCCCTGGGCTTCTGTGGCATTTCTGCTAGTACCTCCTCCCAGCAGCCTAAGGGACAGAACGCTTTCTTCTTTAGAAAATGATTCTGCCAACTTTTTGACTCTGATGTTCTCTCCTTTGCAGAGGGTAAAGAACTGTGCCTTTGAGTGTGGCTGATGAGCTAACCCCTAGCACAAAAGAAGAGCAAGTTCTATGGGTAGCCCATAATACTGAGGTACTTTATAAGCCACAGCAGCAAACCCACCTAAAAGGACTATGCTTTAAGATAAGGTACAATAGGGCCTTAGCTGGTTTGGCTCAATGGATAGAGCGTTGGCCTGTGGACTGAAGGATCCTGGGTTCAATTCTGGTCAAAGTCACATGCCCAGGCTGTGGGCTCAATTCCCAGTAGTGGGCGTGCAGGAGGCAGCCAATCAATGATTCTCTCTCATCATTGATGTTTCTATTTCTCTTTCCCTCTCCCTTCTTCTCTGAAATCAATAAAAATATACTTTTTTAAAAAAAGATAAGGTACAGTAGGGGTCATTATGGCAGGAATTTAAAACCAGTGGGACTATTATTACATGTTTTTAAAAATAGGATTGTTCCCTGAAACTCTGTGCACAATTAGCTCCTTTGTCTATCAAGACTTCTTTGAAAGACACTGCTATTTTTCATTTCCTTTTAAAAAATATATATATTTTACTGATTTTTTACAGAGAGGAAGGGAGAGGGATAGAGAGTTAGAAACATCCATGAGAGAGAAACATCGATCAGCTGCCTCCTGCACACCCCCTACTGGGGATGTGCCCACAATCAAGGTACATTCCCTTGACCAGAATCAAACCTGGGACCCCTCAGTCCACAGGCCAACACTCTATCCACTGAGCCAAACCGATCAGGGCGATATTTTTCATTTTCTATGCAAATGGTCTCCAACTTGTGATAGCTCAACTTACAATTTTCTACTTTACAATGGTGCGAAATACACATTCAGTAGAAACTGTATGTCACATTTTGAATTTGGATTTTTCCCTGACTAGTGAGTTTTGATACCAAGTATCTCATGCTGCTGGGCCAGAGCTCCCACTCAGGCACGTTATCATGAGGATCCACAGGTGATACTCTGCAGTGTGTTATGTTGCCAGCAGTTTTTGGATATTGTGTTCTGAGCACATTGAACGTAGGCTACGCTAAGCTACAATGTTCGGTAGGTTAGGTGTACCAAGTGCATTTACAACTCACAATATTTTCAATTTATGATGGATTTGTTGGGTCATAACCCCATTGTAAGTCCAGGAGGACCATCTGCATTTCCTTTTCCTTTTCTTTTTTTTCCTGATAATTAGTCTTTTGCCAGTTTTATTATTAATTTTTATTTATTTTATTTTTCAATTACAATTTACATTCAATATTATTCTGTATTAGTTTCAGATGTGCAGCAAAGTGGTTAGACAATCATGTACTTTACAGAGTGGTTCCCTTGCTGCTCCAAGTACCTACCTGGCTTAATTTCCATTCTTGCTTCTACTTGGGTACTATGCTTGTTCTTTCTATACTATTTCAAGTTTCAGTGTGTTTTCTAAAGTTTTCGAAGGTCTAAGATTGCTCATAGAGATAACATTCCAAATTACTCTGTGCCAGTCAAGCTAGTTGCTCCGAAAGTAGTTCATCTTGTTGCCCCAAAAGTAGCTCAATAGCATGAGGGTTTTATTAGATCTAAAGGGTTGACAGGATCGGGTAGGAAGATGGAGGCTCCTAGAATCTGGTCACCCTGATCTTTTAGCCTCATTCTTAGGCCAGTTCTTTGGACACAATCTTTTCTTTGGTTCTCTCTCTTTTAATTACCTTCTCTTATGTGTGTGCTACCATCACTTTAATAATATTTAGAGTGATGGGAATGGGTTTGAGAGTCATAATTTATATTGAAAATTTGTTGGACTTCTAAATATACTTTTCAAATAAAAAGTTGAAGCAAAAAAAAAAAATTGGAATTGCTTGAAGAAGGACATTTACCATAAAAGAAGCAGTAATATAAGTGAACCAATGGTGCAGAACGAGGGGACCTGACCGTCACATTGATCAGTTCAGTGGTGAGCTGGAGACAGCTCCCACTGGCTCCTGAGGGCCGAGTGTGCTCCTCATTTCCCAAGTCCACAATGTTAGCTTGAAATCCCCATGGTGGCTAATCACTTGTAATTACTTTATAAATCAGTTGTGTCTCTACCCCCATTCCCCGGAGGGAGGAGGGAGACCCAGTTGTTAGACATTTCTCAACACTTCACAGTCTATGGTCAACGAACGAAAGCAGGAGGGCAGAGGTGAGTCCTGAGAACCCGCCGCTGGAAGTCTTCATGATTGGTGGGAATATTACAGCTACTTCAGTTACACAACAGCCCATGTAAAGTGAGACTACACACGTCTGAGCACAATTATTTTTAACAAATACAACAAAGAAGGTGTATCTAAATGTGTGTTCTTTCAAAACCACCACTGTGAAGAATGATACATTTGTTCCACTGAATTGTCATTACTCACATCCATTTCCAAACCTCTTCTTGAAACCAGTATTTATTTCATTTTTTCATCATCCTTTATCCCCTCTGTGCCCTCTTCCATCTTGAAACCAGTTTTATAGAAATGTTTAGGAAGCATGTCCATGTTTTATTACTTTATAGTTTAATATGTAAGACAAAGAAGCTAAAATATCTTAATGCTTACCATATACTGACATACAGGATTCTTAGAATTCTGGCCCGGCTCCCCTTCCCTTGGATTCAGGGAGGAAAAGTCCTCTCTTCCCAGTAGGGGGAGCTGGAGGAAGGAAATGGTTTCTTTTCATAACACAGATGAAGTGCTTCTGGCTCCCATTTCTCCTCTTATATTGTTAAGAAGTGACAGGAGGGGGAGTAGAAGTGACAGGAGGTGTCCTGACACCTCAAGTCTTAGAGAGGTGATTGGGTCCAACTTCTCACTGTTCTCTTAGGAACTTGACACCTTTTTTCTCAGCCAGAGCCATCATTTTTTTTTTTTTAAGCAGTCCCATCTAACACTGAATATCAGGAATCCTGTTGCAAAAATAGATTTTTTTTTTTTTACAGCTTTTATGCTTGGGAATTCAGTGTGTGAAAAAGTGTAGGAAATGTAACACATTAGATTTATTTTAATTAAATTTACTGGGGTGACATTGGTTAATAAAATTATATAAGTTTCAGATGTACAATTCTATTATACATCATCTGTATATTGTATTGTGTGTACACCACCCCAAGTCAAGTCTCCTTCCATCACCATTTATGCCCCCTTATCCTCTTCTACTTCCCCCACTCTACTTTCCCTCTGGTAATCACCATGTTGTTGTCTGTGTCTATGAGTTGTTGGGTTTTGGGGTTTTTCTTTACTTATTTGTTTATTTGTTTGTTTGCTTAATTCCTTAAATGCTACGACAGAAGAGTGAAATGGTGAGTAGTCCTGTGCACGTGCAGGTGCGAGCTTATTCATAGAGGATCAGGACTTTCCTCCTTTTTAGCATGTCACGGAAGTCTCCTTAGGGCTGCTTACATTATTATTCATGCACTTTTTGGTCTATGATTTTATCTTTACTCCCTAATCTTTTGAGGAAAACCCTGTCATATTTTAGGACCTTACCTTTTAGTAGTTCTCTTGACACTTGGAAAGAAAAATGTGGAAGGTCAAGAAGAGAAGAAAAGCTTTGAGAAATGCTGTGATAAGTAACATATCCTCATTTTTTATCCTGTTGGGAGAATCACTTAACATATGCTACCTATTTAAAACAGGCAGACACACGGTTAGAAAATGGTAGGAATGTTAGACATTTGATTCTTATTGCAGGTTGGTCCTCTCTGTGAAGTCAGTATCAGCACCTGAGGGCACGGATGCATTTCACTCAGAACTGGCTTGAATGTGGGGGTGGAACCAGGGGTTCACTGTAGGAAGATTGGAGTCAGGACACGAGAGGGAAGCAGGGCGGGCAGGCAAGGTGGACTGGAGGGTCTCCTAGATTAAAAGTCAGGATGAGTGGGATGCTGGGAGGAAGGTATTTAATTAAACTGAATTCTACCGAAACCAGCCCCTGGGAAGTGCTGACAGACCGAAGGACGACTGGCTTGGGGATGTGAACCGCTGTATCAATTATACAAATGAGTAACACATGGGAAAGGTCTCAGACACCTCTGACACATAATGAAAATTCAATTAGTGTTATTTTTCCTCCCCTTCCTGCTCTTGATGATGCTTCCAGGTGGCACATAAAGCTCACTGTGTTTGCTTGGGCCCAAAGCATCACTGTGATAATACTGTCCAGCAGCATTTCCAGCGCAGGTAAAAGTTGAAGTCAATGTGTGAAATGGCTGAGTGAGAAATATAGCAGTCACAGATCAGGAGGGAAATAAAACTACAGTTTTAGCTGGAGTTGAGAAAGAAATAATAAGGGGTCTCATTTACCTTGGGGAGAGCAGGAGTATCTGGAGGCCCAAAGCTAATAATCCTAGGGACCAGTCCCTGAGCCAGTGACCATGATCAGGGGCGGGGCCTGCCAGCCAACCTCCATTTGAGGATGGTAGACCCTGCAAAATGGTGCTCATAAGTATATAAGTTAAGGTGTTTGATTATAAATAACAGAACTGTTAATTGCAGGTAAACAGGGAATCATTATAAAGCCATGGTTGGGGCTTATAGACCCAAGGGGAAACCTGCAGACACCTGAAAGTTCAGGAACCAGGGTCATTCAGGAGTCTAAGTGGCAGAACAGAACACTGCATAGGACAGATTCACTCCAACCATTTTTCTTTTGCCCTTTAGTCACTATGCTTATGAGTCAAAACATGGGGAAGAGAGTCCCTTTTCGTATAATGAATTGATTCCACTATTCATTCTGCCCTATTCCAGGGTCCCTTCACTTGTTGTAAAGGCTAGAAAGTTCAAAATCTATGTTGCTCAGTCTCCCTTGCAGCTAGTGTCCCAGAGGTATTTATTCTTCAGCTAGCCATATTCATTTGTATCAGCCTGAGAAGGAAGGAGAGAGGTAGATACCACGCTGTGCTGCTTCTGCAATTTCTGCTCTAGAACATGGATGTCAAGGGCTTTGGTTTTTCTGCAATAGCTCTAGCCAAGGTCTCAATATCTGGCCACTAGCTTAATAGGGGTTTAGAAGCATGGCATGGATCATCGATCCTGTTGGTTCATTCCCAGTGCACCTATCATGACTTTAGTCACAGCTAAGGTGGCATATTCCTGGAGTCAACAGTTGCTGTGGGGACCAGAAGTTGGCACAGTGGCTTCCCAATTCCTCAGCTTCCCAATAGCGGTCATTTGCTTTGCACACCAGTCTTATACTGCCAGTCTTTCCTGGAGGCTTAGTTCTCTGTAATAAATCCCCTTATGCTTAAACTAGAGGCCCGGTGCATGAATTTGTGCACAGGTGAGGTCTGGCCAGCCCACCCCAATGGGGGCCAATAGGGCCTGGCACGGGGGGAGGGGACGCAGTAGGTTGGCTGGCAGGCCCTCTCACAGTCTGGGACCCCTCAGGGGATGTCCACCTGCCAACTTAGGCCCACTCTCAGGGGGATCGAGCCTAAGTTGGCAGTCAGACATCCCTCTGGCAGCCTGGGAGCCCTTGGGGAATGTCCAATTGACAGCTGTGGGGAGCGGGCCTAAGCTGCAGTCAGACATCCTTAGCGCTGCCGAGGCACGAGAGGCTCCCCTCATCGCTGCTGCACTCACAGCCATCAGCCCAGCTTGTGGCTATGTAGAGCTCCCCCTGTGGGAGCACAATGACCACCAGGGGGCAGCTCCTGCATTGAGCGTCTGCCCCCTGGTGGTCAGTGCGCATCATAGTGGCCGGTTGTTCCCAGTTATTCCGCTGTTAGGGTCAATTTGCATATTACCCTTTTATTATATAGGATAGCCAGAGAGAGTTCCATTAGATTCTAATTGGCCATCATGGTTCATAAGCCCAGTTTGTGACTAGGGGAAGCAGACTGGTTGATTAATTGGCATCCCCACCAATATTGCATACACAGTAGAAGAAGAGTAATTCTTCCAAAAGAAAATAATCTGCCCTTATCAAAAAAGGGGGTGATGGATTGTGGGTGGCAGAAAACAACAAACAACCATCCTGCAAATCAATATAAAGATACTAAATCAACATTGTTTCAAGAGTGTGTTGCAGGCCCATTAAACAAAGCAAAGTTGTCTGAAATCCTAAAACACTACGGGACATAATGAAAAGTAAATTCTAACAAGGGAAGGGGTCAGAGGAGGCTTCATAAAGTGACATCTGAGTAGGTCTTAAGGCTCAAGTAGTTGTGAAAGCTTTCTAGAGAGTGGGAATTTAAGAAATTAATTTGAGGTGTGTGTATGTATGTAGTATCTGAATAAAGATTGAGGATTCAATTAATTAGTAAAGGGGAAAGTTTCATTCTGAGTTTTTCTCAAATAGGTATACATTGTATAATTGGAAGGAAACCCAGAAAGGCAATGCAAACAATTGAGACACTAAAGACCCAGGTTAGCTAGCAGCAAATTCCAAGATCCCAACCTGTGTACTTCTAAGCCCTTTCCAGAGGACACATAGAAGCAGGCAGCTGCCTACCTCTAACCCTTTCATTGCCCTATGCATCCTGACCTCCTTAAATAGAAATCGGATTTAATTCCTGAACTCATATCAAATGCTAAGGCTTATTATCCACGGACTCCCACATCACCTGATTTTTTTTTTATGACTTCCCAACATTCTTCCCTGGGCTAATTATGCCTCTCACGGTATGGGACTCGGGAGGCATATTTGGTGTGCAATTTGCTTTGCACACCAGTCTCATACTGCCAGTGTTTCCTAGAGGCTTAGTTCTCTGTAATAAATCCCTTAATGCTTAAACTAGAGGCCCAGTGCATGAATTCGTGCACAAGTGAGGTCCAGCGGGCCCACCCCGATGGGGGCCAATGGAGGCCAGGCCAGCAGGGGGGAAGGGGACTATTTTACTTACTTTAAAAAATATTTCATTATTTTTAATAGCTAATAACAAATGATAATCATTAAGGAATTTATCTAGCTTCTTCTCAAAACCACACATTCAGCCTATATATATTCTAAACTAACCAAAAGTCAAACATTTAAGTCAGCTACATAATAGTATTTAATAAGGAGGCCCCAAATCATCTTTATTCAAGTTTTAAGGGGTACTGCCTAGGTTTAATATAAGGATTTTATTAATAAGTGAATTAATTCAAAGCTACCTTATTTTCTCTTTCTGATTTGTTCAACTTTAATCATAGCTCCTTTGTTGAAATAATTCTAGTCTAAGGAATTGCAAATTTTTATCATGTTCTTTTTTCTTTAAAATCTGGGAGAAAGATTTTCATATTTTGATTATAATTATTATCTATAATGAAACCAAAATAAAGTTCTTTTTTTAAAAAAAAAAGAGGGCACCCCTATGTTCATAGCAGCACAATTTACCATAGCTAAGATTTGGAAACAGCCTACATGCCCATCAGCAGATGAGTGGATTAAAAAACTGTGGTACATCTACACAATGGAATACTATGCCACTATAAAAAAGAAGGAACTTTTACCATTTGCAACAGCATGGATGGAACTGGACAGCATTATGCTAAGCGAAATAAGCCAGTTGGAGAAAGATAAATATCACATGATCTCACTCATATGTGGGATATAATGATCAACATAATTTGATGAACAAGAGTAAATCCAGAGACAAATGGCAGGGGTGGGGGGTGGGTTAGAGAGCAACCAAAGGACTTGTATGCATGCATATTAGCATAACCAATGGACACAGACACTGGGGCAGTGGGGGCTTGCCCCGGGTGGGAATGGCTTGTGGGGGGGTAGTCAAACAGGGAAAAAGGAGACATATGTAAAACTTTAGACAACAAATAAATAAATAAGAGGGAAGAAAAACATTAGATTTTTTCATATTCCTTTATTATTAACATAATAGGAATTCTTCCTGAAATATTTCATCTACATAACAACCAAAGTCCTTTAGCAGTGTGGAAATATTCTTGGAAGAAAAAAGTATATAAACAACTCTTTTTTTAAAGTAACATAGATATTTGGGTTGCTCTTGTCATTAGCTAAGAATTTTATTAAAGAATTTGTAGCCAGACTTGTGAAAAATCTATAAACATCTTACAGAAGTTTTTTTTTTTTTTGATACGGAAAATCATGCTCAGTGGAAAGCTTTGGGGGTTTTTAATTCTCAGTGGAAAGGCTTTTGGGGTTTTTAATGCAGCCATTGATCTTCCCTTCTTGAAGTTTAAAACTACAACAAGCCCATCTGTCAAAGCCTACTGAACTACAAACTGCCAAAGGGCCAGCCACAACCTTACAGCCTATGAAGATTTCAAAATACACTCTATGTCCTCCCCGCAAAAATATTTTCTGATGAATCATGTTTAATGAGGTTTTTTTATACTAGTGACCCAAAGACTTTGAAAAACATCCTCAAGAAGCTACTCCAGGAACTTCCAATTTAATGAATTTTAACAGCTGTTTCTGCTACCAGGCCTATAAGTGGAGTTTGATTTCCCTTGAGGCGATTCCATTAATTTGTTTTTATTATTTTAGGATAGCTAATATGCTGTAGCTGGCTGGGTTCTGACCCTAGGAACCGTGTGGGTGACGTGGTAATCCTGGTCCTCCTCAGTGCTCTGCTGAGAGCTCCTTCTAAAGACCACCCGGCTGGGTGGATAGTGCAAGAGCTAGCATGACCCAGGCCTCAGTGGCGCCCCACGTAGTGGTCCCCACTCTGCACTCAGGAGCAGAACATTTCTGCCAAGCACTCAGGAGGGGAGAAGTTCTCAGGAGCGCAGAACACTCAGCAGTTTCCTGAGGTGGTAAAGGAATGTTATTTCCGCTCAGCTTTTCAAGTGCAGACCAAACCGTCCCTCAGGTGTTTCGGCCCTTACCTGTGGGAATGCACTTGCAGTGGGAGGTCAGGAGAGGTGTGCTTCCAATGACGTGTGGCTTCAAGGGGACTCCATTGTGACTGCAGGTTCTGCATCAGAAAATTAAGGATAATAGCTCCCGCCCTTTGGATTTCTTGGGGGCTGTTATATATAGAAGATGTGGAAACGAAGGTGAACACATTTAAAAAAAATACTGCTATGCACTTACCAAAAGTGTTCTTTTATATGGGAATCTAATATCAAGCTTACCTAAAAACTTTGTGCTTTGTAGAGCATTTCCCTCTCCATACAGAGAGGATGAGTTCTGGTTTCTTCTTTATAATTTAATTGCAAAAGGTTAATTTCAAAGGGAAAGAAGTTAAGATATTTCCTTGAATGAATTTGAGCAGTTTGGTCACCAGGAATTCTCTGAGTAATGTATTTCTAATTTAATAATTCTAGTCCATTTAGAAAATATATGATGGAATAAGGCATAGTATGGCCAGTTCAATTCTCTTAACCAAATTAATTTGTTAGCTTCTAACATAATTAAATTAACAATGATGCATTTGAAATGCTAATTAAAAATTCAAATGGTTGAATTAGTTCATTTTGTCTTAAGAACCTGGGCTTTGTATTTAAAATACATCATACATGAGAGTATGTAAGAAAAGAATCAAATTGTACAGTTGAATTGGCAACTTGTGGTTTGTGTTGTGTTACGTCTCTATCATAAGTCATTATTTGGATTTTCCAGACTCATAGCATCAAGCTTTAGAAGCCAAGTCACTGAATTGAAAATGATTTCTCAATGAGCAAAATAATGCTGCTATTTTCATTTTTATTCCCCTGTATGCAAACCTGACTAAATCTGTGATTATTGTTGCTGATTTCTAGAACTTACAGGTCTGGAAAGATGTGGATGTGGCTAGAGACTTCTCAAACTATATTTGTTTCCTAATTTTAAGAATTGTATATACTCATGGTAGAAAATGTGAACAATTCAACAAAGAATGAAGAAGATAATAAAAAACAAGTGTGGAGAAAAAGGAACCCTCTTGAACTGCTGGTGGGAATGCAGACTGGTGCAGCCACTGTGGTGAACAGTATGGAGATTCCTCAAAAAATTAAACATGGAACTCCCATTCGACCCAGTTATCCCACTTCTGGGAATATATCCCAAGAAATTAGAAACACCAATCAGAAAGGATATATGCACCCTATGTTCATAGCAGCACAATTTACCATAGCTAAGATTTGGAAACTGCCTAAGTGCCCATCAGCAGATAAGTGGATTAAAAAACTGTGGTACATCATGGAATACTACGCTGCTATAAAAAAGAAGGAACTTTTACCATTTGCAACAGCATGGATGGAACTGGACAGCATTATGCTAAGTGAAATAAGCCAGTTGGAGAAAGATAAATATCACATGATCTCACTCATATGTGGGATATAATGAACAACATAAACATGAACAAAAATAGATCCAGAGACAAAGAAACACTGAACAGACTGTCCAACCTCAGAGAGAAGGCAGGGAGGTGGGGAGTAAGAGATCAACCAAAGGACTTGTATGCATACATATTAGCATAACCAATGGATATGGACACTAGGGCAGTGAGGGCTTGTCCTGGGGGCAGGAAATGGCGGGGTGGGGTCAATCGGGGGAACAGGAGACATATGTAATACAGTAGGTCCTTGGGTTATGTCAGAGATCCATTCCTACGGCGCGATGTAATGCGATTTTCACCATAAGAACCCACCTACATAAGCACCTACATCACTCACATGGAGCACATACACAGCAGTAATGAAGTGAAACAGTAAAAAAAATTTAGCCGTGACCGGTTTGGCTCGGTGGATAGAGCGTTGACCTTTGGACCAAAGGGTCCCAGGTTCGATTCCAGTCAAGGGCATGTACCTTGGTTGCAGGCACATCCCCAGTAGGGGGATGTGTAGGAGGCAGCTGAATTGATGTTTCTCTCTCATCGATGGTTCTAACTCTCTATCCCTCTCCCTTCTCCTCTGTAAAAAATAAATAAAGTATATTAAAAATTTTTTAAAAGAAAGATAACAATTCCTGACCTTTACTTGTGGTAAATAAATAATAAACAACATAAAGCACGTATGTACATACATCGAAATGACGGATTTTTTTTTTTTAATAAATAAATGGGAGATGGTGAAGTAACCACGAAACGATGTACCTCCAGTCTGACGTAACCCGAGGACTGCCTGTACTTTAAACAATAAAAAAAGGTGAACTAGCAAAAACAAACAAACACACAAATAAAAAAACACCCAAAGTGGCACTATTCAGAGCTAGCCATTTCTAACACCCTGCTATAATTTTCTTTTTTCTAAATTTTCTATAGTTTACTATTTAAAACAAGTCCTATTATATGACCTGTTTTTTCCTTGATATTAAACATTATTTATTTGTTCATCTAATAAATATTTAGAAGGTCTTCAATTACATGTTTTTAAATAGCCACAAGATATTCAACATGGTCCACGTTTTATGGACTTGTGATCAACAAAGGAGTAAAGGTGGGGCTTTTTTCTTTCTGTTGTGTGTGCTGCTCTGACTCAGCTCAGTGGCATATCTGAATCATCCCAGTTGAATTTCTAAAGACTCTAAAGTTTGAATAAGGCATAAAAATCTGGAAGTATTGCCATTGAGTATCTGAGACATTCTTTATGTTAATCTCTTTCAATTTAAAGAATTGCCAGCCATCATCACTGAATATGGAAAAACTCTATAGCACAATAAATAAATACCGTATGACAACCAACTCTCTCTTATACAATTTTAATAACTGAGGTCATTAAATATTTTATTGAAAATGATACAAAGTTTTCAAGTCCTTGTTTTCCGTTATATTGCAATAAATTCAACAAATATTTTAGAGACCCTATAACAACCAAGACGTTGAGCAAGAGGATGAATATGACAAGGATGAATATGACATGATTTCTACTCATGAGTGGCTCACATTCTAGTTGGGGACCTAGTCATGAATATAATTGCCTAACATTTACTTGGTGCTGTACTAGAGATATTAATAAAGTGCTATGGCAACCTTGAGGAATTATTCAACAGCGATGAATTCTGATTGTGGACTGGGAAAAGCTCAGAGGAATCAGTATTTTAGTTTGTCTTAGAGCTCCCTAGCCACAGACCCTGATACCTCGATATGAGGATTTATGTGCAAGTGATTTCTCCAGGAAGTGCTCCCAGGAGAAACTTGTAAGGAAGTGGAAGAAGTCGGATAACGAAGGGAAAGGAGCCAAGCACAGGGTGAGATTTCAGGCACAGTCCAGCAAAAGGTAGCTTCAGTCTGATACTGCGGGGAATTCAGGAGGGTGAGTTCTGCCTCAGAGTGGCCTGCGTTGAAAAGAGCTAGGTTTTTGTACTCCTGCACCCACCAGTCAGGGGCTGAGGACTGCCCTGGTGGTGGTAGTGGGGAATAGGGAGGGGCAGGACATAAGCCCCAGGTTCTCTGACTTCTACCCTTTCATGCACAATGGCTCCAGCAGATTGAGGACAATCCTCTGAAGAGAGTCATATGTACAGGCTATTAGAAGCAAAAGCTGAGAGGCAAAGGGGGGACACACAGGGTAGTTAAATGAATCTGAGAGGCTCCAGGTGGAGCACTGACAATATTTACTACAGTGTTGGATATTGAAAGGAAATAAGTAGAATTTTAACAGATTTGGAAATAGGAAAGGACATTCTAGATTTGTGCTGTCGAACTATGTTAACCTCTAGTCACATATGGCGAATGGCCACTAAACTGGAACATGCAAATAGAGAACATTTCCATCAACAGAAAAAGTTCTACTGGACTATGCTGTATCTAGACTGAAAATAGTATTAATAAAATCATGGACATGTGAAAGAGCAAGTAGTCTAGTGGGGCTCTAATGAAGGGAGATGGCTGGAATACAGGATGTGACCAAATTGTAAAAAGCTTTGGAATTGTCTATCCTTTGGTAGTAGTAGCATCTAAAACATACCTGTTGTTCAATGGGAACTTACTATTTTCAGGACCCACATTGAAAACATACATAAAAATCTGGCAGTATCCATTTGTAACCACTATTGTCTTTGTGCCTTTATCTGGAGACTTTGCCTCTAATTTGGTCTTCTGGCCTCTCTTTTCCTTTGGCCCCTCTCCAGCCATTTCTCCAACACTAGTTCATTGCCTCTTCTCTCAGCTCCAGGCTTAAATATTCAACCCCAATTCAACAAAGTTTGACTTCCTACTTAGCATTTTGAATTTCCTACCCTCTCTTATCAACTACTTCCCAGTTAGCTCCAATTGGACATATGAAGAATTTGTAAAGACAGGGGGTAGCTTGAGGCAAATTAAGTTAATGGATTCAGGAGTCCTGAGCACGTTGAGTAGACTGTGGGAAGAGTCAGCGGGGATAGAAAAATGAAAGGAACAAAACAGTGGAAAGATCATTAGTGGAATAAGAAAATTCTAGGGAACAAGTTTTAGGAAAATACTTTCTTGTTTTTTTGTGTGGAAAGAATGTATTCCCCATCAATACTGCCTGCTATAAAAGGGAGACCGAGGCTACTTACTATATGTTAAGACCATGTTCTCCATACTTCCTGTAAAGTAAAATCTTAACTCTATCCTCTTAACCTACATATTTTCTACATATATGTTTATAAGAGAAGAAAATGACAGAACTACAAGCTTAAATCATGAAATGTTTTATTTTAAATTAAAAAAAAATTGTGGTAAAATACACATAAAATTTACCATCTTGACCATTTTTAAGTGTACATACAGTTCAGTAGAGTTGAGTGAATCCACATTATTGAGCAACACATCTCTGTAACTTTTTCATCTTGCAAAATGAAAACACTGTATCCATTAAACAGCAATTTTCCATCAACTCCCACCCCCACTATTGGCAATCATCATTTGCCTTTCTTTTTCTATGAATTTAACTACTCTAGATATCTCATATTAGTAAGAATCATACAGTATTTGTCTTTTTGTGACTGGGACTTATTTCACTTAGCTTAGTGTCCTCATGTTTTATCCATGTTGTAGTATGTAACAAGATTTCCTTTTTTTAAAAAAAAAAAAAAAGGCTAGATAACATTCCATTGTTTGGATAAACTGAATAATAGTTCACTGTATGTATATAGCATATTTTGTTTATTCAATCACCTGTCAACAGATACTTGGGTTGCTTCTATCTTCTAGCTATAATGAATAATGCTGCTATGTACATCAATCATATAATTTTTTAAAAATAGATCTTTTAGAATATAGCCTAAAGCTTGTACAAATCATCATCTTCAACATCATTTAGGATATATATTTAATAACCATAATGGCAACCTGAGAGCATACTAAGATATTTAAAGTCATCACAGGCAATTTTTTTTTTTTTTTGGAAGTAGGACTTCTTGTCAGAAACTTCCTCATTTATGTTCTGTTTCTGGGGCCTACAGTCATAGTGGTCACAGATTCAGAAGGCTATTTTTTAAGATACTTAATATTTTACTCTGCTTTCAGGTACTATTATTTAATAAATAATTAAATATATCCAATATGCTGTGATTTCTATAGCAGAGGAAATTAGTCTAATAGATTTTAACATGATTCTCAAGAAATAAACATTGAGCTAGAAATTGATTTCGGGTATCCTTTTTATCTAACCAGAATATTCATTCAATCTGAACATATTACGGCAAGTACTCCAATGCTTATTGACTCACAACTATAAAGAATTGTGCTTTAAAGGATGTGAACCCATTTCAATCAACTATTGAAAGACTAAAAATGGCATCTGTGTGTGGTAAATCTGGGTAGTATGTCCTCAGCCAGATGCAAGAACAACATGATTTCAAATAGGTCCTTTCAGGGCTGATCTTCACCCCAATCCACGAGGCAAATCTTTTTAGAAAGATGAAGAATTCCTCAGCCAATTTAGCCAAGTTTCACCAACCATAATTTTCACTGTTATGAATGCCTTCTCTCAGATTTTTGTTCCTTTTTTTGGAATTTGTTAAATTGCATGGTGAGGTCTTTTTTGCACCACACACTCATTCAGTCCCAAACCAACTAAAACCTCGCAATGTGTCTGTGGAGCTGATAAACAAGCTCACAAAAAAGAACAGAAAGTCTTGATTTTCCAAGTTACAGAGGTCTCTTCAGTGGGGGAGAAGGAATGCGTGATATTAAATGAAATAGAAACTATCCAGGCATTTAAATGCCTCATCATTTGGGGGAAAATAATTTAGTCAATCCTGTTATTTTCACTAACCAAAAGTGATTCTCTGAAAAGCTTGATTCACAGTTTTATTTTCCCAGCCCTTTGTGGATTGTCAAGGTATTTATATCTGACTTGTAACTCACCCTTATTTTCTGCTCCATCAAAGATAATATAATATGCTGATCTTCCCCTCTGTTTAAAGTTCTCAACGTGAAAAGCAACAGGGCTGCTTTCCTGGATAAAGAGACTATTAGTTTTATATTTTTTATATCTCAGCACTCTTTAAAAAGGAGTATGACTACTAGGAGAGACCAAAATGTGAAAATCAGAGCCTGCTGGCAAAGCTGTGATGATGGCCAACTAGCATGCATGGCTTCCTCCCCTCAGTGCGGTCCCTGCATGGGTAATATCTGTTCTCTTTCATTCCAGCTCCTTCCAGAGGGATATAATTTTGTCACATGGGCACTGTCCACTAAACCAGCCCGAACAGACGATGAGTTGTATGATTGTGTACATGGGCAAGGGCCTCGGGAGGAATTTGAGGCTGTGGTACACAGTGACCCCAAATGGGGAGAGATTTCCTGGAAACTGAACTTCAGCCGAAACCCAGGAGTTTAAAAAAGGTAAGAAAGTAAATGTCAGCTCATACCACTGGAATAAGTTATTGACAGTGGATTAGGCAAAAAAAAATCATAGTAATTATCTACACATCCCTATCAACTATGTCTTTTTGTAATTTAATAATATTTCTACTGAGTTTTTAAATGGTTTCTCAATGCTCATGTTTCTGTATGTGAAAACATACTATATTTTTAAAAATCAGTGAAAACATAAAATAGAAAAAGTGTGATTGTCTGTTCAGTTTATTTTCCTGCCCTCCTTTTGGGGGTTCACAAATCTCAGTGGGAATTCTGTAAATGAATTTTTCGCATGATTCTTACTGACTTGAGAACTGCAAAGGAAAGATATTTGCTAAAGTTGAAGCATATCCTCACATTTCTCTCTCCCTTTCTCTACTCTGAAACTATTTAGGTGCTTTCAGGAAAGACTTTCTTTGCTTCACTTTGGCCAATGCAACTTATGACCCCTGGCTTATATATCCTTAAAAAATTCTACTGAGAGCGTCAGAAGAAAGTAGAGGAACATGAAAAACTATTATAGAAGCCTTTTCTCAGAAGATCTGGATTCAAGTTCTAGCTCAACTACTTAGCAACTTTGTGACCTTCAGTAAATCTCTCTGCCTTTCTCTGCAATCTAAGGGTAGGGATATCTGTCTCACAAAGTATTTTATGGGTTAACTGAGGTGATGGATGAAAGTAAATTGTGACACACCACACAAGTGTAAGACATTATCAATATAAGATGTAGATAGGTAAGCTCGAAAGAGACAAAGCAAAAGAATTCCTATTTTGGACTTTGAAGTATTGAACTGATATGATGAATGCACATATGAATCACTTCTTAAGAACCTCCAGAGATATTGTTCCAAGCATGATTTTATTAATCACCTCTTTAATTCTGTGTGCTCGTTACTGAGAATCCCTTATATAGATGTGGAAAAATGCTCAACTGGGTTACTCTGGTTATATTTCTACTAGGTGGTAGAATCAGGATTCAAACCCTGGTCTGTAGAAATAAATGGCTTGATAGCCTGCCATTGTAACCACAGTTCAATGCTGATTCCCTTCCAGCTATTTATGATATAGATGGTGCTCCCAGGAATTCTATGAAATATCTTGGTAACTCCTGAGGCCAGTCTAATGCTACCACCACAGGTTCTGGTGGCTAATGTTGTGAGAGAGACTTATAGAATCTTCAAGACTCAGAGCATCAGATAGTAAGAGGCAGCATGCTTTGAATGCTTACTGTAAGCCAGACATAGCTCTAAATAATGTTTCTGCATTGCTTATTTAATCCTTTAACCCAACAAGGTCATCTGTTCTTTAAAACCATCCCCATTTTATGAATGAACTAACTGCAGTGCAAAGAGGCTAAGTAACCTGCTCAGAGCTTGAGAGGAAGAAGAGGAACTTGAACACGGGCAGTCTGGCTCCAGAGACCCATATTCTTAACCTCTACACTGTGTCTCTCATGGTCTGTGAGATGAAAGCATATCTGCAGAGCACTTGGTTCACATTACTTGATCCTAAGCAGTAGCCTTCAGTGCCAATGTCATTGTTTTCAGTCACTATTTACATGTGCAGAAAACATCCACATGCAGTGTCTCCAGGGTCACGAGATGCTGAAAATAAATCATGTAGAAAATATGGCTAAAATAAATCAGTCCTGTTTCCTTGCCTTTTCAGCTTCAAAGGAAGCCATCTGAGAAGAGCAGAATAAGTGTGGCCTTTGGAGGGAGACCTGGTTACAAGCAGATAAAAAAATTAGCCAGGGCAGAGGGTGACCTTAGGCAGGTAGCTTCACATCTCTAAATCTTCATTTTCTCATTCATAAAATGAGGGATAAAGAAATAATTTTGTAAAATGTCTTCCCTAGAGTAAATGCCTAATAAATACTGATTCTATTTTCATTTCTATTGGAATGCATTTCAGTTACCTAAGCATTTTTACCTTCTGTTTTTAAAAAAATCCTAAACCTACCAATTTATCTGAATTTCTCAGATTATCTAAAAGAGTTTTTAGGACATTCAAATATTTTGTGATCTTTAAGAATCTAGTGATATAAGCAGTCACATATGGCATGTGAGGCTCCAGAGGGTGGTCCCATGATGACACTTAAGGTTGTTCTGATCATCTCAATAACCAGTTAGTCTAGCTGACATGAATTACCTGTATCATTAAAGCTGTCAAAATCATTTGTTTAGATTAATGTTCTAGATCCTGGCCAATAGAGTCATAGTGACCAAAGACTCAGAAGTCTTTTTTTTTTTCCTTCAAATAAATCTAGGGATTGTAAAGGAACAATTCTGGCTGCTGTACTGGATACACCTTTTATTTGTTTGTCTGTTTTTAGACAAACCGATATTCCTCAGCAGAGAATTTCTTTCCAGATCTCTGGAAAATGTACTGAATGGGGAAGGAGTATTTTCTGAACAGGAGAGGCTACCAGAAGTTTGAAAAAAGAGATTCCAATTGTGATTTTTGCAAGAATACAGACATCACTATCTCTTCAACTTAAATTTAGAAAATTCTGGAGAAAAAAAAATAGTCTGATACGATCTGGCCCATAGACTTTCTGCTCAGGAAGGATTACAAGGAATACATCCTTGTTGGTTCTGGCAAAATCAAGAAAATTTGATTATGAAAGAGACCCTGAAGGAGCTACCATTTCCAGAGTGAGGAGGAAAGCAAAGTAAAATTGGAGAACTCTCATGCCCTACAACGTGCAAAGATGAAAAGGAAATAAAAACAAAACAAAACAGGAGAGAAGTTATTATACTAGCAGAGATGAAAGACAGAAAGAGGCCTTCAGCCAAAGAAGGGATGCTTATATGCTAGGTCAACTTTCCCTAGCTACAGACCATTAAAATAAAAAGTCAAAGCACAAAGAATTTCTGGGCAGCCTAATGTTGACATTAAGGCTCTTATCTGGTAAAGTCAATTTACAAACATAGATGAAATTATCTAGGACTTAATCTACAGCCATAAACCAGATAAACTTTGAATATTAACAAACTGAATTAGAATCAAGTAGAAACAGCAGGCTTCCTGGAACATAGGAAATGGCAGACACCCAGTTAAAGCCAATGCAAAAATGAAAGCAGTGTAAAGACCAAGAAGTGGCAAAACCTCGCCATCTTCCCAGACAACCACAAGGGGAAAATGTTGACACTTTGAAGCAAAACAGTAACTAGACCTCAATACAGTGAGAAATTGTGGTGATGAGAGCACAGTGGTTCTTTTGACAGTAGGATTGTCCATGATCTATGGTGGAGAATCCCAAAGAAACTAAGTTTTTGCAAAAAAAATTTTAAATAAGTTTTTCCTGGTTCTAGAGGGATAGAAGAAGGGAGAAACACAAAAGAAACATCAATCAACTGCCTCCTACATGCCCCCTACTGGGGATTGAGCCCACAACCCAGGCATGTACCCTGACTGGAATTGAACTGGCGACCTTCCCATGTATGGGGCAAGGCTCAACCAACTGAATCACACCGGCCAGGGCTGCAAAAATGTTTTTAAAGGGAAAATTAAATTGTTTATCACATTGACTTAGGTTTAAATTACATTTTGGAGCATGAGCACTTCTCCTTCAAAAGCATAAACATCTCAATTCTCAGTATTTTTCACATAAAATTCTTAATGAAGATGGGCAACATGACAGGATTTTGAATGAGATTAATTCAGTTAAAATTGGAACCTTGAACCTGGCTGGGGTGTCTTAGTGGTTGAGGGTCGACCCATGAACCAGGAGGTCATGATTAAATTCCTAGTCAGGGCACATGCCTGGGTTTCGGGCTAGATCCCTAGTAGGGGATGTGCAAGAGGCATCTCTCGTCATTGATGTTTTTATCTCTCACCCTCTCCCTCCTCTCTCTGAAATCAATAAAGACATATATATATATATTTTAAAAAAGTTAGAACCTTGAGTTATCAGTTTCCTAACATGAGAGTAATAAGGCTACTTAACCAGATAAGATTTTTAAAACATTCCTTGGTCACAATTTTAGCTGTGCTTAAATATGTAGGAAACATTGAAAGAGGAAAATATGAAACTCTGAGTAAAGATGAATTAACTAGAAAAACTTCCTGCTACGTGAAGAAACTGCCCTTCAAAGCAACAGTTGGCTGGAAGATACATCAGAGCTTCGAAATATTGCCAAAAACATTAGGATACCCTTTGGACTACTAAGTCACATTTGATGATCCAGCACATTTAACACTCTCTGTCAAAAAGTAGAATTGCTCATTTCAATATTTACTCAGTTGGGGAAACATTTATGACATGCATGAACTTTAATTTCACAAGACTCAGTTTATTCTGGTGAAAATATTAGTATTTAGAGATGCAACGTTACACATAAAAATAAATAAACCATGGTTTCTACCTACGTGAGGATACTATGAGGCATGCTTGATTTGATATTTTTAAAAACAGGCCATGTTAAACTTGGACAAGAACATACTTTGAAGAACATACTTTAGGCAGAGATGTTAATTGGAAAGTACTAGATCTGAGTTTCAGATGATAGCATGCTCAATTCCATTGGACTTCCCAAAGGACAACTTGAAAAAAACACACAACTGAATAGGTGTGGTGAATTACATCTGGCTCACCCTTAGAATGTTAGAGAGACTAAGTATGTTTTCAGTGAATGTTTATCTTAGCAAGTTTTCCATGTAACCGCATAACTCTTGTAGCTCACTTAGTAATATCTGGGAAGTCTCCTGCTATAGACTCAATGTCTGTGTCCCTCCAGAAGCCCCATTGATGGTAGTAGGACATACGACTTTTGGGAAGCGATTAGTACAGACAATGGAGCCCTCACGAATAGGGTTACTTTCCTTATAAAAGAGACCCTAGAGAGCTCCCTCATCCTTTTGCCATGTGAAGACACAGGGAGAACATGGTCATCTGGGAAACCAAGAAGCAGGCTCCCTTCAGACCCTAAAACTGCCAGTGCCTTGATGCTGGACTTTCTGGCCTCCAGAAATCTGAGAAGTAAATGTTGTTTAAACCAGCAGTCCGAGTGGACTATGGCAGTCCACAGTCTTAAAACCAACTAGCAGACACACTGAAATTCAATTAAGGGTGGTTGTATTAGTTACTTAGGAATGCAAAGCAACATCTATTTATTTAGCTATCTATTTGGTAGGTCAGCAATTTGGGTGAGGCTGAGCTGGGCAGTTCTTATGTTTGCTGATCTTGGCTGGTATTATGAGCTGAATTGCTTCATCCTGCCCCCCACCTTGTGCCCCTTCAAATTCACATATTGAAGTCCTAACCCTCAGTACCTCAGAATGTTACCATATTTGGAGAGAGGGTCTTTACAGAGTAATTAAGGTAAAATGAGGTCATTAGGTTGCACTATAAACTGATATATGACTGGTGTTCTCATAAGAGGAGGAAATTTGGACACAGATGCATACAGAGGGACGACAACATGAAGACACAGGGAAAAAACCATGTGAACATAAAGATAGCTGACTATAAGCCAAGGAGAGAGGCCTGGGACTGACCCTCATAGACCTCAAAGGAAACCAACCCTGCCAACACTTTAATCTCAGACTTCTAGCCTCTAGAACTTTGAGAAAATAAATTTCTGTTATTTAAGCCACCCAGTCTTGTACTTTGTTATAGTAACCTTGGCAAACTAATATAGCTGGGCTGTCTCTTGCATCTTCAGATAGCTGGTGGGTTGGCCAGGCTGGCTGATTATGCTGGCTTCCGCTTGGCTATGTGAAAGAACCAGGGTCCCTCTCCATGTGTTTTCTTCTCCTCCAGCAGGCTAGCCAAGCTTGTTCACATGGCATTTGCAGATTCCTAAGAGAGCAAGAGCAGAAGCTATGAGATCTTTTGAGGCTGAGACTTAAAACTGGCACAATATCACTCTCGCCATATTCTATTGATCAAAACAAGTCCCAGGGCCAGCACAGATTCAACAAAGAGGAAAGTAGACTCGCCTTTTGATGGGAGGAGATACAGGGTTCTGTGGCCACTTTTGCCACCTACCACAACAGTCATTTGACACTTTGGCACTAAAATTTTTCCACAGATCAGAAGTGTGGGTCAAAGTTGCACTCCAGTTTCAATTCTGGAAACCTCTTAAGTGGAACTTTCTATCAAAATTACACTGAGGCTAATAGTCAAACCATAAGGAGTGGGTTGTTAAACATGATTAATGCTTTTAAGTACATTCTGTCCCCATGAACAAATAGTCTATTTGAAGCAGATGCTAACACACAAGACTGGATCAGTGATTCAAAAAAATAAAGTAAAATCTCTATTCAACAGACCAGTTAATAGATCTAATTTTTATGGATGGAATTAAGCAATTAAATGGGTCCTACTGAATCATTACTTGCTGAAACTTGCCTTTCTCAAGTTCAGATTATTAAAAGCAGAGTAAATTTGCTTTAACACAATGCATTGTCTGAACCCTTTTTAAGTGTATTTCACTGATTGATAATTATTTAATGCATTCTTTTATTGAATAAGTGTATGCTACAGGCCTCATTACTTATAACACCCCAGTAATATATCACTAAACAAAATGGACTTGATCTTTGTTCTCACAGAACTTTAGTGAAGAAAAAGATAGTAAGCCAATAAAAGCACACATAAAAATATAATTAAAATTGTAAAAAAATCTATGAATATAACATAAAGTGTCAAATAAGGAGCCACTCATTCAATCAATGTGTATTGGGTGGCTTATTATGAGCCAGTTAATATGTTGGGCACTGGTAATGAGTCAAACATGTCCCTTTCATTGTGGAGCTTGCTTTCTAGGATGAGAGACAGTCCAAAAGACCAATTTGTTAATTAATTAAAAATAAACAAAGACTTAGGGTAACTTGTGACAAATGCTATGAGAAAACACATGGTCAAAGAAAAGGGCAAAAGTGAGGTCATCTTTGGAAGCTGTAATCTGATAAGGCCTTAAATAAAAAGTGATATCTAAGCCGAGACCTAAAAATGAAAGATGCCATCATTTTAGGAAGAGGTAGAAAATTTCCAGGCAGAGGAAACAGGCAGTGCAAAGCCCTGAGGGGTGAAAGATCTTGACATGATGGAGCTGGAATCTTAATGAGTTCGTGGCCAATGCTGTTGGAGCAAATGAGCCCAGTAGGGCAGGAGCCAGACCATGCAGGACCTCATAGGACAGGAGAAGAAGTTTGGATTTTATTCTAATGAAGTGGGAAGCCATCAAAGGATTTTAAGAAGAGAATGCTATGACCTCATCTAAGAGCAGCTTGCTGTTGTGTGGAGAATGCATTGAGAGAGTTAGAAGCAGGAGCAGTGAGACCAGTCATAAAGTCGTTGCAGTAGTCCAGGTGAAGAACGAAGGTGGCCCAACCAGGGCCATGGGAGGAAGACAGAGAAACAAAGTAGTATTTTAACAGAAAGGCAGGGTGTAGAGTAGGCAGGTCAGGAAACGCTTCTCTTAGCCGGGTTCATATAAGGAGTGACCCATATGTGAAAGAGTGAAGCCTTTACTCACATTGTGAAGGCAGGACTGGATTAAAACCTAAAAAAGGCCTAAATTGTAAAAGAGATTATTGATCTCCCCTACCTCAAAACACACATAATAGTCATGTAATTAAAAATTAAAACAGGACTAAACCACAAAATAGGTATAAGCAACTTCCACCAGATTAAAATTATTCCCACCATAAATATGTTTGTGCTTTTTCTTTTGAAATTTCAAATATCAAATAATTTCAAGATAGTTTGGCTGATGTGGGTATGCTGAGTCTGTTTGTTTAATCTAGCCTTTAACAAAGACCCTGGGAAGGGAACATGTTTGGATGTTTTAGAACGAGAGGGAGAGTAGGCTTCATTCTACAGACCAAGGGGCAGTAGCCAGGGGCAGATCATGAGGTGGTCTGCAAGCCACAATGAGAACCGGATCTTAAGAACAAAGAAGGAGGATGCGAGAGGGCATAAGAGGATCGGTAAGCTCAGTCAGGACACCACTGCACTAACCCCGCTGAGAAATGAGTGTGGTTGGATTATAGGTGTTGATGGCAGTGGAGGAAATATTTCCATCAGTCAGAAGCCAGGTCAGATGTTTCTGGAGGTCAATTCTGATCAGAAAATGAATAGCTTACTTACTCTACTATTTTTTAAAACATTTATTTTTATAGCATTTCTCTACTTTGACTGGAGAAAAGCAGAACTGAAAGTTACTTTAGTTGGTGCAAATAAAATGTCAAAGGCAATGTATCGGTCCACTGACTTTTTCCAAAGAACTAAAAAATGTCATCATTTTTTATATTTGGAAATTCACTCTTGCTTTGTTCTGTTTTGATCTGTATGGTTTGCTTTTAAGATAATACTGTAGCTACTCTGGACTGTATGTCTTGCAGTGGCTTTTAACAAAACACTTTAAAATTCTGATCTGTAATAATTTACTTTTGACTGTACTGACTTATTTTTTTTCTTTTTACATTTTCATTGTTCTTGACTTTTTAGGCTATAAGCTCCTTTCCAGTATTTGAACTATCCAATTCTTTGGTCCAGAGGTTTCATATTCTTGAGAAAAGTAACCCATTTACCTCTGTACTGTGGGCAAAAGGACAGTGCTCAGTCTGCTTGTGGAATGGAATTTAGACCGTCCTGCCTTCAAGGAGGTTGCATGTGACTTGGGAAGTCAGCTGCCTCAAAAATGATGCATACTGCTGTGAATGTAACTGTATGTCATGACAAGGAAGTAGGAGAAAGAGAAGAGAATTATTTGTGCACAGAGCTATCAGGAAGACCATGAAAGGAAGTTGATTCCAGGGGAGCAGGTGGAGAAAGATACCCAGGTGGATATTCAGAGATTTTAAAGTTACCAAATTCTTAAATGTGACAAAATGTACTCAGAAGGTGGCAATATAGAAGGAGACAAATTCAAGAGATAAGCAGGATCAAAAACATACAAGGCTTTGTAGGTCACGTTATGGAGTTTGGACTTTATCTGGCGGGTAGTGAGGTGGGGGCAGGGAAATGTCTTAACATGGATAAGCTAAGTCGCATGGCAACATGATGAGACTGCATTTTGCAAAGAGCACTTTGGCTGTACAGTTGGAGCAAGTTCAAGTGCTCTGTTAAGGTCCTATGGCAATAGAGCAGATGAGAGAAGGCTTGGCCCTTCATTAAAGCTGAAGCCATGGAAATGGAGAGGCAGGGTAGATTCAAGAGATTTACATGATGGAATGGGCAAGACGTGATGACTAGATATGAGGGTTTGGGGAGAAAGAGGCATTGGAAAGATCCAGATTTATGGCTAAAGACATGGGTAAATGATGGAGCTACCCACCAAGGTACAGAATACAGGACTGGTTGTGGGGGAGTGGGGCAAATTGATAGTGAAGGAGAAAAATCAGTCCTTTGGGATATTTTGAGTGTGGAGTAACTGCAAGCCTCTAGGGTAGAGGACACTGGAACTTACTGTCCTTTTTTAATTCTCCAAAGGCAGTTTTCATAAATGTTTAATACCACTCATGCCTTTGTTATCCCCATACAGCATGTTCTCTATTGTATTGTTATTCTCTTCACCCCTTAGAAAAATCTATGTTTTCTCCTGTTCTTTCTTTTTTTTTATTGCTTAAAGTATTACAAAGGATATTACATATGTGTCCTTTTTCCCCCCGCCCTTGACAATCCCCTGGCTTCCCCTACCCCCCAGTGTCTTATGTCCATTGGTTATGCTCATATGCATGCATACAAGTCCTTCGGTTGATCTCTTACCCCCCTCCCTCCTGCTCCCCAACCCTCCCCAGCCTTCCCGCTGCAGTTTGACAATCTGTGTGAGGCAGCTCTGCCTCTGTATCTATTATTGTTCAAAAGTTTATAATGGTCTCTATTATCCATGAATGAGTGATATCATGTGGTATTTTTCCTTCATTGACTGGCTTATTTCACTTAGCATAATGCTCTCCAGCTCCATCCATGCCGTTGCAAATGGTAAGAGTTCCTTCTTTTTTTACAGCAGCATAGTATTCCATCCTGTAGATGTACCACTGTTTTCTAATCCATTCATCTACTGATGGGCATTTAGGCTGTTTCCAGATCTTAGCTATGGTGAATTGTGCTGCTATGAACATATGGGTGCATATATCCTTTCTGATTGGTGTTTCTGGTTTCTTGGGATATATTCCTAGAAGTGGGATCACAGGGTCAAATGGGAGTTCCATTTTTAGTTTTTTGAGGAAACTCCATACTGTCTTCCATAGTGGCTGCACCAGTCTGCATTCCCACCAGCAGTGCACAAGTATTCCTTTTCCTCCAAATCCTCTCCAGTACTTGTCGTTTGTTGATTTGTTGATGATAGCCGGTCTGACAGGTGTAAGATGGTACCTCATTGTTGTTTTGATTTGCATCTCTCGGATGATTAGTGACTTTGAGCATGTTTTCATATGTCTCTTGGCTTTCTGAATGTCCTCTTTTGAAAGGTGTCTATTTAGATCCTTTGCCCATTTTTTGATTGGATTGTTTATCTTCCTTTTGTTAAGTTGTATGAGTTCCCTATAAATTTTGGAGATTAGGCCCTTATCAGATATGACATTGGCAAATATGTTTTCCCATGCGGTGGGTTTTCTTGTTGTTTTGTTGATGGTTTCTTTTGCTGTGCAGAAGCTTTTTATTTTGATGTAATCCCATTTGTTCATTTTCTCTTTAGTTTCAAGTGCCCTAGGAGCTGTATCAGTGAAGAAATTGCTTTGGCATATGTCTGAGATTTTGTTGCCTTTGGATTCTTCTAGAATTTTCATGGCTTCCCGTGTTACATTTAAGTCCTTTATCCATTTTGAGTTTATTTTTGTGTATGGTGTAAGTTGGTGGTCTAGTTTCATTTTCTTGCATATATCTGTCCAATTTTCCCAACACCATTTATTGAAATGACTATCTCCTGTCCTTTCTATCCCAATTAATGGTGACATGTCCTACCCACTTAACCAAGCTCATTACCTTAGAGTTGATATAAATTCTGGTCATTCTTACTAGTCCCATCCAATGGGCCACTCAGAATGTTCTTAATCACTCACCTTTTCTCCTCATTATGGTGATTGGTCCATCATACCTGTTTACTGCCGTATAAACATATCCTCTGCCCTTCCCAGCCAGTGTCTTTCTTCAGACTCTTGCAATTATTTCCTAATTGTTATCTCTGCCTTTATATTTCCCTGGACCATTTTGTTACTCTTTTGCCAGAGCAATATTTTTATAACATAAGTTTGCTCATACCGCTTTGTTACTTAGAAACATCAATAACTTCTCAATGCCTAAATAGTCATGCATAAATACTTTGATGTTTCATGATTTGACCCAAACTTACTTTATAGGCACAGAAAATTACTCCCCACTTCACAAATGATACCTAAATTGACTTTAAACACTGTGATTCAAAGATACTCTGCTATATTGATTTTATGACTTTGCTTTATTTCAGGTAGTTTTGGGACAGGTGGAAAGATGGGCTCTATGTCACTTTCACCACCAGCAGCGCATGCACGCGCGCACACACACACACACACACACACACTGTTAGATTTGATTCTAAAATTAATTAGCCAAGGATATGTTTATGGGTCGAATTGTGTTACACTAAAAATATATGTTGAAGTTCTTACCTCTGGACCTGTGAATATGACCTTATTTGGAAATCAGTCCTTGCAGATGGGACCAAGTTAAGATGAGGTCATTAGGGTGGGCTATCAGCCAATATGAGTGATGTCCTTATAAAAAGGGGAAATTTGTACAACAGTCACACAGGGAGAATGCTATGAATTATGGAGGCAAAGGCTGAAGTGCTGTAGCTACAAGACAAGGAATTCCAAGGGTGGATGGTCACCACTAGAAGGGAGGAAGAGACAAGGAAGGATTCTCCCTTTTAGGTTTCAGAAGGAGCACGGAGCAGCTGGTATCTTGGTTTCAGACTTCCAGCCTTCAGAACTGTGAGATGATATGTTTCTGCTATTTTAAGCACCAGGTTTGTGGTAATTTGTTACGGGAGCCCTGAGAAGCTAGAGCAGATACCATATTTCGTGGGATGAAATTGGTCACACAGGGTAGCTTCTCTCAGCCTCCAGGATTTCTGGTGGGTCAGCTGCTCTGATAGCATTGTCCCTGCATGGCAGAGGTGCCTCATGCCACCACTGCACTTTTTTGTGTAAACTTTCAGCACCATCCCTGAAGAATGTGTAATCTATGGCCTTCCGTTCAAGAGAATGTTTATGTATGTTGCATTCTTATGGTACTTGATGAAAACCCAATGTTGACAAAGCCACAGCTTCATCCAAAGGGAGAAACAACAGTGAGTGTCAGGCATTTATGAATCACATTTTTGCCTCCAGCTCACTGGAAAGCCAATTTCCATGCAGACTCACTTTTTTATTAAAAACTGTAAAATATTACCTAGGCTTATACTCAGAAAGTTACTCCTCTGTACTTTTCTTTAAAAAATATCTTTATTATTGAAAGTATTACAGATGTCCTCCTTATTCCCCCATTGACCTCTTCTTAACCCTCCCCCATACACCCTCTAATGCTTCACCACACTATTGTCTGTGTCCATGGGTTATCCATATATACATATAAATTCTTTGGTTAATCTCTTCCTACCCACCCACCCATCCCAGCCTTCCCTCTGCAATTATCAGTCTGTTCCATGTTTCTAGGTCTCTGGATATGTTCTGTTCATTAGTTTATTTTGTTCTGTAGATTCCAGATATGAGTGAGATCATGTGATACTTGTCTTTCTATGACTGGCTTATTTTGCTTAGCATCTTTTTTTTTATCGCTTTATTTACTTTACCCTCTTTTTTTTCCCTCTGTAGATGTTACAGGAATGATCCTATCTAATAAAAGAGAAACATGATAATTTGCGTACGACTGCTACCCTTCCCATTGGCTAATCAGGGCAATATGCAGATTAACTGCCAGCCAAGATGGCGGCCGGCAGCCAGGCAGCTGAAAGCGAACAGGAGGCTTGCTTGCTTCAGTGAAGGAGGACCCCAACGTTCCCCGCCTGCACTGCCGGCCTCTCAGCTGGCAGTTTGAAACATTGTAACAAATATAGAAGCTAAACAAAACCCCAGAAACCAGCTTTCAGCTGGCCGGGATCTCAGAGCTGGAGATTATACAGTGTTTCAATTATAGAACCGAAACAAACCAGATACCTGCTTTCAGCAGCAGAGGCCTTGGCCCAGAATAAAAAAAAAAAAAAAAAAGAAAAAAAAAAAGCGGTTGGGAGCTTCAGTCACCCACCAACCTGAAAATAGCCCTCAGCCCCTCACCCAGACTGGCCAGGCATCCCAGTGGGGACCCCCACCCTGAAGGGTGTGTGACCAGCTTCAAACAGCCATCATCCTCTCATCCAGGCTGGCCAGGAAACCCAGTGGGGACTCCCACCCTGATCCAGGACACCCTTCAGGGCAAACCAGCCAGCCCCTACCCATGCACCAGGCCTCTATCCTATATAGTAAAAGGGTAATATGCCTCCCGGCACCGGGATCAGCGTGACAGGGGCCAGCGCCCAAACCCCCTGATTGCCCTTCGGCTCTGTGTGTGACAGGGGGCGGGGCCACAACCTCCCTATCCGCCCTGCTCTGTTCGTGACAGGGGAAGGCGCCCCAACCCCCTGATCAGCCCTGCTCTGTGCCTGATAGGGGGGAGCTCCCCAACCCCCTGATCGCCCTGCGGCTGTGTGTGACAGGTTGTGGCGCCCCAACTCCCCCCGCCCCCCCCCACGGGCCCTGCTCTGTGTGTGACGGGGTAGAGCCATAACCTCCCCATCGGTCCTGCCCTGAGTGTGACAGTCGTGGTGCCCCAACCCCCTGATCGGCCCTGCTCTGTGGGTGATAGAGGGCGGTGCCCCAACCCCCTGATCCGCCCTGCTCTGTGTGTGACAGGGGGCGGTGCCCCAACTCCCCTATCGGCCCTACTCTGTGCGTGACAGGGGGGAGCTCCCCAACCCCCTGATGGGCCCTGCTCTTTGCGTGACAGGGGGGAGCTCCCCAACCCCCCTGATGGGCCCTGCTCTGTGCGTGACAGGGGGGAGCTCCCCAACCCCCTGATCGACCCTGCTCTGTGCATGACAGGGGGCAGCGCCCCAACTCCCTGATCAGCCCTGCTCTGTGCGTGACAGGGGGTGGCGCCACAACCTCCCCATCGACCCTGCCTTGAGTGTGACAGGGGGCGGTGCCCCAACCCCCCAATTGGCCCTACCCTGAGCGTGACTGAGGGTGGCATCACAACCTCCCAATCCACCCTGCTCTGTGCATGACAGGGGGCGGCGCCCCAACTCCCCAATCGGCCCTGCTCTGAGCCTGACCAGGGGCTGCACCTAGGGATTGGGCCTGCCCTCTGCCACCTGGGAGCAGGCCTAAGCCAGCAGGTCGTTATCTCCCGAGGGGTCCCAGACTGTGAGAGGGCACAGGCCGGGCTGAGGGACCCCCCCCTTCCCCCTCGAGTGCACAAATTTTTGTTCACTGGGCCTCTAGTATTAGAATAAAAGCAATGAAATTCTGATCTTACCTCAATAAGGACCTTGTGGTATTTGACTCTACCAGCTTTATCAATTTTCTTTTATTTCATTGTCTTCCAGGATACACTATGTTCTTTCACATCTCATTGCTTTTACATATGTGGTTTGCCTAACCTAGAATGTATGCCCAATTGATTCCTACTAAAGAACTCCACCATTTCTCTGCTTCTGATCCTCAATGCTGCCCTGGTCACTGCACAGGCATGATCATGCTTGTGCACAGAGCACTGTGGTTTAGGCTTAAAGAGGTTAGGGAGGGGTGAAGGTGGCATTAGAACCCAGATCTTTCAATTACAGAATCAATGCTCCTGTTTTTTTTTTTTTTTACCTCTTATCAAACTAAAAAATCTTCTTTAACTTTCCTAGCCAAATATTCACTTTCTCTTCTATTATGTTTGTAGCCCCAGTTAGGTGAATTCCACAAGACAAGAAATGGTTCTTTCCACCTGCTTCAATAATGGCACACAGTAGGTGTCCAATACATATTTGTTGAATGGATTACTGCATACTGAATAAATGCATGCATGGATTAGAGAATTCCAACCTTTTTCTATTTGACTGTAAACTTCTGGGAGACAGAGACCTTGCCTTTTAAAGTTTTGAACCCCCATAGTTAAACAAAAGTTTGTTGGTAGAATGAATGATTTGGTCAATGAATGAATACTTGAATAAATGATATAGCTGTCCAGAAGCCCAACATGTGGCAGTTTTCTCTCCATATTTTACAAGGTTTTGGAGCAAGTGATAAAAGATCATTAAAAAAAGCTAAAAGTTTGTTTAATCTCTGTTACTCTCAGATTAAATTCAGCTCATACAGCTTTATAATGGAGATTACAACTTTATTTCAAGATTAAGAAAAACGTGAAAATTGGGAAACAGTTTATTCTTTCTTCATTATTTATTCATTCATTTACTCACTTATACTTGGGAATTGAGAAAGCACCCCAGAGCTGAGTAATTTACAGCCTTTTTTTTTTTTTTCTCAATTGTTGGAATCCTGATCTTGGGGAAGCCAATTGGACCATTGAGCTGAATCCCCAAAACAGCCACTGTGGGACCATCGTATGGGACTCATACATTAGAACAATGGTTCTCAAAGTCTGGTTCAGGGACCCATGGAAGTCCCCAGAATATTTTCAGGGAGTCACAGATCAGAACAATTCTTATATACTGAGACCTTATTTGTCTTTTTAATTTTCAGTCAGTGGAGTTTCCTAGGCATTCTGTGGTATGTGATATTATAACAGGTTAAAGGCAGAAGTCATGCAAATCCAGCTACTAAGGCAAACATTAAAAAATTTGTAAAAACATAATACAAATCTTTCTCTTCACTATTTTTTTGGAAACAGTTATTTTAAATAAAGTTATGTCATGTTAATATGTAATAGTTTTATAGTAGTTATTTTAAAATAAATAAATACTTATAAATGTTTCTGTTTTAATTTTGAATATGACAAATATTGATAGATAAAACCCACATAAAGAAAAGTATGCTAAGGTCCTCATTAATTTTAAGATTGTAAAAGTCTTCTGAGACCAAAAATGTGAGAACCACTGAGTCAACAAACCTGAACTCACAAGAAGCTCCCAAAGCCTCTGCCCCCTCAGCAAGTATTGCCTAGACATGGCGAACCTTTCGAGCTTGGCGTGTCAGCATTTTGAAAAACCCTAACTTAACTCTGGTGCCATATCACATATAGAAATTTTTTGATATTTGCAACCATAGTAAAACAAAGACTTATATTTTTGGTATTTATTTTATATATTTAAATGCCATTTAACAAAGAAAAATCAACCAAAAAAATGAGTTCGCGTGTCACCTCTGACACGCGTGTCATAGGTTCGCCATCACTGGCCTAGAGGGTACTTCCTTGTAGCTGGTGTGTCAGTTGGGTATAGAAGCAGCAGATGAATCACTACATAGTTAGGATACCCACCCCCTTTTCTAGGATAGTCCTCTGAACATATTCCCTCCACAAGGGTGACATTACTTCTGCTTCCCCGGAAATCTGCAGCTTGAACTGGATATTAATTTCTGGCCTGAGGCCAAACTCTGGCCTCCATTCCTTCTATTGCAAATCCCTTACAGCCTTCTGCCGGCACCATAAAGCCTCAACTCCTACATAAAATCTGTTCAAGGGCGAGTCATTACAATCAGCTACTGGAGAGCGTGCTCATTATGTAGTTTCTGAAATGTCTCTCAGTAAAGGAGCCATTCAGTAATAAGGAAAGATAAAATAACTCTTAATCACAGTTGTAGAGATTTCTAATAAAACTCTATGATTAAAAATATTGATCTGCAAATATTTTCACATTTATTTAATTGCCAAAAACCAAAGTGCTGTTCACCTCTGGTCTGACAGCCAAGTAGCCTAGCAACATTTATATGTCCATTCAAGAAGTATTTATTGACCGCCCACTCAGTGTTAGGTGTACTCTATGAATGTTTGTAAAATACCCAGCCTAGAATTTGTTGTGTATCCTGTAGCCAGTTCCTGATAAATAATCACTGAACCTTGGCCTTTATAAAATTAAATAATGAGAGACCAGAACAAACTATGCACAACATTTTTATTGTGCTTCATTAATGAAATAACCTGTTTTAACTGGATCACACTAACAATGAAATTGGTAGCTTACTTCAATTAAGGTCCCCAAAGGGAAGCTAAATGTGTACATTGCAAAGTCAGTAACAAAGAAACTGGTCAGAGAAATGGAAAGTGTCCAGTAGTTTAGGTTAACCTGTGGTTATGCCCATTGGCAAGATCAGGGAATGGAAATAAACAGTGACATCTGACAAAGTGCTAAGATGGAAGACTATGTACTTGTATTTTACTGGCTTCTTCATGCAACATGCTGGCTAGACACAAGCCTGGAGATGATTTATTATTTGCTGTCTTTGAGCAGATGGGTCTGCCTGGCATTGTGGCCTCAAATGAGCTCACTTAGTGGTACACTGTTTACATAAATTGAGCAAAATCTGAAAAACAATTTGACCTATTGAAGTACTGAAACTAAACAGGATTCTCAATTACCCTTATTTCAGGGAAATATTATAGCTAACTGATTAAATAAAATTTCTGGTGTCTGGAGGAGTTACTGGGAGGAAGAATCAGTTATAGACAGTCTGGGTTTAGGAAATAAGAAATTTTAGTCTCCAGTGAGGTCCTAATGGTTTTAGTTTCTCTTGAACGGGTACATAAAATGTTAAATGTGCTATAGTTCAAGGCAGGTTTCTGTTGATTAAATGCCAGGATGGACACATAATAGCCCATATGTACATGATATAATACTCTAAAAGAGCCAAGTTTAAAAAAAATGGCATTACTTTGCAGGTAAAGTTGTCACTACTTCTAATTAAAAATTAGTATTGTAACAGTCACATGAACAACAAGCAAAACAAACCAACAAGCAAAACCCAGCCATTATTAACAATCAGCTTACATTGTCCTAGCTATTGCTAGGTAGGCATGGTTGTTCTTTTAAAATTTATAGCTAAGGTTGCATTTATAGAGCTGTTGCTATGTGCTATTTCCATTGTTGGGTACATGGTATCTGAGTGCCAAAACAGCTAACCCATGTCTAGTTACTGTACACAAGCTTGTCCTGTGAAATGGAATTATTTCCCAGTATTCCAGAACAATGTTCCCTTTTGGCTGTAAATTATACTTAAGTAGGTATTTAACATCATTCTTTTATTAATTGACTAGAGGTCCGGTGCATGAATTCATGCACCAGTGGGGTCCCTCGGCCTGGCCTGTGGGATTGGGCCAAAACCGGCTCTCTGGCATCCCTCGAAGGGTCCCAGATTGTGAGAGGGCACAGGCCAGGCCGAGGGACCCCACCAGTACATGATTGGGGCTGGGGAGAGACTCGGGAGGTTGGCCAGCTGGGGAGGGACTGCAGGAGGGCTCCAGGGTGTGCCCAGCCCATCTTGCTCAGTCCTGATCAGCCTGACCCCAGCAGCAAGCTAACCTACTGGTCGGAGCGTCTGCCCCCTGGTGGTCAGTGCACATCATAGAAACTGGTTGACCGGTTGACTGTCTGCCCCCTGGTGGTTAAAGCACGGCATAGCGAACAGTTGAGCAGCCTTAACATATCATTAGCATATTACGCTTTGATTGGTTGAACGGACTACCAGATGACCAGACACTTAGCATATTAGGCTTTTTATTATATAGGATAGCTACTGAATTATTACCACAAGCTCATCTTGGTCACATAGGTGTTTAGAGATTAATTCTAAACAGGCACATGAACATACAATTATAAAACAGCTTCATAAAAGCTGTGATACAGGCAAAATTCTCAGCCAGATTCTTACATCAGGGAAACAGGCATGGGAGAAGCCAAAGGCCATATGAGTGGCTGTCCAGAGTGCAAGGTCATAGAAAGGGAAGTGTACTTGTTTGCTCTTCCTGCTCTCCTGCCCTGTGCACTCAGCTCCAACACTGCATATAGGAGATCACTATGGTCTCTCATCTTCTAATCCTCAAAACTATATTCTTCTCCATTAAGATTTCCCATTAGGCTATAAGCACCCCCTAGCCCTCGAACCCCCAAGCCAATTTAGACCCCCTGGAGCTCTAAACGTTACTGGCGTGGCCAGCAGGAGAGGCAGGGCTGCTCTCTGAGGTCTTGCCGCTCTAAGTGTGATTCGTGGACCAGCAGCAGCAGTATCACCTGGGAGCTTGTGAAAAATGCACAGCAGCATCTCAGCTTCTTCCCAGGCCCATTTAATCAGAACCTGTGTCACATTCTCCCATGCTCTCATGTTCCAGCCATAATGGTCTTCTTCAGCCCCTGAAACTCACCAAACACCTTCTGGTCGCCTGGCCATCTGTGGTTCGCTCTGCAGGGTATGTCTCTCCCCTAAGTCATCCAATGGTGGGTTTTTGCTTCCTCATTTAGGCTTCACTCAGATGCTCCCTCTTCAGAGATGTCTTATCTGACCACCTCTCAGAAGCAGTCCTCCACACAACTGACAACATTAAGTTTTATAGTACCCATAATGCTTGTCAATATTGGAAAATGTCTCTCTTAATTAAAATGTACTTATTTTCTGTCTCTCCTTACCCAGGGTTTTTCTTTATTCAAAAAATCCACTCCCCATTCTCCTTCTCCCACAGAGGCAAACATTCCAATGTGCTCGTTTTCTGACTTTTTATTTGTGTTTTTACAAAATGTGTATTCTTGTATTTTGTACATATTTTAATTTATGCAAAGGCTATTATGTTATATATACATATTTCATGATATTTCTTCCATTTTCTACTAGATACAATATTTTTAAGTTATATAATTTTGCTTTGTGAATATCAAATCTGTTGTTTCTAAGTGTTGTATAATTTTCTATGGCATATATCCATCCTTCCAAAGATGGACACCCAAATACCTTCTAGCCCATAACTATAACAACACAAAAGAAGCTTCAAAAAAATATCCTTGAATATTTACCTGTATAGACTTGTGTGAGAATTTCTCTGGGACATATAGTATACTCAGAAATTGGGCTGTAGGTATCTTTAATGAGAGTAAATCATACACGATTGATCTCTAGAATGTCTTCACAGTCTAATCTCTACCATTGACCCAGAATTTAAGTTCTATGAGAATAGGGCCTATATTTATTTTGCTCCATTAGAACTCACTGTCCAAATATAAGAAAGAAAAGGTGAGCCCTAGCCAGTGTGGCTCAGTTATTTGAGCATCGTCTTATGCACCAAAAGATTGCTGGTTTGATTTCTGATCAGGGCACATACCCATGTTGTGGATTTGATTGTCGGTTGGGGTGCGTTAATGGGCTTCTACCATGATGGGAGCTGTATATAACCATTGCATGATACTATGTTGGGTACCAAGAGTGTAAAATAATGCACTTCATACTTTCTTTTTATTATACATAGATATAGATTAAGATATATACTGGATCAAAAAGGTAATTAGATTTAATTTTTAATTTTTTGTTTTATTTCACCCATACTCTGGCAACCACCAATAATCTATTTCTCTGTATCCATAAGTAACCCCTTTCTAGCCTCAGATTCCATATATAAAGACATAATATGATATGATTTGTCTTTCTCTCTGTCTGACTTATTTTAATTAACATTATGCCCTCAAGTTCCATTCATTTTGTCGCAAATGCCAAGATTTCATTTTTTTATGGCTGAGTAATATATATATATAATCTCCATTTTCTTTATCCATTTATCCATTGATGGACACTTAGGTTGATTCCAAAATCTGGCTATTGTAAATAATGCTGCTGCAATCAATATAAGGATGCATATATTTTTCAAGTCATTGTTTTTGTTTTCTTTGAATAAGTACCTAGAAGTGGGACTACTGGGTCATACGGTAATTCTGTTTTTAATTTTTTTAAGAACCTTCATATTGTTTTCCATATTGGCTGCACCAATTTACAATACCACCAACTGTGCACAGAGTTCCCTGCTCTCCACATTCTCACCAACACTAGTTAATTCTGCTTTTTGTATGTTAGTTCAAAAAATTATTTTATTTAATTGTATTTTTATTAATTTGAGAGAGAGAGAGAGAAACACTGACCTGTTGTTCTACATATTAACTTATTCATTGGTAGACTCCTGTGTGGTTCCTGACCAGGGAGCAAACCTGCAGCCTTGGTATATCAGGACAATGTTCCAACTACCTGAGCTACTCATCAGGGCTTTGTCTTTTTTATAATAGCCCTTCTAACAGTGAGGTGATATCTCATTGTGGTTTTGGCTTTCATTTTCCTGATGATAATGATGTTGAGACTCTTTCATACACCTATTGGCCATCTGTCTGTCTTCTATGGAAAAATGTCTACTCAGATCCACCCATTTGGATAGTTTGTTTTTTTGCTATTGAGTTGTATAAGTTCTTTATATATTCTGAATAATAGCCCTTTATCAGGTATATAATTTACAAATATGTTCTCCCATTCAGTAGGTTGCCTTTCATTATGTTGATGGTTTTTTTGGCTGTGCAGAAGCATTTTAATGTCCTGTAGTCCCACTTATTTATTTATTTTTAAATATGTTTTTATTGATTTCTGAAAGGAAGGGAGAGGGAGAGATAGAAACATCAATGATAAGAGAAAATCATTGATCAGCTGCCTCCTGCATGTTCCACACTGGGAATAGAGCCTGCAACCCAGGCATATATCCTGACCAGGAATCAAACTGTGATCTGCTGGTTCATAGGTTGATACTCAATCACTGAGCCACACCAGTTGGGCACTGCTTATTTATTTTCCCTTTAGTTTCTTTTGGTTTTGGTGTCAGATTTAAAAAAATTATCGCCAATACTTATGTCAAGTAGCTCATTGCCTATGAATTCTCCTAGTAGTTTTATGATTTCAGGTCGTATGTTCGAGTCTTTAATCCATTTTGAGTTAATTTTTGTCCACAGTGTAGGATAGTGGTCCAGTTATACTCTTTTGCATGTTGCTGTCCAGTTTTTCTAATTCTATTTATTGAAGAGACTGTCCTTTCCCCAATATATATTCTTGGCTCCTTTGTTGTAAATTAATTGACCACATATGTGTGGGTTTATTTTTGAGCTCTGTATACTGTTCCATTGATTTGTGCGTCTGATTTTATGCTAATATCATACTGTTTTAATTACTATGGCTTTGTAATATAGTTTGATTAGCATATTATCGTATTCAGTATACTAGCATATTCAGTACATATTCAATAGAGCAGCATTGCATACTGAGCTGGTTAGAAGTAAGATAAAGACAGAGAGGAAGAAAATAAGGGTCTAGGAACTAATAGTTACTTCAAAGTAAAAAAAAACAACACACAAAACAAAACATGAAAAGAAAGTAATTGAGCAAATAAGCTTAAAAGGTGGGAGATGGGGGTCACAGAATGTATAGTCTAATCACAGACTGGGTTCTCTAGAGAACAGCTTGAGATAAAGCTCACTTACTAAATCTTTTTTAAAGACAGTGATAAATATATTTTTATTTACTTTGTTGAGTCAGAGGCTCATAAAAATTACGATAAAGTAGATATCAGGCAAACAGAAAGTTGCTTTAGAAGTCCAATTACCTTAGAGTTTATTTAAATTAAGAGGAAAAGATCATAATGTTTTCATGCAATACATACTTGGTTTTTTAAATAACAATTGTGATAACAGAAAAAATTAAGGAATGCTGCACTTGTGATCTATACAAAACACCAACATTTTTGGGTTATACATAATTTCAAGAAATGTCTCAAACATTTTTTGAAATACTGTTGTAGCCAATACATAGAGGCATGTTTTAGATGGGCACATAGAAAAGAAAGGGGGAAAAAAAGTCACACTGGATTACTCAGTTTCTTCAAAATCACTCAGCAAGAACAAGGACATTCAACTTTTATACAGTAGCTTGACTTAAATCCAAGAGCAAAAGTTAAGGATTTACTCCTCTATTTTTGATAAACAACTACATGGTAAACTTAGATGACTTTCCCCTGGATTTTCCCTGGGCAAGGCCTTTTATATTGTTTTATTTAAAAGAGGGCAGGTTCATCCAGCCAGCGTGGCTCAATGGTTGAGCATCGACCTATGAACCAGGAGGTCATGGTACAATTCCTGGTCAGGGCACATGCCCAGGTTGTGGACTCAGTCCCTAGAGTGGGGTGTGCAGCAGGCAGCCAATCGATGATTCTCTCTCATCATTGATGCTTCTATCTCTCTCTCCTTCTTCCTTCCTATCTGAAATCAATAAAAATATATTAAAAAAAATAAAGATGGCAGGTTTTTCACTTTTATACTGATGTCACCAATGTTTGTATTCTTGGAATCTCAGGAAGATTCATATTCTTTACAGCTCATAGAGAACAGGCGCAGTGGTTCTCAACCTTCCTAATGCCGCGACCCTTTAATACAGTTCCTCATGTTGTGATGACCCCCAACCATAAAATTATTTTTGTTGCTACTTCATAACTGTAATTTTGCTACTGTTATGAATCGTAATGTAAATATCTGATATGCAGGATGTATTTTCATTGTTCGCGACCCACAGGTTGAGAACCACTGGTAGAGTTACTGCTAAGCCAGCCTCAGATTTCTCCAGTTAATTTCATGCATCAATTTGTGTAACAATTTCATTCATGTTGGGGTCTCATACCATTCCCCCATCACCATTTCTGCAAGAATACTGTGAACCTTGTCTACATGAAAAATTAAACCCAGTTCACAGATTTTCAAAACACTTGTCTAATGTTTTCACATATACTTGAATTAGATCTAAAATGCTAACTTCACTCTGAAGAATCCACACAGAAGACAAAATATAATGTTGCATAATGTCTATAAATCAGTTTGTTGTCAGATCCTCCGATTAATAATCTTCTTTCTTAATTAGGGGATGTTATCCTAAGGAAGCAGGAGTGAGAGGGGAAAGGGAAATGAGGGAGAGAAGGAGAAAAAGCAGATTCAAGGTGGTGTATTACCCATGTGTCCACAGCTTCTCTAGAAAACAAAGATGGTTGCTGAGTCATGCTAAAGCAGCTGAAGCACAGAACCGCTGCATCTTTGAATAGCTCTTAGGTGAGCAGGAAAGCTGAGCAATTATCTGCTGATTCCTGGCTCCTGTTTCTCAATGGTCAGTCGGCTCCACAGAGCATTAATTCCACTGTATCTCTGGGGTATTTGGGGTGCCTCCAAACAGCAGCTGGGGAAGCCAGAGCTCCTGTGGGTCCAGTCAAGTCAGATCTGGGAGCTTGAACTACTGAGGCTCCCTCTGTGGGTGTTATGCTGGTGTGATCTTCACTCCAGGGAAGACTGAGGGTGGTGACAGCATTTGTCTGGGCTTTACAACCATGAGGCACTGCTGTGACCATTGTGTCTGAGAAGCATGCAGGGCTCAGCTGATCTGCATATACACTATCCAAATGAATGATTTTAAAAGAGATTGCAGTTGTGACTGTGGGAGTTGATGGTTGAAGCTGAGTGGAGATGAAGGAAATTGGATATGAGGTTTAAGGAGTTCAGAAGTCAAAGTATTACATGGATGGTCCACAGTGACTTTGAAATAGTACAGAATGGTGGAATGCCAAACACTGTGTCTAATGCATAGTTAGTGTACACCACTGGCTATGTTATTTAATGAGCACACATAACCAGAAATAAAAAATCACTGTTTAGAAAAGTTAATGCAGATAAAAATAGAAAATTAAATGTATTTATATATTGGTCCTTTATAGTAAAATTTACTATTACCTGATTAATTAGACAGATTCTTAAATTCTGAATTATGTCATTATTCCAAACACTTGTCTTTATTCCAGTAGGAAAATCAAAAACATATTTCATTTTTTTCCTATGGAATTTCAGAAACATAAATACAGTCCTTCTAGGAAATAAGGCATGGCTTTCTCTATCCCTAGTATTTGGATTGCAGTAGATGCTGTGAGAGATAACAGCAAAGATAAATCAGTGAACCATGCCCTCCAGATGTTTACAGTCAAGCTAGGATGATAAGAAATCTGGATAGATAACAATAATACAAAGTGGAAAGTGATAAATACCATAAGAGGATTGAGATAAAGTCTAGTTTTATGTGAGTTCTGAAGAAAAGGTGTACACCTAGAAGTAATCATAGAAGCTAGAGGGGAGAGAGGAAAGGAAGGAGGGAAGGAAGGAAGGAAGGAAGGAAGGAAGGAAGGAAGGAAGGAAGGAAGGAAGGAAGAAGGAAGGAAGGAGGAAGGAAGGAAGAAAAGAAGAAAAGGAAAAGGAAAAGGAAAAGGAAAGAAGGAAGGAAGGAAGGAAGGAAGGAAGGAAGGAAGGAAGGAAGGAAGGAAGGAAGGAAGAAAAAGAAAGGAAGGGAGAGAGGAAACCTGGGACAATTTAGAATGAGTAAGAATGGAGGTAGAGGAAGGAGGACACTTAAGGAGAGCATGGGCAAGAGACTGGTCAATTCAAAATGGGGACACACGTAGGCTGTAGGTCAGTGGTTCTCAACCTTCTGGCCCTTTAAATACAGTTCCTCATGTTGTGACCCAGCCATAAAATTATTTTCGTTGCTACTTCATAACTGTAATGTTGCTACTGTTATGAATCGTAATGTAAATATCTGATATGCAGGATGGTCTTAGGCGACCCCTGTGAAAGGGTCATTCAACCGCCAAAGGGGTCGCGACCCACAGGTTGAGAACCACTGCTCTAGGTACTACCTGGAGGGGCTATGAAAATCCCCCACATGTGCTGTGAGTCAATGCTCATGGGCTCATCCTCCTTCCCACCAGGGATTAGGGAGAGATTTGGCAAATGAGAGGCCATTGTCCCCTTAGAGACAGGAAAATGGAAAATGATGCTCCCAGAGCTGGTCCTGAACAATTGTGTGATGTTAGTAATGAGCTCCCTTAAGAGGAAGTATAGCGTTCTCTCTCAAGTTTCTAGTATTTCGGTAAATAGGATTTTTGTTTTGTCTTGTTTTGTTTTAAGGGAAACAGAGACAGTAGATTGAACAGCAGAATTTTTTATTGTTTTTTGAAGAGTTGAGCTATGTATATTCTGAAGATACAAGAATTAATTCAAAGTCCCTGC
Source organism: Myotis yumanensis (assembly GCF_028538775.1). Taxonomy (NCBI): domain Eukaryota; kingdom Metazoa; phylum Chordata; class Mammalia; order Chiroptera; family Vespertilionidae; genus Myotis; species Myotis yumanensis. The sequence goes on from NW_027223752.1 coordinate 187,760,775, forward strand.
TCTGAAGTGCAAAAAGGGGATAGAGAAGTTAATAAGCATTTGTGACCCGGAGTGGCACACTGCTGTGGGACCACAGAGAACCACTATCTCGCAGAATCAGGGAGACTTCATGAAAGAAATAAATGGTTTTGAGGTGAATAAAGGGATTGAGGTTAGATAGCAGAAAAACTGGTGGAATCAATTGGCCCAGTTTCATAGCCATCCCGAGTGAGGCCGGCACTTGGAGGGCAGGAACACCAAAGGCAAATGCTGGTATTTATCCTGAGTTAGGGTTATGACAAAATAATGTATATGAAAGAAGGGCACGGTGACCTAAGTTTCTAGCCCTATCGATGGAAATGGCTGCCCATGGGGTCAGTGTGGTACGATAAGCAAGTCAAAAGACAAATGAAAGAAGAAATCAGGGAAGGAAGCAAAAACAAAGAGATGGTGAGAAACTGGAGTGAGAACCACCGGGTGGATGGTTTTGTCCCTTTCATAGCCTCAGAAACCTTTCGGTGACACATGGGGGATTGCTCATCTTATCCCTTGGGAAACTCTGATCTCGGGTTCAAGTGTGAGCACAAAGCCAGGTGTGAGGAGGTAGGTGGCTGAGCAGAAGTCTGTGTGTGAACGCAGCCCTCTGTGAGAGAATTCATCCCAAGCAAACAGAATTCAGGCTGGATGAACTTGAACTAAACTTAGTCATCCAGGGGCTTGGGAGTCTGAGTTCAGCATGGAAGCATACCTATAACCTAGTCCCAGCTCAATCCCTTGGATGCAGGTCCATGCAAGTGATATCTATAAAACACTGAGGCTGCTGGGGACTTGTCTGTGCAGCATGAAGATGGGCGTGTTACTCTCCCCTTTTCCACAAGCTATGTCTGAGCTTGGACATCATAAGAACCCTAGTGCGCTAGTGGCAGTGCTTGGCAGAGACCATGGCACCTGGTGGAGCTGAGGCACATCCGGGGGGCGTTTGTTCATGTACACAGGTCCATACTACCTGTGGGCCCAGAGAAAGCTTGTAAAGTGGGCCTGGAGGAGGGCTGGTCCCTCAGTCAATGGCAAGGCAAGGAAAGACCAGTGGATTTGGGGCTTCTCACTGTCTCTGTAGAAGCAGGTCAAAATTTCCGGCTCTAGAATTATGTAGATTGGCTTTGTCACTTATTAGCTCTGTGAACTTGATCAGGTTGTTTAACTCTTTGAGCTTGCTTCCAGAGGTACATTTACCACCTCAGGTCCACAGAGTAGATGAGAAATTGAATGTATGTCTTTAACATATGGCAGAGTCAGACCACACACACACACACACACACACACACACACACACACCATTCCAATTCTGCCTGAAGGTGCTTCCTCCTCACTCCTTGCTGAATCTTACTCATCTTAAATCTAAATGTCATATTTCAGAGAAGACATCCCTCAGCCTCCATTACAGACTCTGGATTGCCTACCCAACATCCATTCCCACCGTCTCCTTTTGTTTGGGTATCAGCTCCTCAAAGAGCTCTTGAAGGGTTCATGGGCAAATGCTGAAGAACTTAGGCAATTACAGTAATCCTCCCTCCATTCCCAGCATTTAGGCATGGACATGGGGCTTGGTTTGGACTAATGACAAGTGAGAAGGCATCTACTGGGAGCTTATGGGATAGATTTCCTCACTCTTTAAAAGAGACACACTCTGCTACCATTGGGCATTGGCAGGATGGGCTATCATAAGGGGGGGCTGTTCCAGCCAGCCTGGGAATCTGGGAGATGGGAGGGGGGAAAACGGAAACAGCTTGGGCCCTCCCTGATACCACTGAGTTGCTGAGTTCGCCAGCTAAAGCCTCTCGACTTTGGAACTTCTAGCCATATGAAACTATAAATGTCCTTATCATTCAAGAAACTTTAAATCGAGTTAATTATTAATTGCAGCCTCCCACATCTAAATTATGACCACGTATTTTTAACTCTCATATTTTCCTTCATAGCATTTATCACATATATAGTTTCTTTTGTATTTATTTGTTTGATGTCTCTTTCCCCCACTGGACTGTAGATTCTAAACTGCAGAGACCACAGGTTGATTTTGTTCACCATTTCATTCCCACATTTTGCACCAGACCTGAGGCCTAGGAGCTGCTCAGGCACAGCATTTTTCTCCTCCTCCTCCCCCTCCCCCTCGTCCTTGTTCTCTACAATTCAGTGTGGTGGTGCTGACGAAGCACAGGATTGGTGGAAAAGGACCTACGGTATGTTCCCTCTCAAACGCTAACTAGTTGGGTGGCCCTGGGCAGCAGACTGCACTACATCAATGGCTTTCAAGTTTTTACCTTAAGGAACAGTAAGAAAATACATATTACATGGTTGACCCAGTGCATGCATATTTAACTGAAATGAAAGATTTATAGAGCATGCTCTTACTATGTGAAAGGTACTCTGGTATTTTTATTTCATTCAAAAAACAGAAGCTTTGACTCAATACATCAAATTTTGGGACCCATTAATTAGCAACCCACAGTTCCTTCTAACTCCCCTCTCCAAAGAAACTGGAATAAATGAAGTGGATGGGCTTTGAAAATCTCTGATTTTATCTTCTTTGCTGTTAAACTGAACATAAACATCTAGTTCACTGACTTTTAAAAAGTCCATTGTTATAGTGACTTAACAATGACTTAACTATTTTCCTGTTTCCTGTGGAATTCTTCCCCATCCCCCATCTGTTCTGGTGGGGCTATTTTGAAGGCCTGTACAAAATGGCACAGGTTTATGAAAAGTACCTTGTATTTTTTTTCTTATTTTTTCCCAGTTAGCACAAAAACAAACAGGACTACATTCCTCATCCTCTGAAATTTAATGGCCCCATTCGACATGTTTACGCGGGCCTCATTTCTATATGTTTTTGTATATACTAGTGCCAACCGGTGTTACATTAGCCCCACTGCCACCACGTGGCTTAAAACCCAAGAGAGTTGGGTTCTAACATTCTCCTGCACAGTGGAGAATAGACCCTCACTGTACTTCCCATTCCTCAACACTAAACTGCCCTTGTCCTCCTGGATTTGCCAGTGAAATTCCTCGGGGGGCAAGAGGAAAGGGAGAAAGCCACACGACGGTCTCACAGCTCCAGAGCACAGCAAATAATGCGGTGGGGTATACATATATTTAGAAAACCGTAGTGTAAGCCTCAGGGAAAAAAAACAACAACAACACACACACACACCAAACAAACATGTAATCAAAAGGCGACGGGGAGAGCTTGAGTGATCAAGAAAACTCCCTGCCAAAAAACCTTCAGATTCAGAAGGAAGGTATAATTTCATCACGTGAGCTGGCGAACTGGATCAAGTTCTGGCTTCAGAGTCAGGGAAGAGCGCGTCGCCAAGCTGCTCCGGGGTCACATTATCTTCCAGAAGGGCACTGGTGTGACAGGAGGGCACACCCGGGATGTGTGCGCCTGTTTGCGCTCTGGGAGGGAAGGCGAGGTGGGAGAGAGCCTGCAGGGAAAACAGACGGGAGGGGTGGGGCGAAAGGGAGGGGCGGAACCAGGTACACCTCCCAGAACTTTCCTCTCCCCTCGTCCCACACACTTGAAATAGAATTAATAACAACATGGGGAAAAAATGCTTACAACCACGATGTTATCTCTGAACTTAAGTTGCCCCACTCTGGAAGGTATAGGGTATAAAGTGCAGATTGCGGCTATCGGCGATCGCAGCCCGCTGGTCTCGGGAGTAAAGGTTCAAGCTGGTGTGGGTACGCGTGCGAGTGACCCCACTTCCAGGGAGGCGGGCTCCCGGCTCTTCCACGCCAAAGCCCGGGCTGACCCCTGCCCCCCTCCTTTTTCTCCACTCCTCCCTCTTTCCCTCCCCTCCCTCCTGGAGCGCGACTCCTCTGCACCGGCCCCCGCGGAGGCTCCTGGCGGCAGCACCGACGCCGACGCCGCCGCAGCTCCTGCCCGCAGAGCGCTCGCCCGTCCGCCCACCCGCCCGCCCGCGCTGCCCCGGCTCCGAGTAGCCCTAGCGGCGGTGCCCGCAGCCCCGGGCCCGCGCGGCGCGCCCTGCGCACGGCCCGGGCGGGCTGAGCCGACCTGCCCTGGGATCGGGCGCTGGAGGCTGCTGGGGAGGGCGGCGTGGGAGAGGACGCCGAGACGCAGAGGCGGCCGCCCGGGTGACCAGCTGCGCACCTGGAAAGTTACCGGGCTGCCTGGTGAGGTTCGCGGGCTGGGGGTTCGGGCGCCGGGAGGGACGGGGTCGGGGACGCGCGCGTGTGCCTGCGGTGCGCGCCTCGCACGCCGTGCGCCTCTGTTCCCCGCCCAGCCGGTCTCGTGCCGGTGCTGTTTGCGTGTGGACGCGGGCAGGCGTTGCGTTCGCTCGGTGCGGCAGCCTTTGGTGAGCTTCTGGAGGCGGGGAGGGCTACTTCATTTTAAGCAGCTCGGCCAGGGGCGGAGGGGAGAGCTCAGCCCCAGAGGGGGGGTTCTCAGGTTCTCAGCGCCCTTAGCCCGTTAGCCCGGAGCAGCCCTGGAGTCTTGCTCTGGGCTGGGGGCTTGCGCTGCTGTCAGGGCGTGCGCTCCGGGCTCCGCTTCGTGGGGCTGTGGGTCGCTGCTGGAAGACAGGACTTGGGCAAGGACTTTGGGAGTCCTTGTAAACTTGTGTGGGTGTCCTGTGGCACTCCCAGCACCGTGAGGCGCGTTCACATCTCTTGCTCTGTATTTCCAGGTGATGAAGAAACAAGAGCAAACACATAAAAACAGTACATCAGCCACTTGGGAATGAGAGAAGAAACAGCAAGGGGTTCGAGTTTGAGAAAAACTAGGGTGCATTTGAGAACAGAAAGAAACAACGCAGGCAGAATTAACAGGTAGAAAGGTCTGACAAATTCCTTGGTTTCCCTATTTTCATCTTGTCCCTGAAGATCCCAGAGATTTTTTTTTTTTTAAATAAGAGAGCAACATACGCCTGCCCCTCCCCCACAGTTCCTTAGACATTATTCTCTCTTTGTTGCAAGTTTCTTCTTTGCAAGGTGATCATCCCACATACATACAGCATCTGTTGCCAGTGCTGCTGCTTAATTTTACACAGGAGGAGCTAACATCCTGGAGAGTTCTCGCTGGGGAATTGGGGGCCATCCTCTCCATGGGAACATTGTGCACCTAAGAATAAAAGACATAAAAAAGACAGTGCAAAGAGATCTTGCTCTTTTATGGGAAATACTCCACTTCAGAGTTCTGAAGTCCTTACAAGTGAAGCTAATTCGCCTCAGAGTGAAGGCATTTGCTGCCTGATTATTGCGCAACTCTTTTGATCCGTATTGTTTGGCTTCCTTAGGCCAGTTATTTCCAACCCGTGTGCCGCAAGGGTATGCGAGGACATTTAAAAACATGCAATTTTTTTTTAAACAGTGTGTTTAGTCACGGGCACTTACCTCTTTTCCCTTAGATTGTAAAATAAAAAGAAAAAAAAATGACAACAGCTAACAACAATAGCCATCCCGGGTGAATGAATCACAATTATACTTATTTTTTTAAATCAGTAAAATATATAATACATTTTTGGGTGTGCCACGGAATTTTAGTAATTAGTTTATGCCTTGAGATGAAAAAGGTTGAGAATTGCCAATCTAGACCATTTTCCTATTAATTATCCCTTTCCCGCTATGTTTTTATTTTCTCTATCTTCACTGGTTCATTATTGTGGCCTTACAAATAACTCTCTTTTCCACTAACCGAAAAATCCCTACTCTGAGCACCGGCTCTTCCCATGGTCCTTTGTCCTAAGTCTTTCATGAAGGCTAACTTCAGTGTTTTCCCCCCTCTTATCTCAATTTTTTTTATATGCCTGTGGGGTATGAACTGCAGCCTGCTCACCTCTTGAAAATGTTATCTTCATTGTCTCCATGATACTTCTTCCTAGATCTCTTAATTGTACAATTATACTTTCTCCATCTTTGTTGTTTCTCCTCCTTGTCCTATTTATCTATACATAACTGTCTAAGTATATGTACATAACAATAGAAGTGTTCCTTCTCTCCCGTAGTGATCTCATTTTTGAATGGGACTTCAGTTCTTACCTCTGTGAAGAGATCTCTAGCCTTGACCTTTCTTCTTGGTTACTATCTGCTAGACATTTTCACCTTCATGACTCAGAGACACTCAAACTAAACATTGGAAGATCCATTACTTTCTCATAAAGCATGTTCATTCCCTGGACTTTGGTCCATGTCACAGTACCTAGCCCATAGGTTGTACTCTGTTCATTTTTTCATGAATGAATGAGTTCATAGTACTACCTTCCTCCAAGCCTTGTTAGATCAAAACATTGAAATCTTTTTTGACTCCCCAGTGAATTACCACATTTAGATATTCTGCCCCTGCAGTATTCCTCCCACCATTTCCATTCTTTCCTATTAATCCCTCCAGATCCTCTCTCACTTACCAAAACAATAGATCCGCCCCCACCCCCACATCTGTAGTTTCTCTTCCAAACTTCCTATAGACCTAGACGCTCTTCCTCTCGTCATTGCCAATCTACTGGGCACCTTCATCTCCTTCTTCAGTCTCTACTTCTGTATCAGTGACTGCTACGTATTTTCAGTTCCCCTCTTCTCATTTTCTAGTCCTTAATTTCTTACTGCCTACTGAACTCAACCCTAAAATTTCCACAGGTCCCTCAAACTGAGGGTGTCCAAAATGAAACTCATCCTTTAAAATCTGCCCCTCATTTGAGTTAAGGACATCCCCTCTTACCCATTTGCCACAATGGAAACTTCCAAACCTTTATTGTTTCTTCTTATCACTACTCAGAGTCTATAAGCTACAATCTCCTGACCTACATCTGTAAAATGGCACTTCTCTGTGTTTGCCTGTTTATCTGATACTGTCTCACCGAAAAGTAGCTGAATAGAATGTCACCAAATTTGGCAGTGAGACTAGAGGATATGTGGCTGTTATACAATTCACTGTGGACATTCTGCTGGGGGAAGGGACACTTCAAAAAGATAGTCAACCTCTGGAGTAGCTGGAACTGGTTCAATGGGAAGCTTGTATGACTGCCTAACAGGAGACTATTACTCTCCAAATTAGATGCTGTGGGTAGAGAAAACATGCAGTAGATTCAAACCTGAGTCCCAGGTCAGTGGTCGCAAGATCAGATAGACAAATGTTTGAATTGTGGCAGTGATAGTGGAAGTGCGTTATTTCACATAAGGAAAACTCTGCGTGGTTTGCTTCAGGGAGGAGAAGCAGGGATTTATATAGTCAATGATGGCTAATTATTTTCTAAAAGAACTCTGGTGAAACAGAGTTAAGGATAACACCAAATATATGTTTCATATGTTCTTAGGAGACTATCTACAAAAGCCTGTATAATCACTCCTCTGCTTCCAGGCTACACTGCCCATATCATGAAAAAGAATCTCTTCTACTTTTCATGATTTATTGAAGGGAAGGAAATTTCAAAGTTATCTATAGCTGTAGCTTTTTAACAAATTTCTTATGACAATGTTTTTCTCTTTTGGCTCCCATGGAGATGATTCATTTTTTCTTGAGTTCAAAAAGTTCAAGACATTAAAATAAGGTTGGAACTCTGTCTGGCCATAACCGGGTCCCATCACCTCCGACTTGGATTGGTGCAATAGCCTTTTACATTTTCTTCCTCTAAGCTCTTTTCACTCCATTTCATATTTGTTGCCAAGAAAGTTATTTTTCTAAAGGCCAAATCTGACCATATCACTTGAAATAAACTTGACCTACACTAAAATCTTCATACCATAACATGGGATATGATGAAGTTTTTCAGTATCTTTTTCAGCTTCATTTCTCTTCTCTCTCTCCTCCTCATGTATTTCAGCCTTTTCCTGACTGCTATTAACTTCCTTGCATTCACTCCTTAGTACATGTTTTTTTTTTTTTATTTAAATAATAGCCTTTAATTTTTAGAGCAGTTTTAAATTAATAGAAAAATTAGGTAAAAAGTACAGAGTGTTCTCATATACTCTCCGTGTGCCGCCCTTTCCCCTATTCTTAACATCTTGTGTTAGGGTGGTACATTTGTTACAATCAGTGAACCAATATTGATATATTATTATTAACTAAAGTACATATTTTACAATAGGATTCATTCTTTGTGTTGTATATTCTAAGGATTTGGACAAATGTACGAAGACATGTATCCACCATTGCCATATCAGACAGAAGAGTGGCACTGCCCTATAATTGCCCTGTGCTCACCTATTCATTCCTTCCTCCCTCTCCCCAAGTCCTTGGCAACCACTCATTTTTTTACTGTCCCCAAGTTTTTTCATTCCCAGAATGTCATATAGTTGTAATCATACAGCATGTAGGTTTCTCAGGTTGACTTCTTTCACTTAGTAATAGTCATTTAAAGTTCTTTCATGTCTTTTTATGGCTTGATAGTTATTGCTTTGCATACTGAATAGTATTTACTTGTCTGGATCTACCAGTTTGTTTATCCATCTATCCATTTGAAGGACATCTTGGTTGTTTCTAAGTTGTGGCAATGATGAAAAAGCTGCTATAAACATCCATGTACAGATTTTGGTGTGTTTTCATATCAGTTGCATAAATACCAAAGAACACGATTGCTGGGTTGTATGATTATTTAACTTTGTGAGAAACTGCCAACTGTTTTCCCAAGTGGCTGTGTCATTTCACATTCCCACTAGCAATGGATGAGAATTCCTGCTGCTCCACATCCTCTCAATTGTTAGGTGTTGTCAGTGTTTTGGCCATTCTAATAGGTGTGTAGTGGTATCTCACTGTTGTTTTAATTTGAGATTATCTAATTACATATGATGTTGAGCATCTTTTCATATCCCTATTTACCACATATGTATCATCTATGGTGAGGTGTCTGTTTCTCTTTTTGCCCATTATTCAGCAGTTATTTGTTTCCTATGGGATTGGACAAATGTATAAAGACATGTATTCACCATGTTGAGTGTTAAGAGTTCTTTGTTTATTGTGGCTACCAGTCCTTTATTTGATATATATTTTGCAAATACTTTCTTCAATCTATGACTATTGTTCCATTCTCTGAATAGAGTCTTTTGCAGAGGAGACATTTTTAATTTTAATTAAGTCCAACCTATTCATTTTTCATGGTCTTTGCCTTTGGTGTTTTATCTAAAAACATTATTAGCCCTAGCTGGTTTGGCTCAGTGGATAAAGCGTAGGCCTGTGGACTGAAGGGTCACGGATTTGATTCCAGTCAAGGGTATATGCCTGGTTGCAGGCTCGATCCCTAGTAGGGGGGGAGCCAATCAATGATTCTCTCTCATCATTGATGTTTCACTCTCTCCCTCTCCCTTCCTTTCTGAATCAATAAAAATATATTTATAAAATAAAAAAATAAATAAAAATAAAAACATCATTAAACCCAAGATCACATAGATTTTCTTCTGCATTTTATAGTTTTGTGTTTTATATTTAGGTATTTGATCCATTTTGAGCTAATTTTTATGAGAGATTTAAGGTCTGTGTCTAGACCAGCCGTGGGCAAACTACGGCCTGCGGGCCGGATCCGGCCCGTTTGAAATGAATAAAACTAAAAAAAAAAATGACCGTACCCTTTTATGTAATGATGTTTACTTTGAATTTATATTAGTTCACACAAACACTCCATCCATATTTTTGTTCCGGCCCTCCGGTCCAGTTTAAGAACCCATTGTGGCCCTTGAGTCAAAAAGTTTGCCCACCCCTGGTCTAGACTCATTTTTTTTTTTTTACATGTAGGATGTCTAGTTGTTCCAAAACAACTTGTTAAAAGAACTATCTTTTCTCCATTGAATTGCCTTTGTTCCTGTGTCAAAAGTCAGTTGACTGCATTTGTTTGGGTCTGTTTTCAGGGCTCTCTATTTTGTACCATTGTTCTATTTGTCTATTATTTCACTAATAGCACTGTTTTGATTATTGCAGCTTTATAGTAAGTCATGAAATCTGGTAGTACCAGCACTCTGACTCTGTTCTTTTATAATATTGTCTTAGCTTAGTACATATTTTTGAGCAATATGATTTTCTACTAAGATGAGTTATTTTGTGGATAAATAATGTTATAATAATAATAATAGTAATATTTAATATTTATTAAACACATACTATATGTCAAGCACTGTGCTAAATTCTTATCATGGTTTATCTAATTTAACCCTCTAACAGCTCTAAATAATACGCAACAATATTTTATCTATCTGCCTATTGATCAACCTATGTGCTTATCTATCTCTTCTATTATTGACACTCAACCCCCAAATCATGCCCAAGGTCATATAAATATTAAGTGCAAGTGCTTGGATTGGGACTCTGGCTCTATAACCTTCGCCAGCACCATACCATGTCTCATATTTACAGATTTCCAAAATGTGTATGTGTGTATTTTTATATCAGACTCCAGATGGGTAGAGCGAGAAATAGATATTTTCTAGATCAAAGCCAAGATGTTGGTTTCTAGCTACTTTAGGACTGAGGAAAAACAGACAACAAACCCTGATTCCTCCCACATTGGCTGCCAGGTGTTAATCTGCCTGCAGGAACCTCACAAGAAAGTGTGGACGAAAGGGGCCATATGCTGACCTGGCAAGCTCAGGGGAGGCCTGCATGGCCGTCTTGCATGTGGCCCCTTTCGTCCACAAAAGCGTTGCTTTTCCTAAGTCTTTTCTAGTTACCTTTTATACATGACATTTCCTAAATAGTAAATTAATGTCATAATAATGGATAATTTTGTATAGCTTCCCTCTTTTCTTGCTAAATGCCACTTCTCATTCTGTTCCTCTCTCTTGTCGCAGACTGCAGAATACTGCTTTCACAGTGAACCATGTCTTTTTGTGTTGCCTTCAAAGATAATTAGGTGGTTCCTTTAGGAATAAGGAGTTTAAGGCAGTGTGTGTAAATAGTTAGAGGCCCCATGAGGGCATTACAAAGGAGGAGTCCCTGTGGTCCTGGAACCTGGGCTAGGCCATTCCTGAGGCTTTCTGGTCTCCATCTTTTGGTGGGCTTCCCTTAACAGAGAAGGTTTCTCGGGCTGTTTGTTTCAGAATGACTTCTTTCTTTTTCCTTTTTTAGAGAATTTTTATTTGGAATGAAAATATAGAGCCCATCCCAGTGTCTTCTTTTCTTAATAGAAGATATAATTCAGGCAGAGTAAGATCCCCCAAGAGAACAATTTGCATTTTTAAAGACCTCTTGTCTGGAAGACCTCTAGTTTACTAGACTATTGTCCCACCCAGTGGTGATCTCCTCTGGGCATTTCCTCAAAGGAGCCACTAGGTGCCTTGTCTCTTCACTTAGCAGAAGAGCTGCCTGGTGCTTATTACATGTCAGATATTACTCCTGATGCCTTACTAACATACTCCTCATAGTAACCCATATGAGATGGATATAACTATATTTATTTTCTAGATTAGAAAACCAACAATTCTACCTAAGTAATTCATAGAAGGTTGCATAGCTGGGGATGGCAAATTGTTTTTCTACCTTGGATAGCCACTCTTCACTGCTCATGTTAAGTCCTGGTCTTTATCTCCATGCTCATTTAAAAAAAAATATATATATATATATATATATATATATGATATTGATTTTTTACAGAGAGGAAGGGAGAGGGATAGAGAGTTAGAAACATCGATGAGAGAGAAACATCGATCAGCTGCCTCCTGCACACCTCGCACTGGGGATGTGCCCGCAACCAAGGTACATGCCCTTGACCGGAATCGAACCTGGGACCCTTCAGTCTTTAGGCCGATGCTCCATCCACTGAGCCAAACCAGTTAGGGCCAAGCTCATTTCTTATTACTTTATGTGCTGCCTTCTGATTAGAAGAATGATTTTAATAACATATAGTTGCTAGATTGATGGAGCAACATCCTGTGGTTCATTTCTCTTTGTGGCTAGCAATACATATTTGAGAAATAGCTTATCTGTCTTAGTGACTGATACAGGAAACAGTGAATTCAATTAGGTTTTATGAAGCCAGACACTCGAAGCCTTGGCTTGAGGGACAAAAAAATTGAAATGGGTGAACTCACTAAGAAATCAGACATAGTATTGAGCCATTTGGTAACTTACATATCCTAAATTAGTGACTTGAAAGATGGGTTGCTCTCATTTCATTCCTCTTTGGAATTGTAAATAACTTGAAAGATTTATACAGCTTTCAAATGTATTCCACTAAGACCAGATAATAGTTGGTGTTTTGGGAGAATTTAGCATCTTCTACTTAATCGTGCTTCAGGTTTGTAAAATTATTGTTGGATTGGACAGAATGTTTTGAATGCCATTAGCAAAAATGATGCTAAGTCTTTTCATATTTAGAATTCTAGAACTGTTTTCTGTGTCAAATTTGAAGGCAAATTCATGGAACTATGCTCCTGATATAGTACATGACAGGTCTTAGTTAACAATTGTTCAATGAGTGAAAAATTAGTTGTTAGTTTAATGTTAGATTTAAAAGTTTTTGTATTCACTTTTGTTTTGTTTTCTTTTTATAGGGCAATTCCTTTCTCCCCAACTCCCTTCCTTCCATCCTGCCTTGGTTCAGTAATGCTTGTCCGTGTACCAAAAATGTGCATGTAGAAGATGGCTCATAGCTGCATGCTACAAATGTGCGCACATTAATTTTGGATGCCTTTGGGAGCACCCTCTCATGCCTGTCATTCAGAATCTCATTCAAGGTTATTCTTAGGTCCCAGTCTGATGTCTTCTGAATTGCTTCTTCAGGAGACAGGGGTATCCAGGGCTACTTCTTTGAATTCTAGTAGTATCCTCTTTGAATTCTAATCTCCTCAACCTTTTTATGTATTCTGAATAACTAGGAACAGTACGTGCCGCCAAGTCAACAGATATTGCAACATGTATAGGCTATTCTCTGGAGACTAATATTCATTAATGATTGCTTGGAACCTGACTTCTATGAACATCTAAGTACCACAAGATTACTTTTATAAGTACTTTTATTTTCTGTCTGTACCATCCATCGTAGGCAACCTACATTGGCCATTTGTCTGTGTCTGTTTGAAACTTAGAGGCTGTTTTACATCTTTATGTCTCTGTCTTTATTGTTGTGGAGGTCATGATTATTCTGGGAAAGCCAGGGAAACCAGTGTAAGAATTTCATTTCTCTTTGAGTTTGAAATTTGGAGGGAAAGAGGGGCAAGAATGTGTGGGTTATATAACTTCAAAATTTCATTGATCTCTTCTGATTAGATAATGAGAGGAAATTAATCTTAATTCACAAGTGTTATAATGCTACTTTGGTTATGGCTATCAAAAACTGCACATGCAGAAGTGTGAAGTTCAAATAGGTAGCCTAGAATGATTTAAATGAATCTTAATCGAAGCAGTATTTTCCCAGTTTCACCCTTTAGAGTTCTTTTTTTAAAAAAATATATTTTATTGATTTTTTACAGAGAGGAAGGGAGAGGGATAGAGAGTCAGAAACATCGATGAGAGAGAAACATCAATCAGCTGCCTCCTGCACACTCCCTACTGTGGATGTGCCTGCAACCAAGGTACATGCCCTTGACCGGAATCGAACCTGGGACCCTTGAGTCCGCAGGCGCTCTATCCACTGAGCCAAACTGGTTAGGGCTAGAGTTGTTTTTGTGTTTGCTCACTTGTGCTTATTATCTGCAGATGATTTATTTTCTGTTTTCACTGAATTGACTCAATAAGCCTGTTACCCAGTCTAGCCTCCACTTAAGCAATAATATCAATGAGATCTCAACTTTGTGGTGCCCATCATCTATATTTCTAATAATGTTAAAATAAATGCATAGCTATTGAACTACAAAATATTTCTGAACCAACTAAAATTGTTCCTCGTACTTCTGATCTGCTTTTCACTCACTGGATGTAGGCCCACTTTGGGGCCTACACTGAGGATAAAAAAGGAGCCTTGTACCATAGGTCATCATTTATGGGCAACATTGGCTTCAGGATAAAAAGTAAAGGATGTAGAAGAATGTTCGTACCTCTCTTTTACCTTCTAGTAATCACAATCCAGAAGATCTTGTTCCTCCTCCTCCTCCTCCACCCCTTCTTCTTCTTCATGCAAAACTTAACAGGTACCCAGGGCAGGAGAAAAGTGCTAATAAAGCCACACCAGCTCTGCCTCCTCCTGCTGTGGAATTCAGATGTGTTATCTTCTAAACGCGGGGAGGGTTCCTTAATGTAGCCTCCCAGGGAGCTGTGAGACTTGTGACATTTCCAAGCCTCCGCTGCTGTAGCTGCCCCTGTGTGTTTTATCTCTGCCATGCTTACATCCAAATCGCAGCTCTGTTGTGATGCTTTTGACAGCTGTCCGGTGAGAGTGACCAAAGAGAACAGCAGGTAACACAGGCCGTTTGTGCAAAAGGCTCAGGTGTGATACTTGTGCCAGCAAAGGGACAGGGTACAATGAAACCAAATGCCCACTCCTCCTCCTGGAGGGATAAAAGAAATGGATCAATAACTTTCCTTCTGGAAGCATGGGGGAATTTAGTATTTATCAAACAATGATGACATCTATGCTTCTATTTATGAAACAGATGGGAATGAGAGGAGCGGTGAGGGGGCTTTAGGACGTGAAACTCCACTGGGTAATTCCCAATTCTGTGCCCTCTCTCAGGTCCTTGAGCAAAATGGGAAATGGTTCAGTGAAACCCAAACATCCCAAGCATCCAGATGGCCACTCCGGGAACCTCACCTACAATGCCCTGCAGAGCAAGGTGGCAGAGCTGGAGAGAGAGCTGAGGAGGAAGGATGCCGAGATCCAGGAGCGGGAGTACCATCTGAAGGAACTGCGGGAGCAGCTGTCGAAGCAGACTGTGGCCATCGCGGAGCTCACGGAGGAGCTGCAGAACAAGTGCATCCAGCTGAACAAGCTGCAGGATGTGGTGCACATCCAGGGTGGCAGCCTGCTTCAGGCCTCTCCAGAGCGGATCCCCCTGGAGGTGCACCGGAAGTCCTCGGGGCTGGTCTCTCTCCACAGCAGAAGGGGAGCCAAGGCTGGGGTGTCTGCTGAGCCAACAACCCGAACCTATGACCTCAACAAACCCCCTGAATTTTCCTTTGAGAAAGCAAGAGTCAGGAAAGATTCCAGGTAAGACTTTCTCATAATATTAAGACTCAGATAGCCTTAATATTATGAAACACTAGAGTGATAACTCATTAAGCCTCATCAATATTATTACCCTTTCAGATTTGGGGATAAGAGACTTCTAAAATGGCCTTGCTTTGCAGTAGGGTCTCTCTTTAAGAAGAACTTTTCTTTAAAGCATGAATTGTGCTTGAACGTTGATTCATGATATGTGCAACTTTAAAACTGAGTTTACGAAAGTCATTTCCATTATCCTGACAACCCTATGGGAGTGAAAAGGTAGTTTTAGGACATCTACCCTTCTCTCTTTCTATAGGAGTGGACTTAAAAGTGTACACAGATTACAATGAATTATGACTATGTATAGCAAAACCACTAACTAGCACTTAGTATTCAAATGTTATGAAAATGGAATAAGCTGGAGCTTCAAAACTGGATGAATTCATTAATTCACTCATAGTTCAGATTGAGCACTATAATACTTTCTTCCAGCCATGGTTAGATGCTAAATAAATATCAGTGAATAAATAGACACAGAGCCTTTCTCAGCAAGAGATAGTATACATGGAAACAAGTAAACATTGTCTAATGATTAATTGGGATAAATGATATGATGGGTATAGTCGGTGGTATCTGGGGTTAGGGGAAGAGAAGGACAAAGGGGCAACAGAATTTGGATTGCTCAGGAGGCCTGGCTGAGGAGGTGACCTTTAACTGAGACCCAAAGGAGAAAAAGGAACATAAACAAGGTGGAAAAGATATTTCAGGCAGAGGGAACAATTACAAGCTAGAATTAATTTTAAAGATAAGGATTTTTTAAAAGAACATGTAACTATGTACCACATCATTCTTGTATGTGTATTTTGTATAGGCGTGTGTGTGTGTATGGGGTGTGTGTGTGTATACATTTCTTTTCTGGTTCAAGTTTGAGTTTCCTTACCAGGAGAGATTGACGAAAAACATCATGAGTGAGGGTCTTCTTTCTGAATTATTTTTAAGTGAGTATTTATTAGTTGAAATTAGATCTTTTGCCTTGATAATGTCTTGGCTGAGCTGGATCTCTCTTGAAAAATGCAAGATTTGTTATATTAAAACAAATTTTAATTTATTCACTGACACAAGTAATATAAATCAAGGTAAAACAACTGACTTAAATGAATAAATGATTAATTTTGACAACAGATAGAAAGGCAGGTTAAATTCATCAATTTGTTGACTGTACTTGACACATAGTGAATGATTGATAAATATTTGCTAATGAAACAAATCATGCTGGATTATTAGTTATATTATTCTGTGGCTGAAAGAAATCTAATAGTTCAGGAGAGTGTTTTTAAGCCAAGATTTTTAATTATAGTTGATTTAGAAAGGTCTTATTTATTCCCTTTAATAATTACTTATTTTTAATGGTGCAAATTCAGAAATGATAAATTTTATAAACTTATGCTTGTTTGTCAAAAATTGATATCATCTAGTATTCTCTTCTGATATGTCAGAGATATATGCACATTTGGCAATATTAACTATTACGTATTATTACTATACTAGTAGCCCTGCGCACGAATCCATGCGTAGATCACTGCCGCCCTCCTGTAGCTCTCCGTCCACTGCCCTCTCCTGTAGCTCTCGACCTCCTGCTTGCTTGCTGCCCTGCCCCCTCCTTTAGCTGTCTGCAGCCCACTTGTAGCCAGCAGGTCACTGCCACCCTCCTGTAGCTCCCCTCACCCCCCTTCCTCCTCCCCGCCCCTCATAGCTTGCTGCCCTGCCCCCTCCTGTAGCTCTCCACAGTCAGCTTGTACTTCGCTGGCCCACCCTCCCGCTGATCCATGATCTGGTCATGATGTGCTTGGTCGTTAACGCCTGGCATAATGGCTAATTAGCATATTCCTCTCTTATTATATAGGATATGTATACTAGTACATAAGCACAATATATTATTTACCCACTCACAAAGACATCTTTCAAATAGCAGTGAGCTTGTATATCTGGGAGAAGTGTGGGAGAATTTAAAGCAATTCATCTTTCACCCTCTCCCTACATATTCCACCAGATTTCTTCTCTGGAATGAAGATTATGTTCAATTATTTTGTTCCAAAGACTTATGTCCTTCTTGAAGCAAAACACCATTCTCTTGGTGTTAGGCAACTGAACAGTCCAGGATAAATATATTTCTTTGTAATTCTTTGTTATAACCAGGCAAAGAAAATCAGCAGTTATTTTCTGGGCCAAACCACCTGTCTATAGTGAGTGAGACACAGAAGAGTGAAGACATTATAGCTCTTAAATAAGATTTAGCAATGATTCTCCTCCTCATCAAAGCAAGCCAGATGGGTGCAGATCTGTGTTGCGGTCATGATTTAGAAACAGGCTCATTGATTCCTTAATGATTAAGTCCTCAGGAAACCAAACTAGATCACTGATGCCCTAATATTCTCCATGTGCTTTTATAGAGCCTTGTGATTCTAAATTGGAAATTAATTAGAATATGGGAGCCACTCTTTTCTTGTTGACTGATTTTTATCTCGTGTGAAGTTTGTGCCTCAGTTTTTCTTACAAAATATCTCTCTTTACCTCTGGAATAACTGATAAAACACAGGTGACATCATCAAATTTTCCTTTTTTTTTTTAAAGTGCTCAATATTGCAATTCGTTTTCCATTTTCAAACAGTTTCAGTTTTAGAGAAAAGCCATAAGTAAACTGGATATTTTTATATATCTTTTATACAGCCTGTGAACAATTTTTTAAGAAACAATTTTCTAGAAGTTAGATCATTTAAAAAGATGGGAGCATCATTCACTGATAAAGGGATGATGTCAGTATCCATTGGTTTGGCTAACGTGTCCCAGCAGTGCTGTTAGATAATAGAGTATTTAAGATATCCATCAAAATTGTTCCTTCATTTATTGTTTATGTTCAAATGCTTTATTTGTTCAACTTTTATTAACTTTCCTGGCTGAATTTATGACAAATTCATTTCTACTAATGTGTGTCCACTACATTTTAAAACTGTATGTATTTTTATTGATTTCAGAGAGGAAGGGAGAGGGAGAGAGAGATAGAAACATCAATGATGAGAGAGAATCATTGATCGACTGCCTCCTGCACGTCCCATACTGAGGATCAAGCCCACAACCCGGGCATATGCCCTGACTGGGAACCATGTCTTCCTGGTTCATAATTCGATGCTCAATCTCTGAACCACAGCCGGCCCAGATCCACTACGTTTTGGATAAAGTCTCTCCTCCCCTCTGCATCTGAAAGCTAGAAAGGCTTTCAGACTTTTTCTCAAAAAGGATGTCTCTGATGAATATTCATCCCTCCTGCAACCCACAGGAGTAGGGAGATAGGAAGTACTGACAGAAACCAGAGAATTGCCGGAACCGGTTTGGCTCAGTGGATAGAGCGTCGGCCTGCGGACTGAAAGGTCCCAGGTTCGATTCCGGTCAAGGGCATGTACCTTGGTTGCGGGCACATCCCCAATGAGGGGTGTGCAGGAGGCAGCTGATCGATGTTTCTCTCTCATCGATGTTTCTGACTCTCTATCTCTCTCCCTTCTTCTCTGTAAAAGATCAATAAAATATATTAAAAAAAAAAAAAAAGAAACCAGAGAATAACATTTGGGGAAATGGTAGACTTGCAATTTGAGGATTCAGATTCAATAATTCACCAGAAACCCTACAACCCATGCCACAGCAGTCTGAAATGCTGCTGAGCCCCTGCTCAAATGTATTATCAATGGCCAGTGAATCTCACCAACTGCCAGGCAGCCAGCTGTGTTGTCCTCTACCCATTCAGTGTACTTGTAGATCCCGAAGGGGTAGCTCAAACTGTATCCATAGTTACTTCTCCTTGCTTTCTTTATATGGAGGAATTTATATGCTCTACTGCCATTGGGCAACCCTTGAAATCTGTCTCTTGCAAAATCCAAGGGTCAACTTTTTAAGAGCAGGTTCAAGACTTATTCAGTGTTGTCCAATAGAACTTCGGAAGTGCTGGAAATGTTCTGTAACCTGTGTTGTCCAGTATGGAAGCTAATGTCAAAATGTGGCTGTTGAGCACTGGAAGTATGTGGCCAGGGTCACTAAGGAATTCAGTTTTTAATTCTAATTAATTTAAAGATTAAATTAGCCACATGTGGCTAATGGCTACTGTATTGGATATTGCAGTTTTATATTATGTGCATATTTTTTGTTTGTTTGTTTGTTTTCCATAATCTCTATCCTCTGAGATGAAGATGATGACCTAGTGAAGTTTAGGAAAACTTCATAGACAAAGTAAGACCTGTGTTTGGTTTTAGGACAGAGCCACAGAAAATGGGTGCGTGCCTGTCAGACCGAGGTGGGCACAAGGTGGAGTCACTCTTAAGCTGCATTAAACCTTCAGTGTAGTATCATAGGAGTTTGTAGTGCTTTGGCTTTGTTCCCACTGACCATGGCAGATCTTCAAAAGGGTGCAACTATGTGGGCATGAGGCCCATTTCTATTACAGGTACCCCGCCGTCCCGAAATATCATAAACCACGATGAGTCAGAGCACTACAGTTTATCACTGTCATCTCTGATTGAAATTTATTGTGGTGAACATAGGAGACTTTAGAGCTAGAACCTTAGAGATTGTTTCAGGCTACCCCATTTACGGGAGAAGTGAGGAAACAGGTGCAGGGGCATTGCAGAGCTGAGATTAGAATCCAAGATTCTTGACTTTGAAACCAGTTCTTCCCCTTTACAATCCCAATGTTCCCAGACTTCCCGCAAAGCTCTAAGGCCTCAAGTCAGGCCAGTCTGGGTGCCAGTCTGCTTTATTTTGACATGCTCTATGGATTGGTAGGAGGAATGATCATGCTTCCTGACTTCTTCCAAGTAGAGCTGAACAGAGCTTACCCCAGCCCTAACCCTAACAGTGCATCAATGTTCACCGAGTGTTGGATCCTCAAAGCTCAGACCATGTGAAAAGAACACAGAAAATGGGTTTGATCCATCTGATAGCACACACTGTGACTATCAATGGCAGAGGAAGGGGAGAAAGTTCAGATAGCATTTTTGTTCATGTCTGAGTCTGCCTTGAGACCAAGACAGCCACGTATCCAGAGGTCAGCCATTTCACTGAAATGACATTTTCTGTTTATGTAGACATCATTTAGCAAGCTTCACCACTGGCAGAGCAAAATTAGGAGCTTATGTTGACTGTCTGCTGTAACACAGGCAAATTAATCAGAGACATCTGGCAAGTTCCTGGTCTGCCTTTTCCCTGAGAACGCTTGAATTATCATTTGAAACTATTGTTCTTTGGGAAAGGAAAGATAAAACGAAGACTTGCCATCTGACTTCAGATGCTGACTCTGTTTTAGAAGGGCAGTGCTTTTCCTTTGTCGTTCCCACCCCAGGATCAGAATAGGTAGAAGCAGAAAATGCCAGTGAGTCATCTTTTTAAAGAAGCAGAGTGTGGAAGAGTGTGTTTGTTATTGTTATTTGTGCTTCCTTTCTAAAGAGGTGCTGAGCATTTGAATGTTCATTATAGAAATGTAACTCCTTTATTGAACTGGAGTGTTATGGAAAATAGTAGTAGTTATAATAACAATATTTGTTTATCACTAGTTCTGTGCCAGGCACCACTCTGAACACTTCACAAATATTGGATCATATCATCCTTACAGCAAACCTATAAGGTAGATATTATTATCAACCCCATTTTATGTGTGAGAAACTGAGGCATGCAGAATTGATTAACTTGCCTAAGGTGACACTTTTATATTTTGATATTTTTAATGTTGGAACCAGAATTAAAGCCTGCTATCTAAAGTCTCTTCTAACAACTCCTGTATACCACTTTTCCAAGATGGAAAGTAGAGAACTCTTCACATTTTAGCTGGAAAGCCTTGGAAAAAATATATATAATTGGAAATAGATACATTTGTAATTTTTTTTTGGTATGATTTACAAACATCTTCCTGCTGTTGTTATTTCTCCCTGAAAATTATGCTTCCAGAAAGTGCTGCCCTGGTGTAAGTTTGCAATAGGGAAAACTTTTGCTGGGGGCAAGAGAGAAATAAACTTTTTTTTCTTCCATGAAATAGTGCCTTACATATGGCTATCTGAGAGGTTCTAGATGTAGATTTTACATAGATAGGTTAGTGAAAACTTTAAAAGTGCATAGACAAACAATTATCAGTTGGACAGTTAAAAAATTCATACGTATGCTTATTAATAAGCATTAATAATAATGCTTAAGCTGAGTCTTCAGCAAAGCAAAGACATGAAGATACATAAGGGAGGAAGAAGAGAAAAGTTCAATTGTGTGGTGATCCGATAACCGGAAGCTGTGGGTGAAGGTAGCTGGGTGCCTGAGGGAAGTAGTCAGCGTGTTTGAAAACGGAAGGTTATGTTTCATAGCAATAATGTGCATGCAGACATCCAGGTCAGAACTAGATAGCTACTGCGGGATGGGGTGAAAAACCAAGTTCGGGGTTAACTGCTAGATGTCTGTTGTTTTCATTACATCATCTCATGGAGGCTGGGAACTGGCTCATTGTCTAATGAGGAGGGTGTTGCTTTTCTGTTGTACCAAAAGTGAAATGAAAACTCAGAGTTAAACAGCTTGCTCACGGTCATGCTGTGGTCGTTTCTTGAACCACGTTTCCAATCTGAGTAGGCTGATGTCAACGTGTGTTCTCTACCACCGTGTACCCAACTCTTATGGGTGGTGCTGCCCACAGTGTGACTCGCGCCCCCTTCGAGTTGCGGGGAGAGGTAGGGAGCAAGGAGAAGTTGAAAAACCTGCCTGAAATTCAATGGCAGCTGCCTTGACATCTTGAAGTGAAATAGGCTTCGTCTACCTTCTGAGTCCTGGCACCCAGCCCCTCTCACTTCCTGCCCTGCCTTTTCTTCTTTCTCACTAGGACCCAAAGGCCCCTGGGCTCCCCTCATTCCGCACCCTCACCCTAGCCCCCTCTCAACCTCTCAAATTACCTTCTGCTTGGTTTATAGCCACCCTTTGCTCCTCACTTCATCCTCAAATCTCCCAGCCCGCCAGTTGTCAGGTGTTAGGGAAATGTTTAATTATTAAGCTCAGAAAACACTGGGGATTGGAAGACCTATTGTTTTGAGTAGTCAACAGTCTCCATGCTCACAAGCATTTCATGCCAGTTCCCTGCTAGATTCCAGGAAAGAGTGCAGTCGAAATAGTGTAGTTGAGAAGATAGTGGCCTTTTCCTCTTTGCTTGTCCAATCAGAAGGAGGCATTGTCACTGACCTTTGCCTCCTAGTAAGTGGTGCAGTGTTTCCAGGGGAGCCTCCCTTTTCTTTTCTGGAAGCCTAGGCAGCTCAGCTCATGTCACCTGACTTTTTCTAGGGTTTAACCTGCAATAAAATTCTCAAGAAGGGGGAAAAGATCTGAAGCCAGGAATAATGCTTTTCAGTTTTTAGTCTCTGAAAGTACTTCCTATGTGAAAGATACATTTCCTGAAATTTTTATCCTTTG
The DNA here is from genome assembly GCF_028538775.1 of Myotis yumanensis. Lineage (NCBI taxonomy): Eukaryota > Metazoa > Chordata > Mammalia > Chiroptera > Vespertilionidae > Myotis > Myotis yumanensis. The sequence continues at coordinate 187,783,307 of NW_027223752.1, forward strand.
ACCAAAGCTATTTCCTTTCTTTAAAGTCTCATCTATATAATAAAAGCCTAAGTGACTGTTATGGTGGAATGACCAGAATGACCGGTCGCTATGATGCGCACTGACCATCAGGGAGCAGACGCTCAATGCAGGAACTGCCCCCTGGTGGTCAGTATGCTCCCACAGGGGGAGTGCTACTCAGCCAGAAGCTGGGCTCACAGCTGGCGAGCACAGCAGCTGTGGCAGGAGCCTCTCCGCCTCGGTGGCAGCACTAAGGAGCAGCAAGCCTAGCAGTAAGGAGCAGGGAGTAGTGGGCAGTAAGGAGCGAGGTATGTCTGTCTACCGGCTTAGGCCCGATCCCTGTGGGGCGCAGGCCGGGCTGAGGAACCTCCTCCCCCAGTGCGTGAATTTCGTGCAACAGGCCTCTAGTTTTAAAATAATTTGTCTCTTCTCCTCTATGCTGACTCCCCCTTAGAAGTATTTGTTGTAGAACTTTCAGCATAGTCTTGCTTCACAGTTTTTTTGAGATCTACAGCTGGGAATTATACATCTTATAGTATATAATTCATTCTAAAGTGTGATAAGGAACTTCCCAAATTCCTATTAATCCTTCTAGGAATATTTTCTTGTCATGCCAAACTAATTTTAATTGGTAAATTTCCACCATCAGTTTTGATGGTCTTTTGGGGGTTTGTAGATCAAGCTCAGGGAAATATAAAAGAAAGATCTGCATAACTTCCAGTTATTTCTCTCCAGATGAGACCCAGGTTAAGGCAATAGTATTTACAGTTCTTTCTTAGAAATAGAAATTCAGAAAAACCTAAGTGTATTAGTTTTCTATTGCTCCATAACAAGTTACTACAAACTTAGCAGCTTAAAACGATACATATTTGTTATCTTAGCATTTCTGTGGGTCCAGAGTCTAGGCATGGCTATTTAGGTCATCTACTTGGGATTTCACAAGACTGCAGTCAAGGTATCAATTAATTCTGTTCCTTTCTAGAGCTTTCTAGAAAAGATTGCTCTCTAAGCTCACATGATTGTTGGCAATATTCAGTTCCTTGTGGTTGTAGGACTAAGGTCACCAGTTTCTTGCTGACTGTCAGCTGGGGCTACCCTCGGCTCCTAGAGGCTGCTCAGTTTCCTACTCTGTGTCCCTCTTGCAGTCCCTCCCACCATATGGTGCTTACTTCTTCAAGGCCAGCTAGAGAATCTCTTTACAGTTGGCTAAGATGAAGTTTTCTATAGCATCCACTGAGTAAGCCTCCCAATACCATTTCTATATTCTGTTGATGAGAAGCAAGTCATGGATTCCATCCCCATTCAAGGGGAGAGAATGATAGAAGAGCATGACAACAGAGGGGCTTTCTGAGAATTCTGTACACCATGCCCTTTGGCTTCTCTGATGTGAGATTCCTGGCTAAGATTTTTGGTCATGCCATACATAAAAGGTCCAGACTCTTAAACATACATGTTTATAGCAGCATCATTTGCAATAACCAAAAGGTGAAAGAATGGATGAACAAAATATAGTATATATATAGAGTCAGATATTATTTAGCCTTAAAAAGGAAGGCAATTCCTTCCTTTTTCTTGCTACCACATTAATGAACTTTGAAGACATTATGTGAAGTGAAACAAGTCAGACTCAAAAAGACAACTATTGTATTTTTCCACTTATATGAGGTACCCGGAGCAGTCAAATTTATAGACATATGAAGTAGAATGGAGGTTTCCAGGGGCTGGGAGGCAGAGGGAGTTATCATTTAATGGGTACGGACTTTTAGTTTGGGAAGATGAAGAAGTTCTGGAGATGGATGGTGGCAATAGTTGCAAAATGAGAATATACTCAATGCCACTGAACTGTGCACTTAGAAATGATTAAAATGATACAGTTTCTGTTATGTATATTTTACCACAATTAAAATAAAAACCCAGAGTCCTGGGGTGACTGGACAGTACACCCCCAAGTGCGAGGCTATCTATACAGGATGCTGGGAGGAGAGAGAGGGAGGACCGTAATATTTTTCTCTTTTCTGTATTTATTAGTAATCTTCAAAGAAGAATGAGATATGACAAAGTCTTGGGACAAACAAACATTGGTTATTGTTAATTAATCAGTTATTGCTAATTACTTAATAGTAATTGATTTCTTGATGAGTCTTCAATAGAGGTATGTTCCCAGTGATGTGGAAATATAGAGCAGCGGTTCTCAACCTGTGGGTCGCGACCTCTTTGGCGGTCGAACAACCCTTTCACAGGGGTCGCCTAAGACCATTCTGCATATCAGATACTTACATTACGATTCATAACAGTAGCAACATTACAGTTATGAAGTAGCAACGAAAATAATTTTATGATTGGGTCATAACATGAGGAACTGTATTTAAAGGGCCAGAAGGTTGAGAACCACCGATATAGAGGGAAAGGACAGCTTCAAACTCCCTTGTATTTTATTGTTTACAGCTGTAATTCTTAACCTCAGGTGGACACTATGGGCACCTGACTAGTATTAAAAAAAATACTGATTTTTGGGTCCAGTCCCCAGGAAGTCTGATTAATTTGGGTTAAGGTCAGGGCCCTGGACATCAGGATTTATAGAAGCCCTCTTGATGAGTCTAATGTGCAGCGAGCATTGAGAAGCATTTTGTTAGAGGAACAGTTTTCCCTGCAGTTGAATCCAGAATTACCCAGTTTGAGGGTTGGAGAGCAATACTCCTTACAGACATTTAAGGAAACGATTTGCCATTTCTATCTAATTACCATGCAGCACAATGATGGTTATGCATATCATGGAGTGTGTCAGATTTAACTTCCTTGTATGTTTTGGTGGTTTTCAGCATTTTATTATTAAACTCTGCTCGTCGATGCTCATGGGAATAGGATCATCTGCATACATTTATGAAAGGGGAAGAGAAATATTTGTTGTAAGCACTAAGGAACAGTAAACATGATTAAATTACATCCACACTTAATTAATGGGCAATAGGGTGAGAGAGTTGACAGGAGAATGTCATGCTCATTTTCTGATTACCCAGGGAATGACCTCATCTTTCTCATGCTAGTTTCTCAAATTATAAATTTGTGCTTTCATTAGGTGTGTGTTTTTCTTGTTTGTTTATCACTCGACACATTTTTTGGGAGAAGGAAATAGATGCTTATCCTGCTTATTATCTGTGCCTTGTTTCCTAGGTGACCGGCAGGCCCACCTCCACTCCTGTCTCTGTACCCATGATTTTTAAAGTAGGAGAAAGAAGTTGCATGTCCTTTAGCATTAATTTTGTTGAGTTCCTACTACATGCCAGAGAATTCTAGATTTTTTTGGTAACAAGAGGATGAAGAAAGCATAGTCACACTCTTGAAGATCACAGGTTTTTTGGGGGAAATTAAAATTTATTGCAGTCTTGTATGATGAATCTTCTAAGGTGTACAAAGGAAGGAGGGAGCATCCTTGGTTTAGTGGGATCAGAGAAACCTCCATCGAAGAGATGACCTTGAGCTGGGTTTTGAAGGAGGAATGGAAGGAGGAATTGAAGGGAGTCAAAGTAGCCTGTCACAGTTTCGGGCCTGGGGTACCTTGGGCATGGAGGGACGCTGGCCGGGCTGTGGGCTGGACTGTCAGGAGTTTTACCAACACTGTGAAGGGGTCTCCGTAAATAAAGGCAGGTGTTAAGAATAGGGTTTCTTTTTTTTTGCTTGTTTGTTTGTTTGTTTTTTGTTAATCCTCATCTAAGGATATTTTTCCACTGATTTTTAGCGAGAGTGGAAGAGAGAGGGAAAGTCAGAGAGAAACATCAATGCGAGAAAAACACACGGTTGCCTCCTGCAGAGGTCCAGACCAGAGCCTGGCCCAGGGAGGAGCCTGCAACCAAGGTATGTGCCCCTGACCAGAATCAAACCCAGGACCCTTCGGTCTGCAGGTCAACGCTCTATCCACTGAGCCAAACCGGCTAGGGCAAGAATAGAGTTTTTAGAGTTGTTTTAACTGGAAGGTTTTTAAGTTGCTGGTAAGTTGCTGCCCTATAACAGGAATAGCTGTCCTTTATGTAACATATTTTACATGCCAGGTGCCGTTCTTAGTGCTTTATATTGTTAACTAATCTAATTCTCATAGAAATCCAGTGACTCATGGACTGTTATTATCATTTTACAGCTGAGAAAACTCAAGATAAAGTGACTTGCACAGGGTTCCACCATTAGTAGTGGCAGAATTAGGAATCAGACCCTAGTAGTACAGTTCCAGATGTTGTGCCCTTGACAAGTATGATTTACAATATGATTTCTGGGCCATAAGTAATAAAGCTATGAAATGTCACCCAAGTTAAGTTACCTTGGCCTCTGTGCTCACAAGAAATCCCAGATAGATAAGAGGTGTTGGCCCCTGCTTTGCACTAAGCCTCATGCAAAGAAGTCTGCAAGCTGCATGCCATGACCCAACAAAAACAAACAATGAGAGCACAGGCCTCTGATACACAGGGCCTGAGAAGGAAGATTGAGGGCCCAGCATAACAAGAACTGTCAGTGGACTTTGAAAAATTAAACTTCCTGAAGCAATTTAGAGGACAAGAATTTATTGCTTCAAAGAATGTTGATTACCTACATTGGGGGTATAAAAGGATTATAAAAGGATTACCTATGCTGCCAGTAATGGGCATGCATTTGAGATCCAGTCCTATTGGAGGAACTTTGAACTGAGCAGAGGGGCTTGACAGTGCCTCTTTGTTTCTCCATGGTTTCAGAACTTTTCCCATCCCACAGAAAATTATTACTACTACCACCATCAACTATTACTACAACTGCCATTTATTGTTTACTGGCACCTTACCTTAGTTAATGTGCATAATATTTCTATAATTATGATCACCATGCCCTATTCACATAGGAGAAATCTGAGATTCAGAAAGGTTAAGTGAGCCCTAGCCAATTTAGCTCAGTGGATAGAGCCAGAATGTTTAGCAATTTTGAATAAAGCTGAAGGGTCTCGGGTTTGATTTTATTCCAATCAAGGGCACATACCTCGGTTGCAGGCATGATCCCGGCCCCGGTCGGAGTGCCAGTTCGCCAATCGATGTGTCTCTCTCACCTTGATGTTTCTCTCTCTGTCTCTTCCCCTCCCATCCACTCTCTAAAAATCAATGGAAAAATATCCTTTGGTAAGAATTAACAGCAACAATAACAAAAGGAAAGTTTAAGTGACCTGACCAATATTACAGCTAAGAAGTGTGGGGCAGCCAGCTGGGTTTTAACCTGGGATTTTCTGACTCCAAAGCCATACACATATTTTAATTTTTAAGTGAAATTTTTATTGAAGAACACAAATCATAGAGTGAATACACCCATGTAACTATTGACAGGTCAGGAAATAGAACATTAGCAGCCGTCAGAAGCCCCTTTTGCTCTCTCCCAACCCCTACCCATTATCTCCACAAGGGGAGTCACTATCTGTGCCAGTATGATCAGAGATTACCTTTTGCCTATTTTAGAATTCTATTTTAATGGAACCAAAAAGTATGTACTCTACAGAGTTTGGCTTCATTTGTTTACAAGATTCACTTACATTTTGTACGTGGCAGTGGTTCATTAATTATCAGTGTTATGTAGTGTGTGTTTCCTGACTATACCACAATTTATTAATTTGCTATTGATGGGCATTTGGTTGTTTGTCATGATTAGCAATTTTGAATAAAGCTGCCATGACCATTTTTGCATATGTCTTTTGGTACATTATTATGATTTATGATGGATATATACCTAGGGTGGAAATGGTGGGTGGTACACTTTATCTGAGTTCACATTTAATACAAATTGGTAAATTGTTTTCCAAAATGGTCTAACAAATATATGCTATCACCAGCAATGTATGAGTATTAAGTTATTCTACATTCTTGCTGGCATTTGGCATTGTCAATATTTCTCATTTTAGCCATTCTGGTGGGTATATTGTAGTATTTTATTTTGGCTTTGCTTTGCTTTTCCTTAAGAATTAACAAGGGTGAGCACTTCTTAAAGTATGTATTTTCCACTGGTGTCTGCTTTTTCCCATATCTATGTATATTTGTTTGGGTTTCTGAACTTTCTGTTCAGTTCCAAAAGTATTTTTTGTCCATCCTTGTGCTAAGAGTATATTCTCTTATGTTGATTAATAATTTTTGATGTCTACTACTTTATATCTTCCAATTTTGTTATTGTTTTTCAAATTGTTATAACTGTACTTGGGCATCCTTATAACTGTAAGAATTTTAGAATCAGCTTGTCAATTTTTATAAATTAAAAAAATATTGAATGGGATATCATTGAACCTGATCAACTTGAATAGATTCACATCATTAAAAAATTTAGTCTTCTCATTCATAACTGGGGCAGATGTCTCCATTTAGTTAGATTTTATTAATATGTTCTACTTTCCAGTATAGCGATCTTACACGTTTTTGGTAGATATAATCTGATATAATTGATGTGTTTAATATCTTATAAAATGATGCCATTTCTAAAATTTCATTTTTAATTATTTGATGCTGGGATATAGAAACACAATTGAATTTTCTTATTGACCTTGTATTTAGTGAGATGGTTAAAAATCACTTAAATGACACAGGGGTTAGGGGCACCAATTCCCCTGAATAGTAAAAAACCAGGATATAATGTGTGATTCCCCCAAAACTTAACTACTAGGAGACTGCTGTTGATTGGAAGCCTTCCTGATAACATAAACATATTTTGTATATACATTACATACTGTATTATTGCTATAAAGAAAGCTAGAGAAAAGAAAATGTTATTAAGGAAAACCACAAGGAAGAGAAAATACATTTATAATGTTTATGGGGGGAAATCTGCATGTAGGTGGACCCATACGGTTCAAACCCATTTGTTCACAGGCCAACTATACTTCCATGGCATCTTACTGGAAGTTAAGCACCCTCTCCAAAAAAGAAAAGAAAAGAAAGAAATATAAATAAAAAAGACACTGAACTTTGCAAAACATTAAACAGACTTGTTTACGGCAAGATTTATTTGAACCTTTAAAGTTATGCATTATGAAATTTCAAAATTATTTAAACTGAGCATACATTTGCTAAAAAGGACCAGTACTTCTTGGAACATATTTTGGGAAAGTGGGATATATCAGCATTGAGTAAACATTTGCTGGAATGGTAGGTACCCTGGCATGAAAGGCCCATGAAAGCTGGGGCTTTGGGGGTATTTTCTCAATGTGTATTAATTGACTGAATTGTTGGGCTTAGTGGATGAAGGAAGAATTAGATCTGGGTGAAGTCAGTTTTTTGGCAGGATTGTAAAGTCCGGGGTGCAAGCCGCTGTCACAAAGAACCAAGAGACGCTTTCTATGCAAACGCAAGGGGTTTATTTAGCTTCCAACATATGTCGGGGCCCACAACTTACTCTGAGCGCGGCAGAGCAGTGGCCGTGAGCCCCGACTAAGGGTTCAGGCATAGGTTATATACTCTTTCTAGCTAACGGGGGGAGCAAACGGGGGAAGCAAAGGGGTCACTCTTCTGGGAATCTTGGCGCCGTTGTGAATTAATGCCTGTCCACCTTCTTATCAGGTTGCTTGCTTTTCAGTTTACTCCCGGGCTGCAGCCATCTCGTAACCTCCCTGGCTGCAGCTGTGTCCCATAAAAGTTAATTGTTCCATCTCCCCCTCCTAACCTTCCTGATTGCCCTGGTGCTTGTTAAATGTAACACTCTGGTAACGCTTTGATGCCGTTTGTTCCTTGACCTTTCTGACCTGATTACACTGACGCCCTCTCATTCCCCCCTTTTTCTGTGGAAGGTTTCTAATCTTAGAGACTCTCAGGTTCAGCTAAGGCTGCATACTGTTGCCTGATGACAAGGAGTTTAATATCCCCTACCCTCTGTTGTATGAATTCCATAATTTTGTTTATGATGCAGGGCCCTATAGAGAGGATTAACAGTAGGATTATGAGCGGCCCTGCGATCGCTGACAACAGGGTTGTTAACCATGGTGACTGTGTAAACCAAGATTCAAACCAACCCTTTTGCGCCTCCTTTTCCTTCTGTCGTTCGGCTAGCCGCTGCCGAAGCTTGGTCATGGACTCCTCCACCACCCCTGTATGATCGGCATAAAAACAACACTCTTCCCTGAGAGCTGCACAGAGCCCTCCTTCTTGCATAAATAGGAGGTCGAGACCATGTCTATTTTGCAGAACTACCTCTGAGAGCGATGTGAGGGAGTCCTTAAGGGCAGTTACAGAGGTTTCCAATTCCTTTAAATCCTGATCTATAGCAGCTTGAAGCTGGTGCATATGGCTCGACCCCTGGATAAGGGCAGTGGTCCCAGTCCCTATCCCCACTGCTGTTCCAACTCCTAGGAGGACTGCTATAGTAAGAGACACTGGTTCCCTCTTAAAGCGGGTGACACGCTCCCCCACCATCTCCTCAAACGAACTTGCATCATGATATAATACTCGAGGAAACAAACGGACCATGACACAGAAGTGATGGGAACTATTGAACACAGCAGTGGAAATACAAGGGGTCAGACCGGTACTGCAGGCCCACCAAGTTCCTGCCTCTGGAGCCAGGTACCCAACTGTGGAGTTCATAGAGACAGTTCTGGCACAGAGTCGCCGGTGGCTCAGCGGGGGGGAACCTATGCAGAGTCCTTTGCCAGAAACCTCAGGGAGGGTTAGCTTGTGATCTCCTCCCCAACGGCAGGCAGAGCTTGTGGTCAGGGTGTAAGTTCCGTTTACTGCAGTCCCCTCGTAATAAGGGGGTGTTGCCGAGAGGCAGAGCCAGCAGGATCGAGTCAAATTACTTTGGGTTGCATTAAGGGCAGAGTAAGCTCCACTTACGAGGTTAAACAGGGGGAGCCTACCACTTGGGCTTCTCAGGGGAGGAGTCCCACTACTCGGAGTCTGAACAAGGTTGGTAACCTGGGGAGATTCTGTCACTGGCCCCTCCAAGCCACCCAGGGACGCCAGGGGCCGGAGTGGGGAGACCGGACGGACAGCTGGATTGGGCCCCACCAGGACTGGTGTGGTCTCTTGTCGTAGTTTGATAGTAAACCAGAGACCAAAGTCATATCCGGAGGCATAAAACCTAAGCCCCCATGTTCTTCCCTTATACCAGTGGGAAAGCTTGTCCGCTCCTCTGCCTCGTTCTGTTAAGGAGATATTTAATCCATTACACAAAGCTTCTGTTTTACATTCCCCCCTTCTGCTCCAGTGAACAGTTATCCAGTCTGAACTGGATCGGGTGATCCAATGAGCTGACCCCGTGGTTTCACACCCCCAGGCTGCGCAGTAAAGGGATTTAGGCCCACCACAGCTCTGTATCTTACTTCGACTACGATCATCTCTTGGGCAGACATAAAAAGGGAGGTGGCCTAGGAGGGTGCGTTTGCCATAATTTTGGCATCCTGCATTGGTATCGCTACTGGGGTAGCCCCTGAATTCGAGACCAGCGGAGGGCTTACTAGGTGCCATCGGGATGTTGTAAGGGTCCTCTACCTCTGATATGTCCCATGTGTCTAGGCCGACAGCTAGCTGGCATACGTCTGGAGATAAGGTGGGCCACCAGCTACCCGGAGTGTGGACACCTCTGGTTGACCAGACTACTTGCCCTGTTGGGTTGATGACTTCCCAGGTTAAAGTTACAGGGGCATGGGGGTTACTCGCCATCAGCTTGGCCGGGCAGGGGCTTACAACGAAAGCGAAGCTTAAGAGGGTTATCAGTCCTTTCCATTGTCCATTCAGGTCCCGGTGGCGGTGCAGGCTTGAGATGGGAGGCATGGATCCAGGGAGTGATGCCATCTACTTTAACCGCAGTCGGGGTGGTCAGCAGCACCACGTAAGGTCCTCTCCACCGGGGCTCCAAGCTGTGGGTCTGGTGCCTCCTCACGAACACCGAGTCTCCAACGTGGAAGGAGTGGGGCACTTTGAGGTCTCCTGGCTGATAGGCAGAGGCCAAGGGCTTCCAGACGAATTGCTGGATTCCCTCTAAAGCCTTTAACCTGGCAAGTAAAGGAGTGTGGGGTAATGAGTCTTTGTCTATGGTGGGTAACATTTTTGAGACCGGAGGTGGGGTTCCATACAGAATTTCAAAAGGGGTGAGATTATACATAGAAGGTGAAGGAGTGTTCCGAGCACGGAACAGGGCATAAGGTAGGAGCAAGGTCCAATCCTGAACGCCAGTCTCTAAGGCCAATTTAGTTAAGGTCTCCTTAATGGTTTTATTCATTCTTTCTACCTGCCCTGAACTTTGGGGACGATAAGCACAATGTAATTTCCAATTAATCCCCAACACCCTGGCCACTCCCTGACTTACCTGGGCCACGAAAGCAGGTCCGTTATCTGACCCAATTACCTGGGGCAGTCCAAATCGAGGAAAAAGTTTTTCCATAATCTTCTTAACCACCACCTGCGCTGTTTCTCTTCGGGTGGGGTAGGCCTCTACCCATCCTGAGAAAGTATCTACAAAAACTAAGAGAAATCTTAACCCATACTTAGCTGGTTTGATTTTAGTAAAGTCCACTTCCCAGAATTGGCCGGGCCGGCTTCCCCTGAGCCTTTTCCCTTCTGGCATTTGCGACGGGTGTGCATTTACAGCCTGACAGGCTCGGCAGTTTCTTGCCACCTGTTCAGCTAGGTTTCTGTTTTCCTTGGCTGCTAGAGTGAAGGGCTGCTCTTTTAATAGCTCTTGCATCTTCCTGGCCCCCAAATGAGTGAGCTGATGTACATGCTGTAAGTAGGAGGCCGCCTGCTGTTTCTTATTCCCTGTAGCTTCGGGTGCCGTGTCCTCCTTAGGAGCCTTGTTCACTAGTGCTGGGACCTCTGCCCCTTTAAGAGCTGCTGCCTTTGCTTCTTTGTCTGCCCGCCGGTTTCCTGCGGCTACAGGGTCCGACCCCTTTTGATGGCCGGGGCAATAAACAATAGCTAATTTGGTAGGCAGTAGGACAGCTGCTAGTAGTCTAAGGATCTCAGCCTTGTGTTTAATGTCCTTTCCGGCTGAGGTTAACAGTCCCCTTTGCTGGTATATGGCCCCATGTACATGAGCCGTGGCAAAGGCATAACGGCTATCCGTATAAATGGTAGCTTTCTTCCCCTTAGTCAGCTCTAAGGCTTTTGTGAGAGCAATTATTTCCGCTTTCTGGGCGGATGTCCCTTCTGGCAGCCCCGCAGACCATACAACCCTGTCCTTGCTAACTACTGCCGCCCCTGCGCATCTCTTACCATCCTGTAGGAAGCTGCTGCCGTCCGTGAACCAGGTCACCTCTGAGTCTGGCAATGGGAAGTCCTTTAGGTCACGACGGATTCCTGCTTCTTCTGCCAGGATATCCTGGCAGGAGTGTAGGATCGGGCCTGCAGCCTCATCCGGAAGTAGAGTGGCAGGGTTTAAAGTAACTGGAGGTCCGAAGGTCACTCGGTCCTTGTCTAACAGAATGCTCTGATAGTGCGTGATGCGAGCATTCGAGAGCCACCGGTCCGGGGGCTGCCTGATGATACTTTCCAGCATATGAGGGGCCACAATAGTTAGTTTTTGTCCCAGAGTCAGTTTGTCCGCATCTTTGGCTAGTAAGGCAGCGGCAGCTATAGCTTTAAGACAGCGGGGCCAGCCCCCAGCTACTGAATCCAAGCGTTTGGATAGGTAGGCTACAGGTCTTTTCCAGGGTCCTAAAGTCTGGGTCAAGACCCCCCGCGCCACTCCCCCTCGCTCCTCTATGTAAAGGGTGAAGGGCTTTTCAACATCAGGAAGCGCCAATGCTGGGGCTGATAGCAGGGCTCTTTTTATATCATCGAAGGCTCGCTGTTGTTCTGACCCCCAAGAGAATTCTGTGTCCCCCTTCAGGAGTGGGTACAGCGGGGCGGCTAGCGAGGCAAATCCCGGAATCCACAGTCTACAGAACCCAGCTGTCCCCAAGAACTCTCGGAGTTGTTTTCTGGAAGTTGGTGTGGGGATCTGCACAACAGTCTTTTTCCGTGCCTCAGTCAACCAGCGTTTCCCTCCCCGGAGAGTATACCCTAGAAAAGTAACCTCCTGTCTGCATAGCTGGGCCTTCTTAGCTGATGCCTTATACCCAAGCCGAGCGAGCTCCTGTAGTAAGGAGCGAGTCCCGTACTCACATTCTTCCCGAGACGACGCAGCCAGCAGCAGGTCATCTACATACTGGAGCAGGGTTACCTCCGGGTGCTGGGTTCTGAAGGTGACCAGGTCCTGATGGAGTGCTTCATCGAAGATCGTGGGAGAGTTTTTAAATCCTTGGGGCAGCCTGGTCCAAGTCAGTTGCCCTGCAAGACCAGCCTCCGGGTCGGCCCATTCAAAGGCAAATAGAGGTTGACTGCTTTCACAGAGTCGCAGGCAGAAAAAGGCATCCTTTAAATCCAATACAGTGTACCAGCTCCTTCCGGAGTATTAGGGTCCCAGTCGGGGCGAGCCAGTGGGAAGGTGTCATCAATAATATTCTGTAGCTGTGTCGGACGCCCGTCTCGTCCCGGAACGTTCTTTCGAGCCTCTAACAGGATCCGGTCTCTTTCCTCTGTAGTGAAGAGGGTCCCCAGAAGTTGTTGACAATCATCCCAGGTTGGCTGATGAGAAAACATAAGGGACTCCACGAGACCTGTTAACCGAGTGGGGTCTTCAGAGAAAGGAGGGTTATTATTTTTCCAATTATATAAATCAGAGGAGGAGAATGGCCAATACTGGAGGGCCGGCATCTCCCCCCCGTTCCCATTTTCCACCATAGGCCCGTAAGGGCGTAACGGCAGAGTAGTGGCCACAGGTCCTTCATCCGGCTGGCGCCGGCTCCTAGTCCGCTGTGCTGGCCCGTCGCCCGGTGGCAGCAGGGAAACCTCGAGGGTGGAATCTGGGGAGGCCACCGTTGGGGACGCTGGCAGGGGGGCTGGACCGGGCGCCGGAGAAGGCACTTGGTCAGGCCGCTGCAGTGCCTCGGCCGCCGGAGGCTGCAAAGGCGAAGCATAAGGTGGTGGGAAATCTAGGAGAATAAGATCAGGCTGTGAGTCCGGGAGGACCGGAGGAACAGAGGGTGGAGGAGAGGGGAGAGCCGGCTTCACAGGGAGGATTGCTGGCTCAGAGACAGACACCGAAGACCTAGGGAGAGAACCAGGGGGTAAAAAAGGCTTGACCCACGCCGGGGGGTTCTCACATAAGTCCTGCCAGACCAGGATGTAAGGCTCCTGATCTGAATGCCCGTGTCGGCCAGGCTGAAATACCTGTCTCCTTACCTCCCTGATGAGAGGCAGATGGAAAGACCCCTCCGGGGGCCATCCGACATTAAAGGCGGGCCACTCGGATGAACAAAAAGTCTGCCATTTACCCTTTTTGACAACAAGAGATAGGTTTTTAGCTCGTCCCTTGACTTCTGACCAGCGATCCAGGGTCAGAGACAAGGGAGTAGAGGCAGACTGGCCCATGACTTCGAACACACACACACCAATGACAAAAAACAAGGAACAAAGGACAAGGACAGACACAACGCGTTGAGACAAAAATCGGAGGATCCAAAAAGAAGGATTTACAGAACCAATTGACCTAGCTGGCAACAGAACTACAGAACCAGAATCAGAATCCGTACCTAACTGACGGAACAGACAGGAGTCCACCAGGCGTCCCTGGTCCTCTCCAGACTCCACCAGGGCGTCCCCTGGGGTTGTGGCCTGCGACCTCCCGACACGTCTGTCTGTCGCAGTCGGGGGAGGCTCACGCCCCTCCCCGACAGCCACCCGACCAAACAGATTTGCCAGCTCTAACTAAATTTGTGTTTCCAATATCTAAGCGATCGCTATTCAGAAAGGCGCCGTCACTTACCCCAAGAAGCGTCTGTTGGAACCCAGAGGCGGCTGCAACAAATACCTCGCTGCGTGCCCGGCGACAAGTGGGGGAGAGCCTCCTGCCTTAAATAGGGGGTCCCTCTCCTCCCCGCTGGGGGAGAGCCTCCAGCCCTAAATAAGGGGTCCCTCTCACCCCCGCCGGTATCTCGGTGGAACCTCCAAATGTAAAGTCCGGGGTGCAAGCCGCTGTCACAAAGAACCAAGAGACGCTTTCTATGCAAACGCAAGGGGTTTATTTAGCTTCCAACATATGTCGGGGCCCACAACTTACTCTGAGCGCGGCAGAGCAGTGGCCGTGAGCCCCGACTAAGGGTTCAGGCATAGGTTATATACTCTTTCTAGCTAACGGGGGGAGCAAACGGGGGAAGCAAAGGGGTCACTCTTCTGGGAATCTTGGCGCCGTTGTGAATTAATGCCTGTCCACCTTCTTATCAGGTTGCTTGCTTTTCAGTTTACTCCCGGGCTGCAGCCATCTCGTAACCTCCCTGGCTGCAGCTGTGTCCCATAAAAGTTAATTGTTCCATCTCCCCCTCCTAACCTTCCTGATTGCCCTGGTGCTTGTTAAATGTAACACTCTGGTAACGCTTTGATGCCGTTTGTTCCTTGACCTTTCTGACCTGATTACACTGACGCCCTCTCAGGATTAATCTGACATCATAGTATAAGATGGACTGTAGGGGGGAATGAGGCTAGGAACTAGAGTACCCAAAAAGAAGCTGTTAAAGTTGTCCAGACCTAAGATTTTTTTTTTAATACTGTGGTGACATCCTTGAGCAAATGGAAACAAAAATGGATAAAAGGGATGTTTTTAAAGAGAATTGACAAGATTTGGTGATAGATTAGATGAAGGAAGAAAGAAGTTCTCAAGGTACTTAAAGAGTTTGGGTGGCTGAGGATGGAGTCACTGTGGGGAAGATGACATTTCTATACAAGACTATATTGTGTTTCCTTCAGGTAGCCTGCTGAGCTGATGGATGTAGTCATGAAGGAAGTGTCTAATTCTATGACAGTTTACCTTGTGTTTGAGAACTTTCTGTGTAGAAAATGATTACAAGTTTTTAAACAGTAAAACTAGTGATGGGATAGAGTTTGGATGAAAAATACTGGGGGGAAAAACACCTATGTAAAAAAATTGCACTGAGGTTGAGTGAGAGCAAATGTTTTGTACAAAGATTCTGACTTCGCTCACAAGCCAACGTGTCTTTTTTCTAGTTTACCAATTCTATGATATCTACATATACATATAAAGTATTCTAATTAAAATATTTTAAATTTTGGTAATGATGGTTGGATAATTTTTTTGTAGCTACTCTTTTCTAAAAGAAAGTAGAGTATTCTAGGATTATCAACTAGTAGGCCTTGGATTTTGGATATGAAAAGGCTGTGAGATTTAAAACGTAGGTTGTCTAGTCTAGACATGCTAAGAGGCAAAACTTAGGCAAACCCAGACTACTACCACCACCCTGTATGTCTGCTCAAACCTAACAAGTCCCAAGGGAGCTGACTTCTCTAGCTCAGAAGAGGCAGTGGATGGAATGAAATCAGCACAGACTTCAGACCCACAGACTTAAATTTAAATCCTAGAGGGAATAAGTTGTTTCTTACCTCTTAGTCTACTTATTCATAAAATAAGAATAGTTGTGGGAAACTGTTTCACTATCTGATAAGCATAGACAGAAACCCCCGCCAAGGCTGGGTTCCTTTGAAGCCCTAGCAAAGGTCGGAGCTAGGCGCCACCTCTGTTTGTCCAGACAGTGGTAGCTGAAGCAACTTCCCCATTTATTATTATTATGTAAATCCTTGCTGATGGGCTAGTCTGTCTGTTGCCAGGGGTCACCTGCCTAAGGGCTACGCTATGGGTGTATCCCAGATCAATAAAAGCTTGGTGAGGCCTGAGCACTGGAGGAAGTCCTTCCCCTTGAGTTGGACTTGCTCGCCTGGTCCCCCAATATTTCCAAATTATCTCTTGTCTTTTCATATTCATTTGTGTGCAGCTCTGCTTCCAGTTCCTGAACTCTGACCCACGTGGGACGTGGGAAGGAAACACCCAACAATAGTAATTATCTCGCAGGATAGTGGTAAGGATTAAATACGATGTAAAATAACTAGCACCAGAGGCAGTATGCATAGCTATGCACAGTTCATCAATGAATGAACTGTGTTGTTGTATTTTAAATATGCCTTCTATCTACCAACCAGATTTGCTTTCCATCCCAAAAGTCATGCGTCCATTAGTAGTGCATCTAGCGATCTTGAGAGATGCTACCTTTGTGATGAAGATAATTACGAGTGATAATAAATTTGGTGTAATCATGATTATCAGAAAATATTCAAAAAATTTAAAAGATTTTACATGTAAGGAATAGTAGGGATAAGGGTCAAGTGTTGGTGGGGTATAAAACAAATTTGTCCTGTGGAAAAGTTGTAAGTACTTAGTTATATCCACATTCAAAATGAAATGAATCTAAACAGCAAAACATGGTTTTCCTTCATTGTAACTAACATCTCTTTTTCATTACAACAGTGAGAAGAAGCTCATTACAGATGCTCTCAATAAAAATCAGTTTTTGAAGAGACTGGATCCTCAGCAAATCAAAGACATGGTGGAATGCATGTATGGAAGAAACTACCAGCAAGGGAGTTACATTATTAAGCAGGGAGAACCAGGAAACCACATCTTTGTGTTGGCAGGTGGGTTTCACAGATTTTTCCAGTTATTGTATAACAAATATTTTGCCTATTATGATTTTTGCAAACATTTATGAAAATGCAAAAACAGTTTGCTGTGTTTACAGGAAATGTAACAGATTGAGATCATGAAATAGTAACATTGTTGATCTATCATGATGATAATAAGACTTAATATTTACTGAATGTTTTCTATATGTCAAGCATCCTGTTGAGCACTGAACAGAGAAATCCCATTCATCTTCCCATCAGTTCTGTTACTGGTTACTGATGTTGCCCGTATCTCCATGTTACTAACGTTGACTGTCACAGAGAGGTTAAGTAACTTATCCAAGGCCACACAGCTCCTAAGTGGTGGAGGTAGGATGCAAACTTAGGTGATCTGATTCAAGTCCATATTTTAATCACAGCGTCACTCATTCAATAACTACAAAAAGCTGTTTCCATTACAAATACTATTGTTTATGTTGACATTTTTTGGGTGTACCAGGAAAAACACGCAACTATTTTGTCAACGAATCAAATGGAATGCCTTGAAATTATAACTGGTAGTTTTAGAGCCATTTAAATGGTTTCCTTCATATATGATTACTTGAACATCAAAGGATTTATTTCTGAAATGCATATTAAATGCGTGTCTTATAGTGGTATACAAAAACTTTTTTTTTTTTAGACATAGAAGCAAGAAATTATTTGAATAGGGTTTATGGATATTGAACACTCCGTCAAATTCTGAATTGCCCCAACTTTTTCAGTTTTTTTTTTTTTTTGGGGGGGGAGCTAAATTGGTTTACCCAGACAGAATGGTAACCTAGGATGTGCCGTGGCCTTCTATTTTTTGTCACTTTTCACAGTCTCTAAGTTTGGCATGTTCTAGTGAACAAGTGCTAATTCAGTGATCTTGCCACTTCTTCAGCTATGCTTTTATAATTCTTGTTTACTTGGGGTCTTAAGTGTGGGGCAGATGTTGCCTATACAAACAAATTAATAAACATGTATTATTCTATGTATAGTATGCAAAAGATTGTTTGCATATACTTTGATTCTTTAAACAACCCAGTCTCATAACTATTGATTGATTTTTTGCCATCTACAATTTTATAGGTACCCTTAAAATTCTACAGTCACTCCCAAGTAATTATTTTACCCAAGAATTGAATTATAGTCTTAATTTATGCAGCCTTTATGTGTTGGGGGACTGGTGATCCAGAGCAATTTTTCCCTTTTTCCATTTTTTTCTTGGCCATTTTGCTTCTACTTTAGCAGCACTAAAACATTCTGGAGAGAAAAACTAGGTCATTAAGTCAATAAGTCCTCATGGAACCTGCTAGAAAAGTATGTGAAACTCATGTCTGCCCATCTTGTTCCTTGCCAGTAACTCTGATGAAAGGCTTGGGGAGAGAGGAGTTTGAACAGAAGGCAGCATCCATACAGCCATTCAAATCAGGGTTATAGCACACATGGAAATGAAAATGAAACAGTTTCTTATTTTAATTAATTACTTGTTATCTAAGGACTGAATTGCCTGATTCAATTGATTGAGCAAATTAATTTGTTAATTAAAAATCTGCCCTTTATAAGATAGAGAATGAATAGCAAATGATAAATGGTGTTTAGCTTAAACTTTTGATAGTCCATATATTGTCAGTATTGCTCAAGTCCAATGAGACATAACCTTAGTATAAAAATGAAATGAATTAAAATCTATGGTACTAATTTGGCAGTACCATTAAGTGGTTTCAATGGAAAGGAATTTAGTGGTAATGAGAACTTATTAAATTTTTCATATCTAATTTATAGGCTTTGGAACCTAAGCAGAGTTTGTTTGTTACTAGCATATAAGTTCTGTCAGAGTTAGTATCTTTTCTGTTTTGTCCACTCTGTCTCGGGCAACTGGACCAGTTCCTGGTAGTACATAAGTGCCAACGTAAGATTTTTGAATGAGTAGATGAACAGAGACTACCAGATCTACATAGTGATGAATTAGGAGAAGGGGATTCTTCAAGTAGAATAACCCCACTAAGAATATAGGTTCTTTTGCATATTATTTTAGTTATGTTAGGTTTTATTTGCATTTCTTCAAAGGGAAAGGAATGTAGAATTTCCAGGGTAAAAAAAAAAAAAAAAAAAAAAAAAAAATTGCCGAAACCGGGTTGGCTCAGTGGATAGAGCGTCGGCCTGCGGACTGAAAGGTCCCAGGTTCGATTCCGGTCAAGGGCATGTACCTGGGTTGCAGGCACACCCCCAGTGGGAGATGTGCAGGAGGCAGCTAATCGATGTCTCTCTCATCGATGTTTCTAACTCTCTATCTCTCTTCCTTCCTCTCTGTAAAAATCAATAAAATATATTTAAAAAAAAAAAAATTGTGAGGAGGTACCTGAAGTGCTGCTTCTCCCTTCCTCCAACCTTTATCTAAATAAATATCAGTTTCAAACACTTTTCTTCTGCACTTTTTATTTACAAGACATCATTTTTAGAGGCATTTTTGTTTTATAACAAAATTGAGAGGGAAATATTTCCCATATGTCCTCTGTCCCCACACATCCATAGCCTCCCCTATTATCCATATTACTCACCAGAGTGGTACAAAAATTATTTTTACTTTTTTCCCAAGAATGAACCTATATTGACATATCATAATCACCCAAGTTCTTAGTTTACCTTAAGATTCACTCTTGTTGTTCATTCTATGGGTTTAGACAAATGTATAATGACATGTATTGTTCATTATAATATTTTACAGAACATTTTCATTGCCCTAACGATCCTCTGTTCTCTGCTTATTCATCTCCCCTCACCCAGCCCTGGCAACCACTGATCTTTTCATTTTCTCCATAGTTTTCCCTTTTCCAGAATGTGATACAGTTGGAATTGGTGGCTTTCACTTGGTAATATGCATTTAAGATTCCTCTATGTTTTTTCATGGCTTAATAGCTCATTTTGCTTTAGCACTGACTAATATGCTATTGTCTGGATGCACCACAGTTCAGTTATTCATTCACCCATGGAAGGGTATCTTGGTTGCTTCCAAGTTTTGGCAATTAAGAATAAAGCTGCCATAAAAATCTGTGTGCAGGTTTTTGTGTGGTCATAAGTTTTCAGTTCTTTTGGGTAAAAATACCAAGGAGCATGATTGTTGGATTGCATGGTAAAAGTATACCTAGTTTTGTTAAGAAACCACCCAACTGTCTTCCAAAGGGGCTTAACCCTTTTGCATTCTCACCAACAACGAATGAGCGTTCCTGTTGCTCCACATCCTTGTCAGCATTTGGTGGTGTCATTTTTCTAGAATTTGGCCATTCTAATAGGTATGTAGTGATACCTCATTGTCGAGTTAATTTACATTTCCCTGATAACATTTGATGTGGATCAGCTGTTCATATGCTTGTGTGCAATCTCTATATCTTCTTTGGCGAGTGTCAAGGTCTTTGGCCCATTTTATTTGTTTTCTTAATGCTGAATTTTAAGAGTTCTTTTATATTTTTTACAATAGTCCTTTATAAGATGTGTCTTTTGCAAAAATATTTTTTTTCCAGCTTGTGGTCTTTTTCAAGCACTCTTCTTAGTGACTTCCATTTATTAATTCATTTCACTGAATGAGGGGCCGGACAGCTACTGAGGCATAGTAAAGTAACTTACTCAAGGACACAGCTGATGACTAGTCAGAGCCAGGTAGTCTGACTCTGGGGCCAGTGTATATGGGGGTACATTCTCTCTTCCTGTGACCAGTGCCAAAAGAGAGAACGTGGGGGTTCACGAATCTTGAGTAGAATACGACGAGGGCTAAGGAAGAATGAAAAACAAGACTGAGACAGAAATAGAGGGAAAAGCTGGGCCGGGGTGTGGCGTCTGCCCTCTGATAGATGAACAGAGCACCAGCACCGGAACCTGCGTGTTTAATTTATACCCAAATACCAGGAAGTTACATCTCTTCTGGGTGGGCCTGACTGGTGGGCATGAGCAGTCAGGAACCCAAGGGCGTGGCTCCATCTCAGGGGCCCTCCTGCAGGGCGGGGCCAGTCAGAGGGAGGACAGTCCTATTCATTCCTGGTGCTAGACTGGATTTACAATAATAAAACCCACTCTCCAACACCTGGGCTGCTAAGATAAGAGTCAATGCTGAGAACACATCGCTGTCTTGGTTAGATGTGTATCCAAGGCTCGGCTCTGCCAGTCACCTTGGGTTCAGCTGACAATATTTTAAGAAGCATGCCCATGTGTCTTCCCTGGGGAGCCCTCTACAAGTGTACTTCTCAGTTATGATAGTGTGAACAGCTGTGGTGTGTTTCCAAGACATACAGTAATTTGTGTTTCTTGTACAAGAGAAATTGCTTCATAGATCAGAATGAATTTTAAATAAAACACTTGCCATCCACTGCTTCAGAGAAAGAACATGGTAGCAATGATAATATTCACAATAGCTAACACTCATATGGCATTTACTATATGCTAGCCATTGTTCTAAGTTCCCTACCTACATTAACTGCATGAAGTAAATATTATTTTTCCCGTTATGGACAAGGAACCTCAAAGAAAGAGGGTAACTCTCTCAAGGTGAACAGTTAATGATATGTGGCAGAGCTGGTTTCAGTCCGCATTCTTAACCACTTTATTAAAATGAGAATCATAGATATAATAACTGTATGCTTTATGTACTTTGTTCATTTTTTTTAATTCATGGAATCCGGGCAGACTTTTATTATTTGTGGTTTTTGTTTTTGTTTTAATTCTACTTGATAGAGGGCCGAGTAGAGGTGTTTCAAGGGGAGAAATTGATATCATGCATTCCTATGTGGACCACGTTCGGGGAACTAGCCATTTTATACAACTGTACAAGGACTGCCTCTGTGAAAGGTAATAGCCGTTGAAATGCTGTAGTTTTGAATTGTTATGCGATGTTAAAGGTAATCAGATTGAGTCACTATTGCATCTGGTTTAGTCTTTTGCCTTCCATTGTGACCCATATGCTCTGAATAGAAATGCTGTACTCTTAAGAACATTTATTTTGAAGCACTTGTCTAAATAATTCAAATTTAAAAGAACTTTCCCATTAGATACCTGTATGTAAAATATGAACACGGCTTTCAGCTGAATGATTCAATATTTGCTTTATTTGCCACTTCCCTTTTTTTTGCCATGTAGACATCTGCCTTTGGCTCATCTCGAATGTTTACTTTCCATTCTCTATGAGATTCTGACCATATTATAAACCAAAATATTTAATTAAACTAATGAAAAAATATATCAAAAAGGATGTGAATTAATTAATGAGAATTTTCATGAATGACTTGAGATTAGTTTAAGTGATTCTCTTTAAAGTTCTTGTTTTGAATGTATTCAATCTTGAGTTTTCTTCTGAATTACTTGGATGTGATGTTTCTCAGTGCTTGGGACTGGGTTACATGTCTCAGCATTGCTGCAGTGTTTGATAAAAATACAGACTCAGGGCTTTGTTCCAAACCTGAATCAGAATCTCTGGCAGTTCAGGTTTAGAATGTCAAGATGATTCTAATTCACTCTAAAGTTTAGTAAATAAGAGCTTTGGGTTTTGATCTATTTTGTAGACTCTCATTACTCCTTTAAAAAAAATCTCACAACCATAATTTCATATAGAATTTTTAGAGCTGGTATTTCTGTTCCTCTTCCTTTTTAGATTTTATTCTTGCTTTTAATGCCTTTTCTGTAAAAAAAAAAAAGTCTCAAAAACTATCTTCCATAATCTCTTTGAAAATTATTTGTATACATTTTATGTAATAGTAACCATAGTGATCCTTAAAATATATTGGCTCTCTTTACCAACAGTGTCTGAACACCATAAAAAGACATAAAAACACACTCCTACACCCAGAGATTTTAAACTTTCAATTAACTCATTGGAGTAGCTACAGACTAGCTGGCTTCTCTTCTATCACAGCACAAATCTGAAATACATCCTGATGATGCAGTGCTTAATTGGGAATTGCAAACTAATTTTAATATCATCCTAAGCAAAACATAATTAGAAAGAAAATCTTTTGCTACTCACTTCCAAACCTGGTTCACAGAAAAGCCAAAAATGATTTTATAAAATTGCCCACTATTTATATCCCCGCTGCCTTCCATTTGCATGTTGAAATAATGTATTTCCAATAAATACCATTTTATGAGAATATATAAAATATTTATTGATTAACATTTTGTAATATTTTCTTAATATGGGGCTAAATAATATTTTATTACTTCTTGCTTTTATTTTTCTAAAGCTATTACAAATGTTAAAACTTGGGCACTAGATCGAGAGGTATTCCAGAATATAATGAGAAGGACGGCTCAAGCTAGAGATGAACAGTACAGAAACTTCCTCCGAAGGTAAGGCTAACAGGTGGAAAGAGCCAAAGATGGTGCAGCCATTTTGTGGTCTGTTGGTTTTACCACAAAAATTATTTCACTGTAGCTTCTCTTACTAAGCGTTTTCCACATGATGCAACCAGAATTATTCCTGTGCAGTAAATGCCACTCTGTATAATATTTAATTCCCATTAGCCTCATGCCCTGACTTTTGATTTATTTCTCCTACTAATTTGCCCTTGTACATATGGAGCCATTGTATGTTGTATAGAAAACTGTGCAAAAAAATCCTAAAATACTCAGCTGGGTTGCTCAGTTGACTTTGAAAGATATTCTATAATTTGGAAGAGGATAACAAAAGATAATCTACACTAATAAAAGAGAAACATGGTAATTAGCATACGACCACTACCCTTCCCATTGGCTAATCAGCATATCCTTATGCAAATTAACTGTCAGCCAAGATGGCGGCCGGCAGCCATGCACTGAAGCGAACAGGGAGACTTGCTTGCTCTAGTGACTGCGGACTCCAATGTTCCCCGCCTAACTTGCCTGCCTCTCAGCTGCAACTCTAAGCAACTATGTACTATGTTGCAAATAAGAAGCTAAACAAAACCCCAGAAACCGGCTTTCATTCAGCCAGGCTCGGACCGCAACATTGTATCGATGTTTTCAGCAGCGAGGCCTCAGAGCTAAAGCTGGCCCAGAATAAAAAAAAAAAAAAGAAAAAAAGGAGCTGTTGGGAGCTTCAGTCAACCCACCAGCCTGAAAACAGCCCTCAGCCCCTCACCCAGACTGGCCAGGCACCCCAGTGGGGACCCCCACCCTGATCCAGGACACCCTTCAGGGCAAACCATCCGGCCCCCGCCCATGCACCAGGCCTCTATTCTATATAGTAAAAGGGTAATATGCCTCCCGGCACCAGGATCAGTGGAGCAGTGAGGCTCCAGGCACCAGGATCAGCGTGACAGAGGGCAACGCCCAAACCCCCTGATCACCCTGCGGCTCTGTGTGTGACAGGGGGCGGGGCCACAACCCCTCCCCCCCCACGGGCCCTGCTCTGTGTGTGACAGGGTAGAGCCATAACCTCTCCATCGGCCCTGCCCTGATTGTGACAGTGGCGGCACTCAACCCCCTGATCGACGTGCTCTGTGTGTGACGGTACGGAGCCCCAACCCTCCTGAGGGGCCCTGCTCTGTGAGTGACAGGGAGCAGCGCCCCAACCCCCTGATCAACCCTGCTCTGTGTGTGACAGGGTATGGAGCCCCAACCGCCGTGATGGGCCCTGCTCTGTGAGTGACAGGGGGCAGCGCCCCAACCCCCTGATCGGCCCTGCTCTGTGAGTGACAGGGGGCAGCACCCCAACTCCCTGATTGGCCCTGCTCTGTGCGTGACGGGGTGGTGCCGCAACCTCCCCATCGACCCTGCCTTGAGTGTGACAGGGCGTGGTGCCCCAACCCCCCAATCGGCCCTACCCTGAGCGTGACTAGGGGTGGCATCGCAACCTCCCAATCTGCCCTGCTCTGTGCATGACAGGGGCAGCGCCCCAACTCCCCAATCGGCCCTGCTCTGAGTCTGACCAGGGGCTGCACCTAGGGATTGGGTGTGCCCTCTGCCACCCTGGAGCAGGCCTAAGACAGCAGGTCGTTATCTCACGAGGCGTCCCAGACTGCGAGAGGGCACAGGCCGGGCTGGGGGACCCCTCCCCCCACCCCGAGTGCACAAATTTTTGTGCACCGGGCCTCTAGTCTTTCTAATAATGGCTTTGCTTAGAATAATCTTGAAATTAATGTATTTTCCTATTCTTACTTGATTTACTAGAGGCATTTAAAAATATATATTTTTTTATTTCAGAGAGGAAGGGAGAAGGAGATAGAGATAGAAACATCAATGATGAGAGAGAACCATTGATCAGCTGCCTCCTACATGTCCCCTACTGGGGATCGAGCCAGCAACCCTGGCTTGTGCCCTGACCAAGAATTGAACCGTGACCACCTGGTTTCATAGGTTGACACTCAACCCCTGAGCCACGCTGGCTGGGCTACCAGAGACATTTTTTCTCATTTGCATAGTCACACCATCTTCCAGATTACTATATTTGTAGCAAATTAACATGCCAAAATGTTACAATGCTTGCCATGATGGCATGGATCCTTGAAACATACTCATTTTGTGAGCTGTTCTATATTCCAAACTATTTGGATAAGTAAACTCATATAGAAGGAAATACTTCTGAGTCAGAAAAAGTCAGTTATACATTAAAAAATGTTTTTGAAAGTGTAAGTTCCTCATTTAAACTATTTTTGCATCTTTTGTGGGAGTTTTGACAGCCTCTGAATCTGCAATGCATACTGTAATGAATTGTTACCTATGATAATTGGTCATTATAATAAAATGTCTGACAGTTTCCAAAAAAAAATAGAATACTAAGTTCTTTTTAAGTATGGTGCTTTTGTCTTACATAACTGGCCTGCAGAATCAATGATTTTAGGGCTCTACAGTGCCTCAAGTATAGTGAGGACTCAGTACATATTGAATGAATGCATTGCTGATCAGTAGAACATTACAGGCATTAAGAATCTTGCTGAGTTACTCTCCCAGAGTCAATAATGACTCCTGGAAGAGAGTCGCAATAATGACAAGTAGGTGCCTTATCTTTGTGCCAACCAATGCCTTAGTGTAAGTGACCTCAAAATTCAATAACTGACCAACACAGGTTAGCACTTGGAGTTAATGAACCCCACTTATGCAAGGGCAAAAAAGGGGGGAATACATAAATAAACCAGTGCATGTGTTTTGCATTTGAATATCTAAGACAAAACCTGAACCACTAGGCATAGCAATTCATTCCCTTGGAGTCTAGCATGTTCTGGCCTAGTGAATGGAGCTCAGAGAATTTACTAGTACATATTCCTTCCTTTTTTATTTTTTCTTTCCTTCCTTCCTTTTGTTTTCTTATTCATGCATTCATTCAACAAATACTTATTGCTGAGCCCTATACATGGTAGATTCCGTGGTGATCAAGGTAAACCTGATCTTTGCCTTCATAGAGGGGAGATAGACAACAGATATCCTCACCCCTCCCCAAAGGTATTGGTTGGCAGGAGAAAATTTTCACTAACATTGTTGATTCCAGTGTGGAGCAGAAGTAGAACTTTCACAATGGGCATGTGTTAATCAATGACATGTTTTCGTTACCCTTTTACCATTTCATCAATAAGGAGACATTAGAGAAATACATTTATTTCATAATACACAGCAAGCTCTTTCTTTTTTCATTTATATATTTTAATTATGAAGTATGGGATGTATATAAAAATACACAGTATATATGTAATTTATAAAAAAATAACAAAATGAGCACCATCAAGCCTCTGTCTGACCCAAGAAGTAGAAAGTTGGTCATGTTATTCTCATGTGCTCCACCAAGTCATTTCCTAGCTTCCTACATCCTCCTTCTCCTTGGTGTAGCATATGGTCTGAAGTTTAGTACTAATCATTCCCTTGGAAATCTTTATTAGTTTCCTATAGCTTGATTTAGCCTATTTTTGAACTTCATAAAAATGGTGTTATTTTTGCAACTCAATTTTTTACTCAATACTTTTTTTTTTAATTTCTTTATTGGTTAAGGTATTACAAATGTGTCCTCATTCCCCCATTAACCCCCAACACCCCGCCCCCCCCCCCCCCACACACACACACTCATGCTCTCATCTCCCTGTTGTCCGTGTCCATTGGTTTGGCTTATATGCATGCATACAAGTCCTTTGGTTGATCTCTTCCCCTTACCCCCACCCTCCCCTACTTTCCCTCTGGGGATTGATAGTCTGATTGCTGTTTCTCTGTCTTTGGATCTGTCCCTGTTCGTCAGTCTAGTTGTTCTCTATATTCCACAAATGAGTGAGATCATGAGGTATTTATCTTTCTCTGACTGGCTTATTTCACTTAGCATAATGCTCAATACTTTTTAAAGATATAATTTTATTGATTTCAGAGAGGAAGGGAAAGGGAGAGACAGAAACATCAATGATGAGAGAGAAACACTGATTGTCTGCCTCCTGCACACCTCCCACTGGGTATTGAGCCCACAACCTGGGCCTGTGCCCTGACCCGGAATCTAACTGTGAATTTCTGGTTCATAGGTCGATGCCCAACCACTGAGCAACTCAGGCCAGGCTACTCAATATTTTTTTCTAAGATTGATCCATTTGATTAGTTCAGTAATTTCTCCTATAGTAGAGTTCCGATATCTGACTACTGCAGTACACTGATCTCCTCTCATATTGGGGGGTATTCCAGTGTTTGGCAGTTACAAACGATTCTGATGCAAACATTCTTATACATGTCTCTTGGGCATGTGTCTCTCCTGCACATGTGCAGGGTCAGTCTAGAGCTATTTTTGAAAAAAATCAGATCCAGCCCTGACCAGCTTGGCTCAGTGGATAGAGCCTCGGCCTGCAGATTCGATTCCGGTCAAGGGCATGTACCTTGGTTGCAGGCATATGCCCAGTGGGGGGTGTGCAGGAGGCAGCTGATCGATGTTCCTCTCTCATCGATGTTTCTAACTCTCTATCCCTCTCCCTTCCTTGCTGTAAAAAATCAATAAAATATATTTTAAAAAAAGAAAAAATCAGATCCAGTCGTGTACTTTTGAGTAGCATCAATTTGTTCTTAGGCGTGTCAAATTTTATATGGTAAGAAAGACATATTTGCCCTGACCGGTTTGGCTCAGTGGATAGAGCCTCGGCCTGCGGACTCAAGGGTCCCAGGTTTGATTCCGGTCAAGGGCATGTACCTTGGTTGCGGGCATGTACCCAGTAGGGAGTGTGCAGGAGGCAGCTGATCGATGTTTCTCTCTCATCGATGGTTCTAACTCTCTATCCCTCTCTCTTCCTCTCTGTAAGAAGTCAATAAAATATATTTTAAAAAAAGATATTTATCTTATAGAAATTTTATCAACAGTCTTGAGTAAAAATGGGTAAAGTAGAGGAGAAATTTCTCTAATAGAGCAATTTAATCATCTTGATTGGTTAATCACACTAGTGGAATTTCTTATTTTTTAAAAAAAATAAGTTTCTGTATTCTATTTCATTTTCTATGTATTATTATTATTTGTAAAAATGTTTCTATTACATGCCTCTGGCTATCATGAATTTTAAGACAATATAATGTAACTAATCAGAGATCATTTTCATGCTAATTCCTACATTCCCTCCCTGGATTCAGTCTTTACCTAATTGCAAGGATTTGGATGAAAATCTGATCCTCCTCGGGAAGCAGAGCTTGTCACGCGTGCTAATAAAAGAGACAGATATGGAGAAAAACACATTTTCAGAAGTGATTTGCTTTGAAAACCAACAACAAATGTAAAATGTTGGGGGTTTTTTTTCCCCCCCCAACCAGACAAAATTTGATTTTTCCCTTTATGATATCTTATTTTTATTTGCCTGTGATAAATTCCTGTGATTATATGTATTTATGTAATTTTAAAATATTTGAAATTTAGTTGTTTATCTGTGACATATTTGGAGGTTTACTTTGGAAAAATTAAGGTGCATTTTTAGATGCATGTAAAGATTTTTGAATCTACATATAGGTGTAAATTTATAGTTTAATTTAGGAAGATGAAGAAATTAATGTCTCTTTTTTAATTTTGAAGTGTATCCTTGCTGAAGAACTTACCTGAAGACAAGTTAACCAAGATCATTGACTGCTTGGAAGTGGTAAGAAACTTTAAAGCAAAAAATACATTTTATTAAGAGATTGTATAATGCAGTCCTTATTAGCACTATAAGTGAATAAAAAGGAAAAGATGGTGGATCGGCAGTCTACAGTGACCAGGGGCCATTTTCTATTGTGAAAAGCCATGAGGCCCATTCTCACTGAATTCTGGGGCTGGGATAGCTTTAGGTGACTCTTCTGAAATGTATAAAACATTGGACTCGCATGTGTAAAGTATATTTTAATCTTTTTAGTATATTTTATAAAACTAATTTGCATTACTCAACCAGCTACCCGCCACGCGTTCAAAATGGTGGCAAACCCAGAGATGTCACTAACAAATCTGATTTTAAAATTGGGCGACCAGAGTTGATATTGGAGGTTTGCAGCTGTAGACTGCGCGGCTTGTGGGAAGGTCCACTGCTTGCATCTATAGACGCTTACGGCGTACAAAGGGTCACGAGGCAGTTGATTTTCCGCCGTGCACTTCACAACTCATACAGAGTTTTCATAGTATAAAGGAGTTGGTGGTGCAAATTAGGAAATCGTGCAGAGAAAGAGGGTACTGGGGCGTTCGGTGATAGCTCCTGAATCAGGCCATGAAACACTCCATGCTTGCACACTCTAGCCCAGTGATGGCGAACCTATGACACGTGTGTCAGAGGTGACACGCGAACTCATTTTTTTGGTTGATTTTTCTTTGTTAAATGGCATTTAAATATATACAATAAATATCAAAAATAGAAGTCTTTGTTTTACTATGGTTGCAAATATCAAAAAATTTCTATATGTGACACGGCACCAGAGTTAAGTTAGGGTTTTTCAAAATGCTGACACGCCGAGCTCAAAAGGTTCGCCATCACTGCTCTAGGCCATGAAAATACTTTAGGAAAAAACTGCACTTAAGAAGCACTTTATCTATTTTAACATCTAGGGGAAAAAACACGGCATGTTGGAATGTGTTCAAAAACTCATATGAAGCCTCACCCAGATGGTTGGTTCTAGTCCAAGACTAGCCAAGTCTTTTTGTGACTAATGCTTTTATGACATGTACCTTGGAATCTGATGTTATGCATTATATGAAAACTTCTTCAGATTTCAGAGCCGAACATTCAAAGCAAATAACCTCTCCTTAACCGGGGGTGGGGGTCAATTTCATTGAAACCAAAATGGCTTACCAGGAATTTAAAAGAAGGCAAAGAATAATTAAGGAGTCACACACAGACTCTAAGCTATTATAAAGCTGTTTTCATTTGGAGACACAAACAAAACACAACCTGCAAACCTGGTTGTTGACAGATTCATGCCTCTGTCAATCGCAATACACAGTGTAAACTAATATCTGCCGAGAAGGGAGCACTGATCATTGCATCCTTAAATGTAAGTGACACCAGTAATGTTTCCATTTAAAATTCATGGACCCCGTCCAGCAGTTTATCAAGGACAGGCCATGATGACACAGAGCCTGGCCTTATGTCCTCAGGGCTTTCAGTTATGAAGTCATTTTCACGAGGACTGCTTGCCCTGTATCTTTTGGGATTTTCCCAGTGTAACATAACCCAATCACAGATGTTACAAATTAATAATTCATCCTAATTTCTGAGAGTGTTGTGGTGTATTTTTTTTTTGAAGCTAGGGAGGCCCTATATTTTTTGTTAACCCAGGAAAATCTGGTTTTAATGTAATACTAATAGGGTCGATTCACCAGAGGGGAATTCCATGCTGACAGCAAATATTAAAATTTAGTATCATTAAAAATAAATGGTAAATTAGACATATTTATAGCAGCCACAGGCAATAATACAGAAAATATAGATGAGGGGCTCCCATCCAGTCTTAATTAACACACAATTCGAGTTTGAACGTCTCATCTTTTAAAACACCCTAGAAAAGCTTTATTATATGTCAGCATTTGCAGACAGCAGCATGGTTTATAAAGAGCTCTTTATTCATACCTGGCAAACAAATGGGACCCTGTAGCGTGTGAAAATTCTCAAATGCGGAAAGTGATTAACAAGGGAGCCGTGGGATCTATGTAGCTCTAAGAAAAGCACATCATTTACCAGCATAGCCAACATAGACGACAGCCGATCACTAAGGCATCGGCGTTATGACAGAGCGCCCACTGAGCTCTAGGACCAGCTGTCCCACAAACTGTCCATAACCTTTGAGAAAGACACGCTGGATCTGGCGTGCTGTTTAGGGGTTGATTTGGGAGTTTTTAAATTTTTGTGCAGGGACCAGGAAGGAAGATCAGGACTTCCCGTCACTGAGCAGTTGATCTGATGTGTTTGTCAAGGCTTGGTTGAACTCCTAAACCAAATGGCCCCGATTGTGTAGTTCCAATAGCATCTCTTGCTTCAGCTTAAATCACCCAGAACATTCAGCCCCAGAGGCAGACATTATCTTCAAGCTTCTTGTCATGTTCTGACGGGAAAAGGAGAGTGGGAATAGTACCAATATATTCACTGCTGTTAATTAACGAACATCATAAAACACGATTGGGAAAGCAGTGTAACTGTTGGCGATAATAAAAATGATAATGCGACTTCTGCGCCTGGCGGTTGTGCAGCATGGAAGACAAGGGTGGAAGGAGTTACTGCTCCTACACATGGGGATCAATCCAGAGAGCAGGGACTTGACTGTGGTTGATGGAAAAGTCACTTATCTCTTTGTTACAGACCTTTGGTATTTGACCCAGGGACCCTCTGCCCTGTGACTCTGACATGCCATCTTTCAGGAAACTGGAGATGTGGTGGGGGGTGGGGTGGGGTATGAGGAATGTCCTAGTCCAGTGATGGCGAACCTATGACACGCGTGTCAGAGGTGACACGCGAACTCATTTTTTTGGTTGATTTTTCTTTGTTAAATGGCATTTAAATATATAAAATAAATATCAACAATATGTCTTTGTCTTACTATGGTTGCAAATATCAAAAAATTTCTATATGTGACACGGCACCAGAGTTAAGTTAGGGTTTTTCAAAATGCTGACACGCCGAGCTCAAAATGTTCGCCATCACTGTCCTAGTCCTTACTCAGATCACCCTCAGTACTGCTTAAAAGATAGACTCCCAGGTACCACCTCATAATGAATCAGAAATTCTGGTTGAGTAAGGGCCCAGAAATCCACATTTTAACTATGCAAGTTTCATGCTTGTTTATTAAAGTTTGAGAAACACTAGCTTAGAATTATGAATAGAATACATGTATTTAGAGTTTGCCACAATCTGCCTCTTCATTCAGGAATTTTTTTCATTTTCTAATCATTTTTTTAAAAGTCTTGTCTTCCTATCATAGAATGAGCATGTTTTTTACAGTGAAAAAATATTTTTATCTTTTGCTGTTGCTGCTTGTGTAGTTTTCTTCTGACTTTGACCTGTTAACACGTGCATGAGCCAGAAGGTTTTCTCACTTTAATGATTACGCCCAGGGCCATAAAAAAGTTGAGAAACTGGATTTTGCCACAGTTTATGATCCAGTTAGTTAAGGGTGGGGTAGCTAGGTAGAAAGTTTACTATTTACTAGTCCAAGGTCCTGAGATTAGGATTTGTCACTAGCAGCTGTCAATTCATCATTGTGGGCATTAGGGTCTTCTCATCTACGAAAGTAAAGTGGTGGGGGGCCACAAATCTGTGGGCTCTGTCAATCTTTTAATTACAGAATTCTATTCAGTTGACTTACCAAAGTCAGAGGGATTTCTGTTGGTTTTCATTTTGTAGGCTCTGGTCCTGGAATTAAGCAATCAGGTACTAAATTAGGATTGGTAGGGTCCACTGATCAGGGTGTATTTGCTTTAAACTATCTCAGGTGTTTTAACTAGTGTCCTTGTGCAAACAAAAAATTGCTGGTAACAACCCAAATAACTGTATACAGTTTCTTAAGCAACCAACATGGGTGCATAGTCACATGGTGCATGGAGGGTATGTGTGTGTGTCCTACATCTGATTGTATATCATCAATACTACACCCTAGTTTCTAGCCACAAAATATTCCCTAAATATTCTAAGGAAGTCATAGACTTGTTTTTTGTCATTATCCTTTATCACCTGGGATTTTTCTTCTAGTTTTATGTATTTTTTTTTACAGGAGCTTAGGCATTTTGCTAGACTATCATAGAATGAGCATGTTTTTTACAGTGAAAAAATATTTTTATCTTTTGCTGTTGCTGCTTGTATAGTTTTCTTCTGGCTTTGACCTCTCAGTCTGCCCTTGAATTATTTCCTTATTTTTTCCCCTTGTCGCACACTCAGTAGGTACTCTCTGGATTTCTAGCACCTTCTTTTAAAACATCTTTTTCAGACTATGGGGCACAGTAGGTCATAAAACCAATTTAGAGGAACATGTTTCATATCAGAGTAAGGAGTATAAATGCTGTTTTGAATAATATGTTTCAATTTCATACAAATGTCTGTGTGTGTGTGTGTGTGTGTATTTGGGTGTGTGCATATAATGTATTTCTTACTGTAGGTCAGAGTGAAAAATGTTTGAAAACCATTGGTCCATAGGACAAGGTCTACAGCTTCTTGGTCCTCTATGGACCCCCTTCCTACGTAACCACAGGACAGTAGCCACACTGTTTGCATTTCTCTTTTGGGTCTTGGTGACCACCCTGGCTAGACTGGCTGCTCTCCCCACTTGACAAACACTGGCCAGTCTGGCATCATAGCCAGTACTTGCCACTATATATTTTTGGTCTGACCTACACCCACAACCTTTTCTGATCTATGAAGTTACTGTCAACACACAGGGAGGTATTATTTATCTTCCTCCCATGGTTTTTGGTGACAAAGAACCAACCCTGGGGAAAATACCACAAGGAAGGTTGCCCCTTAAGGAACAACAAGGCTCTTTCTCAGTGATTCCTTTCAAGCTGCTCCCTTTTAACTAATCAGACTGAGAGGAATTAAGTTGTGGATCCTCACCCACCCAGAAGTCTTTATAATAACTGAAGAACAGCCCAATGGCACTTCAGAGATTCTCCACAGTCCTCTGCTCCGTGGGGTAATGGTGAACGAGGCTGAGATGGGAACAGGAGAGACTCAAGATCATCCTGAGACCGGCACAGCGGCCATGACCCCAGCAGTTTCAGTAAAGAGCACTGATCATCAGCTATGTAATGAAGGTGCCCCGGCTGCAGTGTTGGGTCCCTCCCTTAACCTCCAAGGATCATAATCTTCTCAACTGTAAAATCCAGCTCGAACGTAGGAAAGGCTTGTTTTGAAGCTAGAATGAGAAAGATTAAAGAATTGGAGTAAACAAACTGTGATGCCAAAAACTCAAAGTATTATTTTCCAACTAAACTAGAAGTTTGTTACTTGCATACAGAGCAGTCCAAGGATGGTGATCTCTGTTGGATCCAAAGAGGTATTCAGGTACCCAAGCTGGGCCATGCCATCATGATTGAGGGGAAAGGATGAAGACACATGCCTGGAAGGGTTCTTGGGCTTTATAGAGGAGGCACAAATCACTTCCGTGTGGATGCTTCTAGCCAGGGGTTAGTCACATGGCCGCAGCTGAGGAGTATAGTTTACGGTGAGAGGTTCTGAGGACCAGCTCACGGCCTCTTTCACAGGAATTAACAGTGATCAGGTGCCTGGCATGTACCCAGTGTGCCACCAGGTGCTTTAGATACAACATCTCACCTAGTTCTCAGACAGCATGAGGTGTGGTAAGTAATGAAATCTTAATTTTACAGAAAAGGAAACAGATCCAGAAGAATTAAGTAACAGCTCAGAAAACCATTATCTTCCTCCTTAATATGGCAAACATTGAGTTTTCACTATTCAGTTTCACTAAAGTTTCAGATGCTTTTAACATTTCAAATTAAAATCATTCTCTTTAATTGGCTTATTGTGGTAGACAGGATGTACCCCCAAAATGTCCAGACCTAGATCCTTGGAACCTGGGAACATGTAATGTTGCATGGTGAAAGGGACTTTGCTGATGTAATTAAGGTTCTGGACCTTTAAATAGGAAGATGACCCTGGATTATCTAGATGGGCCAGATACCATTACATGAGCCCTTAAAAGCCGAGAACTTTCTCTGGCCAGAGTCAGAGAGGTGCAGCAGAAGTGGGAGTCAGGTTGCAGGTGGAAGAATCCCCCGTGCTGTGCTGGCTCTGAATTGTAGGGGCTCTGTGTGAGGACTGGATGGAGAGAGGCCTCTGGGATGGCAGCCAGCATGGATGTGGGGACCTTATCCTGCAACCACAATGTACTGAATTCTGCCAACAACCTGATTAAGCTTGAAAGCAGACTTTCCCCCGGAGCCTCTAGAAAGGAATACAGCCCTGCTGACACTATGGTTCAGTCCTTTTTTTAAAAAATGTATCTTTATTGTTGAAAGTACTAGTGTTACCGATGGTTCGTGGGCCTTGGATGGAGAAGGCACGTATCACTTCTGCGCAGATGCTTTTAGTCAGGGAGTAATCACATGACCACAACCAGGAGGCTGAGAAGCACAGCTTACTGTGGAAGACTTTAACCCCCCTCCTCCCCACTCCCGTCTCCTCCCCAGGCCTTCACCCCACTGTTGTCTGTGTCCATTGGTTATGCGTATATGCATTTAAGTTCTTTGATTGATCTCTTCCTGCCACCCCTTTCCCTCTGAGGATCCTCAGTCTGTTACGTGCTTCCATGTCACTGGATCTATTTTGTTTGTCAGTTTATTTTGTTCATTAGATTTCACATATGAGTGAGATCATGTGAAAAGCTTCTGCACAGCAAAAGAAATGAACATCAAAATGAAAAGGGAACCCACTGTATGGGAGAACACATTTGCCACTGATGTATCTGATAAGGGGTTAATATCCAAAATATATACAGTACTCATACAACTCAAAAAAAAAAAAGGAAGATAAACAACCCAATCAAAAACTGGGTAGAAGACCTAAAAAGACACTTCTCCAAAGAAGGCATACAAATGGCCAAGAGACATAGAAAAATGCTCAACTTCACTAATCATCAAAGAAATGCAAATTAAAACAACAGTGAGGTACCACCTCACACCTGCCAGAATGACTAACATCAACAAATCAACAAACAACAATTGCTGGCAAGGATGCAGAGAAAAAGGAACCCTAGTACACTGCTGGTGGGAATGCAGATGGGTACAGCCACTGTGAAAAACAATGTGGAGTTTCCTCAAAAAATTAAAAATGGAACTCCCATTTGACCCACTTCTAGGAATATATCCTAAGAAGCCTGAAACAACAATCAGAAAGAGTATATGCACCCCTATGTTCATAGCAGTGTTTTATTTACAACTAGAGGCCAGTGCACAAATTCATGCATGGGTGGGGTCCGGCTGGCCTGGCCCTGATCTGGGTGGATCGGGGCCAGGCCCATCGGGAGGAGGCGCCACAGGTGTTTGGTTGGCTGGCCCCACCCCTAACTGGGGTCAGAGGCAGATCTGGGGTGGGGGTGAGTCGGGGAAGGGGCTACAGGAGGTTGGCTGCCAGCCCCACCCACGATTGGCTGGTTCACTGGCCACAGTGGGCATCATAGTGACCAATCATTCTGGTCGTTACAGCGTTCTGGTCACTGGCTATATATAGATAGATAACTAAGATGTGGAAACAGCCCAAGTGCCCGTCAGTAGGTGAGTGGATAAAAAAGCTGTGGTACATTTACACCATGGAATAATATGCAGCAGTAAAAAGAAGAATCTCGTACCCTTTGAGACAGCATGGAGGGACCTGGAGAGTATCTTGCTAAGTGAAATAAGTCAGTTGAGTTCAGTCTTGAGAGATACTATGAAGAGAAACCCCATTGAATCACACTGTGCCTGAATTCTCTGGCACACAGACACAATAAATGGGTGTTGTTTGGTTATTTGTTTCCGCAGCAATAGAAAACTAAGGTGTTTCTCTTTTCTAAATCTTTGAAGGTAAATGTACTTATTTGAACTTTATGGATTGATGGAAGTGAAATTCACAGCAAAACTGGGATTTGAATCTAGCTCTGACTTCAAATACTTCCCCCCCTAAGATGTTATTCTTCCTTCATGAGAGGTTGAAATATATTGTAAAATGTACATAGTAAATAAAAAGGAATGGTTATGGGTATTAGGAGTGATATTGATTCTGTAACTGTAAATAGGTTTTAAGAGTAAATGACCAAAAGAGATATTGAAATACAATAGATACAATAGTTTTGTTTGAATTTTAAACAAGAGACAGCTCTTATGTGGTTAATTATGCCTTTTTAAAAAATTAAACAAGCCCATTTATGCATGTATAAATGATTAAGCGATCCATTTTAGTTCTGTGACTTTGAAACAAATCACGTTAAAGCAAAGTCTGGGTGGACAGTTTAATCCATCTTTAATCTTCTCCAAGAGACCAAATTGCTCTTTTTGTCTGGCAGGTGGATGAATTACTTTTCCCTGCCCAAGAACTCTTTGATTATATGTACATATAGGAGGGAAACAAAGAAATAAGTGACAGTTTGAGATTTCATGAGGATAAACCTACTTTGGAGAACAGAATTTACATGTAAAAGAGTCTAATGTTGGTCTTTTATAATGATGAATCTGTGGAAAGAATTTATATGAAAGAGCTACTTAATGTGCATATAGAATTTTCCCAGCCTTTGCTCTTCAAGGAATTAGAAATGGAGACTGATAGTCCTAATATCCATTGGGGATAATATTTTCAATTTATTAGATAAGCATTTGTTCTTTTTCTAAACGCTAGACCTGGTTTCAGTCTGTTGCAGGTCACTAAACAGTGTGTATTTAGATGACTTAGGTGAAAGCCACCTGTGTATCAGTGATCTGCTCTCATTTCTCTCCTAATCTTCAGGCTCCATGCCTGAAATTCAGTCCTCCTGGTGACTGTTTTCTGTGAAAGGTAAACATACATGCAGATAATAAGGCAAAAATCTCCTTACTTCTCTACAGTTTATGATCGCAACCTTTTAAAAAAGATTTTAGTTACAATAGTAAAAAAAAGAAAGAAAGAAACAGGCGTGGAATGCTCATTCCAAAGACACTAGGAGTTCTATTTCATTTATGTCTTCATTGATACATCTCCCCTGGATCTAACCTGTCCTGTTCCTCTCATCCCAACAGGAATACTATGACAAAGGAGATTACATTATTCGAGAAGGCGAGGAAGGAAGTACCTTTTTCATTTTAGCCAAAGGAACGGTAAATATTAATTATAGCTTACTTAAAGTAAATTAAAAAAGTCTCTTTAAATCATTTTGCCACAAATGCAGCTCTGCCCTGCATTGCAATATAAGAAGCCCTCTCCTTTGAATGGATAAAGGTGTTTTTCTGCTCAGAGTCCTGTGGGGCTCCATCCGAGCACTGGGTTTGAGGGCGCAGGAACTTCAGCTGAGATAGTAACTTCCTGGTGACCTTGGCAGGTCACTTGATATTTTTGGACCTCATTTCGTTGTGTATAAAATGACTGGATTATTTCTAAGGTTACTTCCATCTATGGATGTGTGATTTTCCATCAGCCGTAGGGGCCAAGATCACGGCTAGAACAGTTTCCCTGAAAAGCAGCAGGTAGTGAACTTGGCGATTGAGGACAGCGATGGTCAGACCTCAAGCTAGAGAACAGTTTGGCTCAGGACTTCAATTCATACACAATAGTTTCAGTTCGATTTAGATGCTGATGAAAATTAGATAGTAATATATATGAGGTCTTTTTCTTTACCTAGATATTGAGTGGCTAACATATTGCCAGTTGTTCCTATGTTGACTCTTTACAGTGGTCCTCACAGATAAAAATCGTTTGTCAGATACGGAAGGAAAGAGGAAAATCTTGAGGACTTGTTTAAACTTGGATTTTTACAAATGCTCTTTCTTTCATGGGAAAGGTTCATCATTAGATTCAGGCACTGCCCTTTGTAAATTGGTTTGTGATTGAACTTTGAACTGGGCCCCCTATGGAAATAAATTAACAAAATAGTTTTAAACCTCAGAAACTCTTCAACACTCAGAACCACTTTTGTCATTTCTCCCCAACCTGGACCCCATGCTTGGAAAGAATTCTGGCTAATAAACAAATTGCATTTTTTAAAAAAATGTTTTTTAATTCATGGTGATTTAGATAAATGCTAATTAGAATTTCTAATGAACATGAAGCAACCCTGTTACCATCTTGAATTAGAATAATTCTAATCACAACTAAAGCATATTGTTTTGTTAGGCCTGCCATGGGGGTTCTTAAACTTGCGGGGACTATAGATCACAATGACCCATGAAAGTTTGCGGACTCTTCTCCACATCACATTTTTGTTCACTTTTAGAGGGTTCACAGGATTCAGCGAGTCAACTATAAACACCTGATTCAGAACTCCTGCTTCTCAGCTTTATTCTTGAGTAAATTGTCAACTATATTTGGCATTTTGAAACAAAGTTCCCATGGGACCATTATTATTTGCTTTGATATCTCTAGGAAGGAGTCACTAGATTCACATAAAATTCTTTTCACTTTGGGAAGTGGGGTTTGAATGGAGACTCTTGCTCCAATCCTGTGTTAAATCACGGGATTTCTTAGTCCATCGGATTGTCCTAACTACTGCAAGATTATTCCTTGTTCAGTAAAATTTATATAGAGCTGGATGGTCCGGTTGAATAGATAATGTGTTCAGATTCTCCTTTCTTTCTTCTCTCTCTTTTTCATTGTTTGACATAATTTAGGTAAAAGTCACCCAGAGTACAGAGGGCCACGATCAACCACAAGTGATAAAAACACTGCAGAAAGGAGAATACTTTGGAGAAAAAGCTCTTATCAGGTGAATCCATGAATTTGTATAGCATACTATAATAATTCTTTGATTGTTTTGTATGTGCAACTACATGTCAAATTGAGCTACCAAAATAATGTCAGCCAGTGTCCAGGAATTTAAAATTATAAAATACTTTTTTTTTTGCCTAGGAAATAGGTTAGAAAGTTTTGTTTGCTAGTGAAAACAAGGTTTTCTATTAGAATTTTTAATTTGAAAAGGAGTCAGAGAAAGAGATTAAAGAAGTCAAAATTATAATTTTCTCTTAAGAAAAAGTTTTTATATTTCCTGAGTTTGAAATATTGCTGTTTTCCCCTTTGTAAAAAAATTAGAAGATGACTTTACATATTTTGTGTACTTTTATTTTCTTTATTGATTAAGGTATTACATACGTGTCCTTATTCTCCCCTTACCTCCCCCCATTTTGTGTGCTTTTTAATCATCATGACAAAAGTTTTGTATTTGTAAGAATTTTTATTGGCTCATTTTGCAAGTTTTAGAAACAACATCAAATAATGTATTTGGAATTTCTACCTAAACCTCAGGCCTTTGAAGTATGAATTCATTGAGTTGATATAACTTATGGAAGAAATATTTGTAAAGGTTAGTCAGGTGGCTCAGGGAACACTTTGTACTTCCTAGAACCCAGAAAACAACCTCAAATCTGAGGAATTTCATTTGTGTAAATGTAAATCTATATATATAAAAGCCTAAGTGACTGTTACCACCAAACCAGTCAACTAGTTGCTATGATGCGCACTATCCACCAGGGGGCAGATGCTTAATGTAGGAGCTGCCCCCTGGTGGTCAGTGTACTCTCACAGCCAACCTCCCATGACCAGCCAACCTCTCCCGGTCCCTACCCCTGGCCACCAGGCCCTGGCCAGCAGCCGGTAGGCCCTGGTAAGCAGCCAACAGGCCCCAGCCGGCCTGGCCCTGATCAGTCCTTGATGAGATGGCCCCAATAGGCCCTGATCACCGGCCAGGCCTAGGGATCCCACCGGTGCATGAATTTAGTGCACCGGGCCTCTAGTAACTTTATAAAAGATCAAGTTAAAATTTTGAGAAACACATTTTTTGAAGTCATTCAAGTTTTTAAATGAATACTTGAAATTAGGTAAGACATTTCTTAAAATTTGTTATTACTAAATGCTTTCACTTCATAAAATAAGTAAAATAAAAGCATATGCTTAGAAAAAGGAGCAGTACTTCTCTTCATTTTCCTTCCTTTACCTTTTGTGTAGAAAGCCCCAGGTCTGCTTATTTGTGTGTTAGGATCACATAAAGACAGATTCAAAAGGAGTGTTGATAAATTAATATCTGAAGACAAATTTTATTATATAAAAATCATAAGCCTATTATTCTTTAAGAAAATTCAACCATTTAAACTTAATGGTATGGCTATTATGTAAACAATTTAAAAATGAAATAGAAAGACAAGGTGAATTTTTCTTTACCATTTTCTAGCTGGTAGTGAACATCCCATATAATAAAAGCCCAGCGACTGAATAGCAAAACAACCAGAACAACTGCTCAACCAGTCGCTGTGATGCATATTGACCACCAGGGGGCAGAGGTTCAACGCAGGAGCTGCCCCCTGGTGATCAGTGTGCTCCCACAGTGGGAGCGCCACTTGGCAGACTGGGATGAGTGGCTGCTCCTGCAAAGCAGCCCCTCAGAGGGCGGGTCCACAGCCACTCGCTGACCAGGATGCTGACCAGGATGAGCAGCACTCCCACAGCGGGTGATCCCTGCAGGCCACGCCCCCCACCAGTGCACGAATCCCATGCACTGGGCCTCTAGTGTTTCAATAATAGGGAAATTGTCCATTTTGCATTCGTTTATTTGTGACAGAATAGGATATACTCATGTAATATAATTATGTAATGTCATCATCCAAGACTTCAATCTATTTGTTCTTAAGATTTCCAGATTATTCTTCTCATACCTCAAACCAAAACAACTCAAATTTGAAAGTGCAGAGAACTTCATAAATGTACTAGAGTCAAAATAGCTTTTGAAAGGAAATATGCTGTCTTGTTTTGCTGGACCTGAAATAATTTATGCTGTATGTTGCCGCTAGCCAATTACGGTGTTTTTCCATGAGAAACATGGGAATTTATATTTAATATAA
Organism: Myotis yumanensis; assembly: GCF_028538775.1. Lineage (NCBI taxonomy): Eukaryota > Metazoa > Chordata > Mammalia > Chiroptera > Vespertilionidae > Myotis > Myotis yumanensis. Next base: position 187,824,731 of record NW_027223752.1, read on the forward strand.
ATACCCAACTCCCCAAAGCATTTGAAACCATAAAGATAAAATCAATGAGGAGAGTTGGATACAGATTTTTTTTACGTTTTTGTGCATTTTTATGCTGTTGCTTCTTAGGGCCACTGACTGTGACACAACATTCCTTACATTCTGTGTATTTCCATGACTCGACACTAAATAGCCCAAGAGGTCTTTCAGAATTTTATGTGCAAAAGTTAATCCGCAGCACTTACACAGTTACTGTGAGAGAATCATGTATTTACAGACATCTGATACTTATAAAGAGTTTGCAGAGTGTTTCTAGTCAAAATGATGGCACTGACAAGTAAAAAGAATGCCATACCTCTTCTCTGTTTTGAACTCACAAATCAAGTAGTTGGCCTACATCCAAGATCTACATATCTACAGATATGTACATGCAAGTTGAGTACAAACTACCCAGCTCCCAATTCGAAAGCTAATTGAGCTGCTTTCACTGATGTCTTCTAGCAAGGACCCTGTAAACTTGGAAGGGACTGTGGGTCATGTCAGAAAATCTCTTGATGCCAGCTATCCAGGTAGTGGACTTCTTTGGAATGTAGAAATGGGCTGCCAAGCTTTTCTCTGTCCCACCATTAAAGGAAGATGAAAGAACTATACTTTGTATGATGCCACTTTTAATGAAGTTGCTTAGAGCAGTCTCAGTATACTTGCTACTCCATGCTACTTTAAACGATTTTCAGAGCACTGGGTACCATATGGATGTGCCTTTTTTTCGATGTCTTTAGCTTATAACTAATAGAGGGAGGAACCTAATCAAATAAAAGTCTCTAAATACTTTACCCAATGCTTGACCCATTGATCTTCATTAGGTAACTAAATTTACCCTCATTAGATTACATGCCGGTAATTCATTGTATTTAAGCTATCAATTATAAGATGCACCATTATATATTATACACTTCTGAGAAAGAAAGACCTTGCTGTTAATTACAGTATGACTCATCATTACTGAAAGACATACTCTGATTTTAAAGATATTAATGGAAGGTGTACATAATAGATTCTATAAAATGAAAAAAGTATTTTGGTATTATTTGATTCATTGGGCAATTGCATTAAAACACTTCCTTTGGGTTTTATTATTGATTGGTTTATTTTATGTTAATTACTCAAATGTTTTTCCAATACATTTCTTCAATCAGTCAGTTTTGGTTTTGCCTGCATATTTTCAGCAGTTCCCATCTGATCAGAGAAGAGCTGTTTATTTGGCAGACACGAGAGCAGAATGATATTCTATACCTAGTTGTTGTCACTGATTTTTCTGTGTGTCCTCCCCACCCCCCCTAGTTATTGTCTTCTCCCCTGAATTTCTTGCATGCGTAACCTTTACTGGAATATATTTCTGATCTTTTTTAAAAAGTATAGCATACAGCTGATGATGTTTATAAAAAAGCATAGTCTTTTGAAGGCTTAAGTGATGGTGTTTATACAAAGTGACAGATTCTCTAATAAAAATAGGCATTTAATTTCTAACTGTGGAAAACTGCCTTTCCTGTTTTTGTCTGCAGTGAAGATGTCAGATCAGCGAACATTGTTGCTGAGGAAAATGATGTCGCATGCCTGGTTATAGATCGAGAGTGAGTATACTGGTTGGGGAAGGCAGGCTACTGTCACCTTTGAAGATGTGGCCTTCTGTTACTCCGAGGGCCCATCTGTCTTCTCATTCATCATCACTTGGAAATGCTGGCCAATCTTCAGCTGCAAGTACATCCTATTAAAATTCATGGGAAGGAATGTGCCTTCTGATCTGAATCTGTCTGTGGCGGTGGCAGATGCTGGCAGACTAAATATTTTGTGTGCAAAGTTTGTACATAAATATCAGCAATAGATTTAAATTCTGCATCTTCCTGAGAAATAAGCTTATTAGTGCTCGTGGATTTCCCCCCACATTACATAGTAAACAACTTCATAATTTATTTCTAAAATGCTCTAAAGAGTTAAAAATATTTTAAGCAAAATGTATCTCAGACAAAATATAAAATATTCATTAGCTATATATATATTTCCAGATAAGTTTCAATTTAACAATTGTAGTAATTTGAAAGTGATGTGTGTCAAATTTAATCTCTAAATGTCTTAGGTTATTTTTCAGAAGAAGTCTCATTTTGTGTCCTTAACTTCCTTCAGATCATATTTGAATATGGCCCCTGTGTCTCTCATTAATCAGTTGAATATTTATTATCTAGTTATAATAAAGGAAATTCAAACATACCAAAGCTAGTTTCTCTAAGAGAAGTCACAGTGTAGTCAAAGAAATAGGGAATACTCATGTGAAATATTAACAAAAATAGTAAAATAACAGGTATCACAGGGGAATATGTTGTAATTGATTGCTAATCAAATACAACATTTATTGAACTTAAAATGATAGAGATTTAGAGCTGGAAAGAACTTTAGAACATTTTAAAAAACAGACAAAATGGTATTATGAACCTCATAATCCAAGTTCAACAGTGATTTATTAATGCCTTATATTTACCACTTCACCACCCTCCCTGCTTTCTCCACACTATTTTCAAGCAAATTACACACATACAGTTATTTCACCTGTAAATTTCATAGCATCTCTAAGAACTAAGTATTATTTATAATGCATGACCACAATAATATTAGCATGCCTAAAAAGTTAACAGTACTTCTTTTTATTATCTTTACTGAGATATCATTGACATATTAAGATTATATTAGTTTCAGATATACAACATAATGATTCAATATATGTCTATATTGCAAAATAACATATATTGCATTATAGACATACATTAACATCCACATATAGAACAATCTCATGCTTACAGATAAGAAAAGTGAATCCCAGGTCAGTTGAAGAATTGCCCCAACAGTTGAGACTCCTGCGCACATCTCACCATTTCTTTCAGCCTTCTTTACACCATGCCAAAAACTACACAAGGCAGAAAACTACAGAAATGTTTTCTCTTCTCACTGATAAGTTCTTTGGTTCATAAACTCAAAGGGTCCACTATATCCTTTAGTTATAACTTCTAATAACTATTCTACATATTATGGTGACACTAACCTACATAAATTACTGAAAAACAATTTACAAAGCCTTGACTAACCACAGAAACAGTCTTTTACGAGCTTAAGAAGAATGTCAAGTTGCAATGGTAACTAGCAACACAGAGGTTTTAATTTAATTTAATTTAATTTAATTTTCATTTAGAACATTCAACCAAACAGTTGGGACTTTTGAAGAACTCCAAAAATACCTTGAAGGGTATGTGGCAAACCTGAACCGTGATGATGAAAAAAGACATGCGAAGTAAGTGGAGGAATATTTTCCTAAGCTGGATATGGTTATAGCAGTTGACGAAGGGGACAAAAGGGTGTGTTTACTATTGTAGTAACTTTTAGTGTGCCTTCACTAGAAAATTTGGGGGACTTCTTTTAAATTGTCTTCCACAAAGAGGATACCACTTACACTGGTATGAGTATTTTAGTCGATAAGCAGTCAGCTCCTTATTTGGGGTGATGAGTAGTAATGATAGGGAGACATTTCCTGATAGGGGGCCTTGGAAAAGGGATTCTTTACATTGTATGGTGACTTAGCTCAAAAGACATTAATTCAGAATCAGTGCCTCTGTTGCCCATGGAAATCAAGCAGGAACACCAAAGCAATCAGCCCTTTCTCTCTGATTTCAGGTTAAAAACTAGCAGTATAGTCAGAATTAGTTCAAAAGATAAGGGAGCTATTGCCTTGGTGTGTGTGTGTGTGTGTGTGTAGGAAGGAATTGGGTAGGGATCTAAATGTAATACTGGTGAGGAATTTTCTGTTTAATAGAAAAATCTACTTTGTAAAACTACATTTATTTGAAAGTCTTTTGCTAAAACTTTTTGTGGAATGAATACTTAAGCACATATTCACCAGATGGTACAATTGAAGCAGAAGGGTCAACAGTTCCAGAAAACTGACATTTGAGTTAAATCAGAGCATTCAGTCAGGACCTCATAAGGTTTTGTGTCTTGTTGTTGTTGTTTTTGTTTTAATATACTTTATTGATTTTTTACAGAGAGGAAGGGAGATGGATAGAGAGTTAGAAACATCGATGAGAGAGAAACATCGATCAGCTGTCTCTTGCACACCCTCTACTGGTGATGTGCCCCCAACCAAGGCACATGCCCTTGACCGGAATTGAACCTGGGACCTTTCAGTCTGCAGGCCAACGCTCTATCCACTGAGCCAAACTGGTTAGGGCTGTTTGTTTGTTTGTTTTTGTGTTTTTTTTTTCAAGAGATGTATTTGCAACTTTTATGCCAAAGGCCTTTTATAGTAACAGTAATTTATGAATATTTAATCCAGAGCAGTAAACCTTAAATAAAAAAAATGAGTATTCCCAAGTCAAAATAGTTAGATATAAAGTAGGAAATACATTTTTTTTATGTTTCACAAAGTAGTTATTCTTGTTCAGTCATAGAAAGCTTTGAGATCTGACAAAAATAGCAAAACATGTTGTGATTCTCAGTGTGACATTCTCTGGTCTATATGCAACAGAGAAAATGGCTCTTGGGTTTTATTTCCTCTGACTCTTCTCTTTTTAACAGCTTTATTGACATACATTTTAAATACCACACAGTTCACTCATTTTTACCTCTCATTGATCCAATTTGACAGTTGTCTATTTTTTATTGTGTGTGTGTCAGTTTTTTGTTTGCATATTCTATTGCCCTCCCCTCCCCCCCGTGAGACTGAACCTGATCCTATAGAAGTTGGAATCGCCTTTGTGGCATCTGTAGGCAGGAATGACTCAGACATGAGGCCGCTGTGGGAGTGACAGTTCAGTGTGGCAGGACCCCTGTGGGCGGGCCCAAGGCGGCGTGTGTAACGTGTCACTTCTCTCGAGCAGGAGATCCATGTCTCACCGGAACCTGTCCAAAGCGCTCTCTCTGGAGATGATTCAGCTGAAGGAGAAGGTGGCCAGATTTTCCTCATCGTCCCCATTCCAGAACCTTGAGATTATCGCCACACTGGGCGTTGGTGGGTTCGGAAGAGTTGAGCTTGTAAGGGGTTTACGTTTCAAGCATCTGAGAGAAAAGCCTTTGACTCTTTGTTCTGTTTTATATTCCAGTGTATCTTGGAGGAGTGAATACATTGTTACTGCTGTCTTAAATGTTGCTTTGAATTGAGAAAGTACACTTTTCAGTCTGTGTGTTGTATAGTAGCAGGTCCATGCTAGGAAGTAACTTAGAGCTGCTGTTTCAAGCTTCTGACATCCCATCCTTATGTGATTTTTTTTGATGATGGTGGTTATTGGAGAATGTACCAAGTAAGCACTCCCAAAGACTATCAAACCTTAAAAAGCGTATTTCCTAACAGGAAAATGTGTGTGTATATACACTCATGGCACATGCACTATCTATATACTAAAGAAAAGAAGAATGTCTCCTGAGCAAGTGCCATAGAAACAAATTCATTGTTATAGTTCTGTCCCTTAAACAACTTCACTACCATGTCTGACTTTGGCTTTTATTACTTTATTTTTGGTTTGCTCAAACTTTTCTATCAGAAAAAAAAGAAAAGATGAATGTGAGGAGGTGTTTGAAGAGCAGCCTTCTGTAGTGTTGATCAGGATGGCTGGGAACCTATGACCTGATTTTGGCTGCGTCTTCCACATTACCACCTCTCCAAGCTTTATAACCAGCTTCCAAGCAGCAGCAGAGTGGCACTCTCACGTCAAGTGCTCTGAGGAAACTAGAATGGAGATCTGAGGCCTTATTAGATGCATATGGCCCTGAACTCTTGGCAATTATCAAGCTCTTCTCTGCAGATTTTTAACAATTCTCTGTACATTAGCCTCCGGGAACTATGCTGACACAGCCGTCTGCTGGGTAGCCCTGGGCACGAGCAGATCTGCAATGCTGCCAGGAGACTGGATAGCACACTTCACACCCAGTCAGCACTTCATCTCTGATGGGTGAGGAGGGAGAAACAATCTCTTAATAGGCCAGAGAATGTCTGTAGCGTTCCTCTGCCATATGGAGAGAGGAGGGCCATACCCATCTGCAGTGATACTGTTCGCCAAAGACCTTGGCAAAGGGATTGCATTAACGATGCTGAGATCTGTCTTTTCTATAGTTAGATAATTATAATTGAAACAATAATTTCACTATTAATTTAACATCATAGGCAGCACTAATGGCAAATGTGAGAACAATATGGGAGGCAACCATTTCTTTACAATTTTATTACATGTCAAATAGAGTCTGTTTATGGAGTTTTAAGCTCATCTAAAAAAATACCTATTAAATTTTTAATTTCCTTTTGAGGGAAAATGCTATCTGTCCATGTAGAGCAGTGCTCTCCACTAGAGCTTTCTGTGCCGATGGAGATGTTCTGTACCTGTGCCGCCCCATAGGGCAGCCGCTAGCTACAGGTGGCTGCTGAGCTTTTGCAATGGGCTAGTGCAGCCGAGGAACTGAATTTTGATTTTCAATGAATGAGCCTCATGTTGTTAGGGGCTGTTAAATTGGATAGTGCAGATGTAGATCTTGATTTAATATGTTTTGTTTTGAAGATCAAAGAACACTTCTCATTAAAGATTTTCATGAAAAGATTTCTAAACATCAACTTTCTTCAAAATTGAATAGATTTCTAAACATTAAATCTAACTACAGTTTTTCTTTTCTTGTTTCAATACAAACGTTTTAGAACCATGTTCCAGCTATGTGGACTCTTGTGGAAATTACAATGAAGGGGAAGTGTGTACCCCTGAGTAAAACTCAGTTCCCAGAGTGCTAAGTGGTTACAACTTCCATACTGTTTTTATATATGCTGAGAATTTTAACTCTCCTTAGTGAACATGTTCTATATAGATGTCAATCTTTCCTAATAAGTGAGTGTTGAGGGATCTTTCTCTTCTTACGTAGGTTAAAGTAAAAAATGAGAATGTTGCTTTTGCTATGAAGTGCATAAGGAAGAAGCACATAGTGGATACTAAGCAACAGGAGCATGTCTACTCCGAGAAGAGGATCCTGGAGGAGCTGTGTTCTCCCTTCGTTGTGAAGTAAGTTAGCATTCGGCTCCCAGAACTGCGGGTGTGAGGCTCTTTTCATGATTGTTTCTATGCAGGAGGGTGGACAGAGGAGGAAGGGGAGGTCCCACTCTGAATTCCCCATCCCAGTCTCAACAGCAATACATGAAACGTTTCAAGTTTGAGATCTGGAGTCAAACACCCGGGTCCTTTTATTCTTGAGTAAATGTCAGGAAAGTGTGTGTGTGTGTGTGTGTGTGTGTGTGTAAAATTAACTGAAATGATTTGAATTGATTATTTAGTCCAGACCTAATTCAGAACTTGGGAAGCAAGAATTCATTGCTTCCCTCAGGGAGCGTGCTGCTGTTGAATTTCTGCTGGAAGTGGCATTTGGGCACGTCTCGGCTGCCAAGGAGCGACAGACCGTGGTTTCTCACGATGCCTAAATGCCGAAAGTCCCACCTCCTGATAGTTACTGGTCTGTCTGTAGCTATCACCAGAGCTGAAAGGGAAATGTGTTATTCTAGGCCATGGCTGTCTTTACTTGTGAAGTCATGGGTTATTGGTGTAAGCCAGTTTGTCTTTTCATATATGGCTGTAGTGTAGCTTTGGTGATTTCTGGGTGATATATAGTGCCCCTTCAAGAATAGAATTTTTACTTTTTGATCAAATGCCTTGCAAAAATCTTCCTGCCAATCCATATTCCCCCCTTTTATTTCAGTATTAAAAAAGAAACATGAAACCAGGCAATGCTGGTAATAGGGTCATCCAATTATCTTTACATTAACTGTATTCCCAAAATGCATCCCCCCCTTTTTTTCTTAACCAATAATTAATAAACAAACTTTGATGAACAGCTTTATTGCATAGATTAGATTTTATTATTTACTCATTTCCAGCTCTTTACAAAGTTCTTGGCGTATAGTAATGATATTAAGAATAAATATTAATGACGTTTATTGAGAAATTAACATATTTCAGGCACTCTAAGCAATATATATGTAATATACATATAAAATGAAACCTTTATTTAAAAAGTTACATTTCTATATACAATATATAGACATACATATATATTGAATTAATATGTGATCAATAATATCTAATCAATAATCAAATGAATACATATATTCATTTGATCTTCATAATAGAACAATGAGATACATGTTATGATTGTCCTCATTGAAGAAGAACAATAAGTAAAGTGAGATGCATAGCTAATAAATGGCTGATTAGGGATTCAAGCCTAGGCAGCTGGTTCCAGAGCCCACTGTACCAGATTGTTTTTGCTGTCTATGCATGATATGGCTGCTCTACTATCCTCTGTAGCTTGAGCATGGTGCTAGGGAGAAAAGGGGTCTTTTGATTAAGACACAGAAGCTACTTTCACTAATGTGGAAATACAGTTTCCTGCTCAGGTTCCACATCAGGATTGAGGGTGTCATTCCCCCACATTCTGAGGACTATGGCTCAGCCCTTCTCTGACCATTGCTCTAGGCCAGTGGTCGGCAAACTGCGGCTCGCGAGTCACATGTGGCTCTTTGGCCCCTTGAGTGTGGCCACGAAGTTTCAATCGCACTGTACATGCGTGCCTGCACGTGGTATTTTGTGGAAGAGCCACACTCAAGGGGCCACAGTTTGCCGACCACGGCTCTAGGCAAAGAGAACCCCCTTGCCCACGATCATACTCTCCCGGTACAGCCTGTGTCTGTGATGGCGGATCTCCTTGAAGCTAGGGCTTTTGTTGAAACTATATTATAGCCCAACTCTCCCTCTTTCCAAATCTGTTTCTTTCTCCCTGAGAGTACTTTTCCCAAGTATACTCCCACTAAACTTCTTGCAGACCTCTATCTCAGAGTCTATTTCCTGAGACCAACTAGAGGATGTAAGACATGAGTATGAATGACTGTTATGCAAGACAGATCTTAAAGGAGATATATGCAGAGGTCTCTGGGCTTGGGGAGGAATAAGAGGCCATATTTGGTAGGTGGGATAATGAGCTGCTTTATCAGGAAGATGGCCTCGGAGCTTGGTCCTGAGGAATGGATAATACTTTTACAGTGAAGTTGAGATTAAGAAGTTGTCTGTATGTAGAGGGAGGATAGTCTAAGTAAAGGGGCTAACATGAGCAAAAGCAAGGCAGCAGGAAAGACTACAGCGCAGTCAAGTAGAAAGCCAGTGCAGCTGTAGGAGGTTTGGAAGGAGAAGAGGACCATTGCTCAAAATGTTACTGATGATGCTCTGAAGCACCTTGAGTGAGGTCTTAAAACTAGATTTCTAATAACCATGTCTTTATGTCTTCACAGATTGTATCGTACTTTCAAGGACAATAAGTATGTATACATGCTTCTGGAAGCCTGCTTAGGTGGGGAGCTATGGAGTATATTAAGGGACAGGTAATGAACAGAAATTTTATAAATAATAACTTTTTCTACTCAAAAATGGTCTAAAGGATGTTATATTCATGATCATTTAAAGAGACATGAAGAGTAAATATATGATTCTAAGAAGATATTATCACTTGTTAAAATAAGGTACTAATAGTGATATTTTCTCAGTCAATATTATAATTGTGTCATAGGAACCCTGTAAATTCATTATTGTCTGAATTTCCCACGTTAGGGATGAAATTATCCCAGGCTTGGGGACAGCATGAACTATCCCCAGTGACATGTTTAGTACGAGACAGAGTAGATACAAGCCCAGATGCTTCTGATTGCGAATCTCTAGAATGGAGATGAAGGACAGACGGCAGTGGTGCAGCCTTTTCTGAAAAACAGAGTCAGATATCTGCAAAGATTCAACTTTATAAAAGATACAGTTTTCAAACAATCAAAACCACCATTTTTTTCTCCACCCAGATTTTCAACACAATGGAGATTTTTCTAACCAAGGAAAGTATAAACTTTTCCTCCAATGAGTTCTGAGCTTATTGGGGAAAATAGTATATAGAATTTAAAAACATTTCGTTGTGTGTGAAAACTAAATATGACAAAGAAATTGGCAGTTTCTAATTGAAGGCAAGTTCACTATGGTAGACAGTTAGCTTAGAGAAGAGGAGAGAGAGAAAAACGTGATGGTAAAAGAGGGACTTGAACCAAACTCTGAAGATGACCAAATGTGGAAAGGCGGAGAGGAAAGGTAATTAGTGTAAAATACAGCAGGGGCATTGGGATAGGATTGGGACTTTCTGGATGATGAACAGCAGACTTTGAGTAAAAAACAAGGGCAGCAGCAGAGGAGATGGGTGGTAGGTTTTCACTATGTTGGGGTGGCTGCAGGGGGGCAGGGTGCTTAATGCCAGGCATTTTGAGAATTACCTGGGCCAGTGGTTCTCAACCCTGACTACACATTACAGTCACATGGGGATCCTTTACAGAGTAAAATGCTGGGCCCAAGGATTAGGATTCAGTTCATATGGGATAGGGTCCAGTAAGTGATTTTTAATGCTTCTCAGGCAATTCTAATGTTCATTCAAGGCTGAGCATCACACCTAGTCAATAATAGACCATTTGAGCATCTGAGTAGAAGATGGACATGTTATGTTAGGAATGTATTGTTGGATGGATCTTAATGGGGAGATCCTGGGAGTATGAGGAGGGTTGCAAGACACCTGCAAAAGCATTTGCATCTTCCATCCTTGCTTCAACAGGCAAATCGATTTAGAAAATCTAAATCAATTTAAAAAAGGGGATTTCTACCTCCTGTTAGGCACTGCACCTGATCCTCAAAACAACACTGTTAAGTAAGTAGTAAACCCATTTTATAGATAGGGATCCGAGGCTCCGAACAGCTAAACAACTTGCACAAGGACGCAGTGAGTGGAAGCAGCAGGAGTCAAAGCCAGTCTCCTTTACCCCAAAGACACATCCTTCCATTATACCATGCTGCAAATCACCACCACATTTTAACAATTCAATATGTAAACATACACACACAGTGCTGACAGTGGGCAGCTCAAATATCATCAAAGTGCCCCAAACAGGAAGAAGTTGTGGTTACATGCTTTACAAACAGGAAATGAGCATGATCACCTGAGTCATTTTTTAGTTAAGCAATCAGTTACAGACGTCTGGTTCAAGCTTGGCGGTTGCATTTTCTCCAGTGTTGCATTTCTCCATAAATGTCTAAAAAAAACTTTAAAAAAATTTTCAATTTTATGTGTTTATATGTAATTACCAGAAACAATTGTTTGGACGCGGATGTTTTGATTTTAGTGAAGTAGTTCTTATTTGCATCTAGTATCACCCTAAATTTCTTTATGATCAGCAGTCTAATTCATTGGCAGTGAAAGTTCCTTTTTTTGTTTTGTTTTGTTAATCCTCGCCCCAGGATATTTTACCACTGATTCTCAGAGAGAGTGGAAAGGAGGGGGAGAGATAGAGAGAAACATCAATTGGTTGCCTCCTGCATGCACCCCAACCAGGGCCAGGGATGGAGCCTGCAACCACGGTATGTGCCCTTGACTGGAAAGGAACCCGGGACCCTTCAGTCCATAGGCCGATGCTCTATCCTCTGATCCAAACCAGCTAGGGCAGTGTAAAGTACTTTTTAATCTTGCTGTCCTACAAAACATTTATGTTGCATCAATTTGCCAAAACAGTAATTGACACCTAGAATAGACAACGGAGATGTATTTCGAGAGCATTAAGAGGGAACATGATTTCATTACAGAGGCAGCTTTGATGAACCCACCTCCAAGTTCTGCGTGGCTTGTGTGACTGAAGCATTTGATTACCTGCATCGACTAGGTATTATCTACAGAGACCTGAAGCCAGAAAACTTAATTCTGGATGCTGAGGGCTATCTGAAATTGGTAAGACAAATTCTCTGACTTATAGCATCATGTGAGATATTTCCAAACATAGAGTTGTGCGATAGTTGCAATTTCCCTTTAATGTTGATACACCTGTTGTTTCCACTTTGGTGGATGGGGTCTTTGAAACCCTGGGAGCAGTGTAACAAGAACACTCTTTTTGGCCTAGGAATTAATGTTTCAACCATATTTTTGAGTCCTCCTAGGGATTCACATTATAGAATGTCTTTAAAATTGGATTTTGTTAGTATTTTTTAAAAATAATTGTAACTAAGTTTTAATAGATTCTTGCTATATACAGGGAGTGGCTCTAAAAGATAAGGAAAGAAAAGAAAATAGAATGGATCCTTCCCTGGGATATCTACTGTCTGTATAGGGAGAAAAGATACATGTATGAATGTGGGTAGTTGTTTTTTTTTAATCTTTCTATATGATTCTAAAGTACACCCAGGATTGAGGATCACGGCATTAGATGATGGCTCCTTGGGGACAGAGACTTGTCTTGCTATCCATCTTTGTAATCCTCTAATGCCTACCATAAATCCCCTTGCGTGTCACACTAAAGAAAAAATGCTACCATCACATAAACTGTTTGCAGTAAGAAACTATATGAGAACTGGGAAGTCATAATTTAAGAGAAGTCAAGGTACTTCGTGCCTTAAGAGGTGACCCTGTGAGGATGAGGGACCCAGGCTGAGTTTTCCTGAGTCCATTTTGTCAGTACCGCAAGAACACGAAACCATTTCTGAACTTAGCATTTACAGAGATATTAAAAGTTTCTCACATCAGAACTTTTACATATGGACACAATTATTTAAAGAGTAGTTGACTATGTGTAAAGCTACTGTGTGTTAAACATTTTGCAATTAATATATTTAACAATTGATGACATAGGTTTTCTCATCTACATGTTGCAGTGTATAATTTAGTTTTAGGAATTTGTTATCTGCAATTGCTAAGCAATTTCTCTCCCTAGTAAAGGAGTAAAATGAAAGTCCTTTCATGTGAAATCTGGCTACCTTCCAAGAAACATTTTGATCCATTCAAGCTTTATCTTATCCACGCAAGACAGCTTTGAGAATTGGTGAGGTTCTAACACAAGTCCTCAATCACTCCTCTTCTTCACAATCCCTTCATTGGCACAGCTCTTTAGGGTAAAACTTTGGAATATTCTAGAAGTAAAACTACCATGAGGGACGCAGATATCTGTTCAATTCATTTTTTGTCATAGCTCTTTTTAAAATATTAGATAGCATAGTCAGTGTTTGCAGTCATAAAGGTCAATAAATAACTCTCCTGGTGACCATTGTTATCCATCCTGCTAACTCATTTGCCAACCAACTAAATGAAGATTAACTAAGGCCTTTAGATATTAAAAAGTACATGTTGGATATTTCCATTTCTAGCTATATATCAAACTATATATCCTGAAATCCTCTCACCACAAAATGTCTAAAATTACTGGATGAAACATGAAAGCAGTACTGCATGCATGGCTGAGTTTATGAGACAACACTGGGCTTCTCTTGAGGCTGGGAGCCAAGCTTGAGCAGTGGCATAGGGTGGAGCTCAAACATTGAAGCTGCTATCTTGTGGGCACCCAGCAATCCTAGGTGGCCTGGAGGTTTGATTTTATTAGCTCCACCCTCTGGGAACAGGAGACCAAGTCTTATACCTGGACAGTGTGGGAAGTTGAAATAGAACATTGCACAGAGTCAGGAATCACACAGATTACATCCTCAGGGAAATATAAAACAAGAAAAAAAATATCTGATGTATAAAGACAGAGTAAATGCAAGAAAACATGCTTTTCTAATTATTGGGCCTTTGGTAGAGGAATAGAAGAATCTTTTCTCTAAGAAATCTTGGCCACATGGAGGTTGGGTACCCAGTCTTCAAGGATGGAAAAACTCAAGCAAGAATAAGTGAAAATTGATCCACGTTGGTAGCATGCCCAAGTTTCCAAGAATCAATGTATATTCTCTCTGGAAGAATATACTGTCAACTCAGGACACAAAGAACTTTCAGAGATAAAGTTCCAGAGAACATGAGTTCACATTTAAAAATAAAACCAAATTAAGAAAATATAAATTAAAAGGGATAGGGAAACAAGCTTGATGTTTCAGGAAAATTAATAAAATTTAAAAATCTGGAAATTTCAATCAAAATTAAAAGAGAAGAGGTACAGATATATACTATCATTAGTGAACATCATAAAGTTAAAGCAGAGATTTATGTGGAATAGAGAGTATTTGGGCATCTTTACACTGTCTTATTCTGTGAGGCTAATGTAAACTTGATTCTCCAAAGAAAACTCGTTAGAAAAGGCAAATAAATGTCCAATATTACTCATGAATGTAATCCAAAAAATCATAAGCCAAATATTAGCAAACTGAACACTACAAAGAACACAAATTGTGATAATCCAGTATAACATAGTTGGATATATCTCAGGAATGCAAGCAATTAACATTAAAAATTCCATTAAAACAAGTCACTGTCTTATTATAAGATTAAAAAAATAAAAACATTATATAATCACCTCAATATCTGCAGGGGAATTTTTCATAAACTTTTACATTTATTTATGATAAAAATGACTTAGTGAACTAGGAATATATGTATTTTTCCTTTGGGACTGTGTTATATTATCACTCACTTCACCAGCAGCAGTGTGTATGAGTTTCCATTGTTCTAAATCCTCACCTTCATTTAGTGATATTACCTTTTTCCCTTCTGTAAGTATAAAACCACTATGGTTCTAATTTACATCCCCGCTCATTAGTAATTAGTTTAAGCCTATCCTGTATAATAAAAGGCTAATATGCAGATCAACTGAATGGCAGAATGACCTGTCGCTATGATATGAACTGACCACCAGGGGGCAGACGTTCAATGCAGGAGCTGCCCCCTGGTGGTCAGTGTGCTCTCACAGGGGAAGCACCACTCAGCCAGAAGCCAGGTTCATGGCTGGCGAGTGCAGCTGCGGCGGTGGGAGCCTCTCCCGCCTCCGCGGCAGCACTAAGGATATCCGGCTGCTGGTTTAGGCCCGCTCCCCATGGGCCTAACCTGGCAGTCCGACAACCCCTGAGGGCTCCTGGACTGCGAGAGGGCACAGGCTGGGCTTAGGGACCCCCCCTCCCACCAAGTGCACAGATTTCGTTCACTGGCCTCTAGTGGCGTTATGATTAGCTGTGATATCTGAGAGAGTGTCCTCCCAACCTCTTCTTCTTGTCTTCAGAAATGTCTTGGCTATTCTTGGCTCTTGGTTAATCTATATAAACGTTAGTATCAGCTTGCCAGGCTTCATGAAAAGCTCTGCTTAAACTCTACCTCTACATTAATTTCTTTCTTCCTCACATAATGGATTTTCCTGAGCAGCAGGGAGCTCTTCTCCAAACAGTGGTTCAGGGAACCCAGGCTCCTTCCATCTTATGTCTCTGCCAACTTCAAATCTGCTCTTTGTTGACCACAGGCATGGAGATCGCCCATGTCTGAGGGCGGTGCACAAAAATGGGCTCACATTTCACTAGGTAGAAACTGAGCTGCGTGGTCACAACCAGCACAAAGAAGGCTGGGTTATGTTGTTTAGCTCTGTGCCCAGAAGAAAGAAGAATGAGCCTATTTATTTACACTATTTTTAATGCCTTTCTATAAATTTGTATAAGTTTCTCAAAGCTCTTACATTTTTGTTAGGTTTATTTCTAGACATTGTGTAGTACTTGACAATATTTAGTAAAATGGAAGATACCACATCTTTGACCCAGCAATTTCACTGTCTTACACATGTCCACTAGGAAACATGGAAAATGATGTTAATAGAAGCATTTTTGTAGGAGAAAACAATTAGACATAATCCAAATGTCTAGCAATAGCATGATAGACAAACGTAATCATGCTGTGTCAATTCAATGGTGTATGATACAGAGTAAAAATAAATGTACTATAATATTTATTTTATTAAATTCACAGATATGATTTTAAGTGAAAAGAGGCAATTTGACCAATAATAGATATAAGATTTATCTAAAAGTTTTAAATATGAGAACTGTGAATTATTTAAGGATGTTATCTATGTGGTAAAATCAGAAATGAATGCAAGCAAATGATGAATACAAAACTCAGGACAATGCTGACCTCTTGGCAATGGGCAGGAAGACACTGTGGGAGGAGCACATAGGGTTTCCACATGGCTCTGTTCTAATTATTAAACTGGTAGAGGGTACAGGGTATTTTTATTCTTATGCTGTATAACTTGCATACATGTCCCAATATTTTATATGTAGCAAGGATTTCCTTACTTAAAAATAAAAGTAGTCATAGGCTCCATCTATATTATTTTTCCAGACCATTATAAGCTGTTCTTAACCTATATAATAAAAGCTTAACACGCAAATCGACCAAATGGTGGAACGACCCGTGGAACGACTGGTCACTATGACATGCATTGACCACCAGGGGGCAGATGCTCAGCGCAGGGGCCCCTGATCGCCCTACTGGTCACCCTAAAGATCATCCCTGCTCACTGGCCAGGCCTAGGGACCCTACCCATGCACGAATTTCGTGCACTGGGCCTCTAGTTCAATGATAAAAGCTTATTAAATCAAGCTTTTCCCACTGAAGTGCTTAACATATGCCAATTCTTTTCCCTTAAATACCTTCTACTACTTCATCATCAATTCACTTATTATGATAATGTTCCCTTTGAAACCTGTTCAGGTGTCACCTCAGATACCCATGACCTTCCTAAATTTTAATTTTCTCACCTTTAACTTAGGATAATAGTTTCTAGCTCACAAAATTGTAACACTGTTTTAAAGAGTATAAATATGTTATTGAAACTGATGTTAATAGCAATCTTTTTATTCATATTTTCTTCACTAAACATGTGTTGAGCATCTGCTGTGTTACAAACTCTGTAGGGGGTACAAAACGGGTAAGATATAATGCCTCTTCTTAAGGAAGGAGCTGGTCACACAACTAGAGGATGCTTCCTTAAGGGGTGTAATTGTGGAATATAAATAGTGTTAAAGAACCTCATGGGAGAAAGAAATTGGTTCTGTAAATCTTGCTCAAAGAGGTGGTGGTATATCAGATGAGCCTCCGATTTTTTTCCCCCAGTTTGTTCGTGCGCACGCCAAGTTTCTCTTCATCTTGCCCACATTCTACTAAACTTTCCAAGTATTTCAGATGAGTCACCATGCCCCCACACCGATTCCTGAAGGACTCACCCATCCTATCCCTCTGCCTCCTTCGCTCTCACTTCCATCCAGGGGAAGCCATCCACTGTTGCCTGTTGGCGGATGGGATGAACAGATTCCATTTTACCCTTGTCTAGACTTGGGCAAAGTAAGTGCCCTCAAAATGCCACATAAATATTTTTTTTTGGAATGTTATGTGTCCATGAATCATCGGGCTTCATTAGACGGGTCATTTTGATTCCATTTTTTAAGCGACCAGGAGAACCAATATCTGACAAATTTACTTACCCAGAGAGACAGTTCTGGGAAAAAGCTAATACTGGACACCAGCTCCAGGAAGCCACATGCTAATTTTTCTATTTTGGAAGGATGCAGTCATCACTGCAGATTTAGAAACATCTTAAAACCTCCTAGTTTCTTAAAATCTTTGGAGACGTCATGTTTTTCCAGCGTAATATAAACTATCTTTAATAATGGGGATTTAATAGAGAAAAGAAAAAGACCTGTGTGCAGCTTCTCCAGACATTCTTCCTGAGAGCTCAGTTTTGCTAGTAGAATTTTTCAAAGTGGTATGTTTTTTCTTGTCGTCTGGAATGATCCCTTTAAAACATTAGCCAGGCCTTTCATACCCCTTCTCTTAATACTGTAATGGCCTCCTAGGGAAAATAATCTAAAGCTCTTCGTGTGGCTTACCAGTTTACTACATATGGCCCAGCCACACTGGTCTTCTTGTCTGTCCTCGAACTTGCCATGGGTGTTCCCAAAGGCTGGGGGCTATGCGCTAGCTCTTCCTCTGGCAGAATCACTCTTGCTCAGATTTTTACTGAGCTCTTTCCTAGTTCTCTTAAATGTCTGCTGAAATCGACTCAAATGCTACCCTCAGAGAAGTGTTTCCTGATTGCTTTCTGTAGCTAATACTGCTGTAGGTTTTTTCATAGCATATGTCACTACTATCTGACATTATTACGTATGGTCAAATTTTTATGTTTGTTTGTTCTCTTTCTCTTCAGTGTATGCTCAAGGAGGACTGGGGCCTTGTCTATATCCTGACACTTGCTACATAGTGGTATTCAACAAACATTTGTTGAATGAATAAAGTAAAGAGCTTACATTTCTGTTGCCCAGAAGGGGGAGGGTTAAAAAAAAAAAAAAGACAGGCTTCGTGGTGGTATCCATGGTTGTACAAGACAGAGGTAGTGTGAATTTTTATAGAAAATATACAAAAGTGGACATCAGAAGATCTGGGCATATTAGGCAAATCTAATATGGATAGGTCTGCATGTCAATTTCCTCTGACTACATAAAGTTGTTAAGCTTAAAGGATATAAAAAAAGAGGTAACTTTTCATAAGTCTTTAAAACTTTTTTAAAATAGATAAAATAGATTTTTATTGCTTTCAGAGAGGAAGGGAGAGGGAGAGGGAGAGAGAAAAAAACATCAAAGATGAGAGAGAATCATTGATCAGCTGCCTCCTGCACATCACACACTGGGGATCGAGCCTGCAACCCAGGCATGTGCCCTGCCCAGGAATTGAACCATGACCTCTTGATTCATAGGTTGACGCTCAACCACTGAGCCATGCCAGCCAGGCCTGTCTTTAAATCTTTTTTGGTTTTTTAAAACATTTTTATTTATTTCAGAGAAGAAAGGAGGGAGGGAGGGAGGGAGGAAGGGAGGGAGGGAGAGAGAGAGAGAGAAACATCAATGATGAGAGAGAATCATTGATTGGCTGCCTCCTGCATGCCCCCTGTTGGGGATCAAGCCCGCAACCCAGGCATGTGCCCTTGACCAGAATCAACCTGGGACCCTTCAGTCCACAAGTCGATGCTCTCTCCATTGAGCCAAACTAGCTAGGGCAAGTCTTTCAATCTTAATGGAACTATTGCCATCTCTTTGGGCCAACATGCAGATATTAAAAAAGCAAAACCAGCTATTCAAATTAAAATTTACAACTTATAGAGCTAGAAAAATTCTCCTAAACATCTAATAAACTTCCAGTCTCCATAAAAGGGAAAAAAATAGCAATGAGAAAATGAATTGAAAAGCTGTTACAAAAGAAGAAAATATAATATTTCCACATATGCATACATTAAAAATGCAATTATAAGCATTGCTTTCTTGGCTCCTAAAGTTGAGTCTTTATAAAATTACCTAGGATTTTCATAATGGCTCTTTCTCTGAGGAATAAGTAGATATGCTAATCTCAGCTGGTTACAAATTTTAATTTCATAATATCCACAGCCATCTCTTATAATCCTGTGAGTCACTCTATGTAGCTGAAGAAAACAGCAAAAGCCCGCTTCTAATTAAGTTGTTTAAATTCCCTTTTTCTAATAAGGAAACCCATGCTATTGTGTGATAAATACTAAAAAGTATTAGTAAAAAGGTAAATTTCTAAGATTTATGTAAGGTAAACATAAAGATTTTAAATGTTACTATTTGGATGAATAAATGAGGATGGCATTTCATAGTTCAGACTCAGACTTTTCTAAGTGAGGACCTATTTTGATATGCTGACCTTATTTATTTAGGTTCTTGGCCAAGGTTATTGCCATATTATTGAGATAGTGTGGGTAATGAAGCTATTAAAATGTGCATGTTGAAGCCCAGGTATAATTTGTGTGTCTGTTTACTTGAGGGAGGTGGAGGGCAGTTTTATTAAAATAATACCTGTATGTATTGAAGATGAAAAGTATGTACTAAATAACCCCTGTGGAAGGAAACCGACTGTTTGTTTTGCAGGGTAGAGTGTCAGTCGTGGACACTGCCCTGATTCAGTGAGTGGGGCTTCTGTCGCCCCAGCCTCCTTTCCTGTCTCTATTCTGTGCACAGAATCCATTGAATAGAGTCTCAGAGAAGTGGAGAGGCCTATTCTGAAAAGGCAGAGGAGGATAGCAGCCATTCATTAGCCTGGGAAAGTTCCTAATCATTAGTCAGGGCCAACCTCCGGTGCCACCTCCTGGCATCTTCCCCAACCTTCTTCCTCATGCTCCAGACATATGTTCTTTTAGCCCTCTGAGCTGGCATCATCTTCTACGATATTATGTATTCCACGGCATAATATTAATCACATATGGATAAGTATTCCCAACACACCGAGCTTCTCCTAGTCAACTCTGTATCTGTACACCTAGCACAGAGCCTGGCCTATAGTGGTGCCGGCTGAATTAATATTATATTCAGAATAAATAAGTTAATGTAGGTACTATTCACCACCACCACCCTGCGAGTGTATAGAATCCAGCCAAGGGTCAGCTGGGATGATCCTGGCTTTTTCTTTGGACTGTCAAAATTGAGAGGGTGCAGACATTGTGCATAATAGTTTTTAAAGACTGTCAAGAATTTTAAACCTCCTTCTTTTTAACAGTGGTCCTTTCCCAAACTCTCAATTCTGCTATTATTTTTTCCTCTCTGATGGACTTTCAAGTCCATTGCTTCCCCCTTCTGGCCTCTTCCCAATGAATGCCGCCATTGATTTGAAAATGACTCTAGTCCTGCTTGCTCTGAGCTGCACATGTGGTGTTCTGGTCTCCCCTTGCTAAGGCTTTTCTCTAGGGGCTATGAGTGCAGAAGTGTGTGCATGGAACGCACTCCAGTGTAGTTAGATTTACACTTGGTCCCTACAAAAGAATAACCAGAAGGGTCAGAGAGAGAGAGAGAGAGAGAGGGAGAGAGAGAGAGAGTGTGTGTGTGTGTGTGTGTGTGTGTGTGTGTGTGTGTGTAGGGAAGGATGAGAGTGTAGAAGAAAATGGGGGAAATTAAGGGGAGACTTAAAGAGGACATGAGTTTTATGGTCTCTGAAAATTTCCTTGACATTCTTTTCCAGGTTGACTTTGGATTTGCTAAGAAAATAGGATCTGGACAGAAAACATGGACATTCTGTGGGACCCCAGAGTATGTAGCCCCTGAAGTCATTCTCAACAAAGGCCATGACTTCAGTGTGGATTTCTGGTCCCTGGGAATTCTAGTGTATGAGCTCCTGACTGGCAAGTAAGTCCTTTCAAGTTGTGTTCTGCCTCTTCTTCGGAGAAGTGCCAAAATAACTAGTGATTTATGAGCTTAACATTTTGGAATGTGATGCCTTTTCGTCTTTACATTATTTCACACATAGTATGCTTGCTAGTTTATAATGTAGAGAAAAGATGCAGGAAGGTAAAAGAAAGGCGCACAGAATGCTGTGGTTTACCTAGAATGGCAAGCCCTCTTAGTGTAGATAACATATTAAGTGTGTGAAGGTTTTGATAATTCAGCATAAGAATATGAAAAGGAATTGAAATTGTAGGCTATGTTATTGTTTCCTTTTGTATAGTTTTGTAATTGACAAAATAGTAATCATGTTTCAATTGAATTCATTGATCAATTAAACTAAATTTAGCCATGTTCTTCTATCTTCCCAATAAATCATTAACCAGAAATGCTAAGAGAAAGCAACATTGCTGAAATTAAATGTCATTCCTCTTGTCATCTGCTTTCTAGAGGTGCTAATTAACAGAGACATGACACAGCAGAGGTTTTAGCAGTTAAAATTGAATTGTCATTCCCAAAGAGATTAAGGGAGTATATTAATGAATCCAAGATTCCAAATATTCAACATGCGCACACATATTTATAATCATACATGCGCACCCCCGTACATATATAGGCTATATGTAATATCAACTCGTATTTGTAAAATACTTTAGTTTACAGAGCACTTACCTGTGTAAAAACTTGCATGGAAGCTAAAGCAAGAAACTTTATCACTTTTTTACAATTTAAATTTTGATTATTTTATGATTTAGAGATTATAGATTAGAAGACCAGGGCAGTGAGCTACCTGCCTAAGATTGGGGATTTCATCCCAGATCTTCTGACTAAATGTGATGCATTTTCCATTACATACATGTCATGTAGCATAGTGCATGGACATACCCACCAGATTCGGATCAGTTATCTTTCCAATTCTGTACTTCCATTTTTCATTTACTGATTTGCCTATCCTTATAAACCTTTATAACCAAATATCCTGAGTCTTAATTTCAGGGAGGATTTGCATGTGGAATGGCATAAGAAAATACCAGAATGAGCCCATTGATGGGAATTCAAGTCTCAATACATATTTTACAAAACG
Source organism: Myotis yumanensis (assembly GCF_028538775.1). Taxonomy (NCBI): domain Eukaryota; kingdom Metazoa; phylum Chordata; class Mammalia; order Chiroptera; family Vespertilionidae; genus Myotis; species Myotis yumanensis. The sequence continues at coordinate 187,846,880 of NW_027223752.1, forward strand.
AGTTTTACGGAATCTTCTTGAACTTTTTACACTACAAATTTTAATGTTCAATTACCTGTGACTACATTCTATGTCCTTGTCAATATGCATTGAGCAAACAGATATGGAAGATTATATTATCTGTAATAAGTTTCAAATATTCATTGCATAAAATTTTGAAGGAAAGAAAGGAAGGATATCCAGATAGTCACTCAGAGAGAAAGTCGCTTAAGGTCTTGAAACACAAAGAATTCTATTTCATGAATTTGTTTTCTCATCCCTGGAAAATTTGTTAGCTGCATTTCTAAGAGACACGTGATATTTCCCTTAGGTCACTGAAGAATAAACATTTCAGTCTTCACCAACTGGGATAAATTGTTAAAGGCGAAGGAAAATCAAATGAGGGAAGAAGGAAGCAGGGAGGAAACCCCAATAATTTGGAGTTGCTAAGGTGGCTTGAGCTGTCATAAAAAAGTTGGTAAAGATTTTCAGGGTAGAGCACAAGAAAAATTAATTTTATATGCCCTGAACTCTAGAGTCAGGAGGTAAATGAAAATGAGAAAATAATTCAAAAACAAAATGCAATATAGTTGTAATATAAACGAGTTGAAAATATTATAGCCATGTTTTTGTTTCCTACCTCATTTTCTTCACAGGTGAAACAGATTGCTGAAAGTTAGCACACTGACCTTATTACAAGTTTATTACCCAGAGAGGGGACTCTCAACATGAAAAAGTTCTCAAGCATGACTGAGAAATAGCAGGCAGTTCATGAAAGTCATCTTTATTTTTCAAATATTAAAGGACACAGTAGAGTTGATTATGAAGTGTTTTTAAAAGCAAAGTGTATGCATTAAAATGGTATTCAAATTCAATTCCCAGTTCTTTCTTTCTCATCTTAGCAACTCTTTCCTTGAAGTACTCTCTTCACAGGACCTCTCTCTCTCCCATTTCTTTTCCCACACCGGCGGCTCCATCTCAGTCTCCATTACTGGGTCCCCTTCATCATCCTGACCGCTAAGTATTGGGCCACTTCTGGTCTTGATCTCTCTTCCATCTACTCCAGTGATGGCGAACCTTTTGAGCTCGGCGTGTCAGCATTTTGAAAAACCCTAACTTAACTCTGGTGCCGTGTCACATATAGAAATTTTTTTATCTTTGCAACCATAGTAAAACAAAGACTTATAGTTTTGATATTTATTTTATATATTTAAATGCCGTTTAACAAAGAAAAATCAACCAAAAAAATGAGTTCGTGTGTCACCTCTGACACGCGTGTCATAGGTTCGCCATCACTGATCTACTCACTCCCTGGGTGATCATCAAGCTCCATGATCCTAAATACTGCCTGGTGACTTGCCAGAATCATATCTCCAGCTCTAAGCTCTTCCATGAATGTCAGACACAGAAATTCAACTGCCTGCTTAGCATCTCTATTTTATGTTCAAACTTGACTCTGCATTCCTCATAATCTGCTCTGCACCCCTGCACCCACACCCCACCCCAGTCATTCTTTTCTGAGTCAGTGTAGCTTCCTTCAGTAGGTCAAAACACTTGGCCATCATTCTCGAATTCTTTCTTTCTACCTTACACCACATTCACCTACCAGCTAGTCCTGTTTGCTTTACTGTCTAAATAAATCCAGAATCCAGCCACATCTTATCACCTTCGCCACTACCATCCTAGTCCAGGCTGCCATCTGCCATGCCTGCCTTTCTCCACCGCTATCACCATCACAGTTTATGGTCCACACATTAAAGAGGAAAAAAAAAAAAAGCTTACCATGACTGCTGTAAATTAGATCATTTGACTCACAACATATCCCAGGTCCTTACAATAGCCCAATAGATCTATATAACATTGTAACTGTCTCCTATATCCCTTTCTCCTGCTTATTCTCTCCACTGGCAACACTGCCCTCCTCACTGCTCCAAGAACAACTCATACCCATCCTGACTCATGGCCTTTGTATTGCTGTCTTGGAATCCTCTGACCACCGTTAAAGGTGTGGTTCATTCACCCCTTCTCTTCATTCATACCTCTGCTCCACTGTCAACTTATGAGAGAAGTTTCTTGTATCTATGCTGTCTTTAAAAAAAAAAATCACACCTCTCTGTCATTTTCTGTCACCTCCCACTTTATTTTTTCTTTTTAGCGATTATCAATACCTGAGCAATTACTTGTATGGGTATATGTGTAATTTGTTAAATGGTGTGAAATTGATGAAATTATTTTCTACCATTTCTCCAGACTTGTCATAGAGCAACTAATGCGAGAGAGAGAAGAGGAAGGAAGGGAGGGAGAGAGGAAGGAAATAAGGGAGGGAGGGAAGAAAGTCTTAGTTGTACATGTGTCTCAGAACCTGGTCCTAGTGTCCTATTTTGTCTTTTCTCTAGCCCGCCCTTTTCCGGGACTGACCAAATGATGACCTACAATTTGATTCTCAAAGGAATTGAAAAAATGGATTTTCCCAGAAAAATAACAAGAAAACCTGAGGATTTGATTAGGAGACTTTGCAGGTGAGAATGACACTTAGAAACCTCTTGTTCCTGGGGAAAGTGTGAAAGTTTCTTATTTCTGTCTCTGCACATTTTAAATTAGGTATATATTTACTTTCTGTACTTTTCTCTGTAGCTAAAGTGTAATTAAAGAAAATTCGTTTCTGTGTTGCAGTCTATCCTGGGAGTTTGAGGTTACCTTATTTAAGGAATCACTGTACTGACTTATAAAAGATGTAAAATCTTCAGGTTGCTTTAGGAGTCATCCTTATCTGTTAGAGCACAATGGAACCACAAACCTTAGCATAATAAAGGAGTAATTAATTTACAATCTTGTTATTTTGAGAGAAAACCAATGGTGATGATAAAGTGTTACCATATGCCCTCTTTCAATTTTCATTTTTTTTAAAAAAAGCACTCTTCTAGCCTTATTTTATTATTATTTTTATTGAGGTATAATGGGCATATAATATTATATTGGTTTTGCATGTACAATGCAATGATTTGATATTTGTAAACACTGCATAATGATTACCACAATAAGTTTAGTTACCATCTGTCGCCATACAGTTACACAAAATTTTTTCTTTCTTGTAATGGGAACTTTTAAGATTTACTCTCTTGTCAACTTTTAAATATTTACTACAATATTATTGACTGTAATCACCATGCTGTAAATTACATCACCATGACTTACTTATTTTATAACTGGAAGTTTGGACCTCTTGATCTCATTCACCCATTTTGTCCACCCTACCTCCCTCCCCACTGGCAACCACTATTTTGTTCTCTAAATCTATGAGTTTTGGTTTGTTGGTTTATTTGTTTTAATTTTAGATTCCACATATTAGTTACATCCTACAGTATCTGTCTTTCTCTGTCAGACTTATTTCACTTAGCATAATACCTTCAAGGTCCATCCATGTTGTAAATGGAAAGATTTCATTTTTTTTGTGCCTGAGTAGTATTCCATTATATATATATATATTCTTTATCCACTTATCCATTGATGAACATCACATCTTCTTTATCCACTCATCCACTGATGGACACTTAGGTTGATTTTATAGCTTGGTTATTATCTAAATATATAAAAGGCTAAGTGATGGTCCGTCCGTCCATCCAACCAACCGACCAACCGGTACACATGATGCACACTAGCAATTTAAAAATAAATGTTGACTCATGCATGCATGATGCATATAAAGCTCTCTCTGGTGCCAATCGCATGCATGTTTTAATTTTATAATAGTATATTATATATACTATTTTGACATGTAATTTTTTGCAGTAATGTAATTACTGCATGGATCTTTCTCCTAATTAATTTCCTTTCAATGTGCACGAATCTGTGCACTGGGCCACTAGTAAATAATATTGCAGAGAACATAGGGGGTGCATCTGTGTTTTTGAATGAGTGTTTTTATTTTCTTTGGATAAATACCTAGAACATCGATGGGAGAGAAACATCGACCAGCTGCCTCCTGCACATCTCCCACGGGGATGTGCCCGCAACCCAGGTACATGCCCTTGACCAGAATCGAACCCGGGACCTTTCAGTCCACAGGCCAACGCTCTATCCACTGAGCCAAACCGGTTTTGGCGATTTTCTGCACATTTTTAATTTTTTTTTTTGCTATCAAGTTGTATGATTACTTTATATATTTTGGATATTAACTCCTTATCAGATATGTGATTTGTAAATATTTTATTTCATTCTGTAGGTTGTCTTTTCATTTTGGTGATGGTTTCCTTTGCTATGCAAATGCTTTTTATTTTTATGTAATTCCTTTTATTTTTGCTTTTGTTGCCTTTGCTTTTGGAGTCATATCAAAAAAAATCATCACCAAGACTAATGTCAGAGAGCTTACTGCCTATGTGGTTTTTTTAAGGAGTTTTAGGATCACAGATCTTACATTCAAATCTTTAATCCACTTAGAGTTATGTGTGTGCGTGTGTGTGTGTGTGTGTGTGTGTATGCATGTATGTGTATGGTGAAAGATAGTACTCTTTTGCATGTGGCTGTCCAGTTTTCCCAACATCATTATTAAAGAGACTATCCTTTCCCCATAGTATATTTTTGCCTCCTTTGTCATAAATTAATTGTTCATATATACATATGCCTATTTCTTGGCTCTCTATTCTGTTCCATTGATCTATGTGTCTGTTTTTATGGCACTGTCACACTGTTTTGATTAATATAGCTTTGTAATATAGTTTGGTGAGGTTTTTAGGGTTTTGTATATATAAAATTATATCATCTGCGAATAATAACTGTTTGACTTTAACCTTTCCAATGTGGAGGTCTTGCCTAATTGCTCTGACTAGTACTTGTAATGCTATGTTGAATAAAAGTGGTGAGAGTGGATATCCTTTTCTTGTTTCTGATCTTAGAGAAAAAACTTTGACCTTTTTGCCATTGAGTATGATGTTATCTGTAGGTTGTTACATATTATCTTTATTATGTTGAGATACATTATATTTCTTTTGAGAGATTTTATTATAAATGGATGTTGAATTTTGTCAGATGCTTTTTTTAATCTGTTGAGATGATTATATAATTTTACCCTTTATTTTGTTAATGTGTTTCACATTGATTGATTTGCAGATGTTTTGCATCACTGGAATAAAACCTACTTGATCATGGTGCATGTTTTGTTTGCTAATATTTTGTTGAGGATTTTTGCATCTATGTTCATCTATGTTGGCCTGCAATTTCTGTGTATGTGTGTCCTTGTCTGGTTTGGCCTCATAAAATGAGCTTGGAAGCATTCATTTCTTTTCAGTTTTTTGAAAGACTTTGAGAAGTATAGGTATTAAGTCTTCTTTTAATCTTATTTTTTAAAATATATTTTTATTGATTTCAGAGAGGAAAGGAGGAGAGAAAGATAGAAACATCAATGATGAGAGAATCATTGATCAGCTGCCTCCTGAATGCCTCCCACTGTGGATTGAGCCTGCAACCTGGGCATGTGCCCTTGACTGGTCTCAAACCCAGGACCCTTCAGTCCACAGGCCGATGTTCTATCCACTGAGCCAAACCAGCTAGGTATAAATCTTCTTTTTAAACGTTGGTAGAATTCACCTTTGAAGCCATCTGGCCCTGGACTTTTGTTTGTTGGGATATTTTTGTTTACTGATTCAATCTCCTTTTTAATAATCAGTTTATTCAGATTTTCTATTTTTCCATGATTAAGTCTTAAAATATTATGTTTCTACTAGAGGCCCAGTGCATGAAATTTGTGCACTTGGGCGGGGGGGGGGCGGGGGGGGAGGTCCTTCAGCCTGGCCTGTGCCCTCTCATAGCCCGGGAGCCCTCAGTGGATATTAGTCGGACATCCTTAGTGCTGCCATGGAGGCGGGAGAGGCTCCCACCATTGCCGCTACACTCGCCAGCTGTGAGCCCGGCTTCTGGCTGAGCAGTGCTCCCTGTGGGAGTGCACTGACCACCAGGGGGCAGCTCCTGCGTTGAGCGTCTGCCCCCTGGTGGTCAGTGTGTGTCATAGTGACCAGTCATTCTGCCGTCCAGTTGATTTGCATATTAGCCTTTTATTATATTGGATGAATTTATCTGTTTCTTCTAGATACCCAATTTGTTCACAGCAGTCTCTTAAGATCCTTTGCATTTTTTTGGTATCAGTTGTAGCTTCTCTTTCATTTCTGATTTTATTTATTTGAGCTCTTTTTCTTTATTACTTGGTGAGTCTAGCTAAAGATTGTCAATTTTATCTTTTCATAGAACCAAAGCTTAGTTTTGTTGATCCTTTCTTTTAGTCTCTATTTTATTTTTATTTTTTGCTCTGATCTTTATTTTTTCCTTCCTTCTATAAACTTTTGGCTTTGTTCTTCTTTTGATAGTTCCTATAGGTGTAAGTTAAATTGTTCGGGATTTTTTTGTTTCTTGAGGTAGGCCTGTATCACTATTATCCTCCCTCTTAGAACCGATTTTCCTGCATCCTGTAGATTTTTTTAAGTTGTATTGCCATTTTCATTGTTTCAAGTTATTTTTTTTATTTCTGCTTTAATTTCTTTATTGACCCATTGGTTGTTCAGTAATATGTTATTTACTCTCCACATATTTATGATTTTTCCAGTTTTCTTCTCCTACTTGATTATTAGTTTTATACCATTGTGGTTGGAAGATACTTGATATAATTTCAGTCTTCTCTAAATTTATTGAGACTTGTTATGTGCCCTAACATATGATTGATAGAATTCCTGTAGAATATTCCATGTGCACTTGAGAAGAATGTATATTCTGTTGCTTTTGTATGGAGTTTTCTGTATATATCTATTAGGTCTATTTGGTCTAATATGTCCTTGGTGTGAACTGCTGGCTTTAGCGAGGTGGTGGGAGAGGGTGGGGCTAGGGTGTACCTGCTGGCTTCTGAGAAGCTGCAGAGAGCTCTGGGGTGGGGTGTGCTTGCTGACACTGCCCAGGTAGAAGGAGAGGGCAAAAATGGTACAGCACCTCCATCCCAGAGAGAGTCTTAACTGGCCCCTCCCTCTCCAACATACACTTCAAGATTAGCAATGACTCTCCTTTACATATATTCTACATACTTTTCAAACTAATACTTTTGTGCTGGTTCCTGGGACAAATAAGTCTGTGTTTCAGCCCTAGCAAAAGTATGTCAGTTCCCTGCAGACCTGTAAGTCTTCTAAATGTGAGCCTTGTTGGTTTTCAAAGGTAGACATTTTAGGGGCTCAACTCCCCATTGAGGGTCCGAAGGGTTGGGGTGACTGATGTGAACCATGAACCCCTTGCTCCTCAGGGAGAATTTTCAGATTTGTGAGTTCCCTTCTGATTGGTGGAGTTTTTGGCGAGACTGTCTCTTCCTCTCCTACCTGCCTTTGTGGGGCACATTTACAATTTATTGTGAGGGAACTGTTCAACTAGCTTTCAGGTCTTTTTCAGAGAGAATTGTTCCATATGTAGTTGTAGATTCAGTGTGTTCATGGGAAGAGTTGAGTTCAGGTTCTTCCTGCACCACCAACTTGGACCGCGGCCCTGGCCTTATTTTCGATTACTCCCTAATTTCTATTTACCATTAAAAATAATTTATTAGGGAACAGAAGAGTTATATAATTTTGTTTGAATTTTACTTTTTTGCTGCTTCCCCCCCCCCGGCACAGTTGAACTTTTTTAAAAGCATTAAAATTTAATAAATACAGAACATGAAACCTAGCTGTGGGTTGCCAACAGAAATTTCTGCATGCTTCCAGCTGAGGTGTAAATGATTCTCTAAAGCTTTATCTGATTTTCTCAGCAGAGTTTGTAAAATAGCCATCTCCTGTTCTTTTACATATTCATTTCCAGTGCATTTAAAGCACTAGGAGATCTATAGATATAGATAGAAATATAGACATGTACATAAAGATATAAGTATAGTTATATACATATATATATATATATATATATATATATATATATATATATATTATAGATATAGCTGTAGATATATTCCTAACTCTAATTTGACATAACTCCCCTAGAACATGTGTTTCTTATCCCCCTCTACCCAGATGCCTAGTCTATGAATATTGTTGAATAAATTAATGAAAGAATAAAGAAATGTCAAATTTTAAAATTTACTCAATCATAATGATTATAAACTGTCTTTTTAACAATTATTATTTTAGGCAAAATCCAACAGAAAGGCTGGGAAATCTGAAGAATGGAATCAATGACATTAAGAAACACAGGTACATAGTTACTTCTTTGCCCGGAAAAAATATAGAAATTTATAGGAAACTATGCTAATCTTGAAGCTTCTCTCAGTAAACTACAAAGGGTTCCTTTACAGACTCTCAGTTTTTCCTTTTTGGCACTTTATATTTAATTTGTGTTTTACCAGAAGCAGTCACAATAATCAGTCTCAAAATGACTTTTCTAATGCTGGAAATTCATATCATGGATGGATGAAGCTTAACACAAGTTATAAAATCACATCTTCAAGTTATAGCAACTTAGTTTTTTATCCACTGCAATCTTTATTTTTATTTTTAAAATATCAGCTTGGATTCTGTAAATGAATTGTTCTAATTTTCACATTTGATTTGTAATTAAAATATAATATAGTTATTGTCAATATTCAAGAGAATGGGTCAGCTAAATGAACCATTAAGCAGTACTGGATTTCAGTTTTTATTAATATTATACATTTATTTTAAATGTCATTTTCCTTTGACCATCTTTCCACATTCTGAAGCCTCATGTTGTTTTTCACTGTTTGGGTAAAGTACATTGATTTCCCCAAAACAATGTTTTGTCCTTATGTAGTAATCTCACACGGACCTTTTCATTTCTGTGAATTTCTAAATCTGTCCTTTAGAACCATAGAGAACTCCATGAGACAGCCTTTCTTAATTGGTTACATATGTGGAAGTTCAAGCCTTTAAGATTTTTTTTTTTTTCAAATCCATGCCTCGCTAAATTCTCTAATCCTCAAGATGTTTTAATTTTGCTTATGATTTACAGATATAATACATCACCTATTGCTAGTACAAAAAATAAATTTGAGAATTTCATTATTGAAAACCTTTGAGCACACTGATGTGTTCACGTTCAGAAACGAAAACATCTCTCAATATCACATTCCTCTCTGGATATTTTTACTGAAGAATTAAGGGCACATCGACGCTATGTGAAAATAAAGGGAGAAATGCTGCTGGATAAAAACACTATTCATTTTTCTTAACATTGGTGATGCAGCTGCCAGCCCTGCTCCATCTATTCATGAACTTTCTTGAAATGATGCCATGTATTCAACATTGTAAATTCATAGAGGGCTCTGCCTTTAGGGTGAATTAGGGAGAGATGGAGGGAGGAAGGGATGGATGGAAGGAGGGAGGGGGGGGGGACATCTGTGGATTTTATAGACATTAAAACGTTTAAAGTATTTTATTGTTCTTTGTAATCCTTTGCATTACCTTCAGTATAAAGTTTATTACTTGTCTTAGATTCCAATGTATCTTTCTTCCTACAAGCTATTATCACAACTTCCTATCTCATTATAACATGACACATGAACACACCATTCATATGGAACAAACAAGTGTTCTGCCAATTAAAATTACCCTTTCAATATATTTTCCCTCATAATTTTATTAGAAAAGCGTCTTTGTGTTTCTCTTTGGGATAATTGGGGAATAGAGTGATCGAATTGTTAATAGGCTCCAGTTTTATTTTTTTCTTATTTACCTGAGGCTCGTTTAAATGTAGCTGTCAAATTGTGATTGGACGTACATGCAAATTGATGCCAGAGCATTTTCTCACCTTAGGTAATGAAGAATTTTGAATTTTTTTCCTTGTAGGGATTAATTTGCTCACTCTTTTTAACAGGCAGGATGGTTTTTTCCCACATATCTGTAAAGTTAGAGTACAATGTGTAGGGTAGAGTTCACTAGTAAAATGTGTCAGATTTACACAGTGCCTTATGGTAAGCCCAAAGGGACAAAAACAAACAAACAAACAAAAACAACAACAAAAAACCCACCTTATTTTATGCTACTTTCAGAGTGGTTTTTTTTTATAAGATAAAATGTTGGGGGAGGGAGGCCTGAAAAATAGATCTCTCTCTTCCTTCAAATAGGAGTACTATTCTAAAATCTTGCACAAGTCCCCAAAGCTTCTCTACCCAGTTTATTCTCAATCTTCTATACTAATAAAAGGGTAATATGCTAATTAGACTGGACATCTTCAGGACATCCATCCGGATAGCCTTCTGGAAAAAGACACAGTGGCAGGGGCCAAGGCAGAGGCGCTTAGGGGCGACCAGGCCAGCAAGGGAGGGCAGTTAGGGGCAACCAGGCCAGCAGCAGAGGTGGTTAGGGGTGATCAGGCAGGCAGGCAGAGGCAGTTAGGGGCTATCAGACAGGCAGGGGAGCAGTTAGGGGCACCAGGAAGGCAGGCAAGTGAGCAGTTAGGAGCCAGCAGTCCCGGATTGCGAGAGTGACGTCTGACTCCTGGTTTAGGACTGCCTATGGGATCGGGCCTAAACCAGCAGTTGGACATCTCCTGAGTGGTCTTGGATTGGAGAGGGTGCAGGCTGGGCTGAGGGATCCCCCCCATGCACGAATTTCATGCACTGGGCCTCTAGTATTAAAAAAAAAAACCTTTCTAAAATTTGCCATCAGATTTTCCCATTCTTATCTAAAGTAAAACTTTTATTATTTTCTAAGAGAACTGTTAATTTTAACTTTGTATTTAAAAACAATACAGTAAAACATGGCATATTGTTATATGTTTGCCCGTTGTCTTTTTTTTTTTTTTTTTTTTTTTTTTTTTTTTTTTTTTTATATTTTATTGATTTTTTTACAGAGAGGAAGGGAGAGAGAGATAGAGAGTTAGAAACATCGATGAGAGAGAAACATCGATCAGCCGCCTCCTGCACATCCCCTACGGGGGATGTGCCCACAACCCAGGTACATGCCCTTGACCGGAATCGAACCCGGGACCTTTCAGTCCGCAGGCCGACGCTCTATCCACTGAGCCAAACCGGATTCGGCTGCCCGTTGTCTTTAATTATCTTTCTTAAAAATAGAGTTCCTACCTTCCCTGTTTATGAAATAACTTATAAAACTAGGCACCAATTTTGTCTCCCAACACTTTGAGAAAAGAGATAATATACTTGTAGGGTACAATTAAATCTTTCCTGTTGGTAGAGGAATAATTTGTTTTGAGTGTCTTCTCATTACCTTTATTATTTCTAGTCTTTAAAATTACTCTCAAGAATAGCTTCAACAAGTCTTCTAAAAATGAAGAAATTTATGTGCTGTTGCTGCTAATATTTCTTTGGTGAATATTTTTCATACATAAGTACATGCTGGCACTTGCACTACTTAAAATTTGGTTAGTGTCAAAAGGCCAAGTGTTAAGTGAATAGCCACTCATGTCAGGTAAATATTGCTATAAGTCAAATTGTAACAAGTACTTAGCATGAAATGCATAGGCTCTTTGATTCAGTAGAGTAACAGTAATGATTTTTGTTAATATTTATGGAGTAGCTTCTGGGAAGAGAGCATTGTAAAATATGTTAAAAGGAATTGTGGCAGTGTTTGGTGTCAAAGGAAAAAAATCCACAGAACTTGGAGCCTGGAAATCCCTAAAATGGACCATAAGTCTGTGCAAAGGAGCTGATGGGTGGAACAAGGAAAGGACTTCTGTGGTTTGGTAGCAAGAACACGGGAAGCCGTACAGCTTGTCTGACTCCCACTCTTTGACTAGTGTCTCAGTAGCTTATGCCAAAATGGCACTTTGGGGTAAGAATGGCACCTGAAATGGAATGTTCTAGAACCTGTCCTCTCTGGTGTTTTTTTGTACTTTTTCTTAAGTTTAGACTTGGAATGGGAAATCCAGTCAAGGATTAAACCAAACCCACTCCAGGGATGAGAGAGATTGAGAAAGGTGAAAGAGTATAATTTCTGGTGTGGCCAACAGACAGAGGAATGTGACAGCCTCCTAAGGTCTCCCACTCTCACAACTCCAGTCCCATGCTCTCCCCTGTGGCCACTCTCCACATAGCAGCCAGAATTATTTTTTGAAAATACATCTAGATTGTATAATTTACTTAGAACTTTATATTGGCTTCCCGTCATGCATAAAACTCTAGTTCCTTACTGTGTCCTACAAGGCCTTACATGATTTGGCCTCTAGCCATTTTTCACACATCATTTTATCCTAAGTTTCCCCTGAATTCACCACACTGAAGCTCATTCCATCCACCTGGAAGGCTCTTGCCCCAGATCTTCCTATGGCTTCCCTCCTCTTTTCATTCTGGCCTTATTTCAAATATCCTTTCTTCAAATACCACCTCACTAAAAAGAGCCTCTTCTAACCCATCCCCATCCCAGTCATTATCTATCACTTTATTCTCTTCAATTTTCTTAGTGTTATCTATACTAATAAAAGGGTAATATGCAAATCGGTCATGGAACCCTCACAGTCATGACCGGATATGCTAATTAGCCCTGATGTGCTAATTAGCCATGACCAATATGCAGATTGACCATCACTCCAACACATAAGATGGCCGCCCCCATGTGGTCAAAGATGGCCATCACAAGATGGCCAGCAGGGGAGGACAGTTGGGGGCAACCAGGCTGGCAGGGGAAGGCAGTTGGGGGTTATCGGGCCGGCAGAGGAGAGAAGTTGGGGGCGATCGGGCCGGCAGGGGAACAGTTAGGCATTGATCAGGCTGGCAGGGGAGTGGTTAGGGGGTGATCAGGCTGGCAGGCAGAAGCGGTTAGGGGCAATCAGTTAGGCAGGCAGATGAGCGGTTGGGAGCCAGCAGTCCTGGATTGTGAAAGGGATGTCTGACTGCTGCATGATCGAGGTTGGGGAGGGACGAGGGAAGTTGGCCAGCCAGGGAGGGACCTAAGGAGGGCTCCAGGGCATGTCTGGCCCATCTTGCTCAGTCCTGATCAGCTAGACCCCAGCAGTAAGCTTACCTACCTGTTGGAGCATCTGCCCCCTGCTGGTCAGTGCACATCATGGCGATTGGTCAACCAGTTGACTGTCTTCCCTCTGGTGGTCAGTGCACATCATAGTGAGCAGTTGAGTGGCCTTAGCATATCATTAGCGTATTAGGCTTTGATTGGTTAAACGGACAACTGGACAACCAGACACTTAACATATTAGGCTTTGATTGTATAGGATAATATATAGTGGATCAGTAGATAGCAGTAAGTTCTACGGAGGAGGAATAAAGCAGAGAAGGGGGAATAGAAAGTGTGTGGAGGTTGGGATAGGAAAAGGCTTGCAATATTAGACTTATGGCTAAAAAAGGTCTTGCTAAGAAGATGACCTTTGATAACAGACCTGAAGGTGTTGAGGGAACAAACAATGTGGAAATTTGGGGGAAAAGGCAATCTAGCCAGAGGGTCTTAAGTGCAAAGGTTAAACTAGGAGCATCAGCTTATTGGAACAATGGTGAGGAGATAAATGAGCAAGGAAGAGAGAAGAGAAACACAGGACAATGGTAAGGTGAAAGACAGGTGGTGGTGGAAAGGGTGGTTTTGTAAGACCTTATGGCTTATAGCAAAGGCATTGTAAAGACTTTGCCTTTCACACTGAGTGAATTGAGAAGTATTGGAGGGTTTTGTACAAAAGCATAATGAGACCTGACTTATGTTTTAAATGATCACTCTTGTTACTGGGTTGTTTCGCAGAGACAAAAGCAGGAGGACCCATCAGATTATTGTAATAATACAAGCAAGGAATAATAGTGGGTTGGCCTGTGCAGGTAGTGAGAATGTGTTGAGAATTTGTCATGTTCTGAATACAGGCATATTTTACAGGTAACACTGACAAGATTTGCCTATAGACTGAGGTAGGGTTTTAGAGAAAGGGCAACTCCAAGATCTTTGGTTTAAGCAATTGGAAGAGTTAAGGCAAGTTGGTTGGGAGAAATCGGGAGCTCCAGTGTGGGTCTGATACATGCTAGATGCCTGGAAGCCATGAGTTGGGAGATGATGAATAGCTGTTGTAGCTAATAGTCTGTAAAGCAATGGAGATGTCTTGGTTAGAAATAGAAATCTGGGAGTAGCCAGTATTTAAATGCTATCAAAAACCACAAGAGTGAAGTGAGAGTATTGAAAAAAGAAGAAGTCTAAGGACTGAGCCTGGGATCACACCAACTTCCTGTGGAAATAGCAGTGGAAATGATGGGAAGCACCCAAGAAAGTCAGGACAGTAGCATGTCCAGAAGCCAAGTGCAGGGGGGTTTCGGGGAGTGTGAGTGTGAGTATACACTGTGGCAAAGACGTCTAACAAGTTAAATAAGATGAAAACTGAGAACTGTCACTATTCAATGGAGTGGAGGTGGTGAAATCTGATTGTAGTGTGATCAGGAGAAAATGGGTAGAGTGATTAGATAATTATTACAAGGAGCTTTCCACCAAGTGGAAGGAAAGAAATGGCGTGAGAGTTGGAAGGGAGCTCAGTTCAAAAGAGAGTGTTTTGTAGTTGGAAGAAATAAAATGTTTCCATTCTGATGAGAATGACCCAGCAGAGAAGATGTTGCAGATTCAGGAGGGAGGAGAATTGCAGGAGCATGACTTTGAATAAAGAGTCTACAAGATCAAGTACACAGAAGAGGAGTTGGCCTTAGCTAGGAGCAAAGGCAGCTAATCCATGGTACTGGAGAGAAGGGAACATACAGTAGTGAGTAGGTAGGCAGGTATGCTGGTGGAAAACTGTGGACGTTCTCTTTTTGCTTCAGTTTTCTCATCATTTGGGAGTGAGGGTGGGAGGAGATCCTGGAAGTTTGAAGAGAGAAAAAGTGTGAATTATGAATCTATGGCAGTGCGACAATGAGTAGGACAACAGGGAAGTCTAGACTGATTGTGGGGCAGCATCAAGTGCTCCTTGGGGTTAGTGGGCATGGATTTAATGCAGGGGTGGGGAACCTTTTTTCTGCCAAAGGCCATTTGGATATGTATAACATCATTCACTTAATATAATTCACTTCATATAAATTTATGTTTCTATGAAAAAGCTCCTAGATTTATTGAATTTCGAGTTCTGCCTGCGCTTGCCTTGGCAAGGCCAGACCAGATAATTTTGCAGGACAACATGGCCCAGGCATCGGACGTTCCCCACCCCGATTTAATGTGAGACCAGACAACCAGCACGGTCCAGTATTTCCCTCCGACCACATTGCTGGCAGGGAGCAGACAACGAAACGGCTTGATAGATAATTGTCATGCTAATAGTTTTCAAGCAAGTAATATTTCTCTGTACTTTTCTCATTTCTCAGGTGGTTAAGTGGTTTTAATTGGGAGGGACTGAAAGCACGGAACCTTCCATCACCTTTACGAAGAGAGGTATGGTATCCACTATATTGCTCTCATAATTTTTTGTAGGTATTTGATTTTGTAAACAGGTTTTAGGTGCATGTGTGTAACAGATTTTAGATTTTTTAAATAGTTTTTTTTTAGATTTAAGTTAAAATTTCATAACAGTTGTGATTGTAGGGACTAAATAGTATTACCTATTTGATGAGCATTAGCTTAGCTCTCGGGAAGCAATTGCAAATAAATCAAAGCCCAAGTTGTCAGTGTTAGACTGACAGATGGCTCTAGAAATAGAGTATGAACCATATAAGTAATTTGAAGTCTTCGAATAACCATATTAAAAGAGGTAAAAAGAAATCAGTGAAATTAATTTTAATTAATATTTAAATTATTATCACTTCAACATGTAATCAACATAAAATATCAATAAGATGTTACAGTTATTTTTTTTCATACTAAATTTTTGTAATCCCAAGTGGATTTTATACTTTCAACACATGTCAGTTCGGACTAGCTACATTTCAAGTGCTTAGTCACTACAGGTGACTGATTGGACAGCTTAGCTCTAGAAAAAGCAGGACATTTGCTAACTTAGGGGAAACAATGACTCAAAAATGACCTGGATCAATACCCTATGCTGTGTTCTCTCCGAGGAATTTTGAAGATCTACATCTCCCCTTGTATATTTTTAGATTGACATCTGAATTTTTTATTGTATATTTAAATTGTTATGGAGAATATAATTTTTTAGTTTGTTGAAAACATTGACATTTTAAAATAAAGCACTATTGCTACTGTATCCCTTTAAATATATCTACCATATCATTGAGATTTGATACCAGCCATTGAAAAATACAGACAGAAATATTATTCTCTCTAAATTCATATTTCCACATTTCCATTTTATTTTCCCTTCAAAATTTCATTCTAATGTAAAATAGTTTTATGCTTGGCAACCTTTATTTTTATTTTATTTTTTAAATACATTTTTATTGGTTTCAGTTAGGAAGGGAAAGGAAGAGAGAGATAGAAACATCAATGACAAGAGAGAATCATCAATCAGCTGCCTCCTGCGTGCTCCACACTGGGGATCGAGCTCGCAACCCAGGCATGTGCCCTGACCGGGAATTGAACTGTGACCTCCTGGTTCATAGGTTGATGCTCAACCACTGAGCCACGGCAGTCAGGCATTGGCAACCTTTAATCAATCATTCTTTCAATGCCTTTCCATTATAGTTTTATAAATTTTAAAATTCCTGTGACCACCACAATTTCTGTAAAAACACAGATATTTCTTCCGGATTCAGTTATAAGTACATTTTTATAGCACGCAGTATCAAACAATATAAATATATTAGAAAAATTAAAATAATTATTAAACTATTTTGATAAAGAAAATATTTAATGTGCCTATGGATAAATCTTATTTATTTAAAAAATGGACTTAGGCTCCACATCAGTTTTATTCCTTTTGAAAATTATGGAGATGCAAGGGCTAAGAGTTGTGTTCACATAAATAAATACATTTCACCCTCCCCAAAACACGTTATGCTCTATTATAAATAGTATTTTTAATGATCTATCCGCTGATAGTTCAACTAGGTACTTACATTTGTTAGAAAGCAAAGAATTGGAAACCACTTGATTTGCAAAAGAGCCATTTCACTCTTTCAACGGGATCAATAATATTTTGAATTGTTCCTTTGTTTGGCGTTCTGGAAATATTTTATGGTCAGTTAACCATATAAAAATCCAAAGTTGATGAGAAACTTTAAAAAGTAGAAAGATTCTGGCCAATTTTGATTTTTTAAAGTTTCTGATTTTAAGATATTTTTTATTTTGTAAAAAAAAAAATAGACATCATTTCTGTCACTTTTTCTTTTGGAAATAACTCCTCAGGCCAGTTAGCTTCCATTGAATGTGTAATCCAGTGAGAAGATCCATTTGGTGCAAAGGAGAGATCCCATGAGGCTGGGATCTTACATGGAACTTACCAGTAGTTGCAGTTTAAAATCTGTGTTCAGATATGAAAACATTACCCATGTGTAATAGCATACTTAGTCAACATCATCCTCATCTTTGCTTTAATCCTTTCTCTATTAGCTCAGTGGACCTACAGATCACAGCTACTTTGACAAGTATCCACCTGAAAAGGGAATACCTCCAGATGAGCTGTCAGGCTGGGATAAAGACTTCTGAAAGAAAAAGAAAAACGAAAAACGGATGATTACTGCCTATCTACTAAGAAGAGAACTATGAGCACTAATAATCCAATACTGATTATTTTTCTCTTTGGTGTATTGTGATATCTTTTGGAAGACCATTAGGGAAAAGAAATCCTTGCCCACGCTAGGGATTGTGGGTGGATGCTAGTGGGTATGGAGGTGGTTCTGAATTATAATGTCTTATTTAGATGCTGTGAATTATTCATGTATCTGTTCTTTGCTTTTCTCAAATGTTGAAGACTATCCTATTCTCTCCACAGTCAGAACCATTTTTGTTGAAGGGGCATAGTGTTCTCTGCAATCTATTGCTCCATCCTGATCCATACTCATTTCCTTTGAGTCCTAATAAGGTTTAAAAGTGTCTTGCCTTTGAGCAACTAAGTCATCCAAATAGCATCAAGAACAAGGGTGAATTTTGCAAGATTTCCCCTGCTCTCAACAACTCCATGTAAACATTATGGCATCTTAAAATGGCGGTTTGCAGGAATCTTGGTAGTCAAAAGAGGCTCTTGACTTTTACTTGTGTTCAACCTAGAAATGTATTAAGGTGCTTCTGATATTAGTCTAGGGAAAGGCAAGTTTGAGTATTTAGTCAGTGGTACCGCTCCCTAAAATAAGTGAGTTAATTAATCCAACAAGGTAATTATATTTCATTGGGGAAACTTAAAAAAAAAAAAGCAAAAAAATATTTTCCATTCTCCTGTGACCAGCTGTGATACCTCAGACACTTTCCAAAACTTTGTTAAAGGTGGTTTTAATGTGCAGTTAAGTGATGGGCTTTTGGAAAGGTTTTACCTTACAGACTAAGTTGTTGTTTTTTTATAATCAAAGTAGAAATCATGCAGGAACAAAATTGTGAAGGCTTTTCCTTCCCATGAAATATGGAGAAGAATAAAGTCTGATAGGTAAGGTTGCTGAGTCTTTGAAACTCTGAAATATTTTTGGCAGTTCTGTGATTGTTGCTATTAATAAGCCAAGAGTATAGACTAACCAGAGTTAATTTTTAATGAAGATGCCATTAGTCAATGTTGATGCACTGTCATCATTGCTGCGTTAACTCTTTGTAAAGACATCAGAGTCATGATGTGTTTATAATTGTAGATTGTTAAGGCAGACAAGCTGCTGAGGAAGTGATGGGACTGTAAAAGTGGGAGCGTAATCTAGCTTCTGCCCCCCTCTCGCCTCCTCCATGCAGTCTTCCAAATAGTGAAGAGGGTAGTTTCAATAGCCTTGGAAGCCAGTACCTGAGTTCTGTACTAGTAAAAGTGTCTGTGTATCAACCATGATCACTTCCTTGCCCTCCCTCCAAAATGGATAGGAAGCAGACTTTCTCTGTATCTTTTTGATCTGGCAGAGTAAAATTACAGGCTAAGGTATTACATTATTCAAGTTTCTGATTATATTTTTATATGCAAATGTCCCAAGGGAAAAGCAGCCTCTACCCACACCCCACCCATATTTTCTTCATTCAAAGAAAGTCAGCTACATGCTTCCTGAAGAAGTAAACCAGATAAGAGAGGTCCAGCCCAGGAAGGTGCATTCTTAACAAATTGAATTTCCACATTTAGAATCCTTTTGCTGAACCAAAGAAGTTTTGTTTCCTGGAATAGTATTTTTAAAGACTATGTATTGTACATAGAAAAACCATTTTTAATAGGATTGACATAACCTGCTTAAACGAATTTCTAAGATTTTTAAAAGATTTTTATTTGCCTTTGGTTTGTAAGCACTGTATGTTTTACCATGTATATATTTTTAAATTACCCACCTAAATGTAGGTAATTTATGTATTGGGTGGATATTAAAATTGTACAGTTATTATAGCAATGATATTCTCAAAGGAGATATAGAGTTGTAATTCAAGAAAGACCTACATATATACAAATAAAAACCGACTTAGACTACTACAGGTATTTTGCCTGTGACTGGCTATATCAATATGTAATATTTACATGTGATTTTATTGTTTTTTAGAAAGATGAAGAAATGAGAGATTGAACCAAAATATAATCCCAATTCCACTATTTCCTAGCTGGACAGCCTTGGGGGAAAATGACTTCATTTCTTTGAGTACTAGCTTTCTAACCTGTAGAAAAAGGCACAGTAAAGTAATACCTACACTAGAGGTTTGCTTGGGGGATTAAATAAGATATCTAGAGAGTTCTTTGCTGGTACCTGTAAAATAATCAATGCTGCATAGATGGGAGCTACTGATACTATTTACTATCTCTATTAGAATTAAAAGGGTCTTAATCATTTAGTCCTGAACCTTAGATATCACATTTATCTTTGTGCACAATTATGTCAATTAAATCCAATATCAACCTTTTCTTTTTCTTTTAAAGCATGAAGTAAAGATGGTTAATCAAACTGTAGTGCATAACATGGAGAGTTAACCCTTACTCAAATGAAATGCTTGATTAAGAGCTCACTAAATATTTAAATTTTATTTGTTTATGAATTAAGGATATATATTTCTTTTTTTCTTAGGACATACAGAACATGATCCTTCTATATATAACTCATTATATTCCCAATGGTTAAATCACTCTTAATCTCTCTTTTCTAGGTGCAGAGTTAATTTTTTATTCTTAAGCTTATCCTCTGTGGGGTCAGTTTTTCATAATTTTCTCTAAATTTAAAATGTCTAGAGGGAGGTGAAAAGTAAGAGATCTGGTATCAGAAAGATCTGAGTTTGAATTCTAGCTTTGTTCAGATTTGTGTGACTTTGAAAAGCAAACCACATCTTTATTCATCTACAACTTCGAGATGTAGATGGAAAACTTTAAAACATTGGCCAGCATCTAAGTACTTATAGGTCATTAAAAATAACCATTTAGAAGTAAATATATTTTATTTTTGGCATAATAATAAATCCATGCATTTTATTGCTAGGCATTGTACTAAGAATATTATCTATTATCTCATGTGCATAAGATTCTAAAATATAAACACACTGACTGTTGACTACTCTCAAAGCTAAACATAGGCCTCAAATATGCATTTCATTCACACTTTAGCTGTGGCTCCATTCCAGTTACTATGGCTGTGTAGCAAATTACCCTACAACTTAGTCACCTAGAACAATTAATTATTCTTCTAGATCCTCTGGGTCAGAAATTTGCACAGCACATGGCAAGGATGGCTTATCTCTGTGCCAGATAAATTAGGACATTGGGTGAAAAGACTCAAAGACGAGTAACTCAATGGCTGGGACTAGAATCACCTGAAGGCTTGTTTACCTTTATATCTGGAACCCAGGCTGGGACTATTCAGAGTGGAACAGCTGACTAGGGTGCCTATACATGTTCTCTCCATGGCTAAGATTCCTCACAGCATGCTGTCCTTAAATTAGTCAGACTCTTTTTGTGGTAGCTTAGAGCTCCAAGAGCAAGTATTCAAACCATAAAAGGGAGAAGCTGTATTATCCTTTATGACCCAGCCTTAGAGTCGCCTAACATCACTTCTGTCCTATTCTGTTGTTGAAACACAAGCCCACCCAGATTTGAGGGGAGGGAACAGAGACTCCATTTGTTAATGAGGAGAGTTTCCCCAAAGAATTAGCAAGCAAGTCCTAAAACTGACACAGCCCACTTTCTGGCCACTAATTATTAGTATTACTGCCATATGCAAAATAAATTCATTCCCTCCATAGAGCCTCCTTAAAAATATCTCATTATATACCAGGGTCCAGGAACTTGTCATATAAATCCATTCAGGTGTGGATAAGGCTTCAAAGGTATAATTCCCTGGATACATCCTTTTAGATCTGAAAGGCTGTGAACTAAGCAAACAAGTCGTCTAACCTCACACAACATTGACTGGGGAGACGATCAAAGGATAACCACAACAGATCCTTGCATTTGTGAAGGGGGAGATGAGAGGCACAAAGTGGTCATTGGTCCATAGAATTCTAAAATTTGGTGTGATACATGTTACATTTCTCTCTTAGGGCTCAGTCCTACTCCCTGTGAGTTATTCTCCATATCTCTGAACTCCACCTTGTAGAATCTTGGTTCTGCCCTCTGGGTCATTGTTACTTTTTTTTTTTTTTATAAGATATGGTTGGTATTTATAACTGAATAGACTTCTTAGCCTATTTTCTGCCTGTAGATATTTGGTGGTGGAGATGCCTCTTCTAATTCTGTCCCTTAATTCTAAGCTGATACATTTCCTTTAAAAACTTTGTGAGTTTCCTGTGTATGAATTCATGATTCACTTCATTAGTAAAAAAGCTACACTCACAAAACTTTTCTGCAAAGATGCTGTGGGAAAAACAATTGTCAGTTGCCTTAATTTTTTTTTAAAGGGTATGCATAGCACATGCTTAAGATGCTCAAGAAGGGGTTTGCCTGTTTGAAAGGGTGTGGTAGGCTTCCATGATCCCTGCTTATGGTATTCATGCCCTTTTATAATCTCCTCTCCTTGAGTGCTGACTGACCCTAATGACTATCCTGTAAGAAATCTATAATAATAAAAGTGTAATATGCTAATTAGATCAGACAGCTGAACAACCTTCCGGATGTCATTCCAGACATCCTTCCCCATGAAGCCATGATGGTGGGGGCCGAGGCAGAGGTAGTTCAGGGTGATCAGGCAGGCAGGCGAGCAGTTAGGGGCAATCAGGCAGGCAGGCAGAGGCAGTTAGAGGCAATCAGGCAGGCATGCGAGCAGTTAGGGGCAATCAGGAAGCCAGGCAAGTGGTTAGGGGCAATGAGGCAGGCAGGAGAGCAGTTAGGGGCATCAGGCAGGCAGGCAGAGGTGGTTAGGGGCAATCAAGCAGGCAGGCAGAAGTGTTTAGGGGCAATCAGGCAGGCAGGCGAGCAGTTAGGGGCAATCAGGTAGGCAGGTGAGTAGTTAGGGGCGATCAGGTAGGCAGGCGAATGGTTAGGGGTGATGAGGGAGGAAGGCAGAGTGGTTAGTGGTGATTAGATGGGCAGGCAAGCAGTTAGGAGCCAGTGGTCCTGGATTTCGAGAGGGATGTTCAACTGTGGGATTGGGCCTAAACCAGCAGTCGAACATTTCTCAAGGGATTCTGGGTTGCTAGAAGGTGCAGGCCAGGCTGAGGAACCCCTCCCTCCCCATGCACGAATTTCGTGCCTCAGGCCTCTAGTGGAACATAATAAAAGTGATCGGATATCACTGCTGAAACTAGGTTACAAAGCTACTCTGCTTCTGTCCTACTTACCCTCTCTCGGTCTCTCACTTGTTTGCTCTGATGGAAGCCACTTGCCATCATGTGACTTTTCTATGGAGAGGCCCATGTGGCAAATATCTGAGGGAACCTCTGGCTGACAGCCAGTGAGGAACTGAGGCCCTCTGTCCCATAACACGTGGTGAACTGAGTCCTGCCAACAACCACAGGTGGGAGCTTCAATCCTCCAGCAGGTGAGCCTCCAGATAACACTGGAGCCCTGGCCAACATCTTGAGTGAGAGGCCATGAGCCAGAGGCGCCAGATAAACAACTCCCAAGTTCCTGACTCACAGAGACTGTGATATAATAAATCTTGTTGTTACCCAGTTGGGAAGGAAAGGCAGACATGAGGTGGGGGAAGCAAGAGTCAAGTGGACACAAGAGGACAAACTGGAATTGTTGAGGAAAATCGGATTTGTTATGGCAAACCAGAACCCATGAGGAAAAACTGGAACCTGGGTCTGTCTATCTTGGTTTCCAACCTTGGTCAGATGGGCAGCTTGCAGAATAAGTTAGCACCTTTCACATATCCCTAGCTGGAGATTTGTAGTTGCTGAAAGAGCAATCTGGCTGGAGCTGGAGGAACCACAGACCCAGCTGCTGCCCTTCACCAACAAGATGAGCCAGCAGATCAGGAACCACATGTATCAGCTCTAATAGTGCTGGATCTTTCACTTGACCTCCTGAGGATAATTATGGCTGCTCCTCGCGTCTGAATTTCAGGTCTTAATGCAAATTTCTCTACAGCAAAGCGGAACTCAGACCCACACAGAGAAGGAAATTCTGGAAGACTCGTTTCTGGCTTAGCTAAGTTGGCACAGTACAAAGTCACTCAATTTCAAAATTACTAAAATACATAATTATTCTTATGTAATTTATTTAGTTTTGACTTTTATGTAATGAGATTTGCTTCTTTTCTTTCTACCCCAAACTCACCAATGTATACACAGAGTGTAAGCTACGTGACTCAGTTGAAAGCAGCATAACCATTTGTCTCAGGTGATTTATAGGCAAGCTCTAAATTGAATTAAAGCAGAGGCATTTTCAATTTTGGAAGATATAAAACCAAGGTACTTCTGTTTAATTGTTGGTTACTAAATTAGAAATGGTATAATGGAAAGTAACATGAAATTTGATAAGCATAAATGTCTCAGTGAGGAAAAAACAAATAGACATGCACTGAGAACAACAAGAAAAAAGGCAAAAAAAAAAAAAATGTGAGAAAAGAGAAACAGCAGCTACCCAGTTTTGCTAACTTAAAATTTAGGAAGATGCTCAGATTGATAAGTGGATATAGGAAGTATGATCTGGAAAGTTGCCATCTTCTATATTCTGCTTGGTCAGCCCCTTTTAAAGTCTGTGTTCAGTTTTGCATTTAGGAAGGATAGTGAAAAATTAAAGTATATCCAATAAATACTTACCAATTCAGACCATCAGTCAAGAAAGTTTAATAAAAAATTTTAAATATATATTTTTATTTTTGAGGATCCATAAGGATCAAAGGGAGGAGAATACTCTTATTCTAGACAATAGTGAATGTGAAGGAAAATATTTAATACACGTCTTAATTGACTCATTCAATAATTATTTATTGAGCACTGTTCCTGGCACTATTGTATGTGCTCAGGACCCAGCAAAGGGACAGAGATCACAGTCTTAAATATACCCATGTTTATTAGGCAACCAGGTTAACAGTGATGATCTCCGGGGTGTGTGATCATGGATACTATCGTTTGTCTACATTTACTAAGTTTTAGACATTGAATTTATATTTCATAATAAAGAACAAAATGTACTTTAAGAAATAAATCTGAATCAGAGAGATAAGCTATATACCAGAAAGTTCAATTAACAAAAGGACTATTGAATGTCAACTGCAAATTTCATTCTACCAAATCACTTTATAGGCAGCTGACTGACAACTCTCAGGCCTCTCCAACATTAAGCCAATGGACTTAACTCCTTGAGTCAAACTTTGAGAGACTCTCTTTGTTCCTTCCCTCTCAATTCTGATGTATTTTCACACGATCAAAGGAAGCCTTCTACTTGATAGCAACAGGCAACTTACTTTGTTAGGTGTTTTTAGCTGTTTCTCAAAAATGTTTAGTTCTGCTTCTGCCAGACTTCCTTCACTTTCTCCCTTGTTTCCCCACCTTCTCCTTCACCCCAGGCAGAATGCAGAGTATCTCCGGATGCCAAATTATCTCTGCTAAATGAATATGCGTAATTGATTAATTAACTGTGTGAATGGTTCTCTCAATAAATATCTGTGCAACTCCTTGTGCCAGGCATAGTTGTTCAGCAATGAACAACAAAGACAGGATCCCAATCATGAAGCATATAGTATACAGTTGATCCTTGAATAACATGGATTTGAACTAAGTGAATCCATTTATTCTCAAAGTAAAATAAATAAATAAATAAATAAATAAATAAATAAATAAATTTAATTTTTGATTTGCCATTGGAAGTCCAAGGATGTAGAAGGCCAACTGTATGCATTGATCAAATTTTGGTATTAATGGGGATCCTGGAACCAAGCCCCTGCCAATAGCAAAGGTAGTTAAGCTGTGAAGGAGTCAAAAGTTATTTGGGGATTTTTCAACTGTACAGGAGTCAGCACCCTTAACCTAGCATTGTTCAAGGGTCTACTGTAATTGCAAGATGATGACTATAGTAGTTAAATGAAGAGCATGATAAAACTTAGCCCAAAATAAAATGTGGCCCTAGCCGGTTTGGCTCAGTGGATAGAGCATCAGCCTGCAGATTGAAGAGTCCCGGGTTTGATTCTGGTCAAGGGCACATGCCAGGGTTGCAGGATCGATCCCCAGTAGGGGGTGTGCAGGAGGCAGCCAATTAATTATTCACTCTCATCACTGATGTTTCTATCTTTCTCTCCCTCTTCCTTCTTCTCTGAAATCAATAAAAATACATTTAAAAAATAAAATGTGGATATGCATAGAAGAAATATAAGTTAAAAAGTAACTATCTGTAGCTTATCTCATCTCCTTTGAGCTTTTATTTACTGGATAGTGAGGCAGAAAATTAAGTTTCATCCAATTTAAGCTTAATCTGATCAAATGATTTAAACAGCCTAAGGCAGCGGTTCTCAAATGTTGGTGCTCTGAAAGTTTGGTACCCATCTCCTCATCCCATTTTGAGGAGCTTGGGCTGCTGTGGGCTTTATTAGCTCCCCAGGAGGTTCTGATAAACCGAAAGTGTGAGAACCATTGCTGTATAAAACATTTAGTCTCCCTTAGATACACCTGCTCTGATTTTCATTTCGCCTCTCTTCTAATTACACCCCGGAACAAGATGGAGGATGAGTCAAGTCTCCAAAGCCAGGTATTTACTTAGTTGCTGTTTGTTTGACTAATGTTGATGGCAGAAGTTTATGACCAGAGAAGCTTGTCATCAGTCCTCTGTGATCTGAGACAGGCCCAAGGCCACCCTGGATTACTCCGTTTCCCCTTGATTATTCCTATATATGGACTTTCAGGGTTTGACTATGGTTCCTTCCAGCTCTAGATGAGACCTGCTTTGCAGAACTTACTACAAAGTCACCTGTTACCTACTAAGGGAATCCTCTCTCATAAGCTCCCTAGCCAGACCTTTAGAGAGTTATAGAGCCTTCTGTTGTTCAATTTATCTTTATTGTTGAAAGTATTAGAGTTGTCTTTTCCTACCCCCCCATTGACCCCTTCCAACTCCCTCTCCAACCTATCCTCGCTGCCTATGCACTATGGTCTGGCACTATTTTCTGTGCCCATGTGTCCATGGGTTATGCACATATGCATATACATTCTTAATCTCTTCCCACCCCCTTCCTGTTTTTACAGTGAAGAAGCCAGGGACTCAGGATTAGGTTAACTCAGGGCATCAACTGGGGGCTGTGCTGTGCCCCATGGCTAACTGTGCTGCTTTGCTCTCAGCAGTGGTTGGCAAACTGCAGCTCGGGAAAACACAGCTCGCGAGCCACATGCAGCTCCTTGGCCCCTTGAGTGTGGCTCTTCCACAAAATACTGGCTCTTCCACAAAATACCGACTTCTGCGCATGGGCCACGAAGTTTCAATCACACTGTACGTGAGGGCCTGCACGTGATATTTTGTGGAAGAGCCACACTCAAGGGGCCAAGGAGCCGCATGTGGCTCGTGAGCCGTGGTTTGCCGACCACAGCTCTAGGGCAGCCTGTGATGAATCCCAAACATGGGAAGCAGGGTGTTTACCACTTCCCTCTCCTTCTACAGTTTCCTGAAGGTAGAAGAAAGGTCTGGCTTTCTCCTTTTTCTCTTCTATCTGGACTCCCCTTACACACCTTAAGTTCTCTGGTCTCTTCCACAAAGCCTGTCCCTTTATAAGTTAAAGGAGATAGAGGAATTTAGATAATCATTTCTCCAGACCAAAGCTTTGAATTTTAAAAGCTTAATGTTACCTAAGACTTTCTCAGTACAACCCTACTGGACCTGATCCTAATCAGCAGGTGGATGATTCTAGAAAAGAACCAAGATTTTTTCTCAGGAAGGCAAAAAAATCAGATCATATTAATAATGTAAAAGGATTATTTTCCATTTGCATAAATAAACAAACAAGAATTTTTCATCACAGTGACAAATTATTCATGCAATCAAACAGGATAATGTGCTGGAATGGGGCAGAGGAGAAGTGAGACCGGCTTTGAATAAATGGCAGGAAGTGCTTTCCTGCCCCTGTGACATTTGAGCTGAGACCTGAATGGCGAGATGGAAACAGCCATGAGACAGTCTATTCCAGGCAGAGAAATCAAATGCAAAAGCTGTAGGATATTAATGAATTTGGCATGTTTTGGAAAAAGAAAGAAGTCTTGTAGATTTCCAAAAAAATGTGAGAGCTCAGAGAAAAAGTGGGGCCAGATGACAAGAACCTCATAGACCATGGTAAAGAGTTTGGTTCTCATCCCAAATGAAATATGAAGCCATTTGAATTTTTTATTTTGTTTTGTTTTTGGAGCTGGGAAGTGATTTGACCTGATTTATATTTTCAAAAGATCACTTTGGTGCCTGTACTATCTATCGGTAATGGAGCATAAATCGGGGAATAAAGAAAGTAGGTAGACTGATGAATCTCAGAGGGAAGGTGGGGGCGTGGAGGTGGGAAGAGATTAACCAAAGAATGTATGTGAATATTTGTGTAACCCTGGACACAGAAAACAGTGTGGTGAAGGCCAGCAAGGGAGGGGGTGAAAATGCAGAATGGAGAGAGTCAATGGTGGGGGGAAAAGGGAACATCTGTAATACTTTCAATAATAATGATAAATTTTTTAAAAAGAATGTAGTTGCATTATTTAATTCAGGGGAAAACTAATGGGAGTTGACTCAGACTAGAATGTCAAATGGGTCTAGGAGTGATGAGTAAATTGGGACTGTGGTTTGAAGAGGTAACAGGAGTGAGACAAATAGAGGAAGCAAGCAAGGATGGTTCTTGGGGTTTTCAACCTTTTAGGGGAGCAAATATATGTATACAGGTGTATGTATGGGTATCTTACCTAATAATAGATAAACATGTAAATTGACCATCTCTCCGCTACGCTCACCAGCCAATCAGGGGTGTATGCAAATTAACCCAACAAAGATGGCGGTTAATTTGCATACGTAGGCACGAAGCAGCAGAGTGAAGATGGAAGGCCCGGGTGCCAGAGGAAAACCAGTGCCAGCATCCAGGGGAAGGGAAGGCCTATTGCACAAATCTCTTTGTGCAACGGGCCTCTAGTATATGAATATGTAAGTATAAGTATATGTGTACATATTTAAATAAAAATGTATTTTCTTCCTCTAAGAACAGTTTGCAGACTGTGATCTGAGTTATTTTTCAGGGAGCATTGCCAGGTAGTGGTGATTATAATGCACAAGGTAGAAAAAAAATAGAAAAGGGATCAACATTTTAAGTACTTACATGCTAAGTGATAGGCAGTGTACTTTACAAATGTTATCCCACTTGAAATTTATGCCTTAGCTTTATGAAGTTCTTGTACCTACCTACTATTTAATAGATGAAGAAACTTGACCCTGAAAGGAAAAATAAGTAACACACTTCAAAAATTTATTCAACCAACCTTTTTAAAGGACCTACTAAATGCATTATATTCATAGTTGATGGTCCAAGTAGGTAACATTATTACCAATATCAATACTCTTTACTGGGGGTAAAAAAAGAGTTTCAAATCTTCCTTGTGATGTGATATATTTTCAGGATGTAAAACTAGTTCAAATGAAATAACTTGCATTTCATGCACTAACTTAAACCAGATACAAAGGCTATGATGAAACATTTTCTCAAGCAGACACTATACCAGGGTGTCAGTCAAAATACATATATTGTCTACATGTAATACTGAAATGGTTTTAGATGGTGGAGTGTGACAAGGGTGGGAATGTTTTAAACTTAATGTTTACTCTTTCTCTCTCTCTCTCTTCATGTTAAGTTCAACTTCTGCTATCTTTTTAGTTTTCATTGGAACAAAGTAGAATTGGGGATACCAGCTTTCTTATGCACCTACTTTAACAATTACATTATCTACACATGGGAGTCTACAGTACTCCTCTTCCATGCAATAGGCCCAATCCACAGACGCCAATGTAGTTTTCATAACCCTCCTTGGTTAGGCTTTCTGCACTTTTATTCAAACTCAACCTCAATTCTTATTAACCCCAGGAGATTTGAGCCATCAAAATAATCTATTTTTGACATAGGACTTACTGACTTTTTTGCTTCTATGGCAGGCATTCATGGTGTACAAGAATGAAAATAAATGAACAAGATTATTTTTAATGTAATAAGGATAATAAGTATATATTCAAAAGATTGTTGGCTACTCAGGGAAGTCACCTACAGAATCATGTAATGAAACAGTTCATTCTTTACTCCAACTTCTCTCTAGATGAAAAGGGCAACCTAACGTTACATGGAAACAAATCATAAATCTGTACAAGCCAAGTCAGAAAATATAGACTAGTAGGAATAATAAGCAATTATTTTGGTTCAGAATAATGTGCTGCTATCAAGAGAAAAATATAATTTTTTTTTTTGTAAACTGGGGGGATGTCAAATTGTGGAGTAAGAGTGTAGCTTCCCAAGGAGATTACTGTAGGCATGAGGATATTAGAAGAGTAAGTTCTAATATGCTTGCTAAATATGGGAGTATGTAACCCTACTCACACCTTCTTCTTCTACCACTTACCAGGTTTTATTCATCTTTTTTTAAATACATGAATTAAAGCTCACTGCTACAAATAATCTTTCATCGAATTCTGGGCATTTATATTTTCAACTTCCACTGTATTAGAAGCTTTTATACTTGTCGCTAAACATGTCTAAAACACAATTCCTCATCTTGCATCTTCCAAGTCCTGCTGCTCTTCCCACTTCTCTATGGAGAAGGCCAAAGAGCTGTCAAACTCAGCTTCTATGGCCAACTACCTATATAAAGATACAACTATAAACTCAACACTTTTAACTTAATAATTTACTCAGGACTCTAGCCTTCTATCTCTTTTCATTCTTTATAACTCCTGTGTTTAAAATCAAACCTTCACCACTTTCTTCAGTTACCTTAGACCATCACTCCTTACAAATGACTCCACTGCCTACTTCATTTGTAATATCACTCGTGTAACTAACTGTAAACTCCAAATCCCTACCTACAGACCAGACCTTACTGCTGAGTTCCAGGCCAATATGCCTCTGAAAGTGTGCACCTCAGTTTTCTACTTACCATGAGCTCAGTTCAAAACATAACTCCTCCTTCTGCATCTCCCATCTCTGTTCAGGCTAACACCATCTCTTGCTTGGATTATTTGAACTCTTTTAGAATTGTTCTCTTGCCTCCAGCCCAGATTTCTGTCAGTTACCATTTGTATTTCTGTTGGAGTGTTTTTTCCAAAATACACATTTAAGGGCGGGAAAGCAGTTTGTCTAAATTCATTTTGCTTAAAACTGTTCAACAAAATTAAAATTAAGTTTTATAATAAATTAAATTTTGGAGAAAGGGTCTTTAGATTCATCATAGAGGTACTTTTTTTGTGTTCAAAAGTAGATTGGAAAAAAACCCACCTAACACACAATGCAATAAAACTAGAACCAATAATAGGATAGCCTCCAAACAACTATTGAGTATGAAATTAGATTTTTTTCTTTTCAAATTGACTCTGAGTTTTAAAGATGACTTTAAAATAAGAAGGTCATGGTAGAAATCCATTTCAAATATACTACAAGGAGCCAGAAACATGTGTTTGAAGCCCTCAATTGTGATTATATTTGACTAGGGACCCAGTGCATGAATTCGTGCACCTTGAAAGGAACTGTGGGCCGTGAGGCTGCAGTGGGCACAGGGACAGGTCTCGGCCCATCCTCCACACTACCGCCCGGCCCCTCCCACCACAGCCCCTGATGCCCTGTCTGCCGGCAGCCCCACTTCCACATGCTGAAGGCGTCATCCCCGCTCGCACCCACTGAAGGCATGGAGAAATTGGGGCCGGCACCATCAGCGGGTGCGAATGGCAGCTGCTGCCCTGATCTCCCCTCAGGAGCAGGGAGAGGTGGAGAAGCCCTGAGTGGCGAATGGAGCCGGCAGCTGCTGCTCGCACCCACTGACAGTGCCGAGCGATCAGGGACCATGCTGGGCGCTGGCAGTAGGTGGGAATGGTAGCTTGGTGCTGGCAGCGGGTGCGAGTGGGGCCAGCGCTGACAGCAGGAGTGAGCGTCAGGCGGGACCGTGGCATGCTGGAGGAAAGAATTTTTAGTAACCACCAGAGGCTTGCCCCTGTGACAGCGACCGGCACCCCGCCTTGGTCTGGCGCCGCTACTCACCTGCTCCACCATCCCTCTGCAGCCAACACCCGCCATGTTCTGCACATGCCCCCTGGTGGTCAGTGCACATCATAGTGATTGGTTGTTTGGTTGTTCCACTGTTTTGTCTATTTGCATATTAGCGTCTTATTATATAGGATGGATAAGGGAAACACAGGTGATTCCTGAGAACTGCAGTTCACTTCAAGAAACTGGAAAAAAAATAAATACAAAGAAATTATAAAGAAATTATTTTATTGATTAAAGTGTTACTTAATAAAAAGCAAATAAACCTTAGATTCTTACTATAGACAAATTTAGGGAATGCAATCTTTAAATTTTAATGAGACCATCAACATTATCCAACATTCTGACCTTCTTTTAACTGTAAGACCCAATCTGTCCTAATACATTTTTGCCCAAGAATTTTCACATTTATGAAGGAATTAGGGAGAAAATGATTCATTTTTGTATAAATGAAGCAAATATCTTAAATTTTAAAAGTGGGAGTGCTCAGGGTTATAATTGGCATTCCTTGTTCCATTTGTCTTCCTCGATTGTGTTTATATTTGATTGGTCAGGGAAATGCAGGTGAATGCTGAAAACTGCAAATTTAAGAAATATTCAAAGCATAGAAAAGGATGGCAACTACGAAGTTTGTCATGTCCCCTTTGAAACTGTCACAACAGGCACTCCTGAGTATTATTTCCTGAAAACAATGTAATTGAACATGAGATCAAGAAGAATTTCATTCTAGAGTCTTTGGCATTCAATCCTTTAGATTAAATTGAGGTGAAACTATTTGTTGATATTTCCCCTGCTTTTTCAGTGTAGCAACATTCTCTCACCGGAATCTAACAGTTCAGAATGCTTTTTTGGACAAGACTATCAGACTAAGGACGGGGGTGCCCAGAATACCCTTTGTCTTTAAAAACAATAATGATAAAGGAGAGAGAGGGACGGGTGTAGCAGAGGGAGTGGGAGCTGAGGAACACCTAGATGCAATTTCAAAATTCTGCTGAAAAGCCTTATAATAGATAATGAGTTTACAAGAGAGAGAAAGACAGACCCTTGGATCTCTATTGGAAACAAGGGTTAACCGGAGGTCACTGGGTACATGTGGAAGCTAGGACGCACTTAAAGCTGCAGTTCTGTCTCTTCAGGCTAGTAACTGGACTCCACCTAGTGGTCAGAATAACAAACTGGGGTCTGGCCTCTTACATAGAAGCTTTAACCCAAAGCAAGTAGACCGGTACTCTTCTTGAGATTTGACTGCTGGTGTTAGAAAGTCTCCAGATGACTAAACAAATTGACAACAACAAAACACAGAGCCCCGAGGTCCTTGATTAAGTAATTAGTTCTAATTACTATTTCTTTATTATTCAATTAACTAAAGTGAATTGTTAAGAACAATCAATTAAAATTTTCTTGTTAGAGCAGCAAAATTTAAAAAGGTTGATAATTACCAGTATGAATGGGCCATGCAGAAAATGGGCTTGTATTCACTGATGAGGGGAATGTATATTGCTACCCTACCTGCATAAACCTTGGCAATATGAGCTAAAATGGAAAAGATTCACTTTTTATGGGTATATCTAAAAGAAACAACTGGATGGACAACTACACAGCTATCTATTTGTAATAATCTTCACTGTAGTATTGTACATAATAGCAAAGGAAATGGAAAGAGACAACAAACCACCCACTCTAAATGTTTTGCTATTTGGGAGTGGTGAAATAATTGGCGTATAGCCATGTAAGAGACTCGTATACTCTAATGAAAAATTGTATAGATCCACATTTCTCCCATAAAGATATTTATGTTAAGGTGAAAATAGCTTGCAGAAGCATATATAGAGTATGCCACGATTTTATTAAAATAGTAAATTGTGTGTACATGCATTACCATGGAAAAATATCCAGAAAGATATAAATTAAAACATTACTATTGGTTGTCTCTTGGTGATGAAATTACAGACAGTTTGCGCTTTCTTTTTATACCTTTCTCTGTTGTTTGTATTTTCCAATAAATCAATTAAGCAATTT
Organism: Myotis yumanensis; assembly: GCF_028538775.1. Lineage (NCBI taxonomy): Eukaryota > Metazoa > Chordata > Mammalia > Chiroptera > Vespertilionidae > Myotis > Myotis yumanensis. Next base: position 187,880,442 of record NW_027223752.1, read on the forward strand.
TTATTGAAGATGGGAAGAAAGCCTGAGCAACTGGGGTAAATTTCCATGAAAATCTCTAACCGCTCCTCCCACAGTGCTTCCTAATCTGAAAGTATAATTTCCGGCTTCAGTTTATAGCACTGCAGAGGTAAATAAAGGGACTAACAAAAGAGATGTATCTTTTTACAAACCGTAAAAGTTCCATTTCACTGGTGAAAAAATTCTCTCTTCTCGTATCCCTTAGGCACCATATTAAGGCTCCATATGGAAGCAGGTAAAACGGATCCTTGCAAAGGCACAGCCTCTGAAGGAGGTAGGCCAATACATCCTTTTTTGCTTGTATTACTCCCTCCTCAACCCAACCCCCACTGCTGGTGCATTTGCTGTAGTCAGAATAGGGTGTCAGAGCTAAAGAAGTGGTCAATGAGACTGAGCGTAGACAGGGAAGGAGAGGGTGAGCAGGCTGAGAAGATATAGGCCTTTCATGGGCTAAGTGACGACCACAAGCCTTCTGTCTCTATACTTATGGTCCAGGTCCCTATTGTCTCCTATGGAGCAATTAGTGCACTCTGTGCAGCTTAATTCTGGGGATAGTCTTCTTTAGTCCTTAATATTGCTGTCAAACTTACTTCAACTGCTGCTATAAGGAACCAGCAACACGTGTGTGAAGCATAGCGTTACCACTTAATATCTATGTAATTGTTGGACAAGGAACTGAATTCTCTAAAATTTTGATTTCCTCATCTGCAGAGCAGGGATTATATACTATTCTCATGAAGAGTGAGGTGGCGTGAGCAGAGCACCTAGCACTATGCTTGGCACATAGCATTCCAGAAATGAAAATTAAGCCATTCCCTGTATATTAAAGCAAAGCAGGTATTATCCTCCATTGAACATAAGTTGGTTGACCATATAATTTACCAAACAAATGAGATCGCTTTTGAGAGTGAAGGCAGGGGTCCGGGGGTGGGAGGGTGTGGAGGACCTTCATTGATGCAGATGCAAGATGTAATCTGGGAACTGACCTGGGCAAATTGAGATGAATGATTTCCTGGTTTTCAGGTTCTTAATTTGATCCTCTTGAACCGTATAATGTTCACAATGGTTGATGCTTTTCTATCAGCACTGACTCTGGATGACTTTCTAATGGAACATGGGTTGGGAGAATCTGACCATTCCCTGAGTACACATCCGTAGTGTGCGGATGTGGCATTACTATTATTTGCTTGCATGTCAGTGTTCCCATGTATGTTATGTGACTTTACATCCCTGGTGCCTAGCATATTGTACATGCTCTATAAATGTTTATTGAATTTATGAGCAGATGCCCTGGAGCTATTAGTCTCAGATGCCAGGAAATGGCTCCTGCACTTTCAGGGTGGTTCCTGGCAGTGAGCCCAGCTTTCGAGTAGTTGGATAATTGCACTCTGATGGTCAGCCCAAGGCAGCAACAATCATCTGTACTGCCTGTTGGGTAAAGAATAGAGGTTGCCGACTGCTGTTCCCCATAGGGTGTACTGGGAATTTCTGAGGTGGGTAGGATACTACTTGGCCGTCTGGGCATCCTATTGTATCACTCTTCTTTGCTGCCAGATCACGTGTTGTCCACTAGACCCTGAGCTCTTTGAGAGAAAGCACCAACCAACATTATCTTATCTATGCTTGTATTCCCAGCTCTTACAGAATTGTGCCCAGCACAGAGCTCATTCAGTATTTGTGGACTGAATAAATAAAAATGGTAATAAAAATATTTTAAAAGATTCAAAATAAATGGGAAGAGTATTGTAACTTGCCATATGACTTTAGAAAATCCACTAATCATCTTTGGGCCTCATTTTCACTATCTATAGGATGGGAATAATAATGCCTCACAGTGCGGCGTCATGTATGCCAATCATGATAATAAACTTGTGAGCACCATTAGTAGAGCAAGTCTGTCAGTCATAGTGGATATGCTATTGACTTTGGATACAGATGAATCAGAGTTCAAATGGAGTCTATCTACCTTTTATTAACTGTTAGATAGTGAACATCTACTTAGCTTCTATAAATCTGCTATGAAGATTAAGCTAGCTGCTATGAAAATAAGTTGGTATTGTCTATTCTTTAATGAATAAAAGATATTATTATTCACTTCTTGTTACTTTGAGGTATTAGAATTTTATGATCTTGTGCCTATTATCTACATAAACCTGTAAAATAAGAGTACTACTAACATTCATCTTCACAATTAGGAAACTAGGAAAATTTATTAGGTTTTGATTATTGGGATTTGAGAATGAATTGATAGATACTGTGCATAGAAACCAATAATAACTAAAGACTGTGTAATGCTTTATGGTGCACAAAGTACTTCTACAACCACAAGATTCACAATGCTGGAATAAACTATGGGCTGTTGGTAGGTTTCCATGCATTGCTGTGGATTGCATTTATTCCTCACCATATTACTTGGGAGTTCCCATGAACATGAAAAGCCATGTGTAACTCATTTACCTGCTGATTTAAGAGGAGTTTGATGGCTTCCAAAAGTTTCCACTCTCTTTCCTAGCCAGAAAACCAGAATGCAGGTGCATCAGAGAGACTGGATGGAGTTTAATGTAGATTTGTTGGGTGGGGGAGAATATTTGGAGAAACACTTGCTATAAATCTGTGAGTGTGTGTATGTGTGTGTGTGTGTGTGTGTGTGTGTGTACACAGGCATCTCTGTCTACCACACACAAGAAAGGTAATGGCATGAGGAAAGCGCTTCCTGAACTCAGTGAGAGAGAAACTGTGACAAAGTGAAGCATGAGCATTTATTCGGAGCCATGGACGAATTTCAAAACAAGTGCTTTGAACTGTTTTCTCTCCAGTCTTTAGAAGTCTCTTATTTGCTAAGCCTACTAAGTAAATAGGTCCACTTATCCTCAATCAGAATTTATGAACCCTTCTCAACCATAACACTTTATGTGTCCACATGCTACTGTGTTATGATCTTGATTACTTTTCTTAGCTCACAGTTTCTATTTCAAAAATCTCACTCCAATTATTCAGTGTTTACTCAAAACTGGTTTTTAAGCATGAATAAATAATTCAGGGCTCATTTTCATGTATCCATACATCTCTGTAGATGGGATACTGAGAAAAAACTCTAGAGCTACATACACATTTTGAAAACATAAGTAAGCTATATTTCACACTCATAATCCCATTCTTAGTCCAGAGACACTAACACTTCCAGTCAGCTGACACAGACTTTTGTACCCTAGAAAGTTAAAAAAAAATGTTAAGGGTTTTAGAGGGACAGAAGTCTTTCAGAAAGCAAGTAAGTACATTCTCTGGATTATAGAGACTAAAGATTTTCCCCCTGAAACTGTGGCTTCTCTGGGCAAACGCTCAACATCACACAGTGAAGCAATTGGAAGGTCTGCAGTTTACAGTCTGTGTCTAGTTTATACCCACAACTTTCTATTTTACCCTTGAAAACAGCTATCCTTCTGACACAATTATCTCTTAAGCGTTTATGACTTATTTTGATAGCACTCTATCTGAAAAGAAGGACTGATGAGAAGTTTGGAGAAACATTGTATCTTTTTATAAGGTATAAATATATAATTGTAATAATGTTGTGATACTTGCATAACATTTACATGATTGCAACTAATGCATTTGTCAAACCATTCACTTGTAGAAAAAATAATGAACAATTATTGTCAAATAGGAATTGAAATGACTGTTGATGAGAAACAGGATAAAATGATTTATCAGTATTTAACTCTATTTATCTATCTATCATCTATTTATCTTCCTATCTATCATCTACTCAAATTCCAAATGTTCAGAAAAGCCAAAATACCCTTTTATGCAAAAATGGACTGAATGAATTAGGAATAACTGTGGACAATTTAATGTTATCACGCACAGTTGTTTAGGCTGAAAGGAAAGGCGTTGGGGGCTTTCTGCGCCATGTAGTGCTGGAAAGAGTAACACAGCTGGGTTTGGCAATTAACATCTGCACTATAAGTAGCAGGTGAGTAAAACCTGGACCCAGTGCCAGGAGAAATGACCTGAGGCAGCTTTTAGGTTAGAGAGTGATTAACATAATCTTAAATAATATGGGTTATAAATGACATATGTAATAGTTTTTCAATTTTACTCTGCCACGAGGGTGCTGCATCTTTTACCACTTTCCAGAGCCTGCATTTTGGCCAGAGATCTCTCCGTTGATAGTGCACAGCTCAGGTGAGGGACATAAGACAGACAGGCTTTTCTGCAGAGTCAAAATGAAACTACTTCCTGTTTATCCCCTCTGTCAGCTTTGTCCAAGAGAATTATCTGCGATGATGGAGATGTGCCGTATCTGTGTTGTTCACCAAGGTAGCCACTAGCCACATGTGGCCACTGAGCACTTGAAATATGGTCTCATGGACTGAGGAACAGAATTTTTCATCTTATTCAATTTTAATTTAAAGTTGAATAGCCACATATGGCTAGTGGCTATAGTATTTGTGCAGCCTTGGATTCAAACTCTTAGCTTTCTCCTCTGAGGGCATTTTTCTGAATGTTTTAGGATCATCAGATGCCAGACCTTTAAAGTCTAAACCAGTACTAAAACCCATGCTCCTGTCACCCAAACTACTGAAGAACCTCTTACTTAGGGTCCCTCCACTTTTGTCCACTACTGTTTATGTTGATTAATAAATTACTATTTGGGACCTCTTATCTCTAATGGTGGTCATACATAATAACACTTCTCAAATTCCCAGTGGTTCAAAACATTTTTTCTTTTATCTCTCTCTCTCTTTTTATTTATTTATTTATTTTTAGTAAGAGTCTTTATAATCAAGTTAATTATTTTTCATCAGTTATAAGTGTCTAGGACTTGGCTTTGTAATTTTTTTCCCATAAATTAAATAAACTTTAAAGAATGATTTTACTAAGTAAGTGCTCAATGTGTAGATTTAATTGTTCTACTCTCCACTATGTTTCCTTTGTATCCTACTTCGGGTTTATAGACCATAATCTATATGTACTTGATAACCACTCTCAAGGCCACTGAGTCTTCTTACAAATTCAGATTTTATTCCAGAAAGCTGCAAGAGAACCGAGAAAAAATTGTAACAAGGTCCCAGATTCTTTAAGAATTTTAAATATAAATAAAATATGAAATTTTAATTTGAATTAATATACTCATGTTCAGGTGATTTCTCCCTTGTTCTCAAAGCATGGGGTCATTTTCTCATGTCTAATAGGTAGTTCAAAGCAGAATGCAGGGAAGGAGTCTGCCTGCTCTAAGGCAGAAATATCTTTATAGTGAATTCTAAATCTCAATTCTGTAATGAGTTGGAGTGGGTAAAATTTTAAAACAACTCCTATAATACCCTGCTAGAGGAAATGATGACATAAGAGGCAACTGTAATTTTAAAAGGCTCTCAGCCCAACCCATCAAACCTGAAACTTTTCTTTGTAATATGTTGTTATCCCTTGGAAGTGTTACAAAGTGAGCTTCAGATCAAAGGAAGTAGAAAGCACAGCTACAAACTGCTCAGGTATTTCTTGATGCGGATGCATGCCCCCTCGCCAGGCCAGCCGTCTCCCCCTGTGTTATTAAATCACGCAAACATTACTAATGCTTCAGAGTTTCCTAATTCATGGTATTGATGCCAGCGTATGGACTCCAGCTTCCATACAGCATTTGTCAATGTGAATATTTCAAGTGCCAACATTTTGATATTGAATCATTAATTTCTCCCATTTCTAACAAAGAAGATGACTTAATGAGATTACATATGCTGGACCCAATATTAAAAGTCCACTTATGTTCATGTGTATGTATATCAGTGTTTATAGTGATGGAAAATATCCAGAAAGCTGGGCTGAAGTCCTATAAACACCAAAATGTTTCTCTTAAATAAGTCCATTTTGGGAAAAGCTCTGTCACATGGTTCTTACACATAATTACCTCTGGACTGCTGCATTCACATCTGGCCTGAGCCCCCATGAGGTGGGGACTGGTTTTGACTGTAACCTGATGGCAATTTGCCCATGTTTTTTAGTCTGCAAATGCAGTTGGCTCATATTTTGAGTCAAGGGGTTAGAATATAATCATACCTCTCCCCCGGCTCCAGGGACATAGCAGGGGTGGCAGCATCTGTGTGTGTGTGTGTGTGTGTGTGTGTGTGTGTGTGTGTGTATGAAAGAGAGAGAGAGAGAGAGAGAGAGAGAGAGAGAGAGAGAGAGAATATGGTGCTGGAATGAAGGAAATGTATAAGAAAATACCTGCTACTCCGTGATTTAACTTTTTCTGGAACTGGATTTCTTATTGCCCTCAGAGCAGTATTTCAGTGTCCCAGAAGGAAATGAGGACAAAATGTAAAAACCAAGTTGTCCCAAACTAAAATTGACAACATTAAGGGTGAGGGAGGGGTATGCTTCATATTCTAACCTTGTTAATTATCAGTCCTACTGTCTCACAGAATAGACTCCTCTCTCTGTACAGACTGCAGCTTAGATACCCAGATAACTGTGGCTATGGACTTGAGACAAACCAAAGGTGAATTTTCTTTCCACATCCTCTGATGAGCCTGGAGAAAATGGGCACAGTAAACAGGGCAGGGAAATTCTTACAAAAACAAATTCCAACCGCTACATAAAATGATTACTGTATATCGTGTTTGCTTCTTAGATTCATAATAAATATTCATTATAGTTTAAAAAGTGATAGGAGATCTGGCAGGTGTGGTGTTCGGTGGTTGAATGAGGACCCATGAACCAGGAGGTCACAGTTTGATTCCCCGTCAGGGCACATGACAGGGTTGCTGCTTGATTCCTAGTAGGGGGCGTGCAGGAGGCAGCTCATTGATGTTTCTCTCTCATCAGATGTTTCTATCTCTCTCCCTCTCCCTTCTTCTCTCTCTCTCTCTAAAAAAAAAAATCAATAAAAACATTTTTTTAAGTGATAGAAGACAGTTCATATCACAATTTATGTTAGGGGAGTCACTTTTACCCCATTTATTACCTGTACATAAATGGGCTCAACTTCTGCCCAGCTTGCTGGAGGGAAGTGTAGAAGACACATCCTGTTTCCCCCTCTACTGATGGCTCTTTATTCTCTTACAAAAGACAGGAGCAGAAACTGGGATACCATCAGGACTCAGGGCAGCTCTTCTTACTCTGTAAGGCCCAGTGCTCTTGGTGTCTGATTCATTCTTCTCTCTCTGAACTCTGGGTTTTAAAACTTGTTCACGTGCCTGGTGGGAAGTGGTTACAGCCCTCCCCACAGCTTTGCTCCTGAGTAACCCCCCAGCTTTGCCAGCTTCTGTCACTGTTCTGTGTGAAGGAACCCATCTCTGTTGGAGCCAGTTTTTAGCGGAGGATCTGATGTGTAGACATCTAAATAGCATGTCTAAATGTCCTTATTTGGAGAATAGAAAGACTAGATTAGACACTAATAATAATTGATGGTAATGAAGTTGTTACTCTGTTTTAGGAACTTGGCAAAGTAATGTACATGGATTATTTTATTAAATCTTGTAACCAGCCTATAAAGCAGGAAGTTGATTGCCCCAATTTACAGGCAAGATAAATGGGGCATGGAGAGGTTAAGGAATATGCTCAAAATGATCTCCTTTATAGTTCCTAACTGCTATGGTTTTTAATTAAGCATCACAGTATAAATACATCTAACAGAGATAGATTAAATGAGTGAAAATAATAGAAAAGCGTATTTTATTTCTTAACCTCAGGTCACTTTTTGAAAGTGAAAGCCATAGTCAAAAAAAGGCCAAATACATTTCAATAATCATATTTATTAAATTTAAATGCTTATCATTAAAAAATAGTAACAATGACTGATTAAATAATGTTATATTTAAAATAGTGAGTCAGGCATCCAGAAAACACCCCCACAAAATATCTCCAAGTAGGAAATGTGGAGTTTGTGGTTAAATGAGAGAGAGAGAGAGAGAGAGAGAGAGAGAGAGAAAGAGAGAGAGAGAGAGAGAAATGATTAAAGCTGGATTTCTGAATTTTGGAAGACATCAGGATTTCTCCCGTATGTGTGTATTTCAACGTTATTCCACAGTGTTAATCATGTTATGTTGATAGTAAATTATGATGGACCATTCATGATACCATTTGAATTTAAAAATGTTCAACTCTGGGGAAATGTTCAGTTAAGCAGTCTTTATTTTCATACTGTATAATAAAAAACTCTCCATTACTGGAGGAAAGAATACAGATCAGCCAAGCTTATACATCAGTAGTGAAGCGTCCTTCACAGTTTCACTGCAATGCGCCCCTTTAGTGGATTTGGCGGAAAAAAAACACAAAAACCAAATTTCATTTTGCATGTAATAACTAGAGTAAAAGAGCTTGTTCTCACCATCTAAGGATGAAAATTATTACCATTATAGGAAGGCAACAATCATTAAATAAATTAAAAGCATCTTTAAAGTTTTTCCATATACATATATAATATATATTTTTTAAATTGCCACTCACTGTACAAGCATTAAATTCTCAACTAAAACATTTACAGAAACCAAGTGGAAAGCTGAGAGGAAGGCTTGGTTCTTAGAAAAGGGAGACCATTTAACTATAAACTACATTAAAATACAATTCTCAAGGGGAAAAAAGGCTATACAGAGAAGTCAGACCTACCCAAGATTTCCTATTTAATCTCATATTTAATCTTACATATCAGGTGTGCATAGCTGTTCTTTAACCCAACTTTGATTCAACAAGAAGTCAACATTCAGACATTAGTTATGTGTTAGCACAGAAAACAGTGAAAGCAAAAAGACTAAACTGAATAATGTGATTATATAATTTTTTTTGTCAGACTGATAATGGTATTATACACATATGATTGTCTATGAAAATATTAAATGGACAAGAAGAGTTTTTCAGAAACATTAAGGTAAAAATCTTATCTTATTGGATATATGATCAGCAGTTAATATGTAGCTAGGTAAATGTAAAAACGGATCTGGAATATTGTAGTTCTGCGATCTGGGGAACCCAATCTTCTAGTTTCAATTCTATAACCCCCAAATCCTGTAATTGTATATTATTTACACAGGTTATGGTAAAAAATACTTTGAAAATACTATATTGACACTGGCAGCTCCTGAATTTGAATTCAAGAGAGTGATTATTGATAAAATAATCATTTTTAAGTGACTGTTTGTGCCTGTGTGTCTCACATCTAGAAGTGGGGGTGGTTGGGAGTTGGGATAGAGACAGACAGACAGGGACCAGACAGAGACAAACAGAGATCGGGAGTGAGAGGAGGGTTAGGGGGAGAGACAGAGAGACAGATGCATGACTTAGGAAATGGCATTATACCGTAATTTCTCTTTTCACCACTCCCACTTTTATATCAGGAGACTTATAAAAAGTCTATGTAGTAGTTACACAGACACTAGTACCTAACCAATTGTGAAATAGCCACTTAATTTTCAAACTATTTCAAGAAAATTTTTATTAATTAAAATATTAACTCATTTACTTCAACCCCCACTACTGGACAGTAATCTCCCTTTATTCTTTGGGACTAAAACGTTTCCTGTTGATACCATAATATGTCCTCAATGTAGTAGTAAAATGATGGTTAGGTGGTCACCCAAAAATAACTACTAGTCAAAAACTTTTTTGATTGCCAAGAGACTACCCAAACTCTTTCACTATGATTTGTCATATAAATTGGCCATTTTAGGGCTTAATTAGTAGTAAGTAGGCACCAATTCCAATTAAGAAAGGCAATAAAGAAACATCTGGATAGAAGAAGACTGAGAAGTAATACTGGGAGTTACTAGAGGTTTGGTTGAACTACATCTAGAAAAAACTAATTAAAAACTTCATCAACTCTACCAATGAAACAGAAGTTTTCTTTATTTAAAAATGGTGTGACAGGGATATGGTGGCCACATGCTGGCTTGCTTCTATATATAATTTTGCTTTCAATCTTTTAATAAATTTTTTTAAAAAGTAATTTCATCACCTAGCTCATTTTGAATCTTTAAACTTTATGCTACCAGAACAAACAAATGAACCATAAGCAACATAGTAACTCAAGCTCCAGAAGTTAATTCATTATTTAGAACTGGCGTGTCTCCTTCACAGAGTTAACACACATGAGCACCAACCTCTGTGAATTCCCAAAGTATCAGAGAGCTGCTTTTCATGGTACTTTTCTTTAAACAGGTTTCCAATAAGATGGAAGCACCACTTATGCAGGGAATTCCACACTCCCCGCAGTGAGGCAAAGAATGCTTTGCATTTGGCTTAAGAACAGAGATATTTGCAGTGTTTTAAGATTTCATGGTCATCCATTAAATGAAATAGCTAATATTATAAACCTAAATTTTCAGTACCAGAAGGGCTTTGCAGCTCAGCTAGACAGCCTCTTCATTTTAGACACTAAAGACACATGGCTAACACAGTGTCTTTTACAAAGTAGATGCTTAATAAACATTTATTAAATGATGAACCACCATAGAGAGCTATAGTCAGAGACAGAACAAAACTCCTTGTCTTCTAATACTTCACAGCCTCTGAAATAGCTTAGTTGTCTCTCATCAGGTGAGATTGAACTAAGATGAGCATTAATTTAACCACAGATAAAACATCAACAACAATCCATGGGGTGTAACAATTTCTGAATGTTTTCACATTGGTAAATATAGCCAGTGAAAGATTTTTGAGACAATAAACAAGGGCAAAAGTATAAAGGAGAATGTTTTTGACAAATGGAAATGGGAAAGAACACACAAAGTGTTTATATATTTGACTCCCTTTCTTGATGGATCATTTTTAGCGACTTTTGCTAAAGAATAACTTCCACTTCTGAGTCAAATCCTTGGTCCATGTGAAAAAGTCCTGAACGTGGCCGAAGAATGATAATGAACGTGTGATTGCAATTACGTTGTTCACTTAAGGAAATCTCCAATATCCCACACGTTTTTGAGCCTCAGTATCTATTGATTACTTTATAGCAAGTGAAAGCCTAACAAGAGAACTAAAAATTTAATGACTTCAGGAAGGATTTTTGAATTCAATTTAAAAGAACAAATGAAAGCACTTGTGGAAAAGGGGTATAGAAGAGGAATTACATCTGGGTTTTGGAAAATTGGGTTGCTGCTTTCCTTTTCTGGGAGGCAATGAAATGAAAACAACCGTATTTCCAATTAAATGGCTGGGCCAAGTGGTAACTCTCTGCATATGCTCTTGGACCACTCTATCCTTTTTTGGTAAAGTTCTCATAATTGAATGGTGCTTGCCAGAACATTAAAAAAACAAAGAATCCTGTGTAGACTGAATTATAAAACCATGTTAGGCAAACCTTCCCACAGAGGGCGCAGGCACCTGGCAGTGTGCACACACACATACGTAAACGCTAACACTCAGCACACACTCTCCACACGACTCGTCACATGATGCCATGTGTAGAAAAGCACAGGTAAACAAGAGTCTCAAAAATCCTTATGATAAACATCAAAGCTGATTGGATTATTTAGCACTTACTGAGTTGCTCAGGAATGTAAGGCGATAAGCCTACTTCAAAATACGAAATTATTTTATTCTCTATGAGTAGAGATAAATGATAAGCTATCATTGTTTTTCCAATCTAGTTTCAAAGCCCATTACAAAAATAAATCACCGTGTTCTCTCACATTTCTAAAAACAGTTTGAATTATCATTTTCCTCATGTGGTTAAAAAATAAGAAATAGATGTCCATATTTACTAAATTTTTGCTTTTAGTTACATTCAGAAACAAATACAGTCCAGTTCTCCTTGGTAGAAATTGTCAGTCTATTTGCTCATTCTCCTTTGACTATTAATAAATCTTTTAGAATAAAATGAGTTGGCAGTGCAAAAAAAAAAAGTCCATAAAAATAAACTGATTGAATTAAGCATTCAAATGAGTTCTTTGCCAGGTTATCTGCAAGCACAAGACTCTACTGTCATGTTAGGATATACTTTAAGTACCACATTCTTATTTTCATCAAAGAATAAGATACTGAGCGAGGACATCTTTTCTGGTACACAGCAAGGCTCAGGTATTCCAGGAACGACCCCCACAGCTCTCACTATGCTCTGGATGGTAGCATGATTTGAAGGCTTCAGAGACTAGAAAATAAATCGGAGAAGAACACATTAGTTAAATGAAACAGTTTTTCCACTCCACCCCTCATCATTAAAATGCATACATTATGAATTTCTTTTGACAGTTTAATATAGCCCTGGTATAGTTACACATTCAGCCAGTCTCCTAAGCCACCATCACCAAAGTGGTTATCATTTATTAAGTGCCCGCTATGTATCAGGCATGTTATACGTAGTATCTCTATTCCCACAACAAAGCTAACATTTCTTACATTTTACAGGTAAAGAAATAGACTCAAGAAGCTTAACTGACATGTCAAAAGTCAAGTAGATAGTAAGTGGTAGAGTGAGGATTTGAATCCAGTTATCTAAGCAAGAATCCTTTAATTAAAAAGAACTTAGTCCCCAAATGGGATTAATATATCCTAGGATGTTTTCAATAATAGGCTTGCAACAAAACCACTTGTTCTAAATCTTATGCTAATCATAAAGAACCCAAAAAGCACCCTATTTAATATTGATGCATTATTGCTACTAGTATAGTGATATTTACACTTTGTTGTTGAAATAAAATAACCATGTCAGGGGACATTGACTTCTTTAATAGTTGCCACCAGGATTAATGAGATGGTGATTACTCCGCTATGTAATTGTTCACCTCTCCTTCCAGGCACAAACTGGGGTTAAGAAGAGTACACCATTGGCCACTGGGGGTCACTGTTGCACCATGGGTTCACACTTCAATGTGGTAGAGTTAATAATATTTTAAGAGTGGGTCATATCCTAGGGGAATAATTTAGGGGACCTATTTTTCCCATGGATGTCAGAAGTTTGACCAAAGAAGCCTGGGTAAAATCTATTCCTGAGAAAATGCCAAGCGAGACCATTATCATCCATGTGAAACATGTGGTTTTGTTTAGAGAGTGCCATACAGCTCTGCTTAGCACTGAAAGGCAGTCACTTTTCCAAGCCCTGGGTGTTTAGGTGCTGCCAGAGCGGTGGGAACTTCATGAGAAATGCCACGCTTTTCAACGTTAGTTCTCCCCAATGTCTTCTTTGTGCAGGTGAATCCAGTATTGTTTTAAGCATATTTTAAAACAGAAATTTGGTAACTTGCCAGAGATCACGTGTGAATTCAGGAGTAGGATTTAGGCCAAAACTCTGGCTTTTAAATTCAGGATTTTGAACCATGTTTCTCATGGTTCAGGGGCTCTGCCCCAAAGAATTTGTATTTTTCAATTTCATGCTCCTAAAACTCCCAGTATGAGAAACTGGAAAAAGTTAAAAGGTTAAGGGTATATACAAGTCCAGGGAAAAGCAAATAATATAGAAAGATGGCATACCATATATTTTCTAAAATAATTTTTTTTGTCAGAGAAAGAAGTCTGATTGGTCTCATGCCATCTTTCAATTTTAATGAAAACAGTTACCCATATGTTATACTTCAATGTCATTGTGAATAGGCATAATTTTTTAAAAAATTAGTCTTGATGGGTAACTGTTTCTTACTCTCTCTTCCTAGATATTTTAAGGATGTGCTAAAAAGAAGGCTACCTTTCAATTAATTAGCTTTGTAAAGAAAGCTATTTCCCCTTTAAAGAGAGGAAGTTCATGTTGTTCTATTTGATATGTCATGTGCTCTCCAACATCAATAAAACCTGTGTAATTGACACAAACCGCAGTGGGTATTGTACAATAGAGGTCAATGGGCCACTGTTTATTTCACCAGTATCGGTAATTCCCAAAGAAAACGTTCATAGTCATCTACTTTTCTCTATTGATTTATAGAGAAATCATCCAAACAGCTAATGATAATGCCCCTAAAGAGGTTTTTTTTTTTTATTGGATAGGTTTTCCCAACATTATTCTGTTATTGTTAGTGTTTTAATGGCTTTTATAATATTTACATTTCATAGGAAGTGGATCTACTTAAGTAGATGAGGCCTTGCATGATAAACACTGTTCTGCATTGTTATTCCTTGGTGCCTGTGACCGGGCATGCTTTAGGCTGAATAAATACGAAGAGGATGAAAAACTTATAAGAAATAGCATACCCTCCATTTTACCTATTTCTATGGAAATAATTCCCAACAACAAAAACAAAAGGTTCAAGTGACCCGGAGTAGATATGGAAAATATTCATGGGTGTTCCCTAGGAACATTCCTATCCTTTTTAAAACTAACTCACAAGCGATAGATTCAGAAACAGTGAGTAGTCTTTGGTGGGCTCGGGGAATTCAGCTCTAACCCATGATTCTAGGCAGGTATGTCTTATCAGGAACAACTCAGTTTTCCTGGGAGTTTCCCCCTTTTTTTTTCTCACTGTGGAACCCTCTGATCAAGCTGCCATTACCAAGAATGATTATGTCACCCACAAAAGATCCATGCAGTAATTTGCTCATCTGAAGCATATGGCCATTCTATCATTTTTGTTTGTTTTTGAGTTCTGTTCATATTTCTCATGACTCTTTATGTAGTTGGGGAAATATATCAATCACAAATGCAAATCTGTGTTATTTCCCTCCCCAGTCTCCCTCACCTCTCCCTTTTAAATTAATTTTAGAGAGAGGAAGGGAGGGAGGGAGAGAGAGAGAGAGAGATGCATCAATGTGAGAGAGAAACATCAACTGGTTGCCTCCCATCCAGGATCAAACCCACAATGTGAGTGTGTGCCCTGACTGGGAATTGAACCTGTCACTTTTTGGTGCACAGGATGATGCTCCAACCAACTGAGCCACACCAGCCAGGCTCCAGGCTCCCTATTTAATGAGGATGACACATGACTTCATCAGTTTAGGTGATTTCTTTTTGCTTAGGTAACTCAGTACATCAAAAGTTAGGATTTTTAGAATTCATAATTATGAACAGCAATTGGAATTGGAAAACTCAGGAAATTAATCGAGGGTGTGTTATTGTGAACTCATTATATGTGATTTTTTTTATAGTGTATAGGATGTTTGGTTCAAAGTATATAGATTCTTTGCTGCCTAATTCTGTGTCTTTTTGCTATTCCTAGCTTTTGCACTATTCCATGCAAAAATAACTTCATTCTTCTAATCCTTGTTGGTTCTCTGGGATCTCTGTCAGCAACAACAGTTCAATCATTTTCATTTGAAATCTCTGTTTTCCATCTTTGGGAAGGTGGTGAGAAGAGAAGCAAAGGCATACGGCTTGGCTTTAGCTACATGGGTATTTTTCATCTCATGGCAGAATTCCAGGGGTCTCTCCCTGGGAGAACAGATTGGCTGTAGGGGCTAGAAATCAGAAAAATCCAAACTGCCATGCCTGCGAATGAAATCTGCAGTGGTCAGGCCCGCTCGCACCTGCCAAGCTGTGTATGATGTCCTGGAGTTGAATTTGATTATAAATGCATTAGCAGGGGAGAGGATGTCATCAGCTACGAGCCTTCATTCCTGACCCGGGCCATGGGGTTTTGCTCCACACTCTTCCAGTCCAGCCCACATGGGTGTGATAGCCCAGAAACTATCTAATTGGAATCAGTGAAAGGGCAAAGCCTGGAATTTGGGAAAGGCAGAACACAGCTGTTCTGAATTACAGAACAGGTTGTCGACTTTTGCAGACACAGAGCCCCGCTGTATAGAGCAGGCTTTCGCTTGGGAGGCCACAAAGGAGGAGGGCCAGCAGTCCTGGCCTGGGAGGACTTTTCTCTGGGGCAAAATGTATATCTAAAGTCTGAAAGTTTTTTGGCGCTTCAGTTATTCCACATGTGTTTGCACTGATCTGGTCAGAGACCTGATTTTCCTCTGTTGCTTGGACCATATTTCTATTTAAACAGCTCACTCTGGTGACCGTGTTGGACATTGTGCTGATAACAGCGGTGCTGATTAATTATCCCTAATGGAGCAGCTTCACATTGCTTTATGTTTCCCATCCTTTCGGTGACTGTACCGCTTGAAAGCCACAAAGCCTTAAAGGGAGCCACCAGAATGCTTTACAAGTTCAGCAGATCCACACTAGGTGATGAGAGACTGAGAACTCCATGTAACAGCCAAACTTCCACTCTCTACTTGGCAAAGGGAATCTCAAGCTCAAGGAGAAAACTCCACACTTATCTCTGTTATGTCTCCCTGGAGTTCTGATGCCATTCCAAGTTTTGACAAATATTATGATGGGTTCAGTTGCTGCAATCGATGCTCTCCTGATTCTATTATTCTCCAAAGAAACATTACTGGAAGAGCTCACGGGCTGTTGAACCCACAGAGAGGATCCTATTTAAGCTTTGTGATGTTTAAAAAGGGACTAGAAACAGTTACAAAACTTTCTCTTGTCTTACATCTTTTACTCTCTTGATCCCTCTCCCTGTGGAGTCTTTCTTCAGCCCCTACATGTAATTTTCTGTTCCCGCCAGTCTCAGCAGTGGCCATTAATAATAATATCAGTAGCAAATATTCATGGAGCGCCTACTTTGTGCAAGGTGCTATAGCATCTCTCTTTCACTGTGTTTATTATGTAGACACCGTTATTATTAGTATTTATTATTGTATCCATTTCACAAATGAGAAAACTAACATACTAACACATCTGGTAAGAGGGGGAACCAAGGATTTGACTTTCAAATTTACTTCTCAGAGAGTGACTTCTGGGCCACCAGCATTAGCAATGTCTACGAGCTTGTTAGAAATGCAGAATTATAGGCTCTACCCCAGAGCCACTGGGACAGGTCCTGCATGTTAACATGATCCCCAGGTGAGCTGCAGGCACATTAAGGTTAGGAAGCCCAGCTATGACCAAGCATGTACATTTAATCATTCTGCTGCACTAACATACTTCTCTCCTTAAACATGTCCCCACTATGCTTAACTTAGCCCTCATAAGTGTTTAAATTATTATCCTTTAGGTCACTGAGAACTGTGGTAGACTTCTGCTGAAGCAATAGCAAAGTTTTTGAACAGTTAAAGCAGGCAGAGCCAACAAGAAATGGGGTAATTTGGGGGGATAGAGACCAGGCCAGGTCTCCAGAGTTAGGGGTTGAAAAGTTAACTGACTCCACATTATCATGGCTCCCTAGGCCCTGAAACCCGGAGTCAGGAGGACAGAGAAAAACTCCTTCTCCAGGCTACCCGAGAACTCACATCTATGAGAGTGAGAGTGGTTATTTGGAAGACTCAGAGGCCCACTTAGAATCAGTCACCCTGGGTTCAGAGACAGATCTTGAATCCATTTCATCTCTCAACACCACAGAGCAAAGCACTCTGTAGAATACTCAGTGCTGCCTATTGCATTTGGCACTATCATTGTGTGTTTTAAATGCTTTCCCAGTTCCAACAACTTTTGTTTGATCAGTGAAATGTCCTTTATGAATATTAGGGAAGATAAGGCTTCTCTATAATTGTAAAGGTATATAATATTTACTTTGTGTTTGGGTTTACAAAATGTGGAATCTGCAAAAAAAAATTCTTTGGGAAAGTCTTAGAAGATGTAGAAAGTTTGTCCTTCTGACACATTCTAACAAGAAAATGGAATTTCAAGCAAGTTCCTTGCCCTGAGGCTGACATGGCTTCGTTCAATCTGTGGGCCTTTTGCTTTAAGCGTGTGTAGGTTTAGCATCTCAATGATCACAGGAATGAAATATGAACATGCTACTTTAACAGTCTATAAACAGAAGTTGGTTACTCTTTGAGGTAAAGGATTTTTTTCTGCATTCTTATCCAACAGCGAAAGTTGATTCACTTCAAGTTTTGAAAAACAAAAACAAAACCTCTATGCTTCCTCTGAATTCTATTCCTAGAACCACTTTCCATTGTAAAACAGGAATTCAAACTGTGATAAGCTAAGAATGAAAGTGCAGCAACAAGCTTACCTGAAGGCTAGAGGGCCCCACTGTATTTTACTGGCTATAAATTCAAAAAGAACAGTCACTTGAACTTGTGTGCAAGATGGGGGTGGGGCTGGGGAAGCTTCTGAAAATATATTTGTCAGAATACTGAGGACTGATATGATGAAGTACAGACCCCATTGATTGTGAAAGAGACACAGGTAAACTCTGATTGGTTGAAATGAGTCTTGGGAGAAGATCCCAGTCACTGTATCCTATTCTTCCTTTCTTTTTGATGTGTATCAGGGAAGCAAATGAATAACCATCTGGTGGATTTCATGAGGTGAGTTTACCTGGCTCAACCCTGATCCTGACTCCTGTGGGAATAATTCATCTCAGAAGAGACTATTTATCAAAAAATATTCTGCATCAGGACATCAGTCCAATTAGTCCTTCCATATGTTCCCATGACAACCACTCATTCTCTGAATACCCGCTCCAAGATCAGCCTTCCACCATTTGGGATTTGCTGATTGTAGGCAGGTATAGATTCACATAGCTGAATAGGCTATGTAGCTGAATATGCACTATGTTTGGAAGCAACATACACACACACAAATACATATTTTACACATATTTTTCTCATATCCCTCTTTGTACCAATACTGACTTCTTATTAATTTAACGACCATTAAAGAAAAACAAAGCATAGCCATATTACCTATTACACTTTAGAATGCAATAAATAAGCACCCAGGTGCCTATTCAAATGAAAACACACAACTTAGTCGATGTGTCTTGCTGACTCTATGGAAATAGGAAGAACAGGACAAAGAACAATGGCTACCTTTGGCATGGGAAATTGGCATGCTCCCGAGCAATAATAGGCATCAAAAGACTTGGGGGAGATAATCCATTCACTCCAGCCAATATCCGCAAAGTCCACCTTAAGGTACCGCCTGGCACAATTTCGAGGTTCAATCCATTGCTTTCTTCTTGCCTTCTTCAGCGTCTGTTCATCAAACTGGAGCGTCTGGCTCTTCTGGTGAGGTCCCTTTCTCTGTTTCTTCTTGTTCTTACTCTTCTCAGGGGGCTGAGTCTGAAGGGTCTTGTATGGCTTTCTCTCCTCCCATACCCCATCCTCCTTATACTGATATTCTGCCCCAGGAAGCTCATTGTTCTGCAAAGGGAGCAGGACCCCAGTAGAACGCTTCTTCCTCTGTTTCATAGAAAGGGCAGCCCTAATATGGCTATCCAATTTGGGCACAGCTCCAGTGGGAAAATTTCGGTGACCTTGTAAGCTTGATACCACACTCTCCGGCTCAGAAATGGCAGCATCATTGGCATATACCAAGATATAAGGGTCAGGAAAGGATAACATCTCCTTTGGCAGCTGGTGTCCTTTGGAGGTTATGTTAAATCCTAAGAGGAACTCCTCACTTTCCTTAGCCTTCCTCAAGAATTGAGTGATGTCTTTAGACAGCCAAGACACAAGGTCTCGATGAGGTCTGCCCACGTCTGCCGAAAGATGACCCAGGAGTTGACTTTGGTCTCTGTTGGATTTGAGGATCCATGCAGTGATATCGATCTGAATATGTTTCCTCTGAGCATGATGTGAGCATCTTCTTGATCCTGGACAACTCAGGCTGATGTTAATCAGCTCTCCAATATAGAAATACAGTGCGGCAGATAAAATGTTTTCAGACTTGGTTAAAGAAGTCAGGTTAAAAATATGCAGTCCCTTGCTTTCAAGGTTTCCTAGGAAGGAAAAAAAAAAGAGAGTAAACAGGAGCAAACACGACCCTTGCCTCACACCATGTATAAAAATTCACTCAAGATGAATTAATGACCTAAATATAAGAGCTATAATCATGAAATTCTTAGAAGAAGACAAAAAGGTAAACTCTTCATGGCCTTGGATTTGGAGATGGATTCTTAGATATGACACTGAAAGGGCAAGAACCAAATGGAAAAAAAATAGATAAATTGATAAAATAGATAAACTAGACTTCATCAAAATTAAATTAAAAACTTTTGTGTGTCCTAGGACATTATTAAGGAAGTCTGTACAACCTATAGAATGGAGAAAATGTTTTGAAATCATATAACTGATTAAATATAGTATCAGAATATATAAATTACAACTCAACAACAAAAAGTCAAACAAGAAGGGACCATGGAAGCAATGTGAAGTGGCAGTTCCTCCCAGGCAAACCCAATGAACCTGTCACCAAAGCCCCCTTTTCTCTGACTTCTTAGTGAGCCAAAGCAGCCCTACCTAATCCCTCTCCTGTTACCTTAGGCCCGTCCTTGTTTCACTGTCCTCAGCTTTAATTAATGCCCTCTAAAATTCACCTGGACTCCTTTTGTGAAATTTTTTCTGCTCAAAGTCAAGAACCCATACACTACTGGTCCACCCCAGGGAGACCTTTTAAGGGTCAGGTCCCCTTTCCAGTAACCCTCCTCTGGACCATCCAGAAGGCATGCACCCTGTCTTACCCATTTTAGACTTTGGACCTCAGCAACTGTGAAACAATACATTTGTGTTGTTTTAAATTAAAAAAAAATTCAAAATGAACAATAAAAATGGACAAAGGAATTGGATAGACATTTCTATTCAGAAGATCTATAGTGGGCCAACAAGCACATGAAAAGATGCTCAACATCAGTAGTAGTTATTAGGAAAATGTAACTCAAAACCACAATGTGGTACCATTTGACACATACTAGGCTGGTTATAATAATAAAAAACAAAATAACAAGTGTTAGAAAGGATGTGGAGAAGCTGGAATCCGTTTACATTGCTGGTTGGAATGTAAAATGCTTCACCTGCTGTGGAAAATGGTTTGGCAGTTCTTCAAAAAGTTATTCATACAAATATCATGTACCCCCACAATTCCTCTTCTAGGTATATAGCCAAAATAATTAAAAACAGATACTCAAACAATTACATGTACATGCATGTTTATAATAGGAGAATGGCAAGGAAAGAAACAGCTCAACTCTTTCTGATGAGTATATCCATACAATGGAATATTATTTAGCCATATAAAGGAATGATACATGCTACTGTGTAGGTGAGACTTGAAAACATTATGGTAAGTGGAAGAAGCCAGAAATAAAAGGTGGCGTATGATTCTATTTATATGAAATATCCAGAATGGGTAAATCCATAAGGCGGAATGCAGATTGGTGTTTGCCAGAAGCTGGAGGTGTGGAAGAATGGGGAAATTGCTTAATGGGTGTGGGGTTTTGCTTTGGAATGATAGAAACATTTGGAAATTAGATAGACTTGGTGGTTGCACAACTTTGTGAAAGTATCAAATGCTACTGAATTGTGTTTTATCAACTATCTTTTATATATTTAAACAACTTGGTTTAGCATTATTATTATTATAACTAGGGACCCAATGCACGAATTTGTGCATCTTGAAAGGAACTGTGGGCCGCGTGGCTATAGTGGGCACAGGGGCAGGTCTTGGCCCATCCTCCACACCCCCACCCTGTCCCTCCCACTGTGGCCCCTGGTTCCCTGTCTGCTGGCAGCCCTGCTCCCACTGTTCCCGCTGCCACCACAAAGACGAGCTGATGGCGCCGACCCCACTTGTACCCGCTGATGATGAGGAGCAATTGGGGTCGGTGCCAGCAGCAGCTTCGAGTAGCGGCTGCTGCCCCGATTGCCCCTCAGGAGCAGGGGGAGGTGGAGAAGCCCTCAGGGGCAATCAGGGCCATCAGCTGCCACTCACACCCACTGACTGCGCCAAGTGATCGAGGGCCGGTGTCAGGCACCAGCAGTGGGTGCAAGCAGTGGCTCCGGTGCTGGCAGCAGATGTGAGCACCAGGTGGGACCATGGCGCATGTGAGCAAATAATTTTTGGTAACCACCAGAGGCTCGCCATGATGACAGTTATCAGTGCCCTGCCTTGGTCTGGAGCCCCTGCTAACCTGCTTCACCATCTCGCTGTGGCTGACGCCTGCCATGTTCTGCACGTGCCCTCTGGTGGTCAGCGCACATCATAGCAACCGGTTCAGTTGTTTGGTTATTACACCATTCAGTCTATTAGCCTTTTATTATATAGGATGATATTGCCTCTGCCCTTCCTCAGGGGAGACATTTGCTATGATCATTTCCCCTCTAAAATTTTTATTTATTTATTTATTTATTTATTTATTATTTAATTCATCACCCACCACCCTCCCCTTTGGCAACCACCACCTTATTCTCTATATCTATGCATCTGTTTCAGTTTTATTTTGTTTATTCATTTGTTTTGGTTTTATAGATTCCATATATATAAGTGAAATCATATGGTATTTGTCTTTTTCTGTCTGAATTATTTCATAGCATAATACCCTTTAGGTCCATCCATGTTGTTATAAATGGCAAGATATCATTCTTTTTTATTGCTAAGTGATCTTCTATTGTGTATATATCACCATTGATTATGAGGCTACCAAGAACTCTTCCTATAAGTTTGGCACAGTATTGTAGTAGTGCAGTATTGTAATTATCTGAGGCAGCCTCATTACAAGCATTGGTGGAATGAGACTCACCTTAATTCAAGTCCTGGTTAGCAACTTTAGATAAGCTGGTGTGCTCATTTATAAAATGGAGACAGTACCTACCTCTCCTGTCATTAGAATTAAATGAGATGTGTGTAAAGCAGTTTTAAAAAGTCTAATAAGTGTTTCTTAAATATAAATTACTAGAGGCCCGGTGCACAAAATTAGTGCACTGGGGGCTTGTGTCCCTCAGCCCACCCTACACCCTCTCCAATCTGGGACCCCTTGGGGGATGTCTGACATCCCTCTCACAATCCAGGACTGCTGGCTTCCAACTGCTCGCCTGCCTGCCTGCATGATTTCCCCTAACTGTTTCTGCCTGCCAGCCTGATCACCCCCTAACCACTCCCTTGCCAGTCTGATTGACGCCTAACTGCTCCCCTGCCAGCCCGATGGCCCTCAACTGCCCTCCCCTGCCAGCCCAGTTGCCCCCAACTGCCCTCCCCAGCTGGCCTGGTTGCCCCCAACTGCCCTCCCTGCCAGCCTGGTCACCCCCAATTGCCCTCCTCTGCTGGCCCATTGCCCCTAACTTCCCTACCCTGCCAGCCCTGTCCTCCCAAACTGCCCTCCCCTGCTGTCCCTGTCCCCCCAAACTGCCCTCCCCTGCTGGCCCGGTAGCCCCTAACTGCCCTTCCCTGCAGGCCTCATCCCCCCCAACAGCCCTCCCCTGCTGCCTGGTCGCCCACAACTTCCCTCCCCTGCTGGCCATCTTGTGGCTGTGGGTGCCACCATCTTTGAGGGTGTAGCAGTCAATTAGCATATTCCCTCCTTATTGGCTGTGGGTGCTGCCATCTTTGCAATGTCGTGAGGGTCAATTAGCATATTCCCTCTTTATTAGATAGGATTATTGTTATTAGTGCTGGTTTAACTGTATTACGGGGATATCTTCTACCTGCCACATAAACATTAGTCTGCAGGATAACATCAGGTAAGCAAGACCATATATATCAATATTCAGATAACATATCTGAAAAAATAAGTCAAGAACCCATTCAAAAGTGTCATAAAGAATTAATGCTGCTTAGAGTTTGTCTAAAGATTATGACATTCCATGAATGTAAGATAATTAAACTGGTCAATTGAATTTCCAGCTCTTCAAATCCAAAAGTGAGAGTGTGTAAGAGAGTAGGAGATTGATTAGGGTGGGCAGAAGTTGGTTTCTTCTCTTAAGACCGTCTAGAGGTTAGACTCAAGAATCCAGTCCTGGGATGGGTTGCAGAGCCCCTCCTCTGTGCACTTGTTCCATATACATATTTGTTTCAGAAACATACACGCAACCATGAAATTATGTTCTTGATCAAAAACATATTTCAGTAAAAACAAAATATTTTTATAAAGACGTGGAAGCTTAAAATGAGTTCATTGAGTCCCCAAGCACAGGGGAAGTGCAATGAGAAATCTATTTCACTCATTTTTAACCTTGTTTGAAGGGAAAAGGAGGAAACTGCCATTTGTGCACATGTGTATACACCATGACACCAGGATAATATTTTACAGACCTCCATGGCATCGGGGTTGTTCAGAGACTCTGGTCTTAATTCAGACCAGTCACCATAGCATATAGTTTTATCCAAACTTTGTGTAGCAGATGGACATTTAAAGTGGAAGGAAGAGAATTCAGTCTAAGAATGTGGCAATTGAATTGTTGCCAAACAAACACCAGGGCAGGGAAGAGATGAACTCTGAGGGGGCATGGGCGGTAGTGTCTTCATGGGTAAATTAATGGTGATCCTTTCCACCACATTTTGCTTCAAAATGTTTCCTTCTTTCAAACATGTTTCCAGACACCTTGTGACCGGCTGTTAACCCGCCTCCACCCCTGTGTCTAATCTTCAGTATCTTCCCATAAATGTCTCCGAAATCTGAGACGTGGCCTCTTCTGATGGTTTTCATTTTAATGTAGAACATTGTTTTGAAGTTAAAGCCCTATAGCCCAGTCCCAACTCCACCTTGCCCAATTGCTGTCATCAGGCAAATAACCTAAGCTCTTGAAGTCTCAGTTTGCTCACCTGCAAAATGAGTACAGTAGTATCAACTGCAGAGTTGTGAGAAGAAATTGAAAGAATGCAGATATAGCACATAGCATGTAAAAAAAAAAAATGCAATGAATGTTAGCTAGCCAGAACTATACTGCCCAGTATCAGTGATTAGACACTTAAAGTCAAATTGAGATGTTCTGTAAGTATAAAATACACACTGGATTCAGAAAACTTAGTACAAATTGAATGTAAAATATCACATGAATCTATTTCATATTGATTACATGTTGAAATGATATTTGGATGTACTGAGTTCAATATTGTGATTATGTTAATTTATAATAAGACTAGAGGTCTGGTGCACAACATTTGTGCACTCAGGGGGAGGAGGGGGTCCCTCAGACCGACTTGTGCCCTTTAGCGGTCTGGGAGCCCTTAGGGGATATCCAACTGATGGCTAAGCTGCACTCAGACATCCTTAGTGCTGCCACAGGGGTGGAAGAGGCTCCCACCACCACCGCTGTGCTCACCAGCCGTCAACCTGGCTTGTGGCTGAGTGGTACTCCCCCTGTGGGAGCACATTGACCACCAAGGGATAGCTCCTGCATTGAGCGTCTGCCCCCTGGTGGTCAGTGCACATCATAGTGACCAGTCATTCCACCATTCAGTTGATTTGCATATTACCCTTTTATTATCTATACTAGAGGCTCTATGCACGAAATTCGTGCAAGGTGCTCGGCTGCCACTGCCGTGGCTTCATCCGGAAGGACGTCAGTCTAATTAGCATATTACACTTTTATTATTATAGATATATAAAAGCCAAGTGATTGGAATGACCAGAACAATCGGTTGCTATGACATGCACTACGGCTGGCCAACCGGCCTGATCAGGGGGTGGACCCTCCCCCAGGCTGGCCCTGGCCAAATTGGGGGCAGGGCTGGCCTGCCAACCTCCTGTGTCCCCTCCCCCCACCAGCCTGGCCCAATCAGCCCCCATGGGTGCTGGCTGGACCGCACCCATGCATGAATTCATGCACCGGGCCTCTAGTATAGGCTATATGTATATTTAATCTTTCTCCCTTTTCTGGCACAGAGCTCCTAAAACACTTGGAATTTCCTCAGTGTTGAGAACCATAAGGTGTCTTTTGTTATGTGAATGAAGTGACTTTAGGAGGTCAGATAAAGCTCTAGTCTGGTTGCCAGGAGAACCAACCCAGTGGTTAAAGGATTAGAACTTCTAGTCCTACTCCCTGATCTATATGGGGAGGAGAAAGGACCCAGAGGTTGAAGTTATCACCATTGGTTGATGATTCATCAATCATGCTTATATAATGAAGCCTCCATAAACCCTCCAAAAAAACAGGGTTTGGAGAGCTTCCAGATTGGTGAACACGTGAATATTTGGGGAGAAGGGGTTATAAAAGCCTCCAGTTATGTAGCCAGTTGGTCAGAAATATAGGTAACAACCTGGACTTGCAATTAGTGGAGGGTGGTCTTGGGGGACAGAGCCCTTTCTGTGGAATCCGATGCTGTCTCCAGGTATATAGCATCAGAATTGAGTTGATTTCTCACAGGCCCTGCTTATTGGTGTGGGGAACCCTTCCCCCTTCAGAATTGGGTGCAGAACATTTTAAATATATTAAAATTAATTTATCCTGTTGCTTTTCATATTTTTAAATGTGGCCACTAAAATTTAAAAATTACATATGTGGTTTGGATTTGTGGCTTAAATTAAATTTCCATTGGACAGTGGTTGTCTAGAATAACCACCAGTTTTAGTAGTCATATAGTCCAAAGGGAAAAAAAGGTCATATTTTTTTTACCCCAAAGACAGTGAAAAATTGGGATTTTGCTAACCATGAATATGTAAACCAAAAAGTAAATTGGACAAAAAATTCCCTTTTTGGAATGCAACATACTTTCCTTATCAAAGACTTACTAGATAAAGATAATATTGGTGATTACTTTTTAATTTTTCTTCCAGTAACACCTAATTGGTTCCATCTGACACCGAAAGCCTAAGACCAACAAACTTCTCTAAAATGAAGTTAAATGGGTCATTTAGCAATAGTGCTTTCATGGCATAGAGATTATATACCCAGCTTTGTGTTATCTGTACATTACACACAAACATTCACTACAACCAACAGCAGGAACCAAAGCAAAACAAATGTTTTACTTAACAAATATGAGTTTTGTACTACTGGTGCTGGAACCTGAGCTGGGTCTCTGGGCTGTACAAATGCCAGCTGCTACCCACATTGTAAATTAATAAGCAATATGCATGTAGCTATGCCATGATGATGTTACTTGCTGTCAAAGGTGTTGACTATGTTCTTACAGCACAGAGGAGGGAGCAATGAACTTTGCCCATTAAGAAGAGGAACTTTGCTCATACCCAGGGAGGAGGTAATTCTGAACCAGACTTTTAAGAATGAAGGAAAAAGGGAGTGTTGGGGAGGGAATGGAAGGAGCACATTCTAATAGTATGCAATGCTGGATATCTGGGAACTCTTGCATAAGCAATATTTCCAATGTTTTGAATAGAAACTTATAAAAATATTCTGTGTTAACCTAGTTACTTGAAGTCATAACAGACATCTAAGCTGCCTACATTCAGAAAAGGAATGATCAATAAACATTTAGCTCCTAAAAGAAGGTGTCCTATACCCAGCACTTGATGCCTTTGCTCCCCCTATTTCCACCCAAGATAGGGGGCTCACTATCTCTGCCTGTTCTAGATTCCCTCCTCCCCACTTTTTAAAACAAGAAGCTTGAAATCTCAACCATTCCACAAAACATTCCTTGCTTTTCCTAACTCACATTTTATTTTTGCTTTCTCTAACTTTAAAGCACTTAAGTTCTGTGCAAGTCAATGTTCTTTCCCTCAAAACAACCCAACAAATACTTAGTATTTACAATGGACAAAAACATTACTGTGAGAGTTGCATGGATTTGAGCAAATGAGTATGGAGGTATAAATAAGAGTGAGAACATACCTCCCTGCAAGGAAAAATATGCAATAATATCTATTCAATTACAGTGGGGCCTTGACTTACGAGTTTAATTCGTTCCGAGACTGAGCTAGTTAAGGAGCTCGTTAACTCAAATTACTCTATCAACTCAATGCAAAAAATCGGCCGAGAGACAGCTGGTATCTCAAAAAACTCGTTAGTCGGGACACTCGTAAGTCAAGGCCCCACTGTATTCTCATTATTTTTTTTTATTTTTGGGGTATGCTATTTTAACTTTTCAAATGAGTATCTTCCCATACTCAGTAAGTAGAGTTTTGCCATAGGCTTCTCTCTTCCCCATGAGTTGTAGCATAGATATCTATGTTTAAACAGTGAATTTAAAAGGCATCAGTGTTCACTTTTTCTATTCTTCTGATATATATCCATTTGGAATTATTGAATCTGAAACCTGAGGTATAATTTTTAATTAATAAGAACAAAGTGACATGATAATAATATAAACAAATGGTTTTTATCAGGTTACAAAATAATAGCTGATGCATTTTTAAGCTGTTTATAGTCTTTGGGTACTAGGAAACATTAACTGTACGCCACACCAATCAAATGATATCTAGAGTTACATACTTAATTCTGGATGCTCTCATTTTAACTAGGTTATTATAGAAGAGACTAACTAGGCAAGTTATCAAGATACTGAAGAGTCTAGAAATGTCTGTACAAGTTTGAGTTGCCAAAATAGAAAATCATGGACTAGAGCAGGGGTCCTCAAATTACGGCCCGCGGGCCACATGCAAATACAAATATTGTATTTGTTCCCGTTTTGTTTTTTTACTTCAAAATAAGATATGTGCAGTGTGCATAGGAATTTGTTCATAGTTTTTTTTTAAACTATAGTCCGGCCCTCCAACGGTCTGAGAGACAGTGAACTAGCCCCCTGTTTAAAAAGTTTGAGGACCCCTGGACTAGAGGAAAGAAAGATTTAACAGGCTCCCTTTTCCAGTGTCAAAGATGAGAATGAGATATAAAGGTGATAGTTGAAGGGAGGAAAAATCCAAGCCAATACAAGTCATGATTTTCTCAGTGTCTAGCTTGATATTGAGCCCCTTCTGTGGGACTGGGAGATAGATGGTCATAATTCAGGACTATTACAGGAAGATCTCCTTATGGTAAGGAGGGTATGAGAGGTGAACCTCACAGATCCCTTGCAAAGAACTACAAAGGGCTTGATTTCCAGTTCCTCCCAAAGAAATATTTTTGATGCCAAAATATAACTACCAATAGGTGGTGCTGTTTTCTCAGTTTGCTGGC
Source organism: Myotis yumanensis (assembly GCF_028538775.1). Classification (NCBI taxonomy): domain Eukaryota; kingdom Metazoa; phylum Chordata; class Mammalia; order Chiroptera; family Vespertilionidae; genus Myotis; species Myotis yumanensis. The sequence goes on from NW_027223752.1 coordinate 187,909,113, forward strand.
ACTGACACAAGCTTGGATTTTCCTTGTTGGGGATACATCTACTGCAATCTATTTAGGATTTGCCATGGCAAATATAATCTGATTTTGAATTTTTTAGAGTTGTAATATCTGTGAATTGAAAAGGGGTTTAGAAGTCAGGCGAGTTTCTGAACAAGCCCTACTCCCCTTTGCACACCTGTTAGGACTCTGTACCTGCTGCTGCTTCTCCCTGACATGACTTCATCCACCTTTGCTCTCCTTGAATTCCAGATTTGTCTTGTAAGACAAAGTGCAGGCTCTACCTCTTAAAGCAAGCTCGTCATGACAACCCAAGCCTTCTGTTCAGACCCTGCCTCATTACCATTTTCATCATAGTGTCGCTCCTTCCCAAGACCATAAACTCCTTAAAGACAAGGGCCTGTAGTAATTAACCCCAGACTCTTCAGCCCCTAGCACAGGGATTAACTCTTAAGCTGTGCTCAGTAAGTGCTTCTTTCATGAATAAACAACTTCTAATTATAGAGAGGCAAAATCAAAGGAACATAGAAGTTAGCCAGTTAGCTAGCAATGGATTTTGGAGAGGAACCCAGGTCTTCTGTTACCTATATGGATTTTTTTTAGGAGTTTGATTACTGAATAAAGACAGAAGATTTATTTGTTTTCGTCTGAAAACAAAATACCTGCAGCAAATGACACAAGGCCTCATCGAGGAAACTGACTTAGGACCAGCCGGTCATACCCTTGCAACAGTTCGGCTCTTCTGGGGAGTAGGGTTGGGGGGCAGCTTAGGTGGTGCCCAGGGAGTGGTAAGTGGAAGTTCACCTTCGTGCTGGCCCACACAGAACGTTTTCAAAAGGAATTAGAGCATACAATGGAAAGCTTTCTATGTAAAGTTTGATTTTAAAACAAATAGACTAAATGAAATCTTGATGATTACTTAAATCCCCAGGGGGCAGGGAAAACATTTCAGTCATTCAGAAAATATGTTATGAAGAACAAATTTTCCCCTACTTCTTTCTCTAAACTAAGTATAGATGCCAGAAAGGCCAGGGGTGCCTAGGACAGGGCCATATACAACCACCATCCCGGGCAAAATACTTGCTGCAGGTTACTGGGTCAAGACTGCAGTTTCTTTCTGCCACCCTCAGCTTTTGGGCAAAGGCAAGGTGGAGTGTTTCTAAATAGAACTCCAAGTCATAGATTTCTGTTTTTCCTGCAGAGTCCCAGTCAAATAACTGAGTTTTATGGGACCTCAAAACAACCATTCTCTATGTCCTAAGTAAACTATGGCCAAAGATGATATAATGTATGTTTTTCTAAAATGGCAAAATATCCATCAATCAGTTTATCTTCTCTTAGCCTCCATCCAAGGGCATTCCTAGACTGTGAGCTCTCAGAGGGCAGACCTATGTCCTATAAATCTTTGAACTTCTAATTTTTTTTTTTTTTTTTGCACAGAATGGAGCATTTATACTCTGGAGAATATTTGTTAAACTTGTTGAATGAACAAATGTGTAAACTTACTTGATTCAAAAGTGTTTCCTACTTAGCACCAAAGTGAAAACACTTTCAAGTAGCTTTAAGTTCCAAAAGTCAGCAAAAGCCCTTCTTGGGTATAAGTACAGTGTGGAGTTTCCTTTCCGTTCATTAGAAAAGAAGGATTATTGGAACTGTGTATACAAAGTAGAATAGTATTTCCATTCAACATATACATGGTAAAATGCCTCGTGAGAAATTCTCTCATGACAAATGTGTTTTTAAAAAATTCTTTGCTTGGCTGACAGCTTTTCTACTGTCTCTTCTTATCTAGTCCCTTCAACAGCTAATTCAGCTCAACTGCAATATTTACCAAGAGCCTGCTATGTAGCAGACAATTCCAGGTCCTCAGTATACAAGAACGAGACTTGCTTTATAGGCCCCCATTCCCATTATCCTCTCTCTAGCCAATTGATTAGACTCCAAACTCTCCGCAGCTGTGGAAGCAGGGCAAGAAGTCTTGATTGACTTACTCTAAGGCAGCTGTTCTCAACCTGTGGGTTGCGACCCCTTTGGCGGTCGAACGACCCTTTCACAAGGGTCGCCTAAGACCATCCTGCATATCAGATATTTACATTACGATTCATAACAGTAGCAACATTACAGTTATGAAGTAGCAACGAAAATAATTTTATGGTTGGGTCACAACATGAGGAACTGTATTTAAAGGGCCAGAATGTTGAGAACCACTGCTCTAAGGCCTCCCCAAGGCCCAAACTGTCATAAGTACAGTTATATACCTTCCAAAGTGAAAGATGCTTACCATTATGTAATTTCATAAACCACTTGTTCATGGGAAGACCCACTAAAAGGGCCAGGACTCACATGTTCACCAATCTTAACGTTCAGACGCTAGTTATGATAGGATACTCAAAACTCCAGGAACCTGAGCTTAGAGCAGTGCATTTTAAACATGCATCAGAATCACCTTGATGGCTTATTCAAACAGAGACTTCTGTGCCCCACCTCCCAAGTTTCATCAGTTGGTCCTGGGTGGGCTGGGAAATTTCTACCAAATTCCCAGGTGATGCTGATGTTGCTAATCTAGAGACCATACCTTTAGAACAACTAACTTCAAGAAATCACCATAAAAAAGTGCAACCCTGCTCCACTCAGCCACCAAGACCAGGACAGAAAGAATAACTTCTTGAATGTAGGTTTGGGATGGCATAAATTGTATTATAAGAGGACTGCCACCTCTTTCTATTTACATTGCCATGATGATATACCTTTTGGGCTCCAAACAATTGCACATTAGCAACATTTTAGGCATGTTTAAGGTTTTGTGGGGAATGACAATCTCTCAAAATATTAAGACTACCTCACTTAGGCTTCTAAACTTTTAGGGCATTTTCACATTCATTTTCTCAATTGAGTTTCACCATCCCAATTGAGTGGCACAGTAGGTATGGCTTAACTCTAGGAATATTAGATGACTTTATCAATTAGCAGGTCAGCCAAAATTAGCACTGAGATCTCTTAACTCTTAGCCTAAGCAGTGGGTCGGCAAACTCATTAGTCAACAGAGCCAAATATCAACAGTACAATGATTGAAATTTCTTTTGAGAGCCAAATTTTTTAAACTTAAACTATGTAGGTAGATACATTGTTATTAACTTAATTAGGGTATTCCTAAGGCTTAGGAAGAGCCACACTCAAAGGGCCAAAGAGCCACATGTGGCTCGCAAGCCACAGTTTGCCGACCACTGGCTAAGGTAATTGAAAAATTGAAACTCTAGGAATCTCTTCTCTACTTGAAAACCATTTTTCTTAACCTGTGCCTAAAAGTAGCAATTACACTCAATTCAAAATTTTTAGATTAATACCATGCAATTAAAATATTCTTTGAAGTAAAAGCAAATAAGATCATGTTGGTCCTCAGTTGTTTTAACTATAAAATCAAAGGACTGGACAAAGAACTTTGCATGTCTAAAACTATTAGGTGCAATTATTTTGTAAAATCATTATTTAACAGAACCTCACACAGCAAAGTAAGAACTTCCGGAACTTGGTCAGACAGTAGGATCAGTTTGTCCAAACACTTTTGTTTCAGAGTGTGCCCAAATAAAAGCAAGGCGCTGAGTTTACTGTGGTTTGCCAAGAAAAGATGAATCTTAAAGGGATGTACTGGTAGAACATTGAAGGAGTCAATAAACGCACCATGATCACTTGATTTTATGACCTATGTGTGGATGTTTTAGATAAAGAAGCATCCAAGCTTTTAAAAATATTATCCCTGAAACTGTTACCAAGAGTACTGCTTTATGTAGAAGTATGCTAGGACACAACCACTCCTAACATGTGCATAGCCTAGAAATTTTATGGATTTCTAAATGTATTCCACATATGAGGGCTCTTCAGCTCCATTGTCATCATTTACCACTGTCCAAAGTAGACATTATCCTGGTGTATGTGTGACACTCGATTAGTATTATGTCAATGTTTCCATTACAAAATTCTATTTTCATGGGTTCATAACATAATCTTACAAATTCACTCTGAATTGAAACTTGGCATAGGAAAGTTCACGCTGAGACTATTTTGTGATGCCAAACTTCTTTCCACTACTAGCACCAAAATAAAGATACTGATTACTAGGATATACAAGCTGAATAGATGGGGAAACATCAAAATTTGAGGAGAAAAGTTCTGATGTTGCAGTCCCCAAATCCTGAAAAGTGAATAGAAAGTATATGCAAAGTTGCTCATTAGTTGTGACTAAGCTTTTTGGATAGGTGTGATTTTATAATACCTAATAAATACAACAAACAATGGAGATTATATAAGACATTTAATTGGTGTCTTTAACAAATGCGTCTTTAAACAAGGAATTAATGCTTATAAGACAAACTGACATGTATGATCTCTAGTAATTTTTTCCACAAATAAAGCAGCTTTTCTTTCAAAAGAATAATACGAGTTGTAAAATAATAAATATCAATCCTAAAGAGAACAATGAAGACTCTATAGAGAAGCAAGGGAAATGAAGTTTAAGGACAGAGTCTTAAAAATTACATTCACAACGTTTAAAACATGAGAGCAGGAAGATGATACGATTCGAGTTGGACCCGAGTCCAAAAGTAACAATATAAGTACACATTCTGAGGGAAGTGCTGATGGCAAATTAGACAGTTTTTTTCTTGAATTTTGCATATCTTCTTTCTTAAGAAATTAGAAAGGCTCTGACCCAGTGTTTTTCTAACTAGTTATTTTAGAACCACAATTCTCGAAAATGCTCTCTTAGGGAGAGAGGAATCCAATCTTAAGGGAACCCTTTAGTATTTAAAGGCCCAGAAAGGTCCTAATAGGAAAGAAAACATTGTATTTTTAGAAATTTATTTGAACCTGGAACCTAATTTTATGTATCACCTGTTAATATTTTCTACAGATCCTCTTTTTACAAAAAAAAAGAAAATTCCTAGAAAATTAGAACAGGTTATTAGGAATCATAGGTTTTGAGATAAGCTCAGTTATGTTTGCAAATTCTCTGGCAAATACATCATGGCACCCATTTCTCCTTCCGTATCAGGAGGAGTTGGACTTGCTTTCTTCAAAGCCTCTTTCAAATACAAAATTATATCATTTCAAAATGTTTAAGAGCATATAGGACATTCATGTCCCTAATTTATTTTTAGAAAAATCTGAACTGGGTCAATCAAGTGCTTATGAACTTTTACTGCTTAGATAAAATGCTTTAACCCTCCTAATGCATTCTTAATTATGTATATATTTTTAATGTACAAATATTCCCTGAGTGAATTATCTGCTTAGGGATTTATTTTTATTGACCCCCATGGTCTCTTGGTCTCATTGAGTGTGTCTAATTATACTAAAAAACTAAATTTAAATTATTTTATATGTAACCCATTCTCCTCCGTTCCATTAGCATGGATAATCAAGAATTCATGGCATTATGGATTTTTAAATGTCAGAGATTGTAAAGCTGTCTTGCCTATTATAGTAAAAACTTCATTAAGGGCTATCATGTATTCCAAGTGATGTGTAATTCAAAGCAGCTGCACACCCACCTCCCCCTCTCCAGATGTACTATTATTGTCTTTTGAATAAAAATGTCAGATAATCTAAGTACTCTTTAATTTTAAGCCTAGCTTCTAGGTGCCAGGAATTTTTAGGTAACTATGTTTTAATAAAGTTATTACGTCTCCTTGCCATGAAACCCATAAAAAATGGTGCTTTCCCATGGGCCCATGTGTTTTACAGGAATGGCTCTATTGGAGTGATTGTTCAGCCCTTAATTATGTCTTTCCTAAAGCCTTATATTTTAGCCTTGTACTTCAGAAACACATCACATTCTATTTTTTATTTTTAAATATTTTGGGTCATAGTAGGAAAGACTCCCCTTTATCATTTTTGGGTCTGGAATACCTCAATTTTCTTTTATCTATAAAGTTGGTGTGATTTTTTAAAAAGGTGACACATATCCCTGAAATGCACTTTTTTTTGTACTTACATGTCATAAATTAAAATAATGACAGTTTCCTAATAATAACACACATGCTTTAATTGCTATTCCCAAAGAGGTTACATTTATGATGAAGAGAAAATAAGATTAAGCGGCTGTGGGAATAATGAGAAACTAATGGACACGGAGTACGCATCTTTAAAGATCAAGCCAGGAGCAAACCTCATGTAAACTATTCTTCTTTTATTATATAGTAGCCAAGGACAACTTAAGCTAAGATTAAAATAAGAGCTGATTTCAGATCCCTCTTGCCTTCCTTTAAGATGGTGTGTTTTTTTAAGCTGAACTTCCCTGTCATCAATAATTTTGTGAATTAACTTTTACAAAAGAAAGATAAAACCTATCTTTCTGTAAACCCTTACACATCACAAAAAGACTTGTGCGTGTTCCAAACTTAACGGTTTTGGCACACCAACTGCATAGCATTGAGGCAGGAGAAAGGGGTTGGCAGAAAGTGTATTTAGGATGAATGCCACCCACCATCAAGTAATGGTTTAAGTAGAAAGTAATCAGAGGGAGACCACAGCAGCTAAATTTCAACCAAAGATATTCTAGGTTTAGAACAATAAATAATTGTAATCAGGTATGTTCCAAGTAGCAAATAGGGCTCTAAGGCTATAACTCAGCCTGAATAAGCACTTGGAAAATCTGCCGAATCAGCAGCTATTTCATATAAACAGCATACCACCTGACCTTCCATTAAAATCTGGAACACCGTTGGTACAGAGAAGCCCATATGTTGTGAAATCTAAACACCATGGACGAGAAAACATATCTAATTTATTAATGCAGACAGCATTTTTCACCTGTATCAGAACGTACAACGAAGGGTCATAAGATGAAGGGTGTTACAGAAATGCTGATGTGGATAAAGGAGAGGGGCGCGCATGAAAGCCTTAGCACCTTCCTGGAGTCCTGCCTTATTAGAGCCAGAATTGCCTTATAATAAGGTCCTTTTACTGTGTTAGTAACTAAACACTCTTGGAAGGGGTCCAACCTGAACCACCTCTCCAGGAGTCTCCAATGCAGTAACATGACACTTGAGCTTCCACGAAAACCAGTGTCCACATTTGATGAATAAGTCATTAAGACGGTCTCTAGGATGCTAAAGGGATTACTTTTCTTATCAGGGCACACAGCCTTGTATATATGCTCCACGCTGCAATTCATCATTTCAGGGGAACTTCTGGCCTCCGTATCAGAATTTATCATTTGATGGCGTAAGACTACAGTGAGGCTGATAAGGGACACTTTGAAATTATAATGCACGAAAAGAGTCGAAGCCAAAAAGCATATGGAGTCTGAGTTGTTCAACTCCTTATCCATCTCCCATTCAAGGTTCACTCAGCCTAAAACAAGCATACAGAAATTATGCAATAGGTGTGAATGAGACAACCTCACATTCCGCCTCCAAATCGTGTGATTCATACTAAAAGTCAAACTTGATACAAAAAATGCCATTCATCTCTTGGGTGCTTCCGCTACTCCCTAGGAATATTACCAAAGAAAATGATTATCAAGGTAAGAGTGATCTGAGTATCCTCGTGCCTCCACCTGCCTTGCCCACCTAATCTCCTTCCAATTCTTGTTGCTCCCACATGGCTCCTGCACTGAGCTCTGCCCTCAGACCTGCACTGAAGTCCACAGCCTTCACTGGTGTGGTCAGCTGTCACGTGGCTGGTGTGCCGTGGACAGCCCAGAGCAGCTTTCTGTTTCCTTGGCAGAGGCCAGCCCCTTACGCTCGTGGCTCGAAGAAGAAAGTGAAATCTGGTTCAGCTCAGACTCTAGCTAAAGTCTTCTGCATTAGAAAGCATAATTCACATTTATTGTAAATGTCATCATGCCTATGAGCTCCAGAGTGTATTTACAGTGTCAGCCGAGGGCTTCCCTTGATGGATGCTTTGGTTTTCCTTTTTTCCAGGAGTCCCACATATCAAAGCTTTGGGAGATTTCTTTCTAGTGATTCTGACAGACCTGATAGAGCATGAGGCATTGCCTCCTTACTTGAAGATTCCTGGCTATTTTTCAAGGTTCACTGAAGACAGGCTTTGCCTTTACGTCTCCCTTTATCATGAAAGCAGTGAACAAAAAGCCTGGTGCGTCCTCAAAGCCCGTCCACCCAGTTAATGTCCAGGAAACTTTCCCTCAAGCTGTTAGCACGGGAGAGGCAGGCTGTTAGCATAAGTTATTCCCTTCACCACGGGGGCCAGGAGAAACCCTGTTAAGCCACGAATTTCAGTCCACAGCGATCTGTGTGCTGAAAAATGGGATGAGCAGACTTTCATCAGCAGATTCCAAGAGGTGTTTACACGCACGGCTGCTTCTCCCACCCCCACGTCTCCCCGGGCGGATGGTACAGCCCTGTTTGCCCAGATGGGTTTGAAGGAATAGAAACACCCGAGCACCTGGCTTAGGTTGTGTGTTTGCCACCAAGGGACTATCAAGTAAGAAGTGTCAACTCTAGTAACACAGAGGACTGGAGTGAAGAGGGGGCCAGGTCTGGAGAGGCGGCTGTCTGAAGGACTTGCGGAAGGCGTCTAGTTCAAGTGTGACCGTTCTCCCGGTGCCCCGCGGTTGGCATAAAATGACCTCTGCCTCTAGGTAAACACGGCTAAAGCCCAGTCCAAGGGAATTTCCGCTGACCGACTTAAGAAACATCAACATAAGTACCCCAGAGGTGATCCAGCCACCGAGGCCAAGAGCGCTCCCCTGGGCACCGGGTAGCCCCTTTCTATCGCACGCAGTTCATCCAGCCGGCCCCCTCCGCTGCTCCCAGCCCCCCTTCTCTCCCTTCTCCCTCTCAACTGAGACTAAACCTGGGCTTCCTCGCTGGCGAAACGTGGGGTGTGATGGAAGGAGGGCTTGGAGGGCAGTTGCGGAGGGTGAGGGGAGGTCTCTAGGGCACACGAAGGGGCGGTGATGGGTCCGGGGGAGACCTGGAAGGGATCTCCGAAAGTGGGGGGCGGGGAGGAGGGCACTCACCTGCCGCTCCGGCTCGAAAGCTGCGAACCGTGTTGCCTTCGCGCAGCGCCCGGGAGCGCAGGGGCTGCGCGCTCCGCTCAGGGGCCCCCGGTGTCCGCGCCGCCCGGGTCCTGCCGCCGCTGTACCTGTCATAGAGCCGCAGCATGTGCTCCGACACCTTGTCGTGCGGCCGCAGCACGGGGCCGGGGCCCCCGCCTGCCGAGCGGTCGCTGGGCACCGTCTTGCTGAGCTCGGGCAGATGCTGCTTCAGTCGCTCTCCCCGAGCCAGGCTCACGCAGAGGCAGCCCAGCCACAGGCACAGCAACCTGCGCGCCCCGGCCATGGCGAGGTCCCGGCCGCGCGTCCACTCCTCGCGTCGCGTGGCTGGGGGACCCTCCGGAGGCGCGAGGGGCCGGGCCGAGCAAGGTTGGAATGCCAGACTAGGTGGGGCGAGAGCGCCCGGAGCCCGGACCGCGCCGGAGCGGGACAGCGCCCGGCCCCGCTTTGCTTTGGGCGCTGGCGGGTCGCCGACCGGCAGGTGGGCGCTTCCCTGGCCGCTGCGCGCTTCTCCCCGGCGCGGGGCTCCGCGGGCGCCCTCTTCCCTCGGGCGCCGAGAGGGAGCTTCAGTCGCGGCGTGTGTGGCTCAGGGTGTCCTCGGGTCTGCCTCTACCCTCACTCCCCGCTTTATTTTCGGGCGCACCCGTCGGAAGCGCGGCGCTGGGGACCCGGACTAGCGCGGCGCGGGGCACGGAGCGGGGTGCGCGCGGCCGGCCTGAGGGCGCTCTCTCGCCAGTTCCAGGGATTGGAGCAGACGCGGTGCGGCAGGCGAATTTTGAGTGTGTGTGTGTGTGTGTGTGTGTGTGTGTGTGTGTGAGAGAGAGAGAGAGAGAGAGAGAGAGAGAGAGAGAGAGAGAGAGAGGAGATTGACTGACTTCTTTCTCTGGCTGCTCTGTACAGTCCGCACCCAGTCTCGCCCTCTCCCTCGCTGGCTGCTTGGACTCTACTGTAGCAGGGACAGAGGGACGGGGAAGTAACCAGCGAACCAGCAGAGGGAGGGAAAGAAAAGGAAGTAGGAGTGGTGGTGGTTGGAGAGAGGAGGGGGAAGGAAAAGAACTAGGAAGAAGAGGGTAGCAGAGACCTCTTTTTGTTTGTTTGTTTCTTTGTTTTTTAATGCCCTCCAAGAACATTGGCTGGCCAGTAAGAGGGCAAAGGAAAAAGAAACTTCTTGGCTTCTCTCTCCTGATTCCAAACGAGATCAAGATGTGAACACCATCCTGGCCGCCTGCCCTGGGCCTCTCCTGGTGGAGGCTTCAGGCCCTGCACCTGTGCCCATGCTGTGTCGCCGTCCTTTCCTGTCTTCTGAGAAGTTGCCCATCGGCACAGCTCCTTCTCTTTGCGTCTTTCCCCTTGCACCCCCCACCCCAGGAGAAAAAAATGTGTGAGTCAATCCCAACTTAGAAACACGTAAGTCAACAAGCAAACAAACACAAACACCCGCCCCCCTCTCTCAGCGCCCCCAGGAGGTTCCCTGAAGGATGGTGTGTGCTGTGAAACAGGGGTTCTGGGAGATCCCGAATCCAGAGCAGGCTCTTAGCGCTGCCAGTAGGAGATCCCTCCTCATCCTCTTTTCTTGGCTGTAAAATGGCAATTAAGCAACTAGCTAACGTTTCACCCCACACTTACCATGCCCCAGGCACGTATCCTTTATGTTTCATGTGTATTATCTTTAAAGAATTTTCACAAGGAATCCCATTTTACAGATGAGGAAACAGACACAAGGACACTCATAGATGGCAGAGCTGAGCTCAAAACTCAGGGAGCCTGACTCCTGGGCTCAGACCCTTCATCGTCACATTATTACTAATTAGAAACATGGCAGGTCCTGTAAGTAAGTGCTCTTTTCACAGTGCCTGTCCTGGTGCATAAAGCTCCCAGTAGATGTCTGTTGAAGCTATCTGTTCCCTTTATGGGAGCAGAATGGGGTTTATTGAAAAGAAGATAGGACAGGGGACCACACTGAGCTTCCAAATCTCAGTTTCTTCTTGGAAGGTGAATAAAACCACATGCCTTTTAGAGTTTGGTTTGGATGAAATTAGAAAACAGTGCTAAAGTGACTGGCATACTGATCAGTTTTTCGTTGGGGCCAATTCCTTATTATCCCAAATTTATCCCAAATGTAGACTAGATCCTACCTGCTCAGTCACTTCTCAACCCATTGCAGTTTGGGTTTGCCTTTATGCCCATCCTGCCCCCCACCCCCAGAATGGTTCTGCAGATAATAACACACACTTCCAGGGTGGCTGTGAGGGTTAAATGAGGTCATGTGTGAGCTTTGCTTGGCATAAAGAACTTAAGAGCTTTTGTGATTAATAATGAAGACCAAATTGCAAAATTCAATAGGCCCCGGGGATCTCTTCCTCTTTGTTTTTCCCCCTGTGAATCTTTAGTTCCTTTCCTCTCCTTGCTGTGCTCTGTCAGTTCTGGGAGCCATCTCCTCTTTCTGGGCCTGTCTCCAGTGTTCCTCACAACTTTATACTCTGCCCTGGGAGGATGCCAAATTGAGAAGAAAAATATTCTGCTTTGGTGGTCACCTCTGACTTTTAAATGTATAGTTGTGGGTCTTGCCCAGCCCCAGTCTGCATTGCCAAAATTTTATCTTCCTCCTCTTTGAAATCATCCCTAAGACTTCTCTTCCTTTAGCTCTAGTGCAAATCTTTGCCACTCTGTACTCAGCATGATTCTTCATTTGTAGAAACTGGACTGTGGGCATATGTCTTCAATGCCTACTTTCATTTCTTCCTAGGTGTGTCTACTTCCCCTTCTTTGCACTTCCATCTTCTTATTTGAGCCATGAGTAGAAAATAAGTCCTGCCTCACAGGGTTGTTGGAAAAGATAGCCCATGTCAAGATACCAGTATAGTGCCTAGCACATAGCGAATGCTAAAGTAAAGTCAGTTATAAGCTAAGAGAGACACTTGTATGTTTTTGGTCTAAAGCAGTGGTCAAGCCATACCCATCTTTATATTTTAGTGAGATGCCATTGCAATCAGAATAAACAGAGTAATAAGGAGATGCTAAGCTTGTAGCAGGAACCCTAGCTGGGACTCTCAGCTCCAATTGCAGGACTGGAAAAGAATGTGTGGATAGAAGCCAGCAAAATCCTGGACATAATGTATCTCATTTACAACTAACTTACACCCAAGAAGATGGAGCAAGGGATGAAACAGATGAAGCCAGCAGCATCATTTCTAGCACTGACAAATAAATGGCACCCATGCCATAGCCTCTGAGTGACCTCCTGGGGAATGGAATTGAAAGCACATTGAATTGGAAGTAATGGTTCCGTCATCAGAACACCTGGAGATACCATCTTGGGATACTTCACAACCACTGCACAGTGTTTCTTTTATCAAAGGCCACAGAATCTCAGATCTGGATAGATTAAATTGTCTCAGAATGCTGGCATCTTTACATGCCTTCCCCCACAAGGAATAAATTATTAGAATCATAATTCTGGCTGAACATCTGGCCTACTTGATGTATGGAGGATTTGCAGCTATTAAGAAAAAGGAACTTTAGAATCCAATAAGATGTTGGTACAAGTGCCTTGTGTCTGGTTTCTTATTAGTATGCTTAATTAAAGTTTGTTTTATATGTTAATAATAGCAGTTCCTTATTTTATGCTAGACAGTGAGTGTTACTGTTACAGTCAACACTGAATCAGAGGACAATCTCTTTTCCTAAACATAGGAGAGTTAAAGGAAGACATTTTCCCCCTCCATCTCCCCAGATGTGACTACTGAGGGTAGTTCTAAGGGTCTGATTCCAGATGTTTTTCTCTTCATTTACACACACACACACTCACACACACACACACACACACACACAAACACACAAACACACACACACTCTCAGATGCACGGAGTGCCACTATGAGCATCTCCCACCTGCATTTCCCACTAACAGTGTGTCCCCCTCCTTCTGTGTCCTATTCAGCAGGTGTTTCAGGCTGCAAATCCCCATGATTCATTTGCCCTGTATAAGTCATTGCCAATTAATAAAAGAAAGGTTTATAAAATCAATCTGGGATATTAGTGCATTCTGTTGAGTTGAGCTTCTTATGACTACCAAAATCATGTGTATGTTTGGTGTATGTTATGCATGTCTTTATTAGCTCTCCTAAGCACTATATACATTTATTTTCTAAAATCTTCCCACCAGCAATTATTATTAATTATGTATGTAAGGCTGCATTAGCAGTTGTGGTAAAAATATATAAGGAGAGTGTGCCTCAGGTTTGGAGGAGTTTACCTTCTAGTAGGTGAACCAAAGAAACCCACACAGGACAATTAACAAATCAAGGGAGAAGTATTAATAGGATGGTCAACCATGTTTTGTAGACTATGTCACAGTTTACTATGTCAGAGGAAAGTAGACCAGCGAGAAAAGGAGTAGCCACGGAAAATTCATTGGAAAAGGTGGGGCTTTCGGTAGCCTTGAAAGTGGGTAGAACTTTAAACGAGTCAAACCTAAAGCACTGGTCACTTAGGAAAGAATACCAGTAAGCAATAAGTCGCAGACTTAAGAATGAGCTTTCCATGTTAATAAGGCAGTGTCTGTTGAGACAAAATACTAACCTGATTTGAATAGAGTATGTGTTTTGGAAACCACAGGAAAATAGAAATGGAAAATAGGGTAGAGTGAGTTTATGGGGGATCTTGAATGCTAGATCAAGGGAAAATAGGGAATCATAGAAAGTTTTTGATAAGAGAAGGCTTTCTCACGGTCTTAAATACTCCAAATGGTCTGAAAAGTCTTAATAGCTAATCAATTTCCTGCCTCGGGAAGTATATTTTATGCTAGAGAGGAATTTTAGAGCTCATTCAAATATCAGACGGTTGATTGAAGATATTCAAAATCTTATTAACTGCAAAGTTATTTGGCTGCAAATAAAAACTACATACATATACTCTATATATCTGATTCATGGCAGGTTAAACATATAGGGGATTATTTTTCCTCCTGTTGTAAGAAGTCTGCAGTTAAGGAGCTGTTGGTATTTGTTCAGTGGCTTGACAATGTCATTACTCGTGTTTATGTGACTCACATATCATTTCCTTCTGTCTTGTTGCCTCAGAGTCACCAGATGGTTCCTGCAACTCCAACCATTAAGTTTCTGCTCAAGGTAGAAAGGAGGAAAGGGCAGGCACCAGCTATATCTTCTTTTCATCAGGAAAAGCACAAGCTCTCTCAGAGCCCTGGCAAGTATCTTTTATATCTCACTGGTCAAAATTTTATGACATGGTCACCTCTACCTGCATGGGGGTCTGGGTGTTCAAGTATCTTGTCTGGGCCCAGGCACATTGCCACTGAAAATAGAATCCAAGGTCAGTTGTCAAGAAAGAAGGGGCAATAGAGAATGTGAAGTAACTAACAGGGTCTTATATGAGGATCCTTCCAAGAAGAGACAATGAATCCTCAATTCATTTCACTCAACAAATATTTAGTGTCTCTTGTGTTCTTGATGCTTAACTGGGTGTTGAGACTACAAGTTGAAAAGGTCCCTGTCCTCTGATAACATAGTCAACTGGGGAGATAGGATTATTGCCACTTAAGAAACCTTAGATAATTGTGAGTGGTTAAGTAAGGCAGAAAGTGCTGCATGGAGGAGATGACTTAAACTGAGATTTGAAGCATGACTATGTGGTTTTCCAGGGATATTTCAGGCAGCGGGTGTGTCAAGAACACAGAGGTGGTAGAGGATTTTCTTCTGGGATCTTAGAATTTCATACCAATCTTTCTTTCCAATTATTTCCTCAGCAAACTCACTTTAGCTACACACTTTTATTTATCAGGAGCTCCAAAAATCACATTTCTAACTTAAGCTTCTCTACAGCATTTCAGATTCCCATTTTTTATAAACTTGTGGATATTTTGTTGGCATTATAAGTTATGCTCATCTGAAATGAAACTGACCATCTCCCCCTACAATACAAGAGCTGCCCCCTGGTGGTCAGTGTGCTCCCACAGGGGTAGCACCACTCAGCTAGAAGACAGGCTCATGGCTGGTGAGCGCAGCGGCAGTGGCGGGAGCCTCTCCTACCCCTGTGGCAGTGGGACATCCCCCGAGGGCTCCTGGACTGCAAGAGGGCCGGGCTGAAGGACTCCCCTCCCAAGTGCACAAATTTTGTGTATGGGGCCTCTAGTTCTTCTATGAATGACACCATGATTCTTTCAGCCATCCAGGTTCCTAGTCTTAGACTCACATTCCGCTTCTCCCTCTCTCTGTCCACCATATCTAATCAAGTGCTGCTAAGTCATGCACAGCCTGTCTCTTTAATATCTTTTATTTTTATTGCAATCTCGTTCATTTAGTTACTAATTTATTCTAATCTCGACTAGTTTTATGGTTTTCCAAATGGCTTCCAGTTCTCTCTCACTCACTCCAACTGATTTGATGTCTATTGCTGCATAAAGAATAAGCATGAATTTAGAGACTTAAAACAGTACCCATTTATTATCTCACAATTTTGTAGGTCGGAAGTCCAGTTGGGATCATCTGGGTCTTATGCTCAAGGTGTTGGTAGGTGGTGTTTCTATCTGAACACTGTGAGTAAGAATCCTCTTCTAAGCTCATTCATGTGATGGCTTACAGAACACTTAAGGACTGAGGTCTTACTTTCCTTTCTGGCTTTTACCAAGTCTTGTTATCAGCTTCCAGAAGCCACCTGATATTTCTGCCAGGTGGTCTCCTCCATTTCAAACTAGCATTGGAGAACTTCTTGCATGTTGAATTTAGTACTTCTCATCTCTTTCTCCAGAAATGGTTCACATCCCTTTAAGGGACTTCCCTTTTTTAAACTCAATTTTGTTATATAACAGAAGCTAATCACCAAAGTGATATCTCATCTTATCCATAGCTCTCTCTTACACTGAAGATGCAGGGGATTATACACTTTAGAATCCTACCTACCATAGTAATTATATAAATACTGCCAGTAGATTTGTCCTCCTAAAAATTGATTCAGTAATATTATAAACTTTCTCAAAAAGCAATAAGTAGTTGCTCATTACTGATTAAATTTAAACGAAACATAGCAAAACCTCAGTATTGTATTCATAGCCTTCCATTATTTGTCCCCAAGAATTTCCCACTGTACCTCTGTTCTTTCCTACATATACCCTCTGCTCTAGCCATAGTAGATGGTTCTTTTCTATTTCCCTCACTTGCTATTTGCCTTTGCTTGGTTTGTGCTACTCAAGACCCATCTGAAAAATGCTGTTTTCCATGAAGTGATTTCTAATCAGCTTGTGAGCTCTTAATCCTCTAAATCCTCATAGCATTTAGTCCTTCTCATAGCACTTAAGTGATTCTGTCATATGCTGCTTTTGTTTGCTTTTATAAAGAAATGGCTGCTTCTCTAATAAAACCCAGCTCCTTGGGGTTGGCAGTAATGGGAAATCATCCACCTGGGGAAGAAGTGGCTGGACACTTGTCTGACTCTTCCTCCCCAGAGATTTGCCATCTGCTGGATTTTTCTCTGGCTGTTTCCTGCTTTTACTACTGCAGTGCACTAAGGGATTCCCCTACTCCTTCTCATTCATTCTGGCTAGGCTCGCAAACACAGTTCATTCCTAATTTTTGTCACCTAGTTGAGGCAAGCCTGGAATTTTGAAACAATGGTTGACTGAAGGCTCATGGAAATAATCACACAGAGATCAACAGACAACTCTATAATCTGGCTTACATGACAATTTTGCTCTTGATTTTCTGCCTTTTGGGGCTTTCTCTTTCTCACTCCTGTACTGCTATTATTTTTGTTAATTATTTTTACTGAACTTCTACTATTTAAATTCTCATGGAGATACAACTGGGAACAAAGGGAGTATTTGTCTTTTTTTTTTTTTTTAATCTAGGGTCAAGACAATAAGACCCAGAGAGGCTGTCATTAACCATTGAGTGTATATTATGAGCCATATGTTATTCTAGAAGTTGGGAACATTGCCATACAAAATATCTTTGAAATCCCTACCCTCATGAAGTTCATATTCAAGAGAAATGAATAATAAACCCAACAACAACAACACAAAATAAGAATTTCACAGAAGTACCATCTAACAAAGTACGAGGATCAACAATAGTGTGTTGTATGTGAAGGGATGTTGATTAGGGCAGGGGGCAGTATTCCAGGATGGTGATGTATGGTGGAGAAAGGCTTCTCTGAGGACCAGCATTTGAACTGAGACCGTAGATATGGAAAGACAGCAAGAGGAAGTCTGTAAGGAAAATATTCCAGACAATAGGAAACAAATGGAAAGGAGAGCCTGCTGACTACTGTCCAGTGACTGTGACTGAGGATTTACTGCTTTCTTAAGGATTTACATTGACAACAATCAGTCACTAAGAGGATTTTACCCAAAGGCTTGCTGCTGTTCTTTGTCCTAAATAGGAGAGTCAGACAAGAATCCAAGGCATACAGTTGGGGTTAGGGAGAGGAGGAAGTGATGTCACATTGATCTTACTTTTTATTTGATGTATGGACCTAGAAGGCAGAAACTTATTCATCTTTTACCCCACTGGCTTCCCCTAAGTTCCTTACACTTAGTCACATGCTCAACAAATATTTTCAAGCTAAATCCAATTGAATAAGAACAAGCTGAAGGGGTGTTACAGTAGACATCTCCTGCCAAACACATTTATTTTCCTATATACATATAAAGAATAAAAAGTGTTTATCTTCCAATAGCACAAAATAATTTTATTTTAGTCTTTGCTTAGTTCCTTCTTTCCGTTTTGAAAACATTTCAACTAAGACATTCCTTAAAATCTTAATAATATAAAAATTAAAGATGACTAAACAAATATAATAAGTAATAAGAATTAGTCAGTTCCTTGAGGGCAGAAACTGTATTTTATATATTTTTTCATCACCCGTAGTCATAGGACCCAAACAAAACTAAAATTAGCATCTTGGGATATATCTTCCCAGTCTCCTTTTTCCTATGCCTAGGGCCTACCCTAGACTATTTTTTTGGTATTAATTAAACCTTTATAAATCACAGAGTATTTTGACTTTTTTTTCTGTTTAATGAAAAAATAAAGAAATTACATTGTGAGAGGACTGGATCCTTTTTGTGCTATTTTATATTATGCTTCACAGTTAACACATCAGAACCACATGCACACTAATGTTTTATAACTGACATGCCTGGTCATATTTTCCCTTGTATTATTCAATTCCACTCTTACTGTAAATTTGTGTTGATAATAATGCTATGAGAACCACACTCCCCCACCCCACAACAATGAAAGGATTTTACTTATCACAACTGATGTTTTTCTCCTTGGTAGAATGTTTAGTGTCCTGCTTGAATCACAGCATGAGCAACTTGCAAGCCCACCTGTGATTTGATCACTGGAGTGTCTCCTGGGTGCTTTTCTATTGTTTTCTGTGTTGTCTATAGGATCTGTGGGTGGAACGCTACCCACCAGCTTAATCAGTTTCTTCCTGCAGGCAGTTCAGGTGGTGTCCTTCCTCTGTAAGTTGTGTTTCAATTCCTATGGCTTTCTAAAACCTTTTACCAGCAAATGTCTCTCTCTGGGACCTAGCCATTCCTGTGTGTGACAGTTTATTGAGTCCAATTCATATCTTTTGGGAAAAGTTGTTACTTTAAAAAATCTTCTTAGAAGTCACCTCTCTTTTGCTCCTTATCTCTTTTGTAATTGTTTCTTGAGTTGAATTTCTAAAAGCATAACACTTAAATAGTTTTGTGCCCTAATAATTGTGCCATACACCATTCCATGAGCGCTTCCATTCGTATTTGCACAGTATTGCCCCAGAAAGTCAAGCCACCAAAGCCTCCATAAACAAGGATTAGCAGCGATGCTGAAATACATGTGGATTCCTCTTTCCTCTTTCTTCCTTCTGCTCTCAGGCTCAGAACCCACTCTCTGCTTCTCCCATTTTTAAAATCCTACCTAACTTTGTGCCTCTTCCTGCTCACCAACCCTACCCCTAATGCAGGCTGGGAGGTGCTTCGGAGTAGGATTGTGGACTGAAGAGGTTACTGACCCTTCAGTGTCTGGAGCTGAAAGGCACTGGGGGAAGGTAATCTCATTTGTCACCTGGGCAACCCAGGGATTCAGTCATTGGCCTGTTTGCAAGCATCTGCCTTTTCACCCTGCAAATTTCCAGGTGTAGCTGCCCAGGTGACCCACGGAAAACCTTAACAGGATCAATTAAAGTTACTTAAGTATTTGATGAATGCTTCAAAAATATGGACAGCTGGGGGTATAGAAATGGTAAATATCACTGCTGGGAACCAATTTCATTCTTTACTTCTGCTTCAGGATTTCTAGGTGCTTTTCTTGTCGTTTCTTCCTTGAGGGAAGTCATGTTAAACTGCCCCTGGATATCTGCCCACAGAAAAGCAAACAGCTTTCTTTGACCACAAGTGATCACCACCACCAACTCCTCCACCCACTTTTTCAATTTTTGAACTCTGGGTTAAATTCTTGCCTTATAAAATTAAGATCTAGATAACTCTGGCAAGGAGCCAGGCCCTGCAAACAATTTTTTTTTTTTAAACTGGGCAGTGAAGAGCGATTGCATAAACGCTACATAAATATTTCAAGTATCCATGTTGTCAATCCTAGTAACTACTGCTGAGCTGTAAACAGAGCAGGAGTGTCTGGATAGTGCTGGGTGAGCTGCGTGAAATTTGGCTGGACGGGAATTAAAACGGAATGGAAGCTGACAGACCCTAATCTCCCCAAGACCAGACAGAGAGTGCTGCTTTTTCATTTTCATAATCCCCATATCTATACTAAGTGTGCAACACACTTTTATTAAAGGACATACTTTGCAGGAAGTATAAATAATTTAAAAGAGATTTGTGATTATCTTTGTAGCTGTTTCACATATGTAGTTTTGAACGCTAAGGAATTGATAAGGCATAGCCTCAAGGAATCTGGTGCTGTTCTGTGGCAGTTCCTGCTTTAAAACACTTTGGTGCAAGTTTCCTCCTAATATGACACATGACCCAGACCAAAATGTTAATCCTCCGCAGATCAGCAAATTCCAGATTTTTTTTTATTGGTGAATAAATATTTATTAAATACATATTATCGGACACATGGGATGAATGTATTACATACATTCTTTTTTTCTCTCTCTCTCAATGTTTTTTTAAAATTATTTTTCTTTATTGATTAAGGTATTACATATGTGTCCTTATCCCCCCATAGCTCCCCCCACCACCCCACTCATGCCCTCAGCCTCCTGGTGTCTGTGTCCATTGGTTAGGCTTATATGCATGCTTACAAGTCCTTTGGTTAATCTCTTCCCCTTACCCCCACCCTCCCCTACCTTCCCGCTGAGGTTTGATGGTCTGATCAATGTTTCTCTGTCTCTGTATCTGTTTTGGTTCATCAGTTTATGTTGTTCATTATATTCCACAAATGAGTGAGATCATCTGATATTTATCTTTCTCTGACTGGCTTATTCACCTAGTATAATGCTCTCCAGCTTGATCCATGCTGTTGCAAATGGTAAGAATTTCTTCTTTTTTACCACAGCGTAGTATTCCATTATGTAGATGTACCACAGGTTTTTAATCCACTCATCTGCTGATGAGCACTTAGGCTGTTTCCAAATCTTAGCTATTGTAAATTGTGCTGCTATGAACATAGGGGTGCATATATCCTTTCTGATTGGTGTTTCTGGTTTCTTGGGATATATTCCTAGAAGTGGGATCACTGGGTCAAATGGGAGTTCTATTTTTTAGTTTTTTGAGGAAACTCCATACTGTTCTCCACAGTGGCTGCACCTGTCTGCATTCCCACCAGCAGTGCAGATTTTGTTTTTTTCAGAAAGCCTTCCTGGATGACTCAAGGCCATTTCTATTTGATGCATAAACATATGAGAAGTTAACTGACCATATAAAATAGGCATTTGGTTACGTTTGCCTCTATTTGGAATGCAAGCTTTGTAAGACAGGGATCATGCATAGTGCCTAGGAGTTCGGTTTGCCTACAGTCGTATTCATAAGAACCCTTTAGAAGAGAAGCTGAAAGAACACTGAGTCAGAATCAGCAATATCCTAAATATGTCACCTAGATAGCAGAGAAATGAGAAGGAATGCTTAATTTTTTTTAAAAAAAAAACCTGGGCCTTCTTTATTATGTCTCTGCACCCTCCATGGAGCTGTGCAGAGGAACTTCATGTTGATAGCAGAAATGTGTTTCCTTTTCAGGTAAAGGTAGTACTATTTTCTTCCAGTGATGAAAAGATTTGGATTAGAAACAAACATTTTCAATATTTTTCTCTGTGCATTCAGCACTTGCACAGAATGTAAGTATGACTGTCTTCTCCAAATCTTTTTAATTACACACGTCATCAAGATATGCATGGATCTTGCAGCACACCTCAGCCCCTGAGTTCCTAATTCCCATTCTCCTCTTGAATCTGTGTAATAGACTGGCTATACGGAATTAGTTCAGGAAGTCAGGTATAAGTTCCCACAAAGGGCAACCAGATATTTTCCCCGTGGTTTTAAAAAGTTTATTCTCCATCCCCCTCCAGGTAGCAAGAGATCTTAAATGTTGCTCATCTTGGAGATGCTATAAAAAATGTCTGACCTGCTAGGTGAGCCCTAGCCTGTCTGGCTCAGTGGATAGAGCATCAGCCTGCGGATTGAAGGGTCCCAGGTTCGATTCAGGTCAAGAGCATGTGCCCGGGTTGTGGGCTTGATCCCCAGTTGGGGGGGGGGGGTACAGGAGGCAGCCCATCAATGATTCTCTCTCATCATTGATGTTTCTATCTCTCTCCCCCTCTCCCTTTCTCTCTCTGAAATCAATAAAAATATATTTAAAAAATAAAAATGTCTGACCTGCTAGGTGACAGAAATCCCACCTGGTGGCAGTGTTTGGAATGTATTCCCAGCAAATGTCAAGAAGCAAGTCACTCACTATCAATACCTGGGTACAAAGAATGGAGTTACATGTTTTTAGGGATCCTGCTCCCTAATACAGAGATGGCTCAGACAGAACCAGACAGGCCCCGAAGTGAGCTGGTTCTGGGAATAAAAATGACTCTTTGGTCTCCACTTCTGTCCTAAAGACAAAGTAAAACCTCAATGTACTGGTCAATGTAGTAGGAGAAAAGGTTTCTCCCTAGAGATGGACTCCAGGGTGGCAGAGTACAGGGGTGAATGGCCCCTAGGTAGTACACTGTGAGCTATGAGAAGGGGGCAAACTCTCCACTAGGGAGTTCTTGAAATTCAGCCAAGCTTCAAGAGCTCCCTAATAAAAGGTAGATATCCCTGAGAAAGCTAACACCTTGAGCATTATCAACTGGTATCACTTAACACCTTAAGGGAAACATGAGAGTTGCCAGAAGTTGATAGAGAAAAGAAAGGAGAAATTGAAAGTTTCTGGGATAAAGCAGTGCCTACCTTACATTTGGTCCAGGATCAGTTCTGTTTAAGTCTCCAAAACAAGTGGACTTCTATCTTACCTCAGTGGCCTTGGGTAAGTCACTCAGCTAAGCTAGTTTCTAGTTTACCTGTTAATTGGGGAGAATAATTATTCTTTATCTAATGGAGGGTGTTGGGAGAATTTATGGCCAATAAAACATTTGAGATTGTCAGTGTGAGGTAGTTCCTAAGTACAAAGTGTTATTAGTGGTTTTATTACAGGATTGTAAATGTGGTCTAAGTAGCATCATAATAGTAATATTCTGTGAAAGCACTTATCTCCAGCTCTGCAGAGAAGTGGACCTATTTGTATCTATTTACCAGGCCTTGGCAGAAGTCCTACTAAATATTGATGACTATAGATTGAGTCCTGATATAAAGGAGATGTTGTTGGCTTTTATTACCTAACACAGGTGTTTTATATTATTTCTTATCACAGAATAATGCCTAAGCCTTGCTCAAAGTCAGTTCTGAGTAGGATTTTTATTTTTTTAATCCTGTGAAAAATTGGAAAGGCCATCTTTTTCATTTCCACAATCATTACTATTATTTTACTCTTCAGTGGCAGGGCACACTCATATTCATGCCACTTTAGAACATTTGCATCTTTATCTCTTTCCACAATCAGAAATAGGACAAGAATAGCCAATGATAGCTTGGTCACTAAAGGCTTAAGAAATCTATAGCGACTCTTCAGGACCTAACTTACTTAATTAACATTTGAACTCCTCACTTCAGAATTCAAGGGCTTCTATTTTTCATTTCAGTTCATGTATTCTTCATTTATGACTGGTTGTTTCTTATGTTTTCTATCTCCGTTTATGTTTCCTATCTCGTTTCATTTCCACTTTTCCATAAATTGAATACATCTAATTATTTTACCACTAATGGCCTACCCTCTGAGTAGACTCCATGACTCTCAGGACAGTTATATACTCAGTACTATGAAAAGCATTTGGTTTATAGTAGCTGTTCAATAAAGAGTTTCTGATGCATGAACAAATGATTTAAAACCTAGAACAGTTTTCCTTATCCTCTCTCATAATCTATGTTCCTTGAGTGGCCAAAGGGGCTTAAAACTCAATTCCTTTAGACAATTTATTCAATGTGCTACATCATTGGGCATACACTATATGCTTAATGCTATGATCTTTATTTTTCATTTTTCAATTAGAGTTGACATACATTATTATATTAGTTTCTGGTGTATATCCCAGTGATTGGACATTACATAACTTACTAAATGATCATCCAAATAAAACTCACACACATCTGATGCCATCTGTAGTTCTTAGAATATTATTGACTACTAGTGGCCTGGTGCATGAAATTCGTGCATTGGGGGGGAGGGCATCCCTCAGCCCAGCCTGCACCTTCCTGCAATCTGGCACCTTTTGGGGATGTCCAACTGCCAGTTTAGGCCTGATCCCACACAGGTCGGGCTTAACCAGCAGTTGGATATCCCTCTCGAAATCCGGGACCACTGGCTGCTAACTACACGCCTGCCTGCCTGCCTGATTGCCCCTAACTGCCTCTGCCTGCCTGACTGATTGCCCCTAACCACTCCCTTGGAGGCGGGGCCAGCAAGGGGAGGGGCCATGGTCATTCTGGTCTCTGGTTGTTCTGGTTGTTTCACCGTTTCGGTTGCTGGGCTTTTATTATATGAGATAGGATATTCCCTATGCTCTACTTTACATCTCCATGACTATTCTATAACAACCATTTGTACTTCATAATCTTCACCTCTTTCACTGACACCCCTCCCCACCAACTCTTCTCCCATTGGCAACTATCAAAATGTTCTCTGTATCTCTGAGTCTTTTTTTGTTCTGCTTGTTTGTTTATTTTGTTTTCTACATTCAGCTATTGATACATATATATTTATTGCCATTTTATTGTTCATAATTTTTATTTATTTTTTATTCTTCTTAAAGAAGACCCTTTAACATCCTATATAATAAAGTAGTAATATGCAAATTGACCATCATGCCCTTGCATAAGATGGCCACCCCCATGCGGTCAAAGATGGCCGGCAGGGGAGGGAAGTTGTGGGCAATCAGGCCAGCAGGGGAAGGAAGTTAGGAGCAACCAGGCTGGCAGGGAAGGGCAATTGGGGGTGACTGGACTTGCAGGGGAGGGAAGAAGGGCAGTTGGGGGGGACAAGGCCCACAGGGGAGGGCAGTTAGGGGTGACCGGGCTGGCAGGGGAGGGCAGATTGGGGCAGCTGGGCCTGCAGGGGAGGGCAGTTGGGGGGAACCAGGCCTGCAGGGGAGGGCAGTTGGGGGGGACCAGGCCTGTGGGATCGGGTCTAAACCGGCAGTTTGACATCCCCTGAGGGGTCCTAGATTGGAGAGGGTGCTGGCTGGGCTGAGGGACATGCCCCCTCAGGCACCGGGCCTCTAGTTTCATATAATACTGGGTTTAGTAGTGATGAACTCCTTTAGCTTTTTCTTGTCTGAGGAGCTCTTTATCTTTCCTTCAATTCTAAATGACAGCTTTTCTGGGTAGAGTAATCTTGGTTATAGGTCCTTGCTTTTTATCACTTTGAATATTTCTTGCCAATCTCTTCTGGCCTGCAAGGTTTATGTTGAGAAATCAGCTACAGCCTTATGGAACTCTTTAGTAGGTAAATTAACTGCTGTTCTCTTTCTGCTTTTAAGATTCAATCTTTGTCTTTAACCTTTTGCATTTTAATTATGATTGTCTTGGTGTGGGCCTCTTTGAGTGCATCTTGTTTGGGGCTTTCTGTGCTTCCTGGATTTGTATGTTTATTTACTTGACCAAGTTAGGGAAGTTTTCTTTTATTATTTTTTCAAATAGGTTTTCAATTACTTGATCTCTCTCTTCTCTTTCTGACACCTCAGGATTAGCATGTTTATGTGCTTGAAGTTGTCCTAGAGCAGTGATGGCGAACCTATGACACGCATGTCAGAAGTGATGAGCGAACTCATTTTTTTGGTCGAATTTTCTTTGTTAAATGGCATTTAACTATGTAAAATAAATATCAAAAATATAAGTCTTTGTTTTACTATGGTTGCAAATATTAAAACATTTCTATATGTGAAACGGCACCAGAGTTAAGTTAGGATTTTTCAAAATGCTGACACATCGAGCTCAAAAGGTTCGTCATCACTGTCCTAGAGGCTCCTTACACTATCCTTTGTTCTTTTTTACTAGAGGCCTGGTGCACAAAATTCGTGCACTGGGGGGTGTTGTCCCTCAGTCCATCCTGCACCTTCTCCAATCTGGGACATCCCTCTCACAATCCGGGACTGCTGGCTCCCAACTGCTCACCTGCCAGCCTGATCACCCCTTAACCACTCTCCTGCCAGCCTGATTGACACCTAACTGTTCCCCTGCCAGCCTGATCACCCCCAACTGGCCTCCCCTGCTGGCCTGGTTGCCCCCAACTGCCCTCCCCTGCCAGCCTGGTCACCCCTAACTGCCCTCCGCTGCCGGCCTGGTCCCCCTAATTGCCCTCCCCTGCTGGATTGGTCACCCACAACTTCCCTCCCCTGCCGGCCATCTTGAGACAATGTGGGGGTGGTCATCTTGTGATGACATGGGCGCGGCCATCTTGTGACCACATGGGCGTGGCCATCTTGTGACCACATGTGGGCGGCCATCTTGTGTGAGTGTGTGATGGTCAATTTGCATATTACCTCTTTATTATATAGGATTCTTTTTTCTTTTCGCTGTTCTGTTTGGCTGTTTTTTGCTTCCAAATCTTTGATTTGATCCTCAGCATCATCTACTCCACTGTTAATTCCTTGTCATGTAGTTTTCATTTCAGTTCATGTATACTTCATTTATTACTGGCTCTCTTTTATGTTTTCTATCTCTATTTTGTGTTTCCTATCTCTTTGTTGAAGTTCTCAGTAAGTTCATCTACTCTTCTCTTAAGTGCATTGAGCACCCTTATAACAAGTGCTTTGAACTCTACATCTAGTAAATTGCTTGTCTCCATTTTATTTAGTTCTTTTTCTGGAGTTTTGTTCTATTGTTTCATTTGGAACATGTTTCTTTGTGTCCTCATTTTGGCAGCCTCCCTGTGTTTGTTTCTATGTACTAGGTCGAGCTGCTGTGTCTCCCAGGCTTGGTAGAGTGGTCTATAAGATCCAGTTGCACGGCCTCTCTGTGCACCAGGGCTGAAAAGGCCTGGTGCAACCCCTTCACTTCCCCTCCTGTGTGAACTATGTACAGCTTCCTATTGTAGTTGAGCCTTGATTGCTTTTGGCACATCAATGTGAGGAATTTGCCCCCAGGCCAATCAGCAACAAGGACTGGCTGCAACCACTGTGGAAGATCAGCTGTGCAGAGGCCTACCCCATGGAGCAGAACTTACTTCAGTGGGTCTCTGGTATCTGCGCTGGCCACCCCTTGAGTGTATTACTTATGGAGGTGATTGGGTGGTGCTTAAATGTGATCTAAAGCTGTCCTCTGGGTGCACAGGCTTTGGTGCCTTCAGGGAGGTTCAGGCCAATGTCAGTTACCACCTGTGTTCTGCCCAGAGCCACTCTGTATGAGCCATAAAGCAATTTGCTGCTTCTTGTGCTGGGCTTGGAAGTACCCAGGAAAGGTAAACCTGCTGCTAGTGCCAGGTCTGGGGCCACTTATTGAGAATACAGGGATCACTGAGTCTAGATGCTGCTTGTTTGAGATATTTTAGGAAAATATGAGGCATGAACCATGACAGACCATTTGTACAAAATGCCATTGGAAACAGCTTGATTGGGTATGAAAGTTTGGTGAGGTGGGCCAGCAGGACAAACAGCATTGAGCCAGGTTGATGGAGTCTCAGATATGGTGCCTGCAGGCTATCTGGGAGGAGGGTTCATCAAAGGAACAATGGCCCCTGCCAGCACTTCTGTTTGGGAGAAAGCTGCCCCTAGAACTCACCCTGATGCTGGACAATTTAGTTCCTCCACATATGTCTCAGTGCTTTTCAAGATGGTGCACCAATGCTGGAGCTCAGATGGAGTGAGTCTGAGTAAGTCTGTGTGTGGCCCTTTAAGATAAATTTTCTGGGGCTCCAGCAGCCCTCCAGCTCCCTTAGGCTCAATCCCCACTGGTTTTTATAGCCAGACGTATGGGGACTTGTCTTCCTGGCACTGGAACTCTTATTGATTCAATTCTTCCAATCATAAGAATGAAAGACTGACTTTAAAAAAATCAGGAAGCTGCTCATTCAATTGAACGGAATCTTAAAAAAAAAGGGCGGAGGGTAGTTATACGTCTTTTCAGTAGAATGAAAAAGAGGGAAACACATTGAAAAAACCTGTAAGAGCTCATGTGCTTTATAAAAATACTAGAGGGCCGATGCACGAAATCGTGCATGGGTGGAGTCCCTTGGCTTGGCTGGCGATCAGGCCCATCTTGCCACCACCCACCCCGGTTCCCCATTCACCATCTGGTGATGGGAGCCTGACAGCTGGTGGAAGGACCAAGAGATCGGCCGTTGCTGCCCTCTCACCAGCCCCACCCCCGCTGTGGGTTGCCCTCTGTGTGTGGGGCGACCGGTGGGGTGGGGGCCTTGGCCTGGCACCACCCGCATCCCCTGCCACCCACCCCAGCTGGGGAAAGGGACCAAGAGGTGGTCAGTGCACCTCATAGTGATTGGTCGAGCGGTTATTCTGGTCGTTCTGCCATTATGGTCACTGGGCTTTTATTATATAGGATTGACTTAATAAATCACTATTTTAAAACTTTCCTTTATCTGCCTGTTACTCAGATAATATAGAAATGTGACTCTTCTCAGCTCTGTTTGAAGCTTTCATAAAATTCTTAATAATTTCTCCCAAAGAGGTTAATTTTTTCACATCCTCTTACACTTTTAACTTCTTCTCAAAAGAACATGTATTATTCTCCAGAAAGAAATACTTTCATATTTAACATTTATAAGATTGGTTTCAAAATATAACATTTAAATGTCAACCCAGTGGGTTTTAGTGTGCTGATGACTAGTTAATTCCTTCTACCAGGAACGTCATCCTCAGCAGATACATGTAGCAAACTCCTGCTCACCCTTGAGAGAGTTCAGATTTACTTCCATCGGGAACTTTCCTGTCTTCTTTGGTAGTACATTCATCACACTGTGTTTTCTTATGTTTTGCTATTAGCACCTTATGTTTTCTTCCCTGTCATCTCCACAGGGTTGTGAACAGTACCCAGCACAAAAAGGATGTTCAATAAAGCTTGTTGAATGAATGAATGAATGAATTTCACTAAAATTTCCAGGTTTATGTGTGTGCATGTGTGTGTGTATTTAGCTATAGTGTATTGCCTTTCTTATTCCAGTCACATATCTAGTACGTGGCAGAGTAGGGTTAAGAAAAAAAAAAAAAAAAAGGTTATTTCTGATCCAATGTTCTTTACACTTTATCCTTAATCTTTATCTCCTAACCTTAAATTTTGGACCCTCGAGACCTAGCATGTTCTGAGGAGATCTTTTGGTCTGTGAAAAGAGGTAGGTCGGCAAGTCTATTTGCTTAAGAGTAAATAAAGGGTCGTTCTCCAATGTGTTTTTCTTCCTCCAACACTTATCCTTTTTTGGCATAATGAAGGATATCTCCACCAATTGTAAAACAAACTGTTAGCTCTAATGTAGCATATGTTAACATTAAGGATCTTACTGATGAATTTAAGATAAGTAACCTGGAAGTCTAAGAACCACTCTTGACCCCAGTGTCTGGAGAACTGTGAGCATTCTGACATGTCTTATCAGTTACCACCAGTTTAAAGAAAACTTACTGATTTCTTGGTTTTCTGTGGTTCTTAGAATGACTTAAGTCATTTATATTTTCAAATTATTCTCTGCCATGTGTACTTTCTTAACTAAAAACTTCTCATTAATTTGTAATCTTTCATTCCATTTCTATTATCTACTTGTCCCCATTTTGCCAGTTTTTATTAGCAAAGATCTGATCCTTTTTTAAATATTTAGATGGACACCACTCTAATTCACTTTCCATGTCCTTTGAACTATGTTAATCCAGCAACCTCATAAAACTTTCCTAACTTTCTAAATTTTTTTATTCTCCTTCCCATGCATCCACTTTTCATAGAGCAAATACATCATTTTTCTGCAGTATAAATTGATTCTGCCTTTCCTCTGATAAAATACATTTTATAGTTCCTTATTGTCCATACTAGAGGCCTGGTGCACAAAATTTGTGCACTGGGGGGTTGTCCTTCAGCCCAGCCTGCCCCATCTCACAGCCTGGGAGCCCTCAGGGGATGTCCTACTGATGGCTTAGGCCCGCTCCCTGTAGGGAGCGGGCCTAAGCTGCAGTCTGGTCTCCCTCTGCAGGAGGTAACCTGGCTGATCAGGGGAAGGTGCTGCCCCCATCATCCCGCGATGCTGCTACTGCTGGCTGCCGCAGCTGCCAAGGTGTTTTCATCAACATGGACTCCAGTCCCTTCACCATGAAAAAATGACAACTTTCTTTAGCCATTTTCAAGATATCTCTTCCAAAAGATATGACCTTTCTTTCTTTCTCTTTTTCTTTCTTTCTTTCTTTCTTTCTTTCTTTCTTTCTTTCTTTCTTTCTTTCTTTCTTTCTTTCTTTCTTCCTTCCTTCCTTCCTTCCTTCCTTCCTTCCTTCCTTCCTCCCTTTCTTTCTTTCTTTCTTTCTTTCTTTCTTTCTTTCTTTCTTTCTTTCTTTCTTTCTTTCTTTCTTTCTTTCCTGAGGATATTTTTCCATTGATTTTTAGAGAGCATGGAAGAGAGAGGGAAAGACAGAGAGAAACATCAATGTGAGAGGGACACTTTGATTGGTTGCCTCCTGCAAGAGCCCTGACCTGGGCTCCAGCCATGGAAGAGCCTGCAACCTAGGTACATGCCCTTGACCAGACCGAGGCTCAATCCATTGAGCCAAACCGGCTAGGGCAGGATATGACATTTCTTAGACCCTCCAGCAACGGACTTTCATTTTTTTCCTCCAGCAGTGAGGTGGAAGAACCCTAGATCACCTTCTTGGATTCTTATTAGGCAAGTTACCAAGAACACTGTGAGTGGCGTACTGGGAGCGTAGCCAATGAGTGGTCAGAAAAGGTGTTTCCTCTGCAGCTCATGCTCAGGGGCAGGATTGCCAGCAAGGGCCTGCCCTCAGCCGCAGTGGCTGTGAGCAGGTCCTCTCCCCTCTCCCTTCTCCTCTCTCTTTTCTCCTCTCTCCCCTCACTCCTTTCCCCTCCTGGCCTGTGCTCAGCCTCAGAGGCTATGAGCGAGTTCTCTCTCCTCTCCCTTATCCCCTCTCCCCTCCTAGCCTGTGCTAGGGCAGCAGCTGTGGGTGGGGTGGGGTGGGGTGGGGTGGGCCCGCCCTCTCCTTTCTGGACCTGCTCCCTTCTGGACCTGCTCTCGGCTGTGGTGGCTTGGGCAGGCACCCTGTCTCTGTCTCCATCTCCACTCCGGGCCTCAACTGTGCGTGCAGCCTCCTCCTGACCAGTCGTGACTGTTATGGCGTCCTGGCCTAATTTGCATATTCTCTCTATCTATCTATCTATCTATCTATCTATATATGATTAAGGATAAAAGGTCTGGCTAACTTAGGGTGAGAACTAGGAAAGTCTCATCAATACTCTCACATTTCTATGATCCGACAATAAAGTTTTTATTCTATGCTCATCTTTGCTCACTGTTCTGTCCCAGGACCCCATAGTGTGTGTGGCACAGAGGAAGCACTCGTATATATTTTTTGATTGAACAAATCAATTAAGAAAACTGATTTTTAAATTCCATTTGACTTGGATATAATGCTAAATGAAACATGTAGTTCTGTGACACTTCATATCCATGTACATGGAGTCATATACAAAGGCACTTTGAGTCTATAGGAGACATGAAGGTATAAATTTAGTTCTGGCTCTGCTTGCCAGACCAGCTATACAAATTCAGGTTTCCTTCGTATTAGTCTTTACACATTAAATTATCCAGAAATAGCAATGGTTTATGGATGAGTAAGTTTGTCTAAGCCCATGAGCATAGCTAGTTGTTGTTTTTATTCTTTCAATATTCCAGTGTGACTTGAAGTGGGGAAGTGACAAAACAATGAGAGTTTTTTAATAGGCTTTTTTCTATTTCTTTGAGATCCATTCCTAGTACGTCTTCAGTTTTTTTCTTCTGCTGCCGATAAGTGGATAGAAAAGGTTAGTGGGAAATCTCTCCAATTAATATTACATAAATTCAGCTTTTTCTGCCTCTTCTCTATTGCATCTAGTGATGCTGATATTCTGCTCTGTGCTTCGGTCCTTTAAAGCTGCTTTATGTCTAAGCCAACTTTTACTATAAGGAGAAGGAATATCTACCTGGTCTTTATCCCACCAGGTGCAGTGTCATTTCATATTATTAGGCCCTATAGTTGATCTTTGCCATATTTGCTTCTATTGGGAAGAGTTTTTCAATCCCTACTAGTTGCCTATTCCACGCATTAAATCTTGCCAATCCTTTCTTGAATTATGACAAAGGCTGGGTTCCACTGTGACTTTGTAATCAGCTCTTGAAGGATGGCCATGTTGGCCTTTTCTACTTTCTTTCCCTGCCCCTCCTCCCTCCTTCTAGTCCTCTTTGCAAATTGAGTTCTTGCCCAACATCTGCCCTTGGCCCAGGGGACAATTTCCAGCTCTGAGTATTGTCTACTTTTTTTTTTTTTTTACAACTTCTCCCCAGGGCAATAAACACACATTTGCATCTCAATAGTAACTCCTGGTTATGTTTAAAAAAATGCCACCCACAAATAATAAATATTTTAACGGGAAACTCTGGTTCTCCTTTCTGTTCTGTCTCCCCCCTGCTTTCAGAAGGGAAGCTACATTTCTCACATATCACTTGCTAAGAGTATAAGTGAAGCTTAAAATGGCCATGCTTGACTAATTATGCATTTCACACTTTGAACCTGCTATCTCTTACCTTTTCCTCAGGGACTCACCACACCTTGTTCCAATAAACCATCCAGTGCTTGACCTACAGAGGGAATCAATGAGGACTCCCTTCTCTCACGTCACATCCTTATGTAGATAATCCCTCTAAGGATCACAGAAAAAGATGATTGAAGACTCCAATTTTCTTCTATACAGATGCTCACTATTCTTTTTCCATTCTACACTTAACCTTATCTCCACACCTCTGCATATGTAAAGGTAGATTGAGAGGGACAAAATCTGTGGAAACATACCAGTGCTTTTCACTTATTTCAAGGAAGTGAAATAAAAATTACTTATTTGTGTATAGCATTTGTAAATTCCAAAGTACTCTCATTTTAAAGTCTCAATAGCACTTTGGGATAGGAAGGATTATTAAATTATAATATTACTATATTCATTTTCTTGAAGAAGAATTGAAGGGTCAGAGAGGTAAGCTAATTGATTGTCATTCTGCCAAATAATCATAAAAACCCCCACTCATATTATTCTCCATTTTCTATCCTCTAATAGTCCAGGATCAAACTCATTAATTTATTCATTTATCCAGCTAACATTTCTTGAATTCCTACTATGAGTGAGGCATAGTGTTAACTGCATGGCTGAGCTGTAAATGCTCTGAATGATGTGGTTTTAAGTTGTTCTACAGATTTCTTAATGAGTCTCCCCACCCGAATGCTTTGACTCTACTTCAGCACTGCACAACTGATTCATGCACCTTGGGACATATGTTCCTCCCATATAGGACCTATGAGAACTGGTTTACTACAATCATCATTAGGACCTTTCTAACTGTTTATTATAACATTTATTTTTCAAGAATTAACACTTGGATTGCGGGAAACGAGTTAAGTCGGCTCGCGTGAATTGCGCGTACTCCGCGGGAGCCGTCTTAACTCGGTTCATATAGATTTGCGGTGGAGTGCGGGAAACGTGTAAACTCGGGCCGATTGTAACTGCGTATTACCAAATATTTGTTTGTTTGCCATTCACAAAGATACCTACCTGCATATGCGAACCGTTTCATACCCATTGGGGTAATAGGTATCATAAAAATCCCTTGTAAGTAGAGAACACTTTATGGCGCTGGTCGAGTACAATACCGTTAGGGTACCAATGTATTGTTTTCTCATTTTATAACCGATATCCCTGGATATCTCACCATGCAAAGAGAATAGTTATTGAGAAATACTTCTTGTGTCCGGACGTCTTTAGTTTTGAGTTTTGTGAATATTATTACGTGTTTAAACTAACTCTGATTTTGCGCGGGAAACCTAAATAATTGCCCGCGCCATCTTATATTTTGGCGGGAAATTCACCCGACACCGTAGTGTTAATACACTTTTATTTGTTGGACTCAGATTTTCCTACTTATATGCTTTTCCAGATTATTCTTTCTATTTAGGTTATCTTTGAGGAGAAAAAGGAGTCATCTACACTAATAAAAGAGAAACATGGTAATTAGCGTACGACCACTACCCTTCCCATTGGCTAATCAGCATATCCTTATGCAAATTAACTGTCAGCCAAGATGGCGGCCGGCAGCCAGGCAGCTGGAAGCGAACATGAGGCTTGCTTGCTCCAGTGACTGCAGACTCCAACGTTCCCCGCCTGCCTTGCCAGCCTCTGAGCTGGCAGTTTGAAACATTCTAACAAATATAGAAGCTAAACAAAACCCCAGAAACCAGCTTTCAGCCAGCCGGGATCTCAGAGCTAGAGTTATACATTGTTTCGATTATAGAACGCAAACAAACCAGATACCGGCTTTCAGCAGCGGAAGCCTCAGAGCTAGAGCCAGAGCTAAAGCTGGCCCAGAATAAAAAAAAGAAAAAAGAAAAAAAGGAGCGATTGGGAGCTTCAGTCAACAACCGCCAGCCTGAAAGCAGCCCTCAGCCCCTCACCCAGACTGGCCAGGCACCACAGTGGGGACCCCCACCCAGAAGGGTGTGTGACCAGCTGCAAACAGCCATCATCCCCTCATGCAGGCTGGCCAGGCACCCCAGTGGGGACCCCCACCCTGATCCAGAACACCCTTCAGGGCAAACCAGCCGGCCCCCAAGCCTCTATCCTATATAGTAAAAGGATAATATGCCTCCCAACACTGGGATCAGCGGAGCCGTGAGGCCTCCTGGCACCAGATCAGCGTGACAGGGGGCAGCGCCCAAACCCCCTGATTGCCCTGCGGCTCTGTGTGTGACAGGGTGCGGCATCCCAACCCCCTGATCGGCCCTGCTCTGTGTGTGACAGGGTGTGGCGCCCCAACCCCCCCCCCCCCCCCCCCCCCACAGACCCTGCTCTGTGTGTGACAGGGTAGAGCCATAACCTCCCCATCGGCCCTGCCCTGAGTGTGACAGTGGCGGGGCCCCAACCCCCTGATCGGCCCTGCTCTGTGGGTGATAGAGGGCGGCACCCCAACCCCCTGATCTGCCCTACTCTGTGTGTGACAGGGGGCGGTGCCCCTACTCCCCTATCAGCCCTACTCTGTGAATGACAGGGGGGAGCTCCCCAACCCCCTGATGGACCCTGCTCTGTGCATGACAGGGGGCAGCGCCCAACCCCCTGATTGGCCCTGCTCTGTGCGTGACAGGGTACGGAGCCCCAACCCCCCTGATGGGCCCTGCTCTGTGCGTGACAGGGGGCAGCACCCCAACCCCCTGATTGGCCCTGCTCTGTGCATCACAGGGGGTGGCGCCGCAACCTCCCCATCGACCCTGCCTTGAGTGTGATAGGGGGTGGTGCCCCAACCCCCCAATCAGCCCTACCCTGAGTGTAACTGAGGGTGGCATCGCAACCTCCCAATCTGCCCTGCTCTGTGCATGACAGGGGGCGGCACCCCAACTCCCCAATCAGCCCTGCTCTGAGCCCGATCAGGGGCTGCACCTAGGGATTGAGCCTGCCCTCTGCCACCCAGGAGCAGGCCTAAGTCAGCAGGTCGTTATCTCCTGAGGGGCCCCAGATTGTGAGAGGGCACAGGCCAGGCTGAGGGACCCTCCCTTCCCCGCCGAGTGCACAAATTTTTGTGCACTAGGCCTCTAGTACTAGTATATAAATATTTCCTATCAGAAGTAAAAAAAAAAAAAATGACACCTAGACATTTCATTTACCAACCTCTTATTAGACATTAGAAATAAGATATCTGATTAAAAATATGTATCAAGACTTAATTATAGACAAAACAAAAGAGAGAATAGCAAACAAATATATCTTTGATACAATACTTGAAATTATTTTTCCTGGTATAACAGGCAGTTCCATTCATTTGAAAATATATGAAGACAGATAATGAGGATGATATGATATTGCCATCCTGAAGGGTTTTCCTTTAGTGAGCAATTAAAGTTGTAATATTTTGGCACTAACTTAGAAATTAGCAAGAATATTTCCTCACATTGCAAAAGTACTTACATAACAATATAGTAGTTGCATATTATAAATTAAAAGTAAGGTAGAAAGACAGGAATGGGTTAAATTATATCAGCAAGTTCATAGCTCCATAAATTTGAATACCCTTCTTATTTTACAGAGCCATTCTTTAAAAATTTAAATTCTTTATTGTTTCAAGTATTACATAAGTATCTTCCCCCCGCACCTCTCCCCAGCTGCCCCCACCTCCAAGCACATGCTCTCACTCCCCCCACCCCTGTCTGTGTCCATTGGTTATGCACATATGCATGCATACCAGTCCTTTGGTTGATCTCTTACCCCCCCACCTCCGCCTTCCCTCATAGGTTGGACAGTCTGCTTGATGCTTCTATGACTCTGGTTCTATTTTTGTTCGTCAGTTTATGTTGTTCATTATATGCCACAAATGAGCGAGGTCATGTGATATTTATCTTTCTCTGACTGGCTTATTTCACTTAGCATAATGCTACAGAACCATTTTTGAGGTAAAATGGAAATATCTCTGTATTGGCCTTATCCAATGGTCAATTATATTGCTTAATAGTTAGCTTAGATAAAATACTTAGTTACTTTATTGAGAAGCTAGTATGTGCTAAGGACTGTTCTAAGAACTTTATATTTATTATCTTACTAAGTTATTTGAACAACC
Organism: Myotis yumanensis; assembly: GCF_028538775.1. Taxonomy (NCBI): domain Eukaryota; kingdom Metazoa; phylum Chordata; class Mammalia; order Chiroptera; family Vespertilionidae; genus Myotis; species Myotis yumanensis. Next base: position 187,945,514 of record NW_027223752.1, read on the forward strand.
CAATGGAATATGTATTATTATAATTCATTTTGTAGATGAGAAAACTAAGGTATCATGGGGCTGAATTACATTCCCTAGGTCACACAGTAGGGACTGTATTAAGAACCCAGTCTACTTTCAGAAACATTAACTCCTGAAATTGATTCCTTCAAGCCCAAGTTCTCTCATACACATTTGAGAGGTCATTCTCATAAAGCCCAGTGATGGTAGAGGAAGTAAAAGTCTATGCTGACCATATTTTCTAAACAAAAAACTAGGGCACGTAATTTCACAAACAGTAATAAACACATAGCAGCCACTCAGAAATTGGGGTGAAGAGGGCAGATGTTTGAAATCAAACTTGGAAACCCCTGGGAGGTTTGGTATTGAATGCATGCTCTTTAAGGTGCTAACCATAAATCTTGTGCATAAGATGCATTTTTGATATTCTTCCTCTACAATGAAAGACTATTTGATATTACTTTTCAAGGGCTCTTATTGTCCATCTAATCATTCACCTAGAACTGAATCATTTAATCTTTTGTTGACTTGGTTGTAATATTTAATCTGTTGGTAATGCATGGACTGCTTGAATGCTTGACTTTTCTAGTAGAGCAGGAAGTCTACGATAATCTTTGTATTATTTATATTTCACTTTAATTTGGGCTTGATACAGCAGTATAGTATATTTTGCCTGTTCAATCAGGATAAGTTTGCTGAGTTTTTTCTTAAAATGAAATATTGTGGACTGGTTGCTATTTAGCAACCCAACATAAGATCAAAGCAATGGGAAGGAGAAAGAAGAGAGAGAAATTCTTGCTCTCTTGTTTATAAAAATAAAGCAAACATTTCAAGAAGAAACACTGTCCAGTTCTAAACTCTCATGGCAGTTACAGCTTCCTAAATCACTTCTTTGGAAAATTCAAATTATCCTGTCTCTACATGACATGGGCCCAGAAGCAATATTGGTGAGTACAGAGTGAAAGTTTTAGGATGTTGTGTAAGTCAGGTCCTCACACAAAAAAGAAGAAACAGTAGAAACAGAGCTTGTATCTGGCCTGCTATCTTTCTTACAAACATGTATCTCCTGATGTCATTGATCTTCAAAGAAATATTTCAAAAGTAGATGTAAAATGTATAAATTAGTTTGACTTACTTGGAAGCCATCTTCAGTACCAGCAATGATTATAAAATAGGAAGTCAAATTGACTTGAATTCTGGTGATTTTGAAATAATTTATTAGTAAAAACATCCAAACACACACAGGAGAGATGACATTGGAAAAGAGAGAAGTAAAAATGTATACACACAACTTGTATAATTATAAAGGCAGTGTTTATTAAAATTCATTTAATTTTCAAAATTGAGCTATCACCTCTTACAATGTGCATACATTTTTTTTTTGGGGGGGGCGGGGAGACACCCTGTATTTAAATAAAACTGTTTTATCTAGTTGATTTTATATTCCCAGTGACAATTTATGTATAGACTTTACATTATGTAATTTGAAGATAATCACTGAATGGGGGGAGTGCTATACTTACGGAAATATGACAAGAAAATTTGTTTATTTCAGGTTAGTCTCCTGTATGTGTGATACATATATGCTGAGTTTCTTGTACCTTTAATTGTTACATTCACAATCTCTTCTTTAAAACATCACCTGAATGTAGAGATGTTTGTCATCATCAAAGAATAAAATTAGCAAAAATAGCATAGGAAATAGTCTTAAATGCAATACAGCAGGGTAGCTAAGAGTGCGAACATTCAAGTCCCAGTTCTGCTGCTTACAGCTGTGTGATCAGAAATTGACCTAACCTCTGTGTGCCTCAGTTTCTGTATCTGTGAAATGGGACAATCAGCAGCACTTCTTGCACAGGGCTGCTGTGAAGATGAATGAAAATAACACAAGTCAAGTTCTTAGGACAGTATATAGGAGTGCTAGCTACTCAAATTACCTGCAAAACTTTTCAGAGGAGCAAGCAGGAAAGTGGCCTATTCTGACGGAGTTATTTAAGCTGTTTCTTCAGAAGCTAAAAACAAGAAGCATAGCCTAGTCAATATTATTGCACCCTGACTCATGAAAAGTGTTCTCTATGGGATATGGGAGTCAGCCAAGGGGGACAATGAATGAGAGTTTATCAGTGCAGAACAGGCTGACATAGAGGGTGCTGTGCTCACTGGCCCTCCTGTCAGGTTCAGGCCTATCACGGAGACAGACATGAGGATGTTACTCTTGAGTTCATTCAAACCCCTTTGCACTTACTCCAAACTAGCTCACCAGGCCCCTTCTGAGAGGAGTTTGGTTTTTTATGTGCTGGGGACTGGCCAGGCAACCTGTGTATTATAATGTGCTTGGCCTCTGTATTTCTTGTTATAGTTTTTTCTATAATTGCACTTTGAGTAATATCAGGGTCATTTTTGTGAGTTTTACTTAGAAAGGTGATATAGTACTATGCAGAAGATCTCAAATTTGACTGTGTAAAACAATCACTTGAGAAACATATTTTTAAAAAAATCTAGATTCCTGGCTTTTTGTCCCACAGCCTGCGTGTGCACACACGTTGATTTGGAAAGTCTGGCATGGGTTCCAGGAACCTAAGTTATTAATAGACATCGCAAGGGATTCTGATGCAGGTAGTCTTCAGACCACACTTTGTCCAGAAATATTGGAGAAAAGTAACTTTATAATTAGAGAGACTAGGGTTTAAAACTAAGCTCTATCTCCTTCTAAAATCTGTGTGATTTGGGGCAAGTTACTCAACATTTCTGAACTTCCGTTTCCTCATCTTGTAGATGGGACTGGTGAGGCTAGAGCGCATACTGAAATACTCAACGTAGGGAAAGTGCCCAGCAGGTCCTAATGTGGCAGTTATGATCTTGTCAGCGGGTCATGGGAGGCAGGATCGTGGAACCTAGTCATCTCAGAGAGAAGTGAGCCATCTATGAATATGCTCCAAACCATGAATGCTCACAGTGAGTCCATGGAAGATAGTCACCCCACCAAGATGCAGCCACCTTCAAAGGGCCTGCTTTGTCTGTGTACTTATTTCAAGCATCTAACCCCCAGTGGGTGCTTAAGGGAAATCAAGTCTCTCCTCTCCAACATAGGCAGGTAGCATCCTTTCCTGAGATGTTTAACTTATGTATCCATTGCTTCCGAATTTCCAAGAGGATCACGCAAAGTTCCAAACACACACATTTTTGCTATTTAGGACAAACAGCCCAAAAGTTAACTCCCCATTTTTATTTAACCTTTTAGAATCCCTGAATTTTTTAAAAAATATATTTTATTGATTTTTCACAGAGAGGAAGGGAGAGGGATAGAGAGTTAGAAACATCAATGAGAGAGAAACATCAATCAGCTGCCTCCTGCACACTCCCTACTGGGTATGTGCCCTTGGCCAGAATCGAACCAAGGTACATGCCCTTGGCCAGAATCGAACCCAGGACCCTTGAGTCCACAGGCCGATGCTCTATCCACTGAGCCAAACCGGTTAGGGTTAGAATCCCTGAATTTTATCTATGCAGTGAAAAAAAGTAAATCACAGAGCCTGGAGAAGCTCTAATTTATGTCCCAGGGATTCTTTAGCTGGAAACAACCTTATAACCACCTGGCCCAGATCCTGTAAGATGTAAAGATGAAGAAACTGAGGCCTGTAGACACTCAGAGCCAGGTCTCAGTTCCTGTTTCTTATCTCTCTGTTATTCCATTTTCTTAATGGTCCTCTAGATGGATGTGTCACAGCTCTTCAGAGTGCTCTGCACCATGAACATGGTTCGGGAGTGGCGAGTGTCATGTAGGCTGGGTTCTGTTCATTGTAAGGAGGTGACTGTGTGAGTGACTTTAGACAGCTTTGCTTCGTTTCCCATATGATAATCTGACAAAGTCCAGGCACTTTGGATACTGTGGTGTGCTGACAAATGGCTTGACAAATGGGAGATGGGAAGAGGGTGTGGGTGGGTGGGTGAGGGGGCTATTTCTCTCTGAGAATAGCTTAGACAAGGAGCTAAGGGCTACAGAGAGATTCCGAGTATGTGACTTTCTAAAAACCTCATTTGATTTCATTGGAATGCTTCTTTTTGTCATGAGTTTTTTTAGATTTCACTTGATGTGCAATGCCAATGACCAGAAAATGGTTCCTTTTTTATTTTAAAGGCTAAGTTGAAAATTCATTTTAGTGTTAAATAGTATATCAGACAAATTCATGATTGGAGTAAGAGGAAGTGTACTTTGTCCATTCCTTATAGTACTATAATCTTTTTTCTCAGTGAGATATTGGGATCTGAGCATTATATGCATAAATATTTAGGGCTTACTTTTGGTTTATACATACTGAGAAGGACCAACATTCAGCTCGATATCCCAGAAATTAATTTTTAACCCCCAAATTTTAATGGGAGTGATTTATCAAATAGACTTCGGGTTAGTCTATTTGAACCTCACAACACACTTTTGTTCACTCCATTAACAGATCCTATTGCTGTGACTACTTTCTGATAGTCCATTTGACCAAATTACTTTCCTGACGATGCAGGATAAATTACTTGTGATGTGCAACATTAGGAAACAGTGCCATGTATTATTTCAGATACTTGATAATGAAAGAAGAACAATACAATAGTATTGGGAGGAATAAATAGAAAGAAGGGAAAGAAGGATGAAGGAAGGAAGAAAGAAAGGGAGGGGTAAGGAGAGGGAGAAAAATTACAAACTGCAAGGAGAAATTCATTGTGTGGTTAGGTTAAGGGCTAAAGCACAGTGGTTGCCTTCTATGAAAGTGAGGGACTTCCATAAAAAGAGGTAAGATTACATGCAAAGGCAAAAGCTCTTTTCTCACTCATCTGCTTATCTTTCTGAGAATAATCACTAGATGCTGCTAGACATCCCTCCCCAGTTGAAGTACTTCACTAAAGGCCCATCCACCATGTGAATCTTCTGTGCTTGCTTCTCTACACCTGATAGAAGCATCAGGGGGCTGAGGAGTGTCTATGTTCAATTCTTTAATTCAGTCACTGACACTGTCCAGATAGTGTGCTCTAGCAAAAGGAGTGGAATTTGTAACTTTTCATATCAGACTAAAAGCACATCTCCTCTTATACATCTGCAACATGATCTTGCATAAATCATGTAACCTCTCTGATTCTCAGTTTCCTCATCTGCTAAACAAGGATAATATTTGACTTCTAGAGTGGTGTGCTGGACAGGGCTAGTGCCAGCTTCTAGGAGCCCAGTGTGTACTTCTCTTCTAATTCCATGATCAGAGGTGTCCCATTAGTAGCTTGAAATTGAAATATTATTAGTAAATTGGTAAAGACTACCAGCAAGGCCCTCCCTTTTTATAGAGAGCCCATTGTCAAACGTTTATTAGTACATCTCTGCTTATGTATACAATGAGATAATAAATAGGTTCATAGCAATTATAGAGATATAATGTTAATTTCCCTCCACCTCCCTATAGAATATATGTGTCAGAAAACTTTTCATTACAACACATTTAGATAAAACAGTATGACAATAGATTTCTACTGGGAACATCCATTTCTTCTTATTATCTCCAGACTTAGTTTATGGTCTTTTATATAATTCAGTTCTCTCTGTTTCTCTCTCCCTCTCTTTCAACACAGCTCAGTAGATACCAGAAATTTGGCCTCTTTCTCCAATTTTCCTTACATGATATTTAATAGTGTCCCATGAAGGCTACTATAATATTTTATTTTGGTGATGATTTTAAATGTGAGCATAGATACTTCAACAGCATCTTCAATGGATTATGACAAGAGTTACACATTTATGGGGAAGGCCTGGAGTGGGGCCTTCCCAATCCAGGCCCCACTTTGCTCCCCTCCACCCAGTATTGGGGAGCAGAGAGGGGGAATGGAGGAACATCTGTAATACTGTCAACAATACATTAAAAAAAGAGTTACAAGTTCAACATGATAAGAGTTGTAATAATTTAGCACATGACAAAGGCAGGAACAAGTTTCATGAAGGAGATAACCTTTGTGCTGATGTGCAAAATAGGGTAGGCTTTCCTAGGAAAAAGGGCAAGAATAAAAGGTAAGATAGATGGGTCAGAGAAGACTTAATTAAGAAACCTGGGGTAGAGCTGGAGAGATGTGTGTCAGCAAGGAGTTGAGATATGGTTGGAAGGTCAGGCTGTGACTCTATCTTAAAAGAGGAGTTTATATTTCATTGACTAGACAAGAGAAGAGCATTAGAATAGGAAATAATCAGGATTACGTTTTAGGAAGATTAATTAGGTATGTGAACGATGAAATGGAGAGGGGAGAGATTGGAGAGCAGTAGAGAGTATCAGTCTCCCCTTGTCTCGGCTTCCTTGTCTGCCAAGCGCGGACAACAATGTTCTCTTCTTGGGGACATTGTGATAGTCAGATGAAGCCACGTCTACAGATGATGGCCTTGAACCTGGCCAAAGGTCCATATCCAGAGGACACTTCTCTCCTTCCAAATTCCTCTTCCTGTAGTTGGCTTTCAATTCGAAAAACAGAAGCCTATTTCAGACATAACTGCGAGCTCATAACCTACAACTGGGCGGAAAAGATGCCAGTAATCTGTATAGAAACAGATGGAAATTGTTTTCCTTCAAAAGACAAGAAAAAGATGTGTGGGAGGCAGACAGGCTATAGAAATACTGTTCTAGTGTGTAGGCTCTGATTCTCAGCCTTCAAGTAATTAGCACATCTTGACAGGGTAAAGGTGGCCACCCAGCCTCTCCCTGTGAAGGGGCAGAGGTCATTGACAGCTGCTGCTGGGGCCTTTGGAAGGATGTTCTGCTTGAGACCAGCTGGGGGAAATAGATCTCCAGGAAGAGTGGGCACTCAGATCAGAGCTCCGTTCCTTTTCTTGTAAACAGTGAACACCCTGGAAGGCCCATCTGCACTGTTCCAATACATTCTGCACCTGGGTTTTTGTTTTCTTTGCTGAAGAGCAGTTGCCTGGTATGCATCAGGAGTTCCCATCTGCCTCACAGATAGTCATGGAACTCTTGACTGTGCGTTTTATCTGAGAATGAGTGCCTTAATTCATCCCCACTCCAAAACAAAGTCTCTCCCTGGCCCCAAGCCTCAATATTATGAATGTTTCTGTGGCAGAACAGATATATATATCTCCACAAGATGTAGAAATGATACTATTTCTTGCCTGATCATTAAATTGAAGTCTCATACTTCTTCAGATTTCAACTTCAGAATTTTTGTCCACTTCTAAGTATTAGCAAAAACACAGTTCCTCTGAGAGTTCCAAACACTTTACATTTGTCCCTTGGGAATACTGAAATTTGTATTTTATAAGTTAAAAAAGTAGGAAACTAAGGAGTAAAACATTTGCCAACACCCTTTTATAAATCCAGAAAAACAAAAGGGCAGATAATTTATGAATCTGTAAGCACACACATTTTAATGCAGTCTACTGAATTTGATAACATGAATCTGTAAGCACCCATATTTTAATTCAGTCTGCTGAATTTAAGTCAGTCTTTGTAATGTAGTTTTGCAGATTGTGCCCGCATGGTTTTCATTGCACACAGAGCCTTATGGCTTTCTCCAAAGGCAGCGGCATTTGATTGAGGGGAGCACTTTTGTTCTTTCCTCAGGGAAGGGAGAGCCAACAGGGTTTCTTGTTACCCCTAGAAATTCTGCCTAGTAACTTATTATCATGAAAAACGTGTCTGCCCTTGTCTTTGCAAGTGGCTGCACAAAGCTGGGACCCCTACCTAGAGCTAAGAAAAATACCATTTAAAGAACTTTGTTGTCTTCGTAGACAACAAAAATTTTTCCTAAACTTTACCACTAGGTGGCAAATACTCTAGATATAAATAAGGTGATTCCAGTTCTCTCTTCCGGGTTCTAACATAATGCTGGCTGGCAGTGTGATTTGGCACCCCTCAGCCAAGACATAGTGAATACAAAGAACCTTTCCACAGAGAAGGGAACACCACTTAAAAACAGTCCCAAACAGGTTTTGATGTTTACTGCTCAGTGTGCTTAGATGAGCACGCTAATTCCAAGACATGGCTGACACAGTCTGTGTTATGTACACATGCTTTTGAATCTTACCTGGTTTGTTTCTATCTCCCAAGTATCTTTACCCTTGAAATGTGAGATAATATGTACATCACAGTGTTGTTTTGAGAGTTAAATAAAATATACCTGGCACATACTAGTTCCTAAATAAATATTTGTTCAAAAGTGACTGAATCAGTCAATAACCAAAATAGAGGTAGACAATTTCCCTAAAATGCCTTAAATTGAACACAGCTTTGCCCAAGGAAAGGGAAATAAAAAAAAAATTATTTTATAAGGAAAGAAAGTAGACAAATCCTTATATGGAATACAAATATATACGTACTTTAAAATATACTCCTCCAAAAGTTTCTCTAAAAGGTGGCTCGCTGTCTGGAAATCCTATAGGAAGAGTGGATTATCACTCTAGGTCCTGGATGAAGGTCTTTTATAAATGCAAGGGGCAACAGTAATTCACTTTTATATTCCTTTTTCGTTTGAGCTAACATTAAGGTTTTTCGAGGACTCTGTAGTGTCCTAAAAAAGAAAATGATGTTGGAAAATAAAGTGTAGAGTGCTCAGTATTCTTTAGATGTTTAAAAATAAAAATGTGGGTAATAATGCAAATCCACGTCTGAGTATGTTGAATGATTAGCTAAGTCTATTCTATATTTAAGATAGCTTCCAGGATTCCCAGGGTAGGACACTTTCATTGTATAGTGAAAAAAGCTGTATCAATTGAATAAGTAGGACATATGATGAATACATAGTTTTTAAAATAAATTTTCCAAACTATCAGTCATGTTCAGATACTTACATTTTACTAAAAATTTATTAAAAACAAGATAAACTTCTCCACAATATAGCCTCAACTATCTCAACTGTAATTTATTCCGTAGATCAGGCAATTGCAGTACAACTTTCCATGTATCTCCTGACTGAGTCAAATTAAAAAAGGTGTTATTTATTTATTTGTATCTTTGATGAGAATATCCCCTTTTGTTTGACTGAGTCTGCATTTTAAACACCATGTTCACTACATTTATTTTTTCAACATCCCTGTAAGGGAGGTCCATTTCGAAGATGAAGACTGAGACTCCAAGATGCCATTTGTCCTCAGCCACACGGCTGCTGTTACGCAGTAAAATCAGGATTAGAAGCCAGCACTTCTGACTGCAAGTTCACTGATCACTCACTGCACAAGGCTGTGCACTTCTGTGTGGTTGTGGGTCATTGAATGTGGATGTCACTTGCAGTTATAAAGAGGACTGTTGCTCAAGTTCTGTGTCAATCTCAACTGCAGAAAGAGTAAAGGAAGTAATACAGGCAGGTTGAGGCAAGAAAAAATAAAGATATTTGGACTATTATGAGAAAGGGGAAAAAGAGAGAAATAGAGGAGGCAAGGGGAAGAAAGAGCCCCATATCAGCTTTCAGAACACTTCCTTAGAGTCCACTCCCTTCCACACCCTCAGATCCCATGACACCTGAAGTGCTTCTGCCATGTACTTCCACAGAACACTGTCTCTCTGTCATTATGGCTCTTACCGCATTATATTATATTACTTGTTGAACCATTTCCTTATTTAGTAAGTTCCACAGTGGCAGGCAATATGATTCACACCACTGGGACTGGCATGTGATATGTACTTACCAGATATATTTTGGATGCATTAATAAATGGGGAGGGCATAGTATAATACCGTGGACTGCTTGGATGTCATTACACTTCCCCCCACATCTATGCTGCAGGCAAGGGGTCTTGAAGCTGGAATGCTTGCTTGAAAGTGAATCAGAAATGGTTGGATCTTTAGGAGTTGCCATTTGGACGGATTAAATATTATTCAAAAAATGTAATGTGCATTGAACACTTTAAATGAATTGAGAGGACAAGTTCCTCTCTATGGAGGTTTTTCCTGTTGTTGTTCTTCCTGAATGATCACTGAGTGTACTCTGCTTCTTCGTGGTAGGGTTTTCACAATTACATAATTGGCCATGATTCATGTTATACTCATGTTAGAAAATGAATTTGTTTCCTAATAGTGAATCTGTCTGACAGTGGAAAGTTTATTCCTTTTTCTCTGTTAATTCGATTAGAAAGCCCATGTTTTATTCTATAATAATGATGGCTCTCATGTTTTTGATCTGCCTGAGGTCATTTATTCCTCAAGAACCTTTATGCATCTTTTCTGTTTCACTTCACTTCCTGGGTTTGAAGAATATATCTATTAAAATATTAAATAATTACATTAAAATAGGTGAGAAAAAATGTCTCCTTGGGGACAAAAGCAATTTCTTTAATTGAGTTTAAGTTATAACTTATAAGAAATATTTGAACTTTATAGAACCCTAGAAAAATTCTTTAAGGGTTTTTCTTTTTTTCTTACTTAAGTCTTACTTAAGCTGAAAATAAGCACATGTTTTCAGACCACAGGAAATCATAAAATACAACTCTTCAGCTTACTGTATGTGTTAATTTCTTTGACTGAATTGTATAATATAAATCCTGCTATTAACATCAACTCAAGTAGATGTTTTGTTTTTTCTGAAACTTAGAGCTCCTTTAACACTCTGAGTTTCTGAGACACTAATTCTAGTCCACCTGGTAAATAGTCCAAAAATGTTCAAAGACAGCAGTTTGTGTGTGTGTGTGTGTGTGTGTGTGTGTGTGTGTGTGTTCTATTCTTTGGCACTGCATTTTGAATGGTAAAAATGTCATTCAACGGGCACCTTCTGATTGTGTGTGCTAGTATGGCACCCTCTACATGAAGGTAGGACAGCTGCTAGGCTGGGATAAGGTCTGGACTTCTCAAGAAAAGTCAACATTTTATAAAACTATTTGGCCTAGTCTATCCCTCTTACTTAGGATTTTAGATCTGTATTTGGTTTAGTGGCATTTCTTCCCTCCTCTTTCTTTTTTTTCTTCTTCTCTTATTCTCCCTTCTTCTCTATCCCCAAGTATTTAGTGAAGTCTATATAATGTGCTGGCTTACCTGCAGCCAGGCCAAGAGTAGGCAAGGGAAGTCCTGGATGCCACATTGGTAAAGAGACAGCGGTGGGCCTGGATGGTGCGGAGCCCATAGCAGCCATAATTAACAGCATTTTTTCCCAGATGGAGGATGAATTTCAAGGGAACAAAAGGCAAGACTACAATGCCTAGTCACTTTTCCCCTGTGAAGATTATTTGACTTTGCTATCTTTGAAAAAAATCTCAGTTTATATTCAAGAAATGAAGATAACAGTCCCATAATCAGTTACTGAGCTAAGAGACGATGAATCTATAAAGAATAAGAAAGTATGGTCCTCCAACTTAAGGAATTTTAAATGAGAAAAAATGTTAATATTTGTATCATCTGTTACAATTTAAAAGGCACTTCAACACAGATTACTTCATTTACTTTGCAAAATGAAGAAGATAGTAATCATATAAAGTCCAAAGTCCCCAGTGACGCAGGCTGGTGACAGGTAAGACAGAACAGATTTGCTGTTGTTGTTCTGACTTCACAGCAAATGTGATTTTAACTGTTAGATAGATCATGTAGTGTTTTAATTTTCACATTTTCCTTGAAAATTACAAACTATGAAATATTTAAACATACAGAGAGTTCAGAAAATAAAACACACACATATGTACCACTACTAAGTCAAGTGAAGATGTTAATGTTTTCTCTGTATTTGTTTCAGCTTTCCCTCCCCCCCAACAACCTCTTGTTTTTTGAACAATGTAATATATTTAACAATATAAACAAACATGCACTGAAAAGTGTTGCTCCAATTCCTAGCTATCTCCTACCAAAACACTACAGGTAGTAATCACTTTTATCAACTCTTGTTTTCCTGTCTCTCCTTTTTGTTCCAACAAAGAGCATTTACTGACTGCTTAGTTCCAGTAGTAACAAATATTAAACCTCCCTTGTCTATTAGAGTCTAGTGAGGGAGATAGTGAAAATACACAAAAGTAGCAGAATAATACAAAAGGCAACATGTTTTTTAAACAAAGTAAAGAGTACTGAGAGGTCAGTGGCTCTCATACCTGAGTGGTCACCAGAGTCATTCTGTTGTTTTGTGTTATTTTAACACTATGTTAATACATCCACACTGTAAAAATAAACATACTACAGAAAGCTATATACTAAAGAGCACAAATATCTCCCAATTGCTTTTCCCCAGAGATTAAGTTGTAATATGTATTTGTATTACTCAAGATAGTTTATATTGAAACTCAAACATAATTATAGATAAGTACTGGTTATATAACAGTCTGAACTTAGTATATATTAAGATGTTAAAATACATTTTCTTATCATTTTAGAATTTCTGTTCAGGTTCCCAAAGTCTAGAAACATAAAATAGGTATCAGGTTCTCCCCACATAATGAAGCAGGATACGAGACTATCCACACAGATGTACTCAGAAGCCGTAAAGCCTGTGTGGTTGCTATTGGCCCATTACTCAGCACTGGATTATAAGAAAACGAGGGAGAAAAACAATTTGGAGAGTTGTTTTTCTGTTTTATGGATTTCTTTTCCATGAGGGACAGTGTAGAGATCTTTCCTCTTCACACTGGCCTATGAGGGAAAGGATGCTTTACAAGAATTACTTAGAGGTCTTGACCTGTGTTGCTTGGAGTTTGGAGGGCACAGGGACCCAGGCTCATGTTTGCAAAGTCGAGGGCAGGAGATTCCTGAGAGAGAAAGAGGTGTTGCAGGCAGCAAGTACCTATTTTCTGAGGGAGAAGAATGGGGAGAGGGCAAATGCAGGTGGAGGATCCTACCCCAAGTCATCTTAAAAGAGATCTCATCCAAGAGAACTGCCTGGAAGAGTCAACAGAGGGCTAGGTCCTCTGTGTCCAAAGGTGAAGGAATGAGCTGAGCAGTGAGTCAGAGAAGTAGCCAGGGACCAGCAGTTAGAAGTCCCCAACCTTTTTTTTTTTTTTTTTTTAAATATATTTTATTGATTTTCCACAGAGAGGAAGGGAGAGAGATAGAGAGTTAGAAGCATCGATCAGCTGCCTCCCGCACATCTCCTATTGGGGATATGCCCACAACCAAGGCACATGCCCTCGACCGGAATCGAACCTGGGACCCTTCAGTCCGCAGGCCGACGCTCCATCCACCGAGCCAAACCGGTTTCGGCAGAAGTCCCCAACCTTAAATGAAATCTACAGGAGAAGAGAAAAGCAATTGTGCATCCACTACAGTCCAGGGGGACCAATGCCCAATTTTTATCCTTTGAAGTCTGACTCTAGAAAGATCAGTAATAGCAGCTACTAAGTGGGGGAAGAGGACTATACAAGGAAGAAAGGAAAATAGAGACGACAATCATGTTCCTCAGTTCCTCTTCCTTTTCTAAGCTTCTAAGCCTGAAGCTAGCCCTGGTCTTAGTTTAGGAGAATGAGGAGTTATTTTATTTTAACTTTTTAAAAAACATTTTTACTAATTTTTAATGTAACATTTATATTTATAGTACAGTGCACAACTCTTAGGGAAGAAGTAATTTTCTTTTTAAAAATATTCTTATTGACATTTAGAAAGAGAGGAAGGGAGAGGGAGGGAGAGAAAGAGAAACGTCAACATAAGAGCGAAACATCAGTGTGACAGCGAAACATCAATAGGCTGCCTCCTGCACTCCTCCTACCAGGTATCCACCCCACAGCCAGGCATGTTCCCTAACTGGAATCAAACCTTTGGTGCACAGTTGATGCCCAACCAACTAAGCCATACTGGCCAGAGCAGGGAAGGAGTAGTTTTAAGTTAAATTTTAAATTATAACCCTTGACATGTGCTGGTAAAATTGGACCTTCCCTTAAAAACCAAAATCTTTAGCACTTGCCATTTTTTTTTTAATGTAAATACCCCCACTCTGGCCAATATCAAGCTACCAAAGCTTTAAGAACTACAGTGAAACAATCTCTGAAGTACAGACAAATTTAAAATATATCTGAGTTGGTGCAAGCTAGTTTGAGGAAGCAGAGAACAGAAAAGCTATGGAAAGAGTTTCTCCTCATGGAGTCTTGGGTAGGGGTTCATGTGAGGGAGAGAACAGACTCAGAATCAATTCTGTTTAGGGTGGTGAGAAAGAACTACATATCTGAATCAAGGTTCTCCAGAGAAACAGAATCAACAGGAGACACCATCTATCTATCTTTATCTATTTCTATCAATCAATCTATCTATCTATCTATCTATCTATCTATCTATCTACCTACCTATTTATTTATCTAGATGTATACCCAGAAACTGAAAATCAGCTATTAAGATGTAATTGTTCTTAATTCTACCATTTTAGAAATTAGAATTAAAATTCAATAAAATATATTTGTTTTCTGATATTTCTGTAAAATGACTTTTTGTTAATCCTTACCTAAGGATAATTTTCCATTGATTTTTAGAGAGTGGAAGGAAGGGGAGAGACAGAAAGAGAGAAAAATCGATGTAAGAGAGGGGCACATGGATTGGTTGCCTCCCACCTGCACCCTGACCAGGGCTGGGGAGCAAGCCTGCAACCAAGGTACATGCCCTTGACCAGAATTGAACCCAGGACTCTCTAGTCCACAGGCCAATACTCTATCCACTGAGCCAAACCAGCTAAGGCTTAAAATGATTTTGATCCAATATTTCAGCATCTTCTGTAATTTTCAGCAATCTCAGTTAAACTCACATATAATTCATATTATCAAACAGAAGATAACGCTTGAAGGATATACATATGTCATATACCAGTCTCATGGAAACAAGATTTTGCCCCTGTTGCTATTTGTTTTGAGGGTAATTTTTTCCTGTGTTTCAAAATATCTCATGCACTGTAATGAGAAGGGCAGTGGGGTTTAGCAAAATAAGCTGTGATCGATGGGGATAAATCCGCTGGCCTGAGTACATGTACCTGCAGCTGAAGCCAGTTCAGCTCTGACAGCTGGGCTTCACTAGATGCTTTTAGGGGAATGTAATTCCTAAAATTACTTTTCCTTATTACCATTTTGAGACACTGCCCAGGGAAAAGGCCAAGATCTGTGCTTTTATGACACATGGCTGGTTTCAGTGATTTATTCATTAGCTTTGATTTCTAATCTATTAAAAAGGTTCATCTCTGAAAAGTTTGAGCTTTCCTAGTGTGTAGCTTTTGTAACCTTTGAGGGACCTGCCATATGACTGTGGACTGTAGAACACTGGCTGCAAGGCACATCGCTCAAAAATGAACAACAAAAACAGCAACAGAAAACAAGCAAACTAAAAAAATTAAAATACACATGGTTCTATAGTCTTTCTTTTGGATAAGGGAAGACTGGTTTTATTTTGTTTGTTTGTTTTTACATCTAGAAACAAATCAGATAAAGATCCCCTTCTCCCTAATTTCCATACACAATCTTTCCCCTTCCATCTTAATACCAAATGCCAGCCTGCTGACACTGATCTCCTAAATTTTCCCCCTTAAGTTCTTAATCTGGTGTTATGGTGCCTCAAACAGATCCACATAATAAAAGATTACCCAGATTCCCCAACTTGGGAAACAATGAAACATATTCACACCCAGACCACATCTAGTTCAGAATGTGTTCATCAGATGTGGATACTGCAGAATTATTGATGCCCACATTTTCCACTGGGGCAGATATTATTTGAATGTGTTCAGATTCTTAATTTCACCATAAGGAACCTTAACTTAGCCATTGGCCTCCTGGAGGTAATTTACTATGTGTATTATATTCATCATTATCCATCCAGGATAATATGATTGACCTGTTGCAAGTGTTTGGATGGACTGACTGGCAAGTTTAGAAATTGCCTTTTTTATTTTCTATTGGCAAAAGTACCCTACAGCCTCACAAAGCCAGAGACTAAATGACTAAATAGGATTTCAGAAATGAAGCCTTTTTAAAATTATTTTTTATTCTTTATTGATTAAGGTATTACATATGTGTCCTTATCCCCTCATTGCCCCACCCCCCCTCATGCCCTCACGCCCTGGTGTCTGTGTCCATTGGTTAGGCTTATATGCATGTATACAAGTCCTTTGGTTGATCTCTTCCTTTACCCCCACCCTCCCCTACCTTCCCTCTGAGGTTTGATGGTCTGATCAATGCTTCTCTGTCTCTGGATCTGTTTTTGTTCATCAGATTTATGGCAGAACCAGGTATGAATTTTAATGCCCCACTGCAAAAAAAAAAAAAAAGAATAAAAAGAAATGAAGCTTTGTTAGGCAAACCCAATGTAAGACAGTCCCAACAGAGGGAAGTAGACATTAGCCTATTTAGAATATTGCCATCCAGTGTCCAAATGAAATATTACAGTTTTGACCTATCATGCCACAAGACCAAATGGATTACCACTTCAACAAAGGTGTACAAAGCTAAGTGCCCCCCTCTCCCCTAGTATAAAACATTATTCTGTCTATGGTCTACCTTTGTGCTTAGATATGAAGAGAATTTGTTAGTAACTCAACAAAGTGAAGGATCAGGTTATAGAGGAAGTCAGAGATGACTACCTCTAAGTTTCCTAAACTTTCCTGGACATCATTTTCTTCTAATTTTGTGAGTATTAGAGGACACAGAATGCAAAAATACCTCAAGTGCCTGCATATAACAGGCATTTAGCAAATATTAATTATTTTTCCTTTTGCCAAGTAAAAATATACAGAAATGGCTCTAAGAGGTACAAAAACCACTTTCATGTACCTTGTTTTGTATATTAAGAAATGTTTGGGCAAATTTTTGGCTCTTAGATAACTTTAAGCTACTCCACAATGATGCTGGGCTAGTATGTGCAAGTCAACATAATAAACTAATGAACCTCCACAATGATCTGTGTGCCACTCTTACTAGGTTTAATATTCTTTAATGCCATCATCACTTGCCCAGTTTCCCAGGCTGGAAATCATTCAACGCATCTGTGATTTCTTCCTCCCCCATTGCCAATAGGTCTCTAAATCACGTTACTACCGCTTCCAAAAATATTTCTCACATTTGTTTCCTTCTTTCTAGGCCTTTGTCACTACCTATGATTCTTGCATGAATTATTGCAATTGCTTCTTAGTGACCCCCTTGCCTCTCACCTCTCCAATCAAATATCTCCTACAATGAGCAATCTAATCACATCCCTACAGAACTAGCCAAGCCTCTTTTTTTTCTTTCGAACATCATGTAATCTAGTCTAAAAAATTAATGCCCTTTCTCACATTTCTTCTTACCTCAATCCTAGTGATATCTCAGCTTTTTCTGCCTAGTTTTCCCAGGCAGAAAAAAAAAACCAAAAATACAAATGCAGGCATAGAGTGTATGAGACCTTTCATGACCTGGATGTTGTTGATATCTTCATGTCTCACCATTCACATCCTACTTCAGATATTTTGTTCCACAGGCTGTATCTACTTACAGTTCTTCAACCATCCTCTATCTCTCTAATTCTTTTGTTGTATATGTATCACCATTGTCTGCCTATTTCCTTCTCACTTCTTTAGGACTTATTTTAGGTATCAACTCATATAGAAAGTTAGATGCTTTTTATTTAGGCTATCAAATAATTGTGTGAAAATGTGTCATGTTCTTCATTTCATATAATTCAAATCAGTTTATTATCTATTACTACTACTTTATTCTCAGTGCTCAGAAATTCTTAGAAGTTCTCCGAGGCGGGTCAGTTTACCAAAAGTCATATCATTGAAAACAAATCTTTGAAAGCCAGTTAGCCTCTTGGTGAGTTAACCAAGTGCGAATTGGCTTAGAATTTAAGTTTCTTAAGGGAAAGCCATACGCTTTTAATTTTGGTGTCCCGAATTTGTAGTCTAGTGCCTAGTACAGCAGGCATTCCATAAATGATCCCCCAATATAATTTAATTATTATTCACTGTATATCTCCAAATGTTGTTAGTTTTAACATCAGTGATTATCTTTTTTTCAGCAATGCCATTTTAGGAATAGAATCAATATTCTGTAGAAATAATAAAGATATTTTATATATCAAGATGGTGATTCTCTATTCTAAAAATATTGAACTAGTTTCCTTATCTGGTTTCTTTTTATTTGACTCCCAACTCAGCACATACAATTTGCATTTTCTTTGGCTAAAACATCCCAAGGCCTAGGAGGACATTCTGAGAACTTTCATGTGGTTATCCTTTCCGGGAACAGCATTCCCTGTCATCCACATGTTTGGCACATTTGCCTCACTGTTGGGTAGGCCACTGGGATGACATTTAGAGACAACAAAATTGTCATTTTCAAAATATGGAAAATTAAGCAAATCAGAGAGTGGAGAAGCAAACATTGAGACATCTTTAAAGAACCATATCAACCATAGGGAAGTTGTTCAGACTATAAGATCGCCCAAGTCTAAAGATTATCTACACTGTTTATTGTATGTTACAGAGAGACTCAGATGATATTTTTGTAACAGGTTTTTATTATGACTGCCTTTTAAGACCATAATATGATATTTACTTTTTAGTACCAGAATTCATTAAAATCGTTTTTAAAACTCTGAAGTGTTCCTTTTAAAGCAGGTCAGATATTTTATATCAGAAATTCTTTAAAGTGTCCAAGAGAAAATTACATAAATGAGTGTGTACTATACTTCTTTATCTATTCATTATTTTATTGTTTCTTTTTGTCAACAAAAAATTCTTGAATATTTATGAGCTGAATTTAGTGCATTAGGGGTTTAAAGTTAAAAGTCAAAAATTTTGAAAAGCTCATAGACTTAGTAAGGAAAAAGCAACAATTCTGTATAAAGAAGGTAGAATGAAGTAAAACGAAGTTAAGAGACATAAACAATGGTAAAAAATAAGCCCAGAAGAGAAAAATGATTCATTTCCAACTAAAGAAATCACAGAAGGCCCTTTGAAAGAAATGGCAATGGAATTTGAGTTTCAGGACAACTAGAGTTTCAGCAAGTAGAGATAAAAGGAAGCACGGTCTAGACAAAAGATATGCAAAGGCATACCAGTGAGAAAGGGGACTGACTTGGGGATTGGCTTATAAACATCTCAAAGGTGTGTAAAGGTGAAAAGGCATAGAGAAAGAAATCTGCAATGAAATGAGAAGAACTTCTGTAGGTAAGACTGAGCCGTTTGAGTTATACTTGGCAGGCAGAGGGTTGCTGCAGAGTGTGTTGAGTTTGAAGAAGGGAGTAGGGATAATCTTAAATTGATGAATCCAGTAGTGCAGCAATATTCATTTTCTATTGCTGCTGTAGCAAATTACCACACACCGAGTGGCTTAAAACAACACAAATTTATCATCTTATCCTATATTTCTGTGGGTCAGAATTCTGTCTGACACAGATTTCACTGAACTGAAATCAAAGTGTTGGTGGTACTGCATTCCTTTCTGGAGCCAGTAGGGGAGAATGTTTTCTTTGCCTTTTTCAGCAAGAGGCACTTGCATTCTTTGTCTTGTGGCCACCTCCTTGCATCTTCAAAGCCAGCGATGCTACATCCTTCTGATGCTTTTCATTCAGCCATATTGTCCTTGGATAACATGAGGAAGGTTTCCTTGATTTCAAGAATTTTTGAATAATCCATGATGCTCTCCCCATCTCAAGTTCCTTAAACCTTAATCACACCTGCAAAACCTCCTTTTGCTATGTAACAGGTTCTGAGGATTAGGATGTGGACAGTTTTGGAGGCCAGCATTCTGTCTTCCACTATGTAGATGGATTGAAACCAGGAAGGAGCTTTTGATCTGGCCTTGGGAAGGGGCAGTACAGAATTGAGAGAGGGTAATGACAGTGAGAATGTAAAAAAGGGGTTGAAGAAAAAAACAAACAAGGGGTTGATATAAGGTGGGAGATCTTATAGGCAATCTTTGAAACTAGTGGAAGTCCCTGGATATTGAAGGATGATATCAACAAGAATAGAAATGTCTAGAGAAGAACAAGTTTTAGAAAAAAATTATGAATTCTATTTTGAATTTGTTGAACTTGATGTGCAAGTGAATTATTCAGGCAGAAAAATCCAACAGACAGTTAGAAACATGCATCTGAATTTTGAGAGACAGATTGACACAGAAAAATTGCAGTAAAGATATAAGCCCCTGTGTCAAGGGACTATATATATCCCTAGTGATATATCAACTTAGATAAAAATATCTTTATATAATGTTCTTTATAAAAATAAAAAACAGATTTCATCTTGTCAAATGAATATAATTAATGGAGCAAAATTGGTAGTCCATATCACATTTAATTTATATTTTCATTTTATATTGTCAGATTTCACACTGAAATGTAAAAATATGACTTGGCATTTAATATTTTCTCCCTACATTTCATTATATTTATACATTTCTTTGGCATTTTAAAATGTGGTTACATTTGTTTCAAAGAAACATTTCAAAATATCAAAGATTGTTTTCTCAGTGTAATTTAAGGGCATTAATGTTTGCTTCTAAAAAATGCTGACAGTTGAGATAGGATCATCTGTATTTGATTTTGGACTTTAGCCACCTTCTTCCTGGCCTTTTGCCTTTGTTGTTCTGCTATTGCTACTGATGTTTCACAGAAGTTACTAGAACATCAGGATATGCTTTATATTGGACAACAGGAAGAATTCTGCAATATTTAATATTGAGTAATAAGAAGAATTCTGCAATACATTTTATTGCAGGGAATTGTTTTAGGTATTACATCAGTTAAATTTTAACAGTAATGGATATTATTATTTCTATTTTTCATATGGGAAAACTGAGGCTCAGAAAAATAAATTGTGATTTGGCTTAAAACAATTAAGCTGGAATGTGAATAAACTGGCACACAGATGCAGGTCTCTTGAGTCCAAAGTCATTGCTCTTTATAGTATACTAGGGGCCCGGTGCACGAAATTCGTGCACTAGGTGGGGGGAGGGGGGGAGTGTCCCTCAGCCCAGCCTGCCCCCTCTCACATACTGGGAGCCCTCAGGTGTTGACCCCCATCACCCTCCAATCGCAGGATCGGCCCCTTGCCCAGGCCTGATACCTTTGCCAGAGGTGTCAGACCTGGGCAGGGGACTGTCATTTCCCCCCGATCACTGGTTCTGCCCCCTGCCCAGGCCTGATGCCTCTGGCCCAGGCGTCAGGACTGGGCAGGGGACCCCCAGACCCCTCCGATTTCTGGCTCCTCCCCTGGCCCAGGCCTGATGCCTCTGGCCCAGGATTCAGGCCTGGGCAGGGGATGCCCCTCTCCCCCCGATCACCAGCTCCGCCCTCGCCCAGGCCTGATGCCTTGGCCAGAGGCGTCAAACCCTATCACCCTCCGATCGCCTGATTGGCCCCTTGCCCAGGCCTGATGCCTCCGCCAGAGGTGTCAGGCTTGGACAGGGGACCCCCATCTCCCCCTGATCACTGGCTCTAACCCCTGCCCAGGCCTGATGCCTCTGGCCCAGGAATCATGCCTGGGCAGGGGACCCCCATCTCCCTCTGATCGCTTGCTCCACCCCCTGCCCAAGCCTGACGCCTCTGACCCAGGCTTCAGGCGTGGGCAAGGGGACCCTCATATCCCCCCAATCACCGGCTCCGCCGCCCACCCAGGCCTGATGCCTCTGGCCGAGGCATCAGGCCTGGGCAGGGGACCCCCAGCTCCCCGCTGTTGCAGGCTCCGCCCCTGCCCAGGCCGGACACCTCTGCTTTAGGCCCAGGCAAGGGACCCTTAGCTCCCGGGACTGCCAGCTTCGCCCGTGCCCAGCTCCCATCGCTGGCTCCACCCCTACTTCCTGTTATCACTGGCCAGGGCAGCAAAGGCGCCCGATTCTCCTATCATGGCTGGGGGGCAGGGCAAAGGCGGCCCTGGGCCGCCTTTGCCCTGCCCCCTGGCTCTTGGCTCCCCCCTGGGTTTCTGATCACTGTCAGTGGCAGGGGGCTTCTTCCTGCTTTCCCTTTTGCCTCCCTGCATTGTGCCTACATATGCAAATTAACCGCCATCTTTGTTGGCAGTTAATTTGCATATTGCCCTGATTAGCCAATGAAAAGGGTAGCGGTCGTATGCTAATTACCATGTTTTTCTTTTATTAGATTAGACTAGAGGCCCAGTGTATGAATTCGTGCACGAGTGGGATCCCTTGGCCTGGCCTGCTATCGGGGCAATTGGGGCCGGTCAGGGGGAGGGACAATGGGAGGTTGGCTGGCCAGGGAGAGGGACCACGGGAGGTTGGCCCGCTGCAGGAGGTTGGCTGTGGGAGCGCACTAACCACCAAGGGGCAGCTCTTGCATTGAGCGTCTGCCCCCTGGTGGTCAGTGAGCATCATAGCTACTGGCCAGTTGTCTGGTTGTAGTGGTTGCTTAGGCTTTTATATATATAGATTGCAGTTGTCTTTCAATCTTAGAAGCACAGCTCAAAACTATAAGGTAATGCTATTCTTTCCTGCTTGTTTGGTTATTGTCTGTATTCCTCACTGAAAGGTAATGTCCCTGGGATCAGGGGCTTTGATTCTATTGGTTACTACTCCAGTGCCAGGGCTTAGAAGACTGTTGGCATATAGTAGGTGCTTAAGAAGTACTTGTTTTCATTTTTCCAGACATGTCACAGAATGTGACAATTTCAGATGCAGGCCTTCAGGTGCTAGGAGTTGCATGCTGTCTCTCATCAGGGATAACTCAAAGAATGCTCACAGACTAGTCCCAAACCCAAGAGTGGGAGGTCCCTGTAAAGTATGCTAAAGGTGTTTGACAACAGTTAGAGAATTAATTATGACATGCTAAAGGTGCACAACTGAAGAAGGGCCCAGAGTAGTTAGAAAACTTACTCAAGTAAATTACAGGGGGTAGAACATCAGAGAATCTTCTAAGACTTTGCATTATAACTATGGCATAGGTTTAAATACCTATTAAAACAAACAAAATGCAGTTTTCCCCAATAATTGTGGTAGTTTAAATTAACAAATAAAACAAACTGCTAAGTTACAAAGAAAGTATTAAGAAAATCCCCAAAGTAAGAACTGTAAAGGTATGGTTTTTTGGCAACAAAGCAATAAATTAAGAAATCATGTTCACAGGCATAGATAAAAGTAATTAGGGTTACATTGAAATTAAAAAAATAAAAATGTTGGGCTAAAGGCAAATGCAAATCTACAAGTATGGAGTATTGACAAAAATTTTAAAATGAGAACAATAATTATAAAAATTTGTTGACTGTGGCCAAAACTGTTCTCAAAAGGAAAGATTTTTGGGCTAAGTGGTTTTATTATTTTTTTAAAAGCAGAAATAAAAGTAAATGATTAATCATATCCCAAGGAGTTTTGGAAAAAAAACAATAAAACATACCTAAAGAGGCATGAAGATGGATATGATGATGAACAAAAATAGAAATAAAATTAATAACAAAACACAATCATAATCAATTAAAAAATAAAATGCTAGGCCCTTTAAAACCAAATATCTTTTAAATATAATTAAGAGAAGTACAATATTTAAAATAAGAATTAGTCATTTGATATCCCAAAAATTATAGAGTAGAAAATTTCAATGAAGTAGATTACTTTTCAGAGAAAAATTTAACATTCACAATTGCCTCAAGAAAAAGAAAACATGGATTCTCTCATAAAAAAATAATAAAAATTCTTTTCTGAAAATTTTTAAGCCATGTGGTTTTACTATGAGTGTTATGTCAAATTTTAAATAAAAGATGATGCAAATTCTATATAAAAACGTGTCTGGAATATAGAAAAAGCTAACTTAACTTTTATTTTTAAAAATCTGTTAAATATGATATATATACTAGAGGCCTGGTGCACAAAATTCATGCACAGGGGCAGGGGTGTGTGTCTCTCAGCCCAGCCTGCACCCTCTCCAATCTGAGATCCTTTTCACAATCCAGGACTGCTGGCTCCCAACTACTCACCTGCCTGCCTGCCTGCCTGATTGCCTCTAACCACTTCTGCCTGCCAGCCTGATCACCCCCCTAACCACTCCCCTGCCAGCCTGATTGATGTCTAACTGCTCCGCTGCTGGCCTGGTCCCCCCTAACTGCCCTCCCCTGTAGGCCTGGTCCCCCCAAATGCCCTCCCCTGCTGGCCTGGTTCCCCCCAACTGCCCTCCCCTGCAGTCCTGGTGGCCGCAACTTCCCTCTGCTGGCCTGGTCACCCCCAACTGCCATCCCCTGCAGGCCATCTTGTGTCCACATGGGGGCAGCCATTTGTGTGTTGGAGTTATGGTCAATTTGCATATTACCTCTTTATTAGGTAGGATATATAATTAAGAGAATGAAAAGAAAAGCTGCAGACCAGGAAAAAGTATATGCTAAACATGTATCAGATAAAGAACTAATGTCCGAAATTTACAAAGCACTCTTAGAACTCAACACTAAGAAAATAGTCCAATTAAAATGTGAGCAAAATATGTGAATAGATATCTCATGAAAAATATATATAGATGGAAAATAAGTATATGAAAATATGCTCAACATGTCATTAGGAAATTATATATTAAAATAATACCACTACATATCTACTTGAATGGCTAAAATCCAAAACACTGACAACAGCAAATACTGCAAGGATATAGAGTAAAAGAAACTGTCATTCAATGCTGGTGGTACAGACACTTTGGAAGGCAGTTTGGCAGTGTTTTACAAAGCTAAATACAATCTTGCTATACGATCCAGCAATTACACTCCTAGGTAATTACCCAAATGAGTTGAAAACCTATGTCCACACAAAAACTTACACACAGATATTTATAGCACTTTTACACTATAGATGTCAAAGATGGGTGAACTGATAAACGGTGGTGCATCTGTACAATTATAAACTGTGGTGAATCTGTACAAATAAAGAAATGAGCTACCAAGTCATGAATAGACATGGAGGAAACTTAAATGCATTTTGCTAAGTGAAAGAAGCCAATCTGAAAGGCTGTATGATTTCAACTATTTGACATTCTGGAAAAGGGAAAACTATAGCAACAGTAAAAATAAAAAATAAGTGGTTGCTAGAGGTTAAAGGTTGAGAGGGAGGATGAGTAGGTGGGACACAGGCTATTTAGGGTGTGATATTTAGCTGTTTGCTTTGATAATGTCATGGTGGACACAAAACAGTATGCATTTGGCAAACCCCATAGAACTGAACAACACAAAGAGTGATCCCTAATGTAAACAATGGACTTTAGTTAATAACTTTTCAATACTGGTGCATCAATTGTAGCACATGTAGCACACTAATGCAAGATGTTAAGAACAGTGGAAACTGTGTGAAAAGAAGAGGTATATGAATCTGCTTAATTTTTCTGTAAACCTATAAATTATCCAAGAAAATAACATTGAATAACTTAAAATATTATACAATTCAATATCCAGTGTTCAGAAATAAAGTTTTAGTTACAAAGAGGAATAAAAACTATATACAAAGGAAGTACTGTCATACATATAGTGGCAAAAACCTCAAATAATATATGAGTAAACCAATTAGGACAGTTTATTAAAGAAATCATCCAAGAAGCATTTTAAGCTGAAAGGCATTTCAAAATTTATACACATAGAGTATTACATAACTTCATTTTATTTATAATAATAATTTCAAGTGATAGCAGTTTTCCTCAAAACTGCATTTAGAAGGAAACATTGAAATTCATTCCTGGTTAAGTCTCAAAACAAAATTAGGAATAGGAGTGTACTGCATAACAAAATTAAAAACTTAATATTAAATCAAGAGTAAACATCACATTAAATGGTTTGTTTTTATCAAAGTGTGTTTTAACATACTAGTTTCAAGAGATTTTATAGTAGTATTTTGGGGAGTGTCTTCTCAATTCATTATAATCCCTCTCTCTATAGAAATAGTCCTTGAAACACCAAGTTGTAATGTCTAACATCTGACCTTGACTATTGTTGACTGATACAGGGATGAACACCTAACCTTGCTGTGGCTGATCAGGTTTCCTCCCCGGAGAATTTGAAATTTGGAGTTGAGAGAGAGACTAGGGAACAGTTGTAGCTCAGCCTTTTCACTAGCAGTGTTTGACAAAGAGGCTTCCAGAATTCCTCTGTATTTGTTTTTGTTTTATTTTTATTGAGTCTAAGATATCAACTCTTTTTTGGATTCTAGTGCATTCTTCTTTCTGTTTAAATGTGTGAGATTTGTTCTTTTGTGGCTTGTAAATAACAACAAAAAGCCTCAAATAACACGATTATGAATATGTGTCTCATGGTGAAAATGAATGGGTGTTGATCACTGGACAATTTGTTTAGGAACGTAGGTTAAACAAATTTATAGAGCTCTCTTTACTTTGAAACTTCTCACAGTCAATAATATGTCACATTGTGAATCTCAAGGAGAAAGCTGTGGTAGGCAACTTCACAACTTTATTTAACCACATTTTTTTTTTTTGGCAGATGCATTAAAAAGACTAGTGTGCTACAGAACATGCTTTGGGAAATACTTCCCTAGTGTAACCCCAATAAACCAGCATCATCACCTTCATGATTTAATATGGTTCTGGAAAGTCTTGGGGCAATTTATGTAGTATGTACAAAGATCTATTGGTAGCTGTAATGAGGGGGAAATCAATTCACAGTAGCAGGAACAGCAGCAACAATACAAACACAAGATCCCTTAGATTCCTTTTTATTCTAAGCTGGTGAATTTCTGGAGGGAAGAGCTTACTGTTGTGCCCTGGAGGAGTATCTGGCTCACAATTGGCCTCCATAAATGAATGGGTAGGTATTGCCTTTTAATTTCCTTGGCAGTAAGATAATTTATGATGATCATCTATTGTTTAAATCACATTATTCTGGGAGCTTCAATAAAATTGAAGAGGCTAGTCATATGTCAGGTAGCTTTTATTAAATAATTACTTATCTAAGAAAATTGAATTAAGAAATAGGAAGTATACAGAGAGAATATTTATCCAGTCTGCTTCTCCTTCCGTTGTCGCCACCAGTGAAATGAAGGAGAGTGAATTGCTGCTCCAGTGACTGAGCATCCCAGCCTCTCCCTCTCTCCTCCACTTTCTCCCTACCCCCACTGAACTGAGTGCATTGTTTTGTTGCACAATTACCTTTTCTCATTCATTCACAAGGTTCTCGTAGTAGCTATACTTATGGGGAACATATCTCTGCACAGCCTGATCATTTCAGATTTTAAATTTTAGTGGGGCTGGGCTCCTGATTAAAACTGAGCCATGTCCTTTTCCTGGGATTCTGAACTTGGGAAAAAGATAGTTGGGAAGGGAGCAAAGAAAAAAGGAAGGGTGAGAGAGAGACAAAGAGCCGGGGGGAGGGGGGGGGAGGCGTGGAGAGATGAGTGTGTATGTAGAGAAACAGGCTCTTTTGTCAGAAGAGAATAATGAAAAAAGGAACAGAGTAACGAATAAAATAGGAATTCTGAAAGTGCTCCCATGTTTGATCATGATTATTTCTGGGGTGCAGACATATTCTTTTCTTTAGTTATGGGAGATGCCTCCGTGTTTTTATAATAAAGGTTCAAATTGGATTTCTGTCACTTGCAACCAAAGGCTTGGACAACACACTTAAGCTAGCACTTGGAGAAAATTACACTTAACCTGGAAGGCTATTCTATTTAGCTGAAGGAGTCTATAAATAGATTAGAAAAACAGCAAGGAGAAATCATAGATGTTTTGGATTTTGAAGGGACCGTCAAGAGCCAAAGTCTGGAGAGATAAAGTGATTTGGCCAATTACCAACATTAGCTTGCCAAATAGTCTGGTTCTTAATGCTCTTTACTTTTTATTGCATTGCTCAATTTCTTGTTTAATTTCCTTTCGGTCAGCTAGCTCATTCTTTGATACTCTGTCTTTGGCCCACTGTCCTGCTGATTCTCACAGACATTTCACATATTCTCTTTCCTTGGCCCCGTGTTCAACCATTAGCTTTAGGTTCAAATTACTTTCTTAGTGTACCCTGGACTCAGGCGTAACTGTTCTCTAATTGCTCTCTCCTCTGTACTGGGTGCAAGTCACCTTAATGAGTTTACGTGAAGGGAATTTCCAGTTTCCTATAGTTGCATTAGTTGGACCTTAGAACTGTGACCACAGAGCAAGGAAAGACGTCAGAGATATGCTCAATGCAATCACATGTCACTTAAATATTTATAGGAGTTGTGGCATTGCTGTTAGAGGGAATTAAAAAAAATATTCAGAAATAGAATGAAACCTTACAATAGGTTCATTGAATATTAATCAAGCTGGGCAGGTGTTGCAAACTCAAATCAGACCACAAAATTGGGTACTATGGCATTGAATCCAAGGCTCTTGAACAGCAAAGCAGCCCACATTTGAAAGGTGTGCTGTTGGAATCTTCAGAGGTCTAGAACTGGCTTAGCAATGGCAGAGAGACTCTTATCACGAGAAAAATGTCCTGGATATTTGTAGTTCACACCCCATATTATGGGCTGTGTCATTCTTTCCCAATCAAATTCAATTTATAATCTAAGCACTAACCACCAGCATCTTAGAGTGACTGTGCTTTAAGATAGGGCCTTTAAAGAGATAATTCAGTTAAAATGGACTCTAATACAATCTGATTAGTGTTCTCTTAAAAAAAGAAATTTCAACACTTGGAGGAATGCCTGCACAGAGGAAAGGCCATGTGAAGAAAAACAAAACAAAAACAAAACAAAAAAGCAAGAAGGCTGCCATCTGCAAACAAAGAGAAAGGCTACAGAAGAAACCAAACTGTCAGAAAATAATTTTCTGTTGTTTAAGGCCACCCTACTCCACTATCCCCGAGTCTGTGGTATTTGGTTATGGTGGCCCTAACAAATAAATACATCTCATACCAGAACTCAAATCTCTGTTCAATACTGAGTATCAGTATATTCAGTTCAGAAGTGAATGTAAAAATTACTTGTGATGATATAATTAATTTTTTAGTGTCTTGAACTTGGAGTTAAATAGAGGAATAATTTCTAAATTTATTAAGTATTTCAAATACCTAAACTTAAAAACATTTAAAATAGCCAAAACATTTTTAAAAATATATTTATTGATTTCAAAGAGGAAGGGAAAGGGGTAGAGAGATAGAAATGTCAGTGATGAGGGAAATTCTTTGATTAAACAGAGCCACAACATTTTTAAAAACTGGCATATTGGAGGATAGAGTATCTAATAGGTAAGCCTTCTATTCTAATTTTAAATGTGATATTTGAATAATTAATTTAGATATGATTTTAAATTGCAATTTTATAAATTTGTAAACCATATTGAAACTTTAAGAGCACATGAATTATAAGTTTAATTATATTTATGAATTATTTAAATATATGAAAGCTTATTTATTAATTGAAATTTTAAAATCATTAGAAAATGTAATGTAATGAAGGGAATAAATAAAATTTAAAATGTTTAAAAGAATTTAGTTAATTAAACTATAGAGATCATAAAAATGGCTGTTAAAATTTCATCAAATTTATAGACAGAACAATAATTATTATATACTTAAAGTATAAGTTACTAGAGTATTCAATTTGTAAATATAATAAATAAAGTATTTATCATATTTTAAAACAATCTCAGACTTACAGAAAAGTTATAAGTACAGGCAAAGAATTTTTTCCCTGAAATATTTATAATCTGCTGACATGATGCCCTTCACCCCCAAATGCTTTAATGTAATTCAATCAAGGAAATTTTCTAATATAACCACAGCATAATCAGGACATAAACATTTTTACATTAATCTAATCTAATCTTCAGAAACCATTCAATTTTTATCAATTGTCCTCAATTTCCCTTTATAGGATGAGGATACAAGTTTGAGTCATGTGTTGCATTTGTTACTATGTCTTTTTAATCTCCCTCAGTCTGGGATGGTTTTTCTGTCTTCTTTCATGATCTTGACAATTTGGAAGATCTCGGGCTAATAGTTTTATATAATGTCCCTGAATTGGGGTTTATCTGCATTTACTCTTGTTTAAGTTCAGGTTATAAAACTTGGGCAGGGATATTACCAAAAGATTGCTGAATTACTCTGTTGCATTTTATTGGTTAGAGAAGAAATTTAATTCGCCTCAATATTAATCATATTCTCTTCAATCACTGACTGAAAGCAGCGTCTTCCTGGCTTTTCCATTGTTCCTTCTGTAATCAATAGGCATTTTGTGGGGAAATACTACCTAAATATCGAATTTTCTGATTTATTTATGTGGACCAGAATGGACTCACGGTTTCTGCTTTTATGCCTCTTGTATCATTATTTATTTTGATGCTCAAACTGCCCCAGATTTGACAGTGAGAACCTTTTCAAGCTGGGTTCTGTATCTTTTTGGTAAACCCCTTCATTTTTTGAGAACATCTTTGCTTTCTGGCACAAAATCGATATTCCTGACTCATATTTTCTCTGCCTCAGCCCTGGAGTCAGTCATTTCCCCAAGGATCTCTGCTTCCTTTTGGTAGAAAGTGTTGAGAAACTGAGATCTGGGTGCTAGGTGTGCTGACTGATACTAGATGTTGCTACCCTAGGCACTCTCCATGGGCAGAGGGAGGGAATATGTATGTATACACACATTAACATGTGTCCTGTATCTGTATATTGAAAATGATGAGACTACATCAATACATCCAATTCTAATGTAATACCACTCTACTCACCCTGACTGGGATCTGACACCTCTTGCCAGACCATCCTTCCCCCATAATATGCTCTTCTCACCCCATTGAAACTCTGAACATTCTGCTTTGGGCTCTCCCTCCCCCACACTCAGAGCAGACTTCCGCTTTGTTCTCACCTAATTGCCTTAACACTGGATTGTTTAGAAAGGGGAGAGAAGAGAAGGGGAAGAAGATCAAGAACCAAAGATTAATTTTAAATCACAGCTGGACTCTGAATAAGATCTTTTCTGCACATAAGCCACTGCAGGCTTACCTGAGGAAAATGTGTTCTTTTCTCTTTCAAAGTCCTCGTCTCTCTGCAATCTTCTGATTTCCCTTAGATTTCCTTTTCTCAGCTTCCTTGTCCTGGGATTCATATCATCCAGCACTAACACGTATCTAACACTTTCATTCATTTTATACATCATCTCATGGGATATTTCAGATTTCATTTACTCATTTGCTGTTACTGAAAACCCTATATTTTATTATTATCTTTATGCCTGTCCCCATGTGTGACCCTTATTCTATTCTAGTTTATGATTTTATGCCACATGGCATAAGGTTTGGTCCACTAAATTTGGCATGGTAGGACCTGAAACATTTTTATTTTGGAAAATCTGAGCTACAAAATGTGTCACTAATTACTATATCCTTGAAGTTGCAACAAGAATTCCTCCCATGAAGTGTTGCAATCAGCCTCACTGCGCAGGAAAAAAATGTTAGAAAAACCTCAAATTATATTAATAGGCTATCTGTACAATAAAAAAATAGCCTATATTATAGTTTCCTTTCTAATTTCTTTATTAACTTTTAATATTCTAAATTGCTTTCCAGCTATAAGACTCATTCATTATTTTAATTTGTTTCTGGTTACAGGTTTCATTTAAATTCAGTGAACAGTTAGGGAACCATCTAACATGTGGCAGTTAAGTCTTTCTTCTGGAAACGTGGTCAAAAATGACAGCTTGTATGTAGAGCTCTGTCGGGATAGGGATTCTAGTAGAGTTGTCACCTGGTGGAGCCTAAAATACAGAAATCATATTGTTAATCAGTCCAATCCGTGCAAAAATTGGTATTAAAGACATTTGCTTCTGGTTTCAATGTTGTAGCAAGCAGACCTAAAAACGCTGTGGCAATGGAGACCTGTCCATGTTTTCCCCCAGATTCATTTTCCGAGGAGCAGTGATAATTCCTCTCAAGAGCTTTGAGGCCCAGGGTTGTGACATTACTGAAACCATCTAGGATCAAAGAAGGGTCCGAGGCTCATACTTGTGCAGACTCTGCTGAACAACATGGGTCACTAACTCTGCAAAATTCTCAGGGAAGGGCTTTGCAAACACATGTGATCACAAGTTAATAAGTAAAAAATAATCCTATTTTGATTTCAAGTAATACAAACGTCTCAAGTTTGGAATTGATTCAGACTCGCGAAAGTAACCTCTCCAGGGGGGTTTCATGAAAAGGTTCCTTATCACTTTAAAAACAATTGTTATGCTTTCCCCCCTTCAAATTATAATATTTGATAAAAGATTTGTTCCTTCTATGTTTATTCAGGATTGTCTATCATACTTAAAGCCTCCTAAGGAGCTCCTGTGGGAACAAATATTCACTGATGTGGTATTGATAAGACAGAAGAGAGAGGTACTAAAAGGGGTATACAAGATCTACAATTGGGAATTATTAGTCATTGGGCCTTTGCTATATTGGAGGTACAAAAGAATAATCTTACTTGCTCTCTCTTCTCTGTAGGAAGAGATGATAAGATGATCTGGGACTAGAGAGGAGCTTTAGTATTGCCTTTTCCCAATAGTACCTTATTTTTTTTGTGCTAGCTGAGAAAGAATATATTAGATCCATCTTTTATTAAATAAGTCAGTAAAATTGCAAAGACTTTGAAATAGGTTAAAAGAATGGGTGTCCTGAATGGCTCATCCATCCATCCAAGTCTTTTCTGCCTTTCATCATTTTTGTACTATTTTACAACTCTTTCAGTTGTAGAAAACTGATGATAAGGCCAGATATTCTTGTCTACAAATATGCAAATGAATTGTGCCTCCTGGAAGGCAATTAATTATTGCTCCGTATTGGGGCCTGCTTTGCATCTATTTGTAAGTCAATTTCATTTTTTTTATTTCTCACATATGTTATGCTCTTTGAATCCTCCTTTGAAATATTTTTAATATCTTACTGGTTCCCTCCATAATTAATGAATTAAATACAATCTTTGGCATATTCATTTTATATCTGTATGAGAGTCACAATTATATCCTTTTAGGAAAAATAATCTTGTAAACATTTTGGAAGTTCCATGTGGTGTCCAGTGGCTTCCCTGATAGCAGGGGAGTCTGCGTTGCTGGGGGGTTATTGCATTTCCTGGAAGACTTCAAGCAAACATTTCTTTCCTTGGCTCCAAGAGGTAAATTCCCAGGAGCAACAGAACTTTCGCTTTATTATTCTTCTGTTTCTTTACATATTTTCCTTTTTACTATTTTTGTGTTTTGTTTTGGAACTTTTACAATCAATAAATTATTCCCCATTGGTGACAGCAATGATTTGGAATTTGGTTTTATGGTCTAACCTTTGTGATCTCTGTAAATGAATGAATAGATTATAGAGATTTATTCTTTCTTGGGTGAGAGACAACAGAGACTATGATTTATTAGTATTTTCTTTTCTTTGTTTATTTGTCTACTTGTCTATATAAGCTCTTGTTCCCACTAGCAAAGAGAACAACTTTTTGCTATATGGAGTATTAATTTTTGTGTGTTTACTTTTGACCAGTGGCTAATGTTTAGATCTGAAGCTATAAGCTCTCTGGGTGAATGTGTGTGGACATTTTTCAGGCCTTTTTCTTTGTTTGTTTGTTTGTTTTATTGTTTCTCAGAATCCTTGTACAATCTTGGTACTTACCAAGGACCCCATGGAATGTTCACATGCAGTACAACAACTAGTATGATAGCCAAAGATTTTCTAACTTTTATATATAGAATACTTCAAATGTAATGGGAAACAAACATGTACCAAAACTCTATAGAAAAGTGTGTAGATGGCAATAATTACAGAAGAAGAAACAGAATATACTAACATGCATATGAAAGAAATGTTCATCCCTAATAAAATTAAAAATGCAAATTGAAATGACCCCAAATAAATTTGGATATAAAATGAACAACATTAAAAAATATGCAAAATAAATAGGGCATGGTGATTGAGCAGTCTTATTTCAGGTATATGTAATTGCAAATTGATATGGTGTAACTGCATAATAATTTGACAATATATTTCTAAAGCTTCACAAAGTTTATACTTTTTAACTGAGCAAGTTACACTTTAGGAATTCACCTTAAAGAGAAAAAAAGAACACCGAAACTTGGTTATAGAGAAGTATTATTTAAATTTGGGGAGAAAAACAGAAACCAACCTAAATGTCCATCTATTAGAAATTCTTATATAAACTATGATTACTCCAGGATTGAATGTTATTTACATTGTTCTACAGCTAGCTTTTTCGCTTGATAATATAGTCTAAACAGCTATTCATACCAGCATATCAACTTTAGTAATTATAGTTTGAAGTCATTTTTAAAACTGCTGCATAGTATTTAACTGTGTGAACGTGTCATAATTTATTTTATGATTGCCCACTCATGGACATACACATAATTTCCAGTTTTCAACTATGATGAAAAATGATATCCTTTCAGAACTTTCATTGTTTCTGAGTTGATAGACCACCAAGAACCAATATTCGTTCATTGAACACCTACTCAATGGAACATTAAACAAATTCTCTCATTTAATCTTCACAACAACTTTTTGTAAAATGGTTGTTTTTACAGAGTTTACAGATGAGATAACAAAGGTGAAGAAGTGTTCAAAGAGGTTTAGAAATTTCCTTAAGATCTATTTAACTCCAATACATCACACCTATTGCTTCTCTTCAGCAGCTTTTCCCTGCCTGAGTCCTGCTGGCTATTCCCACCATTTGCTCCTTCCCCTGTTGCTCTTCTAGCCTCTTTCAGCTACTTCCATGTATTTTGGGGAGTCCCTGGGTCTTCATTTCTCCAGTGGAATTCATTAAGAGACTTAAGCAAGTCTTTAAATATCCTAAAACATTATTATACTACTCTGTGTGCATGGCCATGTATGCATTTCCTTTTTTGAGCAAATCCATAAAACATCAGATTTTTAAAGTAAGCTGCATTTCCCAAAAGGTTAAGATCCTATCTTCTGGAGCAGCTGCATGTGTCTGTGAGGTAGTTTTCTGGACTCCCCAGTTGGGGCTGCAATCTGTTTGTTTTATTGTGTTTTTATTTTTTATTTTTTTATTCTTGCCGAAGCTCTTTGAGGCAATATGCATTGCTGAGGCCACCGGGTTTATACTGAAGATATTGCAGCCAGCAATAACCACTTAGACACTGTCAACCTGAGATTTTCCTGTCTTGCCATCGGCCTTGATCACTGATCATGCTATTATGTTCCATGTTCCAGTATACTTCAACATCCCTCCCCTTGCTTTGGGATTTCAGGTCTCAGAAATTGCAAGCACCTGCTGGGGTTGTGAACGGTTAGGAAGGAATCATGGGAGAGGACAGCTTATTTAACTGTAGAGACAGACCCAGGAGAAATCGTGCTCTCTTTGAATTAGAAATAATCCCTTAACTGTGGTCTCACACGTGCAGTGACTTCATGCCTGACTTGTGTTTTTTAGTGCCTGCTTCTTTGTCATTAGTTATTACATCTTTGAAATCACGGAGGAAACGATTATTTGTGTGTTTTTAATCTTTAATTTTTTATTTCAATTAAATTTATTGGGGTAACAATGTTAATAACATTATACAAGCTTCAGGTGTACAGCTTTATAATACATCATCTGTATACACTATTGTTCTTAGTCAATCATTTCATCCACTAGGAAACTAATCTTCCCTTGTCTCTCACACTGCTTGTCCTTATTTGTGAGGAAAAATTGCATGAAAAGTGAGCTTGAATTGGGGCTACTCTCTATTCCTCAAATTCTTTTATTATCATTTCCCTAGTCTATATTGGTCCCTTTTACCTTTGGCATGATGTTTGATTAGGTTGCCCTTCTAATTATAAGTGTAAAACAGTAAGTTTTCTTTGTCATGAATATGTTATTGAGATATGTACTATTCTTTTTAGTGCAGATATTTGATTTGGATGGTGAAGAGTTATCATTAATAATCTTTATTACTGAACATTGACATACATCTAATAATTCAAACATATATATTTAATTTTTTTCTTTCCTCCAGCTTACCTTTCCTGCGCTGCACTTCATATATGAATTCATACATTGAACACTTAACGACAATGTGCTTATCTCTAGGGATTGTTCCATACTATTGCATATAAAATAAAAATCAGTTTTCCAGGTCAAGAGGAGGGCATAGCATTTAGTGTTAGGAGTTTTAATTCATAAAAGCCATGCTCTGCTAATATAATTTTTGATGGATTCCTCAAGGCCATTGATTTTAGCAGAAATTAGTTGAGTTAATACTTAATTTATATGTGGTGGACTTTCAGTTCAGGTATCCCAGGTGATCGCCCAGGGGAGAAAATGTGTAAAGGTTTCTTAGTATGTGGGTGTTTTAGGGCTGTAATCAACCAAACATTCAGTAATTTGGGCAGCAAAACCAGAAATTTGGCAAGGCCTCAGCTTTCTTAATAACTGTGACTATGCCACAGTTAAAAAGCACCGTTTACAAGGGCCTCCGAGGAAAATCCAGGAACCAAAACAGTGGTGTTGGTGATTCAGTAAGTGTCCCCTGCCCCTTGCGTGGCATCTGGGGGGATGCTGTTGGATACTTTGAAGAAACCATAGCCTTGTTTAAACTGACTCTATTCAGTGGGAGTTTTTATTTTTATTTTTTAATGTCCAATGACATTATACCTGGGCCCTGTATAAAGACAGATTGTAAAACTGAGGACCTACACTGGGAGGGTGGGGCTTTCAGAGATTAAATTCGAACCATCTGCGGAAAGGATGGAGGAATGTTATGGGCCTCCATTTTGAGAAGAGCAATTTCAAGGCCGTGACAGGCTCCATCTGATTTTAATGTCCACATGGCAAGGGAAATTAAGACCAGTCAATGAACTGTGAGGTAGCATTAAGGAGGCAATTAACACCTTCCCTACTAATGGTCACAAGTGCTCTGGTGAGGGTCGCTTGGGAAAAACAGAAGAGAGGAAAGAGGAGCTGAGAGAAGGTACTGCTGGAATCTTCCTCTAAATTAACCCCCACCCCAGATAAAAACGTATGTTCTTTTGGTAAAAGTTGTTTTTAATTTTTAAATCTTGTCACCTAGATATTCTTTTGCTTATAGAAAAAGAAAGTAGAATTGGGCAGGCCTTTTTTTTTTTTTGGCATCTGTATAATATGTACTAATGGCTACACATTTACTAAAAAATAATAAAATAATTGCTTCTCTCATTTACCCATGGACCTAACACATTGCCATTGCTCTGCACACTCAGGGTCAGTACTCCAAAGTTCAGCAAAGAACCCCCAGTGTTAATTCAACTACCAAGGGGAGGAAAGCACCAGAGTCAATTACTCTAATTTTCAGCTAAAAATAGCTCTATATATGTTTCTAGTGCCTAAGATCCTAAAATATTTTCACGTTAACCTTAAAAGTTTCCAGGATTATTTTTGGCCCTCCTATTCGCTTCTTTAGCAAATATTTAATATTCAATTTATTCATTCTGCAGATGTTTACTGAGCACCTACCACATGCTAACCGTGGAGATGCAATAGGAAAGCGACCAGAAAGGGTTTCTGCCCCACGTTTCAGTTTATGCTTTCCCACTCTCTGTCACATATATTGTTTCATTTGAGCCTCTGGAAAAACCTACCCAATCTAGTGATTTTTTGATGAGGCAGTGATGATCAGAATGGGTATCACCAGCCTCACTCTACAATGATCCAAATAAGTGGGGAAAACTAGCAGCAATTGATCAGCAGAGGCATCCAGTGTGGTGGACCGCATTACTATAGAAGTTATCCAGAAGTCTTTGGCACATGGTCTGTACTTTCTAGTCTGTTTGTGTGGTCTCAGGAATGTATAATTTAGATTACTTAAAATTAACACTGTTGAATTAAAACTTGCTTTAGAGGAACAAAGTTTGATTACTTTATGGACATAGAGTAAGGTGAAGCAACAGCTAATAAAATATGACTATGTAAAGAAATGGACATCAAATCCAGCTAATCTTTAGGATCACTTAGGGATATATTAAAAATACAGATTCCTGGGCCACACTACAGCTGAATTCAGTTTGAACCTCTAGGAGTGGGGCCTACGGCTCTCACATGATTGGCTAGTGCAAGGAGAGAGGAAGGGAAATGTTTTAGTGAATTGACAGAAACCACTCCTAATTAAGCCATGGTGAGTTGGATGTTTGATAATGAACTCTTGTGAAAACATTTTACATTCCAACATAATGCATTTTTATCTTAGAACAATTGTGATTAAAAAAAAAAAGAAATGGGTCTTGCTCCTGTTATACTGTGAGGAGTGATGGTATATAAAAAATAATACATGCTACTAAATTGGTGCACAACCTACACTGCACATGCCTTCCAAGCTCTGACAGTCAGGACGGATCCAGACAGCTTTATGTTACAATAGTGTCTTTTATTTCACCAGTTTCCTACATCTGATAGAAACCACATTCTGTCTAAGATATTTTAACATGTGTTTTTTGTTTATTTTGTCATGAGTCACATATCAAGCAACTATATTCAAGATGCAGTACAACTGCTTTACTGAATTCAATAATTGATTCTATTATTTTTTGATGGACTATTTAGGATTCTCTATTTACAGTATCATGTCATCTGCAAGTAATGATAGTTTTACTTCTTTCCAATTTGGATGCTTTTTATTTCTTCTTCTTGTCTAATTGCTGTGGCTAGGACTTCTAGTACTATGTTGAATAAGAATAGTGAAAGCCAACATCTTGTCTTGTTCCCAATCTCAAGGGGAATGCTTGTAGAATTTTCCTATTGAGTATGATGTTGGCTATGAATTTGTTATACAAGATCCAAAGTAAATATCCAGAAATCAGTTGCATTTTTATATACAGATTATGAACTATCAGACAGGGAAATTAAAAAACAACAACATACAATTTCATTCACAATTGCTTCAAAAAGAATAAAATACCTAAGAATAAATTTAACCAAAGATGTAAAAGGCCCTGTGCTCAGAAAATTATAAGACACTGAAGAAAGAAATTGCAGAAGATACAAATAAGTGGAAGCATATACTGTGTTCATGGACAGGAAGAATTAACATCTTTAAAATGTTCATACTACCCAAAGAAATATACAGATTCAATGCAATTCCTATCGAGATACCAATTTCTCAGAGCTAGAACAAATATTCCAAAAATTTATATGGAACCACTAAAGACCCCAAGGAAGGAACCAATTTGGAGGAATCATGCTACCTGATATCAAACTATACTACAAAGACATAGTAATCAAAACAGCATGACACTAGCATAAAAGCAGATATATAGATCAAAAGAATAGAATAGAGAGCCCAGAAATAAAACCATACCTTTATAGTCAATTAATATTTGACAAGAACATACAGTGGGGTAAAGACAGTCAATTCAATAAATGGTGCTGGGAAAATTGGACAGGTATGTGCAAAAAAATGAAACTAAACCACTTTCTTACAATGCACACAAGAATAAACTCAATATGGATTAAAGACTTAAATGTTAGACTCCAAACCATAAAAATCCTAGAAAACATAGGCAGTAAAATCTCAGACATTTCTTGTGGCAATATTTTTTTGATATATCTCCTTGGGCAAGGGAAACAAAAGAAAAAATAAATAAATGGGTGTACATCAAACTAAAAAGTTTTTGCATGGCAAAAGAAACCATCAACAAAATTAAAAAAGAACCCACAGAATGGGAGAAGGTATTTGCTGATACATCTGATAAGGGGTTAATATCCAACATTTATAAAGAACTGATAAAACTCAACACAAAAAATCAAACAAACCAATGAAAAATGAGCAAAAGACCTGAATAGACACTTCTCCAGAGAGGACATACAGATGGCCAAGAGACATAAGAAAAGATGCTCAATGTCACAAATCACCAGACCAATGCAAATTAAAACCAAAACGAGATATCACCTCACACCTGTCAGAATGGCTATCATCAATAAATCAACAAACTACAAGTGTTGGTGAGAATGTGGAGAAAAGGGAACCCTTGTGCAGACTGGTGCAGCCACTGTGAAAAGAGTATGGAGTTACCTCAAAAAATTAAAAATGGAAATGCCCTATGAACTAGCAATTCCACTTCTGGGAATTTATCCAAAGAAACCTGAACACTAATTCAAAAGAATATATACACCCCTATGTTCATTGCAGTGTTATTTACAACAGCCAAGATTTGTAAGCAGCCTAAGTGTCCATTAGATGAGTAGATAAAACATCTGTGGTACATTTACACAATGGAATATTACTCTACCATAAAAAGAAAGCTAATTTTACCCTTTGGGACAGCATGGATGGACCTGGAGAGCATTATGCTAAGTGAAATAAGCCAGTCAGAGAAAGACAAGCACCATATGATTTTGCTCATATGTGGAATCTAATAAACAAATTGAACTAGCAAAATAGATACAGACTCATAGATAGCAGACAGCTCTGGTGGTGATGGTGGTAGTGGTGGTGGGAGCTGTAAGGAGGTGAAGGGATTGAGTGAAAAAGAATAAAAGAGAAAGAACTCATGAATATGGACAACAGTGTGGTGACTGCAGGGAGGAAGAAGGAAGTGGAAGTGGAAGAGGGTATATGGGGGATCAATGGTGATGAAAAAAAAGAGGTAGTCTGTTAAACACCAAAGTAGCAAAAAGGAGACTGTCCTATAGAGTTTCTTATTTTTCATACAATTGACTTTCTTTTGTACAAATGAGGTTTATCAAGCAGAAAAATAACATCACCTTATTTCGGAATGGCTTATGCATTTTCATACTTAGAAATTTTGATTCTAAGTCCTGAAACAAATGACACAGATTCTCATTGAACGATGCAGAATGGCAAAAACTCATATTTTGGCATCCACAGTTGGAGTTCAATTTTCTCTCAAAACTTCTCTGTCATTTCTCTCCTTCTGAACTTTGATCTCAACCCTGGTTCCACATTAGAATCACTTGAGGAGCATTTGGAATATATAGATGCCCAGGCCTTCCACCCAGGCCAATTCAACCAGAATCTTTGCAAGTGAGGCCAGGCTGCATATATTCTAAAGTTGCCTGGGTGATTTTGATGTCAAGGCCTGTGCTGAGGACCACTGTCTAGCCAATAGGAGGTCCTCTCCCTTCCCATGTAGGCTCTGTGCTTCCTCTATATGGGATGTTTCTTCCAATTAGAATACCCCTTCTGCTCCAGTCCCTGTGTCCTCACCATACTCATCCTCCAAAATTCAGTTCAGACTTGATTTTTCAATACCTTAGGTCAAATGTAAATTCTGTCCCCTTTGAATTCTTATAGAGCTTGTTCTGTTTTCTCAGGTCACTTTCTAGATTGTCATTTCTGTGCACATTAGATTTCTTCACCTAACCACCCACCCACCCGCCAACCCACCCACCCACCCACTAATTAACCTATAGGCTTTTTAGAAGAAACCTACCTTTCTGATTTACTTTTAACATCTCACACTGTCCAGTAGGTGCTCAGTAACATCAAATGAGGAAGAGGGAGATGGAAGCAAGGATGAAGAAGTGACAGGTATACTGACTTCCATCCAGCTCACCCTCTCTATATTCCTCCAGTGCAAGTCTCCCATTCTCCGCATCCTCTCTCTTTTCTGAGGATTGGGGTGAAGTGAGATCTCTTAACCACTGTTTTTGTTTTTTTTTAAAGATAAAAATGCATTCTATAAGTTTGGTCTTTACCTGAATAATTGGGGAGTTAAAATATTAATAACATCAACTCAGAAACTTGCTCATTATAACAGGACCCCTAGTTCTAGTCCTCTTTGTTCTCTATTTGAATTATTATGCTCTCATCCTCTCCAGATTTTCCTCCCAGTCTGTCCTAATCTACACTCTCTTATGTCCTTAAAACATAACTTCTATCCTGTTATTCCCTAGCACAAGAGCCTACACATATTTTTCCACTTCCTATCAAGTTCAGGCTGAGATCCTCATTAGTCCTGCATTCAATGATTTTCATGACCTTTCTACACTTAATTCCCCCTCTTCCCCTTCACCTAGCCAATGCAGCAGACAAACTGAACTATTTAGGCATGTTTTACTTTCTTTTTTACACTCTTCAACATTATCTTTGCTAGTAGATTTCATTCTGGTATTGCCAACCTCTTCATCTTTATGAGTTCAATTTCTAATAATTCTTCAAGCCCAATTAATAGATTACCTCCTCTATTGTCATCTAACATTATTCCCAATGCAGTCCCCTCACTATCACCTCTCCACTGTCTCCTGCCCCAGGTCATAAACCATCTCTTCTTCTACTTGAATTCCCAAAGCATTTCCTTTTTTTTCCAAAATATCATTTTCTGCTTTATACTGTAGTTATGTTTTGTACATGCCTGTTTTCCTAAAACTGCTGTAAGTACTGAAAGGACAAGGGTTGAAATCTTGCTCATCTTTATAACCTATGAAGTCTGATAATATTTAAATTCCATTGCTAAATTATACTAGTAATGAACTACATGGCCTTGAGCATGTCATTTAACCTGTTTGGGTCAATTTGTTCATAAATTAAAACATTCTAATTCAACAGAATTAATTTGAGATAGGTTAAATTACATATTTCTGGAACTACACACGAAGATTTAAAAGCACATACCAAAACAAAGATTTCTGCATGACCTCTACAAAACTTAAAATGATAGCTGCACTAGCTGTTTCCACTGATAAATTCTTGCAATTGTTTTTTCTGACTCACTTGGATCACTATATGGTAGTCTGGCTGTACCCTCTCTGGCTATCATTGCTACATCAGGTATCAATGACATAATCCACTCAACTTTTACTTAGTGTAGCATTACTATGTGTTAGCAGGGAATCACTCCTTCAATCACTTATTCCATGAATATTTATTAAGTATCTATTAACCAGGCATTTCCCCAGGTGAGGGGCCCTCAGATTTAGTGTATAGAAGAGGGAAACATCTAACATAACTAAGAAAAAATTTTTTCAATTTTAACTATTCTATACAATCTCTCTCTCTCTCTCTCTCTCTCTCTCTCTCTCTCTTTCAAATATTATGAAGGTTTAGACCACCTATGTTATGCTAAGACTCAAAGCAAACTTTCCCACGGTTAATGTTTCCTAAAATAAAAATACAAAAAGCCTTTAAACATTTATTCAGATAATGTAGGGGAGTGAGTGCAAAGTGCTTCCACTCAATCCTCCTAAAGATAATACACTGGAAACATTTTGGTGGGTGTGAATCACTCAAACAAGCATTCTTAACTCAAAAATAGAAACTTGCCTTATTTGTTCCAGATGTTATACAGCTGCAGGGAAGTTAAAGCCAGTGGTCCTGTTTTGAATGCAACCAAACTCTTATTGCATTTGGAATTTCTTAACCAATGAACACACATTACTTGTTCTAAGACCTGCACAATTTTCTTTTTTTTCCACTGTTACCATTCATAAACAACTATGTTTCCTGGGAACTACACTTCAGAATTAATGAGTCTACATCTGTATTATACAAAGGAAGCACATCCTGTTTATAACTATTTCTACCTGTCATTTATCTTGACCTCTTTAATTTTTTTCTGTATACTAGCAGTAAACAATTAGAAACTGACATTTTATTATTTTTGGCTTGAATTTTTAAAAATTTAATTTTTGGGGTGACATTGGTTAATAAAATTATATAGGTTTCAGGTGTATAATTCTACAATATATCATCTGTATTTTGTATTGTGTGTTCACCATAGTCAAGTCTCCTTCCATCACCATTTATTGCCCTTTTATCTTTATTTATCTTCCCCCTTTCTCTCTGGTAATCACCATACTGTTGCCTGTGTCTATGAAGTTTGTTTTTGCCTTAATCCCTTCACCTTTTTCACCCAACCTCATCCCCCCAATGCCCTCTTACTCTGACAACTGTCAGTCTGTTCTTTGTATCTATGAGTCTGTTTCTATTTTGTTTGTTAGTTTATTTTGTTCATTAGATTCCACATAAATGAAATTACATGGTAATTGTCCTCTTTAAATTTAAGCATAAAAATATTTCAAAGAGAATACTTGAAGGAAAGGAAAGTTGAACTGTATTGTTCTTACAATATTTTATAGCATCTTAACTATGGAGTTATAAGGAGGTGTTTATCTCAGGAAGAATTTCAAGTAAAATTATTGATAAAAATATTGAATTATTTGTATTTATTATTTTAACATATTTTTATTGATTTCTGAGAGGGAAAGGGAGAGAGGGATAGAAACATCAATGATGAGAAAGAATCATTGATCAGCTGCCTTCTGCATGCCCCCCACTGGGGATCAAGCCTGCAACCCAGGCATGTGCCCTGACCAGAAATTGAACTGTGAACTCCTGGTTCATAGATTGATGCTCAACCACTGAGCCATGCCAGCCAGGCAAAATATTGAATTTTAAAATGTAATTCTTATTATTGTGCATTGGTAGTTTTAAAAACTTGATATTTTAGCTAACTTCTGATTTTCTTGTAGGTTTGTATGAGATGCTTTGTGGGTACATAAAATGTAAAAGGATCATGGCTCCTTGAAGAAGGTGAATAAGTTAAAAATTATGTAGGAATGTACATGATAATTTTATATATAACCATGAAAATTGAAATATTTGTGTTATATTTTGAGAACAAATGCTTGAGAACACATGTTTGAGGACAGAGTACCAAGTCTCTTGAGATTATTGTCTTTTTATGGAGAAGATTTTCTCAATTGTGGTTCAAGGATAATCTGTAGCAGAATCACACTGGCTGCTTTTGGGCCCTGTTGAGTCAGAATATCTGTGACTTGGGCCTGGGACTGTAGGGGGACCCTAGAGATCAGGAAAGAACAACAACACTCTCATCCTCAAGTTG
The DNA here is from genome assembly GCF_028538775.1 of Myotis yumanensis. NCBI lineage: Eukaryota > Metazoa > Chordata > Mammalia > Chiroptera > Vespertilionidae > Myotis > Myotis yumanensis. The sequence continues at coordinate 187,990,114 of NW_027223752.1, forward strand.
TGAACAATAAAGCTCAGGAGGTTAAATTAATTGATCAAGGCCATGCTGCCAGTTGAAGTAAGATCTAGAATTTTGTTTATTGATGCTAAGACTAACATTCTTTTCCAGTAAGTCAACTATTAATTTTTATCTTCAAAGGTAAAATTTAAAGAAACAAAAGTTTACAATTGTTATCAGATATCCCATCTAATAATTCTTTACTCTTATCACTAATAAACTAAATCCTTTTTCTTTCTCTAGAATTTAGAAATACCTTTCCTTCAGACTCATGAATCTTTGAATTATAATCAAAACCTTCAAGAAATAAAGAGGAATATGTTACATTTCATGAATTGTTGACTAAATCTTTGAAATTTTGTGGTTGATTATTTTGGAAGTGAGTGTTTTAAAGTTATTTGAACCATGTTCAAGTAACAGTTTGCATTCAATAATGACTCCACAAAGACCATAAAACTATAATTCATGACATACATTCTTGAAGTATTTATTAGCCATTAGTTAAAACAGAGTTCTAAAATAGTCTAAGTGTGATGTCATTCAAAACTGATTCTTAAATTTGTTTCACACATCTTAATGAAGCTATTAATAACTGTATATTTTTATGAATATCGTTTAGCTTTCTAAAAGGAAAAGACTCTGTAAATGCTATTTATTAAGTTTTCTGTACTTAATTGATAACATTTTGACACTCATTTATGATAGAAAAAGGCACCACTAGAGAGATGGTATGCTGATAAACTCACCTAGCATTAATACATTTATAATAAATATGGCCCTAAAGATTTTCAGGTTTAGTCCTTCATTTTACTAATGAGAAATATAAGACCAGAAAATAGTAATGTTATTTGAAGAAGATAGCATTGTGACAGAAACAAGTACCCAAACCTCTTTTCTTCCTTTTCCAGAACTCCTGTTTACAGCTGAGCATATGGCCATCTGAATCAGGATTGCATTTTCCAGTCTCCCAAGTAGCTAGATATGACCACCTGACTAAGCTTGTGTCATAGAACATATGTGGACATCTGTGTGGTAGCTTTCAGGAAACGCCCTTAAGAGGAAGTGAGAGCTTGTCCTTTGCACCCTCTGAGTTCCCTCCATGAATCCTGTTTGGAATGCAGTTGTTTTGGCTGAGGATCTGTTTTGCCCGATGAGGATGAGGACCAGCCTGGCCCAGATGACCATGGAGCTGCCATTCCAACTTTGGACTGACAATATCTCCACTCACACATGGAAAAGAAAGAAGCTTCTTCTGTTTAAGTCACTGTCTTGGGGTTTCTGATATTTGCAGTTGTCACAGAGTTAGGAAAAGTGGTTTTGCAACCACTTTTGTCTGTTTAGTCAGTCCTTCCTGAGAGAGCAAGAATGACTATCTAAAAAGGCAATAAACCATTTCTTGCTATAGAATTTCATTTATTCATTCTTTGAGCACATAGATATTGAGCACTTTCTATGAGCAAGGAACTTCACTAAGTAGATATGATACAAAAATAATTTTATTGTTGATTTTGAATTTCTAAAATGTTTTAGAAAAGTTTTAGAATCAGATCCTCCTTTTCCTTGGTCGATCCTTGTCCCTATCCCAGGCATATCATATAATTTTTATTTTTTTCCCTATGAAGGACTGATTTTCTGGACTTTAATTTTAGACCTATGCTGTCATGTGACTAACATATATTTCAAAAGTAAAAAAAAAAAAAGCCCAAGAAACTCAAGCACATATGACGTTAAGTTTTAACCTTCACCCCCAAACATATGACAAGTCATGATTAAAATCATGATGCAAATGCAGCCTTTGAATTATGTAAGATATAAATATTTGTCCTTGAACAAATTCAAAATATCAATGGACATATCTTTAAAATATTTAAATAAAATGTATTTTCTAAGTTAACACTTAGAAATACCCTAAGGACCATACTATTTTCAGGGTTAGTTACATATAAAAAGGAATATTAGAATTCTGGGTACATATATGAGTTGAGAGTCTCCCTTCCCTACATGACTCATCTCCACATAGAGTAAAAAATGACTGGCCATCTGGAAGATCAGATCAGATCAAACAAATGCATTGCCCACTGACTCCCTGATCTCATTCTGTGCTAGGCATGGAGAAGTATCCCCATATATGTGTTCTATTTAAATCCCTCCCCCTCCCAAATTCTTTATTGATTTCTGATAATTTGTTGTTTTGGAGTGCTTTTTTTTTTTTTAAGAATAGTACATGCTCTAAGTTTCAACATATTTTTTTTTCAACTCTAGATTTAAACGTTAAGGTTGTCAAATATATAATAAAATTTTGAATAATGGTAGAAATACAATCAAATTTGGAGATAAATATAAAAGCAGACTTACTCTTGGGTCCACGTTGAGAATTTTTCTGTCTCTTTTGTATTTGAAAAGCAAGCCTTCTGGATTATCAGCAATCACTTGATAATTGGGAGTTGAATTCCAAACAGCAATTTGACTGTCCCAGTTGTAAAAGCTATAAAAATAAATATTTATTAGGAATTTATATGTATAGTATATAAAATTGACAAATATATTTCAGAAAATATTTGGGGGAGTTCAGTTGCAAGATAAGTGGATCAAATCATAATTTGTATTACCATGTAGATTACATGTACTTAAAATTCTTGCAGAAGAGTTTAGACTGGGTTATTCTCAAACCATTTACATATTTCTCAAATCAGATACATATTTATGGATATTTTGCATGATTTCCTGCTTTGGACACTCTAGCATCTAGGGTCTATTCCAGTACAGTATTATATTCCCAGGAAGTCAAGAAGAAAATTGATGCAATTTAAAGCTATTTTTTCCTGCTCAGACTCTTCAGGGTATTAAGAATATTCAGGTTATTAAGAAGCTGTTTACAAAAAGGAAAGCCAGGCTAAGTTTATCATCTCTTTTCATTCAAAACAAATGAATTCATTTCTTTCAGGGTCTATTTTTCAATAATATATTTTCTGGGGAGTGAGGAAACAATTTGCATCTGATAGGTTCCCATAGACCAGGCATGAGGTAATGTATTCGGTCACAACCCATGTGAAGTTGTTCTCAGTTTGCAGACAAGGCAAACAGACTAGGGGAGGTTAACTAGCATAGTCAAGGCCTTGAAACTAATATGCCATAAAACTAATATTTCAACTAAGATCTGTGCTTTTTTTCAAACATATGTGTTCTTTCTCTTGTTCGACATTGCCAGCAGTTTATCCTTTTGTTGTGGTTGTTGTTGATCTATGAAAACTCCTATTTTTTCCATGTCTTATTTTATACCTACTTGTCAAAAATGAATATAATATTGTCATATGGGTTGGAAGAAGAATACTCAATATGCTTATTTTACATGTCTTATTCCTGTTAACACATTTCTAATATTATGCTAATAGGATCAAATATTAATGCATTTCTGGTATGTCTAATATTATCCTATTTCCATGCTGTTTTGCCCTCTATTACTCTCTTTATTTATTTTGAAAGAGTATATTTTATTGATTAAATTCACTCTGAATTATATTGTTTTCTGAGGCATCGACTTTTGTGCTATTACCCGAAAATGTAATGTTTACCCTCAACTTTTTCCATACTCAGAAAGAGCCTTGGAGGGTATATTAGTGATAACTGTTTCCCTCTCGTTCCCCACTACTCTTTCTATGTTCAGGGCATAGGGATGTCTGCCCTTCCTAAGTCACAGAGTTAGGTAAAGTGGTTTTGTAACCATCTTTGTCTGTTTAGTTAGTCCTTCTTGAGAGAGCAAGAATGACTATTAAAAAGGAAAAGATGGTGGTGAATTGAGGAAAGGAGATGAGCATTCATGGTTTGTGGGGTTTTCACTTTAGCTAGTCTTCATAAGTGGGATTTGTCATGGCAGGCTTAGCCTCCAATAAGGTGATGGTAGCTAGCAGCCTATAATATCGTATTGGTTATAAATTAATTTCACTGGTGAAGGTATTAGGAGCCAGTTTGACTATGCACCCAAGCTAGATTCTTGAATTCAATTTAATACATAACAGAAAATCATTTGACCTTCATCTTACTGACTGTTCAGTTAGGAGTTTGCTAAATTGGAATAGGAAACATGGGTGTGATTCTAAATCTTTCATATAATTATCTCTAAATAATTATTTACGAGATGTATAGATATAGGTAATCCCAGCAAAATGCTTGAGTCACAGCTATGATTGGAAGTAACATGGCTTATATCATACATTCCTATCTTGTTTCTCACATCTAAAATTAAAAGCCTTGTTAAAGTCCAAGTAGCCTGTGTGTGTGTGTGTGTGTGTGTGCGCGCGTGTGCGCATGTGTGACTATATAAAAAGCTAATTTGCAGGGCTCTTTAATTTTTATTTTATTGTGATAAGAACACAACAGCAGATTGAACCTTTTACAAAATTTTTAAGTGTACAATACATTACTGTTGACTGTAGGTACAATGTTGTACACTAGAGCTCTATAACTTATTCATCCCACTGAACTGAAACTTTATGGCCATTAACTAAACCCCTAATTTCCCCTCTCTCCAGCACTAGGTAACTGCTGTTCCTCTCTTTGATTCTATGAATTTAACTATTTTAGATACCTCATGTAAGTGAAATTATACAGTATTTGTTTTTTGGTGATTAACTTATTTCACTTTGCATAGCATCCTCAAGGTTCATCCATGTTGTCCCATATTGCAGAATTTCGTTCTTTTTAGGGCTGAATAAATATTCCATTGGATTTATAAGCCATATTTTCTTTCTCCATTCATCTGTCAATGGACATTTAGGTAATTTCCATATTTTGTCTATTGTGAATAATATCTTTTAGATCACATATAGTTGAGTGTTTTGTGTGTTTTTTTATTCATCTCGCCACTCTATGTTTTTTTTTTATCAAGGAGTTTAATCCATTTACACAAAGTAATTATTGATAGGAAAGGCTTATACTCTTGGCTTTTTATTATTTTCCATTAGTCTTGAAATTCTTTTGTCTGTCTTTTTCTCTTTTACTATCTTCCTTTTTGTTTGTTGATTCTTTTATTGATATGGTTTGAATGATTTCTTATTATTTTGTGTATATCTGCTTAAAGTATTTTTTTGGTGGTTATCTTGGGGTTTACATAAAATATCTTCTAGTTTTAACAGTAAATTATAAGCTGATAATAACTTAAGTTCAATCACACATGCAAACTTTACACTTTAAATTCTCTCCACATATAGTTTATGTTATTGTTGTCATAGTTTACATTTATTCATATTATGTATATTTTAATATATTTTAGTTATAGTTATTTTTAAACTTTTGCCCTTTAACATAATAGAATTAAAAGTGATTTAACCACTATCATTATAGTAATACAATACTCTGTATTTGTTTACTGGTATATATTTACCTTTATCAGTGAGTTTCATACTTTTTTATGCTGCCATATTTCTGTTTAGTATCCTTTCATTTCAACTTAAAGAACTCCTGTTAGCATTTCTTTTAAGGTAGGTCTAGTAATGATGAACTCTCAGAGATTTTCTGTTTTGGGAAAGTCTTTATCTCTTCTACATTGTTGAAGGGCAATTTTGCTGAGTATAGCATCTTGGTTGGCAACTTGTTTTCTCTCAGCACTGTGAACATATTATTCCACTCCCTTCTGGCCTACAGGTTTCTTCTAAAAATTTGCTTATTTTCATGTTAGTGTGTCCTGTAGATATAATGTCACTTTTCTCCTTCTTTCAAAATTGTCTATTTGTCCTTGATTTTGTCAATGTGATTATAATGTGTCTTAATGTAGATTTCTTTCAAATTTATTTAAATGGTATTTCTTTAACTTCTTAGATCTGAATACCCATTTCCTTTTTCAGATTTGGGAACTTTTCAGCCATTATTTTTTTCTTTGAGTAAGTATTCTTGTCCTTTGTCTCTCCCTTTGTCTGGGAATCCCACAATGTGTATATTGGTCCCTTAAGGATGTCCTTTAACTTTTCTTCACTCTTTTTCATTCTGTCTTCTTTTTGCTCCTCTGACTTATTCCCAATGACAAGCCTTTGAGTTTATTGATCCTCTCTTCTGTTTAATCCAGTTTGATATTAAAATCCTCTAGTGAATTTTTTAGTTCAATTATTCTGTTTTTAGCGTCATGATTTCTGTTTTGTACCTTTAAATATTTTCTGTCTTAGCTGAATTTCTCACTTTGTTTATGTACTATATTCTTGATCTCAGTGAGCATCTTTATGACAGTTATTTTGAATTTTCTTTTAGGTAAATCATATTATTCATTTCTTTTGGGTTAGTTTCTGGAGATGTATCTTATTCCTTTTTTAGGGAACATTTTGGCCCAATTCTTGATTTTTCTTGACTCTGTTTTGAGGTCCACACATTAGACAAAGCAGGCCACTCTCCCAGTATTCATAGACTGGCCTCATACAAAAGACCTCTACCAATCAGCTTGGCAAGAGATTCTGAGGGCTTCTTCCTACTTTTTCCTCCCCAGGTGAAAACAGGCTGCTGTGGGTTTTGTATGCTTGCTCTGTGATGAACAGGTGGTAGAATCTATGGTGCCTACCAACCCACACCACTGTCTCCATTTTCCCCTAGGTTAGTGGTTCTCAACCTTCTGGCCCTTTAAATACAGTTCCTCATGTTGTGACCCAACCATAAAATTATTTTCCTTGCTACTTCATAACTGTAATGTTGCTACTGTTATGAATCATAATGTAAATATCTGATATGCAGGATGGTCTTAGGCGACCCCTGTGAAAGGGTCGTTCGACTGCCAAAGGGGTCGTGACCCACAGGTTGAGAACCGCTGCCCTAGGTGGATAGACTTTGCAAGACACATCAGAGCTCCAAGACTGGCAGAATAGAAACCAGTCCTCTGAGAAGTCCCCTCAGAAATGGTGGGGATCAGGATATATAAATCAGCCCCTTCATTTCCTGGGAGAATTTGATCACTAGGGGGTTTCCTTTTGATCATAAGGTACAGCAAGAGGGTGTCCCAAGCCTCTCTATTAGCTTTGGTAAGGCTGGTTTTGCATTTGCCTGGGGTGTGCAGGAGCCTTTCAGTTAGTTTTTGGATTTCTCGCAAAGGGATTTTGTCTGGGGATTGTTGCCAAATATGTGTGTTTGTAGCGGGAGAGAGGGCCTGTAGTTTCCTACTCTGCTACTTGCTGATGTCACCAATACAGATGCAGAATGGGCTAATGCATATTTTAACCTTAATTCCACTCCTTTTAAGCCAACTACATTCAGATCCTCACTCTAGATATTGTCATGAACCATACTCTATTGAATTTTTATTGTCCCCTGGTATTCTTTTGTTAGTTAATGTACACCACTAATTTGGCTTCACTGAGGCCTTAGGTTCCTGGCTTTCCCTTTCTATACTAATTTACAACAACTAGTTTTTTTTGTTTGTTTGTTTGTTTTACTTTTTTTTACTTATCTACAATTCATAAGATACTTGCCAGTACTTACAAATTTCTTACTTATTTGGCTTTCTTTATATTGAAAAATAGCAGCTTTAGATCAATCCAAATGTTTGATTTCACTGTTCCTGCATACGATCTGTGATAATTTTTGCTGAATTTAACATACTGGATACTATTCATATAACTTTAAATTCAAAATATATAGCTGCTTTTGGATTCTAGACATTGCAGAGTACTTTCTCATGTTTTTAGTTATCATTCTTTATCATTCATTACATTGTTTCCACTCTCCAATTTCTTCACTTTCTTCCTTGCTCTCAGATGATCTCACCTCTTACTTTATTAAGAAGATAAAGTACATTAAATGGAAACATGATCAACATCCGGTGCCATCACTAGCAAATTTCTTTATATTGGCAGTGTCCCTATTTATTTCCATTTTCAACTCAGAGGAATAACTGCCTCCCTTTCTTTACAAGATAAAAGTCATCTCCATGTGTGGTCTGAAGTTTATCCCTTTTGCCTCTTAATACTTTCAATAATTGTCCAAAATTTCCTTAATATTATCAAACTCACCTCACCACAAAATCTTTCCCCAGAACTAGCAAATACTTATAAATCATCCCAACTAAACAAAGAGCAGGAAAAAAGAGAGAAAGAAAAACAAAAAAAATAAGAAAAGACAGGTGAAAGACAGAAAAAAGTAGAAGAGGAATAAGAAGGGTAAAGGAAAGAACAGAAAAGATTAAAAAACTTACCTAAACTTAGATTCTCTCCAGACTGTTACATTTTTCTCCTAAGACATCATAATTAAACCTATCTTCTCCATACCAACCCATCTTCTTCCTCTCAGTTCTCTTGCCTGAGCTGCTGTTCCATATCATCTGCTCAACTGTACTTGACTGGGATCAACCATAAACTCCTAAATCTCAGTATATCAAAAGCTAAGTTTTTCTTTCTTACTCTCTAAATTTATTTGTCTTTCTTGTGCTGTCTATATCAATATGTGGCACTCAAGAAATGTGTATTTATTTAATAAACGATGCATACCCATTTCTAATATTATGTATAATTCCATTTATTATATTATTTCTGTTATAATAGAATTAAAATAAAGAAGTAGCAAGAATAGTCATTTTTAAAGGAAATTAAGACAATTTACCTGAAATATTGATCTGGGACTTAGAAAATATAAACCCTGATGCAATAATTCAAATTTTCTCTTATCTAAAGTTCAGAGGTTGAACTATATATTGAAAAGATTATTTATAATGCTAATATTTTACTGTTGTAAAAGCCATCTTTGATTCAGTAAGTTCTTACACATTATTTTGATTTACATCTCATTGTTCACATCTTGAATATACTTATAGAAAATTTCAAACACATTGTATCTACAATATATAGAAGGTAAAAGATACTTTTATGAATAATTTAAGGTTTTTGTAACAAAAAAACAAATTTCCATTTTCTTCCTATGATAAACATCCTAGGAATTGTGTATTTTAGTGCACAGGTATAAGAATTACTTATACACATATATACAAATAAGTTCAAATAATAAAATGAAATGAATATGTGGAAAGTCTGTTCATTATGTGATAAGGGGGCCTCAATGTATGCTTTTGAAAACAATTACCTGTTTGTCATCTATTTTACATGATAACTCCTGGAACAAGAGAAAATATTTTGATAACATCATAGGGCAACAGAGCTTTGGACTACCAGGAGAAAAAAATATAAAGGCATTTCTCCAGAATACCATGTTTATACTAGTTTTACTAAATATCTTCCTTCAAATAGAATGGGAAGGGCATATGTATGGAAATTATTAAAGCACAAAAACACAATGTTAGCTTTATTTTTAAAAAAATCATAAAATATATTTAAAAGCAAGCTAAGGTCTTAGGAGTTAATACAGAACAAAAATAATGATTATAACAACTCCTGTATCCAGTATATAAAACATAGTGAAAAAAATTAAATCCATACCAAGTGAGCATGAAATTTGATATTACAGAGAACACATCACTGAAAATTAAGTTGTTTTCATGTAAGATATTTTTCCTCTGAATATAAACAACAGTTTATAATGATTAGGAAAAATTTTTTCTTTCAGACTCCATAAATAATGGAACCTTTTTGTGTTTTATGCAGTTGGACCAGTAGGCATTTAAGTACCTAAAATTTGCATGTAAGTATAAAGTTAAAACACAGTTTAGTTGAGAGAAAAAGAAAGAAGAAAATATTTATAAAATATATTTTTTAGGATAGAGACATATTTATATTTAAAGGAAATCTGTAAACATAAAATAGCCTTGGAAACTTAGAGAAATAGCTTTATGGAATAAAAAAGATTTTTATTGAAAATGAAAATCCAGAAGATCTTCTATCAATCATGGTCATTAAGTGTTAAACATTATTGTCTTTCTTTTTATCTGTCTAGTGAGCCTGCAAGTAGAATGACCTTATAATTTTATTGTCCAAACTAGGATCTTTTTGAGACAGAAGTGGGCTGCTAGTAACAATTGTGCCAAGACAACATGGGTAAGCTCAGATGATGCTGGGCAAACTGAGATATGTGGTTTCCACACCTACAAACCATTTAACACTGCTATTTTAGAGTTGATTGGACCAATGTTTGTGTAAAATGTTTTCAAAAATTTCCATAGATTTGCCAAAAATATGATAAAGATGTTGAAATAATGCTAAAATGTGTTCTTGTGGTTGATCCTTTTTATTTCATTTTATTGCCATGGAAAAATTATATTATGTGGAATTGCAATTGTGGTGTAGAGACATAAAATTTAATGTAGAATAATAAATATTCCTATTCTTTTTCTATTTTTCAAATAATGTCAAAGCAGTAAAACATTCTATAATAACTAATCTTCTGAAGTATCGTATTCCATGTAAAAATATAATTTGATCAGTTATTTTGGTTGGTAGGAATATGATTAGTGTTTCCATAAGTTAGTTAACTTGGCTCTTATTTGTGAATATATATTGTATTCCCAAATTAAATCAGTTATTTAATAAATGCATATGCCAGTTGGGAAAATATAGATAACTGTTGAACAACCCACTGTAACTATTAAAATAATTGAGAACATTAAAAACCCTAGTGACAGATAGTCAGAAGGGTCACTCAATTCAGTTCAGTTTTGGGCATCTATTCTGTGCCCACAATGGTACTGAATATTTAACAATGAAAAGAAACAGTTCTTACCTTCAAGAAACTCATAGTTTGTGGGATGTCAAAAATACAAACAAAGGATTACAATACAGTGTGAAAATAATACAATAGAAAATTTATAGCCCTAACCGGTTTGGCTCAGTGCATAGAGCATCAGCCTGTGGACTGAAGGGTCCCAGGTTCGATTCCGGTCAAGGGCATGTACCTTGGTTGCAGGCACATCCCCAGTGCGGAGTGTGCAGGAGGCAGCTGAATCGATGTTTCTCTCTCATCGATGTTTCTAACTCTCTATCCCTCTCCCTTCCTCTGTATAAAAAAAATTAATAAAATATATTAAAAAAAGAAAATTTATGTAAGGTATTTTACGACCATAATGGTAAAAAAAGAACATATGTCTTAGTGAAATATATTCTAATGAGATTTTCCTGATGGAAGGCATCAGGGCCAAGCATTTCAGAAGTTAGATTAGCTAAAAACTGAAAAATGTACATACATCAGTGTTAGCCACTATGAGAGATTTTCAATAGTACACTGGGAGATGAGGCAGAAGGTAAATTGTTGTGGGTTGACATTAAATATGAAATGTGATTCTTAACTATCTCTTTAATGAAGAGAAGAATCAAGCTACAGAATGTTCTAGATATTATGTAGCTAAATCAGCATTCAGTCTATGACTTTCAGGTAATTATTTCATTGCTTTTCTGCTGTATGTCGGATTTCTCAGGCTAGGCAAAAGTCCCATATCCCATGAAAGCAGTCAAGATTCTCCCTTGAGAGCAAACCATAGGAAGAGGAAGGCAAGGGATAAACTCCAAACAGAAAACTTTCTGAGCAAAATTGTCCCTTTAAAATGAATAATACAAAGTAAAAATGAAGCTACAAAGAGGGAATTGTTTCATCACAGGGAGTGTACAGAGTGTCCCCTCTCAAATATTGGGCCTACTTCACCGGGTGCATTAGAGCAGGAAGAGAAACCTTGGAGCCAGATGTCTATGTGTGTGTCAAAAATCAAAATAGTTTTCCTGGCCAAACTAGGGGGATGATTGAAATAAAGCCATTCTGGGCAGCTTCTTTATGTTTTTGGCATGCTATGGATATTGTAACGAGTAGATCTTGTTGGAGAAATTACTTATATGAGTACCAGAGTTATCACTGAGTGAGACACAGTGCTCTCCCAGATGAATGGAACTGATGATCTGGTTCAGGACCTCTCCATGTCCATGGCGTCATTCATGGCAATTTTCCCAATTGTCTAGATTAAAGGGCTGATCCACATATTAGGCTCTATCTCCTCCCACCCAGCTAGGCCAGCTGAGAGGTTCTAATAAGGTAAATGTTTACGTGAATAGGGTTTGGAAAAGATTCCTGCTTCAAAGTAGTCCTTTTGAGCGTTTTTTTCCTGCAGGCAAAGAGGAAAATATAGGGTGCCCCCAAAAATGTATGCGCTCTTTAACAGCTGATAGCTCAATTGATGTTTCTTTCTTTTCAAATTTAACCCATTGAAAATAATAATTATTTAAAGTGTGCATACATTTTTGGGACCCCCTGTATGTTATGTAGAGGCCACGTGACTTAGAGCAAGGCACAAAGTTGAAAGAAGTGCCTGTGAAATCACATTGATTCATTCATTCATTAAAAAAAACAACCCTTTAACATTAATGGAAATAATATACTATATGTCAAGCACAATTTTATGTGTTTGGAATAGAATTAGGTATAAGATATAGTCCCTGCCTTATGATTTTATTGTCTAACAGGAGAAAAGAGATAATCCAAACAATACAAATATGCCTGGAATTCTATGGGAAAGATAGAGGAAGGAAACTTTACCTAGACTAAGGGAACCGGAGGAGAATTTAAGGATAGCTTCCTGGAGGAAGTAATGCTAGACCTGAATCTTAAATGAATTATAAGAATTAGCCAGGCTGAGGGATGGAAAAATAATCTTTCAACTAGATAAGACAGCATGGGGAATGCATGTTGTTGAGAATCAGAATGGAGAATGCTGGAAGTGAAGTGGCCAACAATTCAGTATCAATAGAACAGAAAGTGCAAGCAGGTGGGAGAGAAATGAGATTGGCGATATACCCAGAGAACAAGTTACAGAAGGCCTTATTTACCACACCAGATCACATTATATTTATCCTGTAGGCAATGGGAACATCTGAGGGCTATAAACAGAAAAGTGACATGGCCAGATATGCAATTTGGATAGATTATTATCCTTGAAGTGGGTGGAGAATGAATTTAAGGGCTGTCAGTGAAGAGTGCTAGAAGCCAAAGGATGTTTAAAGTCTGTTTCATTAATCCAGGCCAGAATTAAAAAAAAAAAGATGACAGGTTATGTAGTTGGAGAAAAAGAGATACACTAAGGGGATATATAGCAGATAGCAATTATAGAAGTCATTAGTGAGAAGTGTTATAGATAACTTTTAGGTTTCTAGATTGGAAGATTGGGTGGATAGTGCTGTCATATTAGAAGAAACATCTTTTCTTTATTCTCTAGTAATTTGGTGCCAATGAGAACATTTGCCTGTGATTAGACCCTATGATCTTAGGTATATCCTAAATATTTACTAATGTTATAACCTATTATTGGATTGGTTTCCTTAGCATTATTTAATGACCACCTTTGCCTTTTATTGCAGTCTTTGGCTTAAATTCTGTTTTGTCTGATGTAAGTATAGCTACCTCTGCATGTTTTTTGCTTTTGATTCCCATGTGCATGAAGTATCTGTTTCAGTTTGTGTATCCTTAAAGCAGAAGTGAATCTCTTATAGGCAGCATATAGTTGGGTTTTATTTTATTTTTTAAATCTATTCAGCTACTCTATGTTTTTTGATTGAATAATTTTTTCTATTTACATTTAAAGTGATTATTGATAGGTGTGGACTTACTATTGCCATTTTTTTTGACTGTTTGCAATTCCTTTTTTCCTTTCTTCTCTTGTTTTCCTCCTTTGTGATTTAATAATATGCATTTATGCTTAAATGTCTTTCTATTTTGTATATTTATTATAGGTTTTTGTTTTGTGGTTACTGTGAGGTTTACATAAAACATCTTATTTTTGTAATAGCCTACTTTAAGCTGATAACTTAATTTCAATGTATACAAAAGCTCTACATTTCCCCCTTTTTTTGTTTTTAATGCCACAATTTACATTCGATATACATAAGAGCCTAAGAAGGAAATAGAGAACTGCATATACATGTAGGAGTACTAAGATAAGGCAAATCAAAGGGAATATGAGGTATTACAAAATAACTGGGAGACCCTCCCCCTTGTCAAATACAAGAAAGAAATGTGAATATGAAGACCAAAACTTGGTGGCTGTTATTGATAACTATCCTCTTAGGGGTTAGTGTATATTTCTCTTAGGTTAAGGAAATAATATAGATTAAAAAAAAATGTTTGCTGCTTCTATTGGAATTATAAGAATAAAATTCTGTCCTTTAAAAATTATTTAACTCAACACATTATTTCTATCCTGGAAGATCTCGGCAACTCAAATTTTATGAATATTAAAATATTTTGAATGCTTGATCAGCAGCATCATTACTCATTTTTATGTTATGAATACTGAGAAGTTCTTTAGGCTTATTAATCTAGGAGTAATAAGTTATTTATTATAATTGCCTTCATATTTATGAATAAATTTATAGAATTATAACTTCCCATGGTAATTCTATGTGGTAAGAAAGTATTTTCATTGAAATAAATGTCAGTATATTGGGAAGCATTTTCATTGAAATAAATGTCAGTATATTGGGAAGAGAAAATTATGGCATGTCTTAGGTCCTAGGGATCAGGCAGAGGAGTCAGGAAGAAAAAACTAGGTGTAAGTATGTTGTGAGGGATAGTAGACACTTTTCCAGCCTCAGATACTATAGCTGTGCCTTGATATGAAATGGCTCTGAATGTATGTAAAGTAAAAGAGATGTGTAATTTAGAGCCATATATAAATGAGCAATATGAAAAGAGGTTTAGGCAGCGTGGAGCTGTGATGGAGGAGCATAATGCTGGAGGAAGACACTTCCTGCTCTGCTATTATACCTGGAGAGGCATCACCAGATTAGCAGTGACACTCCAGGTCATTAAAGGACCTTTCTTAAGTGGACAGGAGCCTTGTATGGATTATCAAATATTGATATTATGTTCGTCCAGGAAATGGAATCATTTGGCAACACAAGTAAGATGACTTTGAAAAGGTTGAAGTTTCTGTGTGTAAATTACAACCCTCCTGAAAGGAGAGACACCTTAGCTTCTAAGGGTCTGGGTTTCAACAGGGACAACTTGTGGAAAGGGGTCTGGTTGGCTATTGCAAATGGTCTAGTGAGTTCGTTTAATCAAAGGATAGCAATGAAGACTTACCCCTTTTGGAACAGATATACTGGTAGACAGAATTGAAAATATCTTCTGTGATCTCTACTCTCTAATGTTGCATCCACAATATGTTATGTTGCTTGACAAAAAGACTGCTCAGTAACCAAGTTTACTAATTGTCTCACCTCAAATTGAGGAGAAAATCCTGTGTTATCTATAGTGGCACAGAGGCCCTTGAAAACAGAAAAAGAAGGCAAAAGATGTTAGAAAAACTGTCTTTAAGATGGAGAGGCCACACGCACCTCAGTACTATAACTATACGGAACTGAATTCTGCTAACAATTTAATGGGCTTGAGAGTGGAATCTTCCCAAGTGCATCCATGAATGAATGCAGCTCTGCCAACTCCTTACTCTCAGCCTTGTGAAACCCTGCACTGAGAAGCCAGACACACCATGCTGGACTTAAAACAAACAAAAAAACTGTGACATAGTAAATGAGTCTTATTTTAAGCCTCTAAATGTAAGGCTATTTGTTACCCAGCACTAGAAAGCTAATGTACTGCATCACGGGGCTTTGGCATTACCTTAAATAAGTTTATTGAAGAGGAAATAAACATTTTATGATAGTTGAGATATTGGGATGTACTGCAGGCTCAACATTTATTTTGAATATTGAAAGGAATGTGACCTCATTTTGTACATGAGATTGGGGAAGCAGGCATATAAGTTATAATCAGAATGCGATCAGGGAGAAGTAACAAAAATAACACTAAAACAACACAGGCGAAAGCTGCGAGAGTCCACGTAGTAGAAAAACAACCGTAGGCAGAAAGAGAAGCCGAACACTTCAAAACCTTTGAGTTTTCACTGGAAATTTTTATATTTCTGTAAATAATATGGAAAGCTATATTTAAAAACTGTCTGTCTGCCTCCACTGTACAGAACTAAGTCAAGGAAAGACGTGATGGAGCTTCTGGACCAGAATAAAAATAGGAGCAGCTATTTGTTGGGGCCCATCACGATGAGGGTAGTAAGAATCGAGGAAGAAAAACATTACGTGGAAAGAATGAGAGATTCTCATCCAGCTATGCTCAATGGCCTTCTTCAGTCAAATAAAAGAGTGTTCTGTTTTATATTTACCAGTGAGTCCATTACTTTATACTCATTCCATAAACCACTATATCAGAACTCTTTCTACTAGACCACAATGCTACTGTCATGTCCTTTGCAACTGATTCTTCTTTTCCTTCCTTTGCCATTTGTTTATGGTGAATAAAAAAGAAGTGATGTTTTATCATGTTTATAAGTCATAATTTGATGAATATGAGTCATCAGTAAGTGATCCCACTATCCACCCAGTCACCCAAGGTAGAAATATGGGTCATCTCAGGCTGTTCCTCTCCCTCTCCCTGCATCCTGTCTCTCATCAAGCCTCACAGATTCTATATCCTTAACCTCTCAGGTCCATTTACTTCTCTCTAAATGCTGCAATACACACCAATTCTTACTTGAATTAATACAAGAGTTTCACAATCAGTGCCCATGTGTCTTTGGTCTGTATCCCCTCTTATCCATTACCCTCTTGCAATCACAATTCTATTTTAAAATATCACATCAGAGATTACATCCTGCTTAAAATAGTTTTCTTCCTAGCCAGAGTTAGTTGGGAGTCTTCCTGTGCATCAAAAGGTTGTGGTTTGATTCCCTGTCAGGGTACACACCTGATTTGTGGGTTCCATCCCCAATAAGGGGCATGCAGGAGACAGCCCATAGATGTTTCTCTTCCAAATCTCTCTCTCTCTCTCTCTCTCTCTCAAAAATAAAATAAAATAACTTGTTTAAAAAACAAAAATCTTTCCTAACACCAATAACTTTCTAAACACACTCTGCAACTTAGCACACAAACTCTCCAAAACATGGAAACTGCAACTGCCACTTTGGCCACTCCGTGCACTCCCAACCCCATATTTCTTTTGAATGTTTTCCACTATGTGCTTCTCTTTGAATGTGCCATTCTGGGCAGTGCCTCTCTACCTGTGGACATGTTATTTTCCTTTCCTGGATATGCCCTCTCCACATTTCTTTTTTTCATCTAGTTAAGTCCTACTCATTCTTCAAATCTCATATCACAGAATACCTCCCATGGGCACCTACAACTCTCAGCTAGCCTAATTTATATTCCAATCTCTGGGCTGAATAGATACTCTACTACAGGAATTCAAGTTCTATCCTGTAATAATTGATTTAGTATTCTGTCTTCTTAACTAGCCCTTGAGTCCCATGAATCAGGAACCAGGCTTTATTTGACTATTCCTAGAGCTTACTGCAGCATGTGGCACTTAGTTAGTGCCAATAAATGTTCAGCTCATTCCTCTGCTACCATGAGCTGGCCATGAGCCGTGTGAGTTGATGTCCATCCTCAGTTATAAGCTCTTTTTTTGCTGAATCTACTTTCATCTTTGGTCTTCTCCTGTCCCACAAAGAGCTTGGGGTTAGGACCTTATTAGAAACTTATACATTAGTACAAAATAAACCTTCTCTTTCATCTGCCGATGTCATGTACCTCTAATTGTGGGGATGTAAGCTTAGTCAGTTTTAAGAAGAGATATGTTTGAATGGGAGGGGAGGCAGTTTCCTAATTCTTTTTCAACCACATGACATACTCAGCAACCTCTTTTGTTTGTTGTTTTAAAATATGCTGTTTTATATATATAAAGATTATAATGAATGGCAAAGTGGAAGGGACTGCGGTAGGTGTAATGAGAGGTTCACAGCTGGGACTCTCGTCAATATGACCAGAGCATCAAGCACCCCTTAGAAGTTGAAGATCAGAGGCCATTACAGTGGATAAAATACACTTCATTTAAAAAAAAATCCATGGCTTCACAGTTAAGAAGCTGGTAAGATATGCCTTTGGCACGTATTTGAACTTGATAATGATGATGATACCTAAAATGTAAACCAGCCATATTTTGTTCAGGAAAGATAAAGGAAGAAGATTAAGAGAGACCATGCTATGAATTTTATAAAGCTTCTAGAGAAATAAAAGGGAGGATGTGTAAGTTACTCTTTGGCACATCCTAAGGGACTTTCTAAACCTAAAAGTAATGGAAGAAATTTTAAAAGAAGGGATAGATCAACTTAACTTCATAACAATTTAAGATATTTTTATATTAAGAGAAGTCATAAATAAGAATAAAGCAAAAAACAGAAAAAATATGTGCCATACATGTCCTTAAATTATAAAACTCTCTTATAAAGTAATTTTGAAAATGTCAGTGACCCTAACTTTATACAGTGGGAGGGAACAAGAATAGATAGATCACAAAAAATCAAATAATAGCCAACAAATAATTGAAATGAGTATAGCCTTTGATAATAAAATTAATTTAAGTAAAATAAGATGGTTTTATCTTTTAAAATGAGGAATAATTAAAAATAGTATAATACTCCCTACAGCTAGGGTGCTGTGAGACAAACATGTTCATTGATAGCTTGTGGAAATGCAAGTTACTACAGATTTTTGGAACACATTTTGGTGATGTGCATACAAGCCTTATAAGTATCAGCCCAGCAATTCCACTTCTAGGAATTAGAGACAAAGAGATATGCACATGAAGATTCTTCACAAGATTATTTATAATAGAAACAGTTAGAGTTGGCCTAAGGGGTTCCCAAATTCTGATTTAAATTAGGTCTGTAACGGGCATTAGGAAAACAACTAGTAGCAAGAAAGGCTAACTAGAAGGTGGAATCTGAAGAGAACAGTGCTTTTAAGCAGCAGATATTGTGATCCCTTTTGAATTGCAGAATCAGCCTAGTGGGTCACACCAGATGAAACTATGGGATAGTCTAGACTAGAATAGAACATATGTTAAAATACCATCCAGAAAACTTGAGGGATACTTTCGACTTAAATCTATCTACTGCAGTGGAACCTCCATAAAATCCCTAACCAGGGGGGTGGGGTTTGGAGAGCTTTTGGATGGTGAACACGCTCATGTGCCAGGAAGGGGGAACACCCCAAACTCCACAGGGACAGGCGCTCTTGTGCTTGAGATCCTTCCAGACCTCAGCTTATGAACCTCTTCCCCTGTTCATCTGTTTCTTTTATATACTTTGTGATAAACTGGTAAAATAAGTAGACATTTCCCTGATTTTTGTGAGCTGTTTTAGCAAATTATTGAACCTGTGTATGGGGGGTAGAGATTGTGGGGAACCCTGACTTTGTAGCCAAGTTGGACAGAAGTGTGGGTACCCAGGGCATCCATGACCTGAAACTGGTATCTGGAGTCAGAGCAGTCTTGTGGAACTGAGACCTTAAGCCCATGGAGTCTGATATGAACTCTGGGTAGTTAGTGTTAAAATTGAATGCAAGTTTCACACTAGCTCCCTGGAGTTAGTGTTGGACTCATACTAAATTAGAGAATACCCAGTTGCTGTCCTAAAAGATGGAAAATTGGTGTAAGGAAAACCCCACACATATTTTGTGTCAGAAGTTTTGTGAGCAGAGAAACAGTTTTCCTTTAATTTCTGAAAGGTGGCTCTTTTCAAAAATGTAACTGAAGTTTTATTATCGGACCTTAAAATTACAGTAATTCTTCAATATCACCACATACCCAGTTAGCACTCAAATTTCACCTGTTGTCTCCCTCCTTAAAGAAACATCACAGTGAAAATGGGCATATACTTTCCTGAGTGCTTGCTGGCACCTAGAGCGGCATATATAGTGTACATGCGGTTTTATATATATTTTCAAGGATTATAATAAGTGGAAAAGTGGAAGGGATAGTGGGACGTGTGGTGAGAGCTTCACAGCTTGGGACTCAGTGGATTCAACTCCAGCTCCACAAACTGGCGAGGTCTGATAGTCAGTAACTCCACCCCTAACTGGCTGGGTGCAAACTCTTTATTCAGCAGAAGTCCTTTAAGGCAAAGCCCGTAACTATTAAGGAAACCCTCCTTGATCTAGTGATTTCCCCTCCTTGGAATGGGTTCTTTAAGAAAAGTGTAAATGTTTTGCAGCTCTTACTTTTGTTGAGCAAGTAGCAGCATGAAGCTGATTACATTTGACCTACAGTCATTGACCTGGTGAACACAGAACCGATCTACCATCTCTCTTTTTTTACATGTGGGTAAATATGTATGTGTTATATCTATGCCTATTACATGTTATATATGTATGTTTATACTAACATTTTATATTTATAATATTAAAATATTTATTTTTCTAAAATTTTATATTTATAGGGTTTTAACATTTATAACACTTTAAGATTTTCAGTTGGGAATTTAGGAGAGAGTTTAATTTTCTCGTTTATACTTTATACTAGAAACCCAGTGCATGAATTTGTGCACCAGTGGGGTCCCTTGGCCTGCCCTCTGGGATCGGGCCAAAACCGGCTCTCCAACATCCCCCGAGGGGTCCCAGATTGCACAAGGGCACAGGCCAGGCTGAGGGACCCTACTGGTGCAGGATCAGAGCCAGGGAGGGACTCAGGAGTTTGGCCAGCTGGGGAGGGACCATAGGAGGGCTCCAGGGCATGTCCGGCCTGTCTCACTCAACCCCATTCGGCCAGACCCCAGCAGCAAACTATCTTACTGGTCAGAGCGGCTGCCTCCTGGTGGTCAGTGCATATCATAGTAAGTGGTTGAGTGGCCTTAGCATATCATTAGCATATTATACTTTGATTGGTTGAGTGGACGACCGGACAAGCAGACACTTAGATATTAGGCTTTTATTTTATAGGATTTTTCTGTAATTTACATATTTTCTACAATGAGTATGCCCTGTTTTTAAATAGATACTTCATGGCCAGACCTGAGTCCTTAATCTGCCTCTTGAACTACTGTTATTCTGAATTTCCTACTTACATTCATTGGTAACTCTGCTTATTGATGCACTTTAAAATGTCTCAATGCTTCCCTCTCCTCATAGTCCATTTCCATTCATTCCTGCCAGTTTCCCTTTGTAAACATGTCTCTATCAGGTCCTATCACCATGCCTCCCTCCACCACTGCCCCAATACAGGCCCTGAGCAGCGGCTTGTTTGTCTCTTTGCCTCGTGTTTTATATCTATTCAACTCATCTTGCACACAGCCTCCAGGGGTATTTCTTACACGCAGATTTAACCATGTTACTCCCTGATGCAAATCCACTGAGTGACTCACCATCACTATAGAAGAAATTCCAAGCTTCTGAATTTGGTGTGCATGGCCCTTCATGTCTTACTGCTCCCAGTCTGAGGTTATGCTGCAACAATCCTGAACTGCTAACCATTTCTCTTTCATATATCATGTTGTTTTTCAGTTTTATGCCCTTGTTCATGCTGTCCTCTCTGCCTAAATGCCATTTCCCCATGTTTCCTGTCTGGAAACGCCAACACATCCCTTAAGAATGAGCTTGGTCAGCACCTCAGCTAGGAAGCCTTGCCCTTTCCTCACATTAATTCATTTTATCTTCTTCTCTACACTTGGAGATACCTTGGGCATATCTACATCACTATATTTCCAAATTATTTTACATAATTTTCTCTCTGTCTGACTTGCTACTAAATAATGTATTCCTTGAAGAAAAAAATTGTGTCTTATTTATCTTTATTCAAATTACTTAATCCTGTGCCCAACTCATAGTAGGTTCATAAATAAAAATTTAGAAAATAAAGTAAAAATGATGTGTGGGAAGGGATACTGCACTACTTTTCTCAGGCCTCCTGGGTTTTAAGGAAAGGAAACTGAGCTTGGTCTTTGGCTTTGGCAACTAATGTGGGGAAACTGTGTCACAAAAATTTAGACTAGAAAGGGACAAATATGCAAATTAGCAAGTAGGATAATGGTTATTAATTCATGAAAAACAGAATAAAAGTCAGGTTAATAGATGTAATTTGTGTTTTTATAAGGATTAGGTTGAGTAAATCTCAATAGGAAAATGATATTTTATTGCTAAGTTGGGTTTAATTTTAATTTTAGAAAATCTGCCACAGCCCAGAATAGAAGTCCTCACCCTTACCTTAACCACATCTTAACCCTTCCTCTCCCAAATCCCCACACATACCCCCAAAAGTGGTAGAAACTGAGACCAGAACTCAGCCGTTCCTGCTGTGGAAAGAAGTCATGGACATTCAGTGGGTTTCTGTTATTAGTAAATAACAACAGCAACAAATCCTGAAAGTTGAGGCATCACTACTTTGTAGTAAAAGGTTAGATATTTTAGAGTAATCTGGCTCAGGGACATCACATGAAAAGAAGCTGAAAGAAAGATGCATTATGGGAAGGGAAAGAAGGAGAAAAGCTAGAATTAAAGGATAAAAGGGCATCCTGATGGCATACCTTCTCCATACCTAAGGACATTTTGTGGAGACTTAAATCATAAATCTGAGTCCCTGCTGTGGTACAAGGAAGCAGATTAGTTGCCTTGACACTACAATCTGGCTGTTACTCTAGGTGACCCCACCCCCCATTGCTTGGGTTCAATTGGGTTTAGTTAGGGATACTTTAGTCTCCAACAGGATCCAGCATGCATTCAATGGAGAGAAGATAGATGAGTCACATTCAGAGTGAGGAGCTAGTAGTTCAGCTCCATATTAGTTTGATGGATATTTACCAATCCTATTTGTCAGGAAGGAATTTTGACCAGGACTACTTGTCTTGCCCCATAAGTGTGAAAGGTGACATATAAGTGGAAAAGTAACCCCAGTACAAGATCATGAGGTGGTATTGGGGGAGATCCTTAGAGGGAAGGGAAATACGTCACGCAAGAGTAGGTTTCACAAGTCCAAATTTTTACCAAGAATATTTAAAAGCAAGTCAAATAATTCTCTAAGAAGTTATATTTGTGGTTTATATTGTGGAACTCAATGGGGTATCCTAGAGGGTCCATATATATTGGGGGCACATCAAAATCATGCCTACACAAATGATCTGTGGTAGGCATCCAACTTTTGACACCCGAGGGAGTTGGCTTCATGTGAGAAAATTACAGCTTCTTTTGATTCTATTTGGATGGTGATGTTTGCAATAGCAATATCTAACATTGGTCTGGAATAAATAGACCTTTAAAAAGTTTTCGTTGAACGAGTTCAATATCCTGATTCTATGTGAACTAGATAAATTTGGACTAAAATAATATAAAACAATGTTCACCTACTTATGAAATGATCCAGACATATTGAATTTGTGAGTCATGGACTCAGAAGTAAAATAGTTTTTTATGTAGCTTGGAAAATGAAACAACTGCTTAAATTTAAGTAATGGATAATTCAACTTTACCTGAAGATCTTATATTAATAGTTGAAAATAGAAAACATTTTAATAGCCTGAAATGATAATATAAAATTATACCCACTTGAAATATAATGTGCTAAGAACTACAGATGACTGCATTTCTGCCTCAGACATGGTTCTGACTAGAGGCTAAATTCTTTTTTTTAAAAAAATATACTTTATTGATTTTTTTACAGAGAGGAAGGGAGAAGGATAGAGCATTAGAAACATTGATGAGAGAGAAACATCGATCAGCTGCCTCCTGCACAACCCCAACTGGGCATGTGCCTGCAACCAAGGTACATGCCCTTGACAGGAATCAAACTGGGGACCCTTTAGTCCACAGGCCAACACTCTATCCACTGAGCCAAACCAGTTAGGACAAGGCTAAATTCTTGAACATCATGTACACATTTGTCCAATACGTTGAATTAGAAGGTTGTATGGTTAATTCAACATGGTTGTTAAAACATATGGAGGCTAAAATACTGATATCACACATTGGATTATAACCTAAATTGTAGAATCTGGAAATCATTCTAATTAGGAATATTCTGTTTTGTAGTGTGCTCAACTTGCAGCATGCTTTAAAAACTATTATTTAGCACTAAAATGTACCTTTACTGAACTAGTAAAGAGAAAAATAAATTCAGGTCCTCAGGGGTTGGGGTTCATTGCCACATTGTGGAAATTATAGACAGTTCCTGGCTTATGCCCATACTTATAACCAACAGTTATACATGCTGTTCTCTAGGGCTCTTCCTTAATCCTCTTGATTGACAGAAGAACTCCTGCTGCTGCTGATACCTCTGCCACCATCAATAGTCTACAGTCAGTTTTAGAGTGATATATTATTGGCAACAAATTTTAGAACTTAAAAACATTTTTAACATAAAATCAATATTATAAATAAAGGATAACTATCAGTTTGCCATTAACAATTAATACACATGCACATACACACAAACACTGTAGAAATAATAGTATCATTGCATCCACTTAATTGTGATATACAACTTTGTTAGGAACACACATGTTTCTAATACCCATCTTGAAAACTTCTGTAATACAAATCATTTATAAATTGAGATCTACTAGTACAAATATAAGCTAGGTATGATTAGTCATACATCAGAATCTATTATTCATTAGCTTTTCTCATCATTTTAAAGTGGGGAGAAAATTCACTTTGTTATTCATAGCCATGGAAACTAGAAATTTATCTCATAATTAGAGTCAAGACATGTAGTAACAAAAGAGGTATAAGCAAAATGCTTATTTTAGATGTGTTGTGAAATCAACTGAATCACTGTAGGCTAATTAGGGATTACCCAGTGTTACCCAGTTGCTTATGAGTGTAATAGAAAACCAAGGTAGCATAAGATGTTGACATTTAAAGTGAATAAATCAAAGAAATTATACTTGATTGGCATCTTATTATCTTAAGAGGCTTTTAAAAATGTTTTAAAATAGCAAAAGTAATAGTACATCCTGTAGTACTGAGCAGAATATCAAGTTTAATTCTAATTCTAACTTTGACATTAATCTGGACAGGTACTATATCATTTCTTACAACAATTTCTACAACTACACAATAAAGTGTCTGGAGTAGGTGATTCCGAGAGCCCCCAGAATGCTGTCATTTATGCTTTTGTCTAATGATTAATTTAGAGTAGCAGTGGTGAATGGGTTGCTAACCTAGGAAATTGTCAAATACGTAACATTGCGTGACGTATGCTGGAACTTGTCTGTATCACGAAATGAGCAAAATAATAATTTACTGTATTTTTAGAGCCTATTTCTGCCATATGAAATCTTTCCTCAAAACACAAAGGCTCAGGTTGTTTGGGAAATATGCCATGGAAATGAAATGAAAGCATGAGCCTGGCAACTGCCATTGGTGACTATTGAACTATTTGGAGGCTTGTTTACGTGAACGTTAGCCAAAATTCTGGTAAAGAACATGGGCTGGACTTCCCTCAAACACAACATTCATGTGAGGCTTCCAATACTCGTGGAAGTAATTACACAGAAGAATAATGTCCCTTGCATTATGATGATATTTCTAATTTATTTTCAAATCTATGACCCAAATGGCATTCAAAATCTCAAACAGAGAAAATATTATTATTAGTTTTAATTTTACTAAAGTAAGATTGACATGAGGATAGTAATGATTTTGAGAAGAAACTAAATGTATCCATATTAACCATAACGTGTTGTTGTTGTTGTTTTTGTCCAGACTTAGTTCCCCTGCCTAGATCTATTATCTGCAAAATAGTGTGTTATCTTTCAACAGTCTCCAGGACATTTTTACATGGATATGCCACCTTCATCATAAAATACAAGTCCAAAACTTATTCATCTTTTCCCCTGAATGTTATTTTCCCTTGCCCATTTCTGTTAGTATCACCCTGGCCAGAAATCTTGGAGTCATCTTTGACTTCTGTTTCCATTTCTAATATCATTCTATCCAGTTTATCACCATTCAAATAATTTCTTCCATCCAAAGATTGCTCATATTAACCATTTTCTCTCTTTCTACTGTTTCCAGCACCATTATTCCCCTTTCAGTTAGATTTTTCTGGAACCTGATCTTGCTAATATGAAAAAATAATGAATTTACTTTACATATCAAAGGAGGACTTCTCAGAACTCACACAGGGTTGCAAGTAGTTCATGTCCCCCCAGCCAGAGTGTAGATCTCATAACACAGGGGTTATTGGGCAGAGTCATTAGAACAACCTGATCTAGACTTGAGGCAGATCCAGCCCAAACATAGCTTAAAATAAGTGTCAGAAGGATCTTACTGATTAAGATCCTTAATTATATTTCATGACAATGTGCTACATTCTTTAAGGGAATATAAAATATCCAGTGACCAACAATGTAAAATCCACAATGTCCAGTATTTAATCAATATATTAGCTATACAAAGAAGTAGGAACATATGATCCATAGCCAAAATAAAATATTAATTACTTGAAATAAAAGTGACAAAAATGATGGACTAGTAGATAATTATAAATAGCTATTTTGTGTCTTATAAATAAAATAAAAACATGCATGGTAAGGAAAGAACATAAGGATATGAAAATAGTCAAATACTATCTGAAATTAAAAATATATATTTGATAAAATTAATGGACATTAGACATTGCAGAAGGAAGAAAAATAAATGAACTTGAAGACATGAAAATAGAAGCTTTCAAAAATATTTAACAGAAATTCAATGGACTAACATATATTTAATGAAGTACTTCATGAAAGAGGAAAGAGAGGGAGAATCCAGGGGGATAGTAAAGGGGAGGTTCATAAAAATATTGAAAAAATAAAGACCTTAAAACCTTCAAAATTTAAGGAAAAATATAAACTCACAGCTGTAAAAGGCTCAATAAACCTAAAGTAGAAAAAAACCTTAAAGAAAAATACACCAAAAAATGTAGAAAATATACCAATTCTGAAAATTCAGTGACAAAAATCTTAAAAACTAGAAAAAAGATGTGTTATGTGCAGATAAAAAAAGAGTAAGATTGATAGATAATATCTCATTAGAAACTACACAAGCTAGAGAAAATGGAGTGAAATCTTTAAAGTACTTTAAAAGATCTGTCAACCTAGAACTCTATATTAAGTAAAAATATCTTTCAAAAACAAAAGCAAAATAAAGATACAAAGATAATTGAGAGAATTTTCCAAGCCTTTAAAAATAACCCATGGATTAGAGCAAACATCACAAGAACATTTACAAAAATCGTTGCAATGAATGTAAATGATAACAAATATATCCGAAATTGTGGGATGAAGCTAAAGCAGTGTGTATAGAAACGCAGCAACAAAGCCTTCAAATTGACCATCTAAGAGAAAAAGAAGAAAATATAAATCAATAAAATTGAGGAAAGAAAACAACAGAACTTTTATATAATCAAAAGCTTGTTCTTTGTAAAAATGAACAAAATTGCTAAGCAAACTTCCAGTTGGGTTGATCCAAACAAAACAAAACAAAACAAAAAAAGGAGAGGACATAGCCTTTGGAATATAAAAAAGGGTAATGAAGCAATATTATAAACAGCTTTATGTTAATAAATTTGACAACCTAGATGAGATTGATAAATTCTTTGTAAGACACAAGTTCAATTGAGGAAATAGATAACCTGAAGAGCCATATCTATAAACTCATGCAAGATTCTCACTGTCGTTCAACATTGGAGAAATCTAAATTAAATCCACAGTAATATACTATTACATTAACTACATTAGTGTTCTTAATAAGGAGGAGGGTATTTGCCCCCAGCGGACTTTTGGCAATGTCTGGAGACAGTTTGGTTGTATAACTCAGGCTTGTTCCTTGCATCTAGTGGGTAGCAGACAGGCATGCTTCTAAACATCCTACAATGAACGGACTTATAATATCAATGTTGGCAAAGATGTGGAGCAAAAGGAACTTATAAAATGCTGGTGGAAGTGAAAAGTGTTTCACTATTTTTGAAAAACAGTTTGGCAGTTTCTTACAATGTTGAACGTGAGTTTATCATATCTGACAATCCTGTTGATAGGTATTTACCCAAGAGAAATGAAAATGTATGTCCATGCATTGCTATGTTCATAGCAGTATTTATTTTATTCAGATTAGCCACAAACTGGGAAGAATTCAAATGTCCATCAACTGGTAAATGAATAAACAGATTGTGGCATATCTATGTAATGGAACACTTAAATAAGAAAAAGAAATAAACTGCTGATATATGCAAGAGACTAAATAAATCTCAAAAACATTAATCTAGGTGAAAAGAAGCCATACCTCAAAGACTACATGCTGTTTACTTATATTTTTATGAAATTAGAGAAAAAGACATACTATAGTACCAATAAGATCAAAGGGGCCATATTAGGCATTGAGGATTGACTACAAAGGGGTAAAAAGTATATTTTAGGGGTGATGAAAATATTCTGTATCTTGTCATGGTATTTCCATGACTTGATAAATTTGCCAAAACTCATGAATTATACACTTTAAAATCAGAAATGTTATTGTATGTACATTAAATCTCAAAATAAACCGATTAAAGGAAAAACAAAGAAATTGCTTGCCAAATGAGGGAAATCCATTCTGGAATTATGGGCTTCAGAGCCACCCAGCCTCTGTCAAAAGTGGGAAGCTTCTCGCCTAAGTAGGCGGCTGCCTCTGCAAAGCCAAGTCTTTCTACCTCCTCAGCTACAGTCCACAGCACCCAGCGCAATGCCTACCACCTGCCTCTCTCTCCACTGACACACTTCCAAATTGAAGTACTAAACCTATTTCTCAGTCAGAGTCTTGAGCAATGTGTCCTTGAGCTATCCAGATTCCACTGTACATTCAGGTATATTGCATGGAAGTTGGAACCGAAAACAAATGAGCATTTTCAAAGTATCCGCAACAGTTCTTCAGGGCAACTTCAAGTACCGATCAGATAATCTCTTCCCTGCTTCTCACGTGTAATATGTTTATTTTTCCCCATCTCATTTAGTTTCTCTCACTTGCTGCCTCCAAACCTTCCTCTCTTGCTTGCTGTTTAGGCTTTCTTCTATCTGGATCCTTACTATCTCTCTAAGCCTAGCTCTAGACCTCCCCCTCTCCCCCCCTGCCCCCTGGCTCTTAGATCCAGGAAAGCAGGGCTTACATCTCAGGAGCCCCGTGTTTTGGAGTGTGGCTAAAAATGGCCAAGAACCCTTATAGTGTACCCAGTAATGGGGATTGGCTGTGGTAGGCTGTGTGGGTGGAGAATCAGACTGCATCAAGACCTGTGTTATCCCTGGTCTCTGCTTCTCCCCTTTAGCCTGCTCCATGACTCTCTACCTCGGACTCTTGCTTGTGAGGTCCACAGAAGACTCAAGGAGCTCCAAGACTCAAGCCTCTGGGATCTTCCTTGACTTTCTAGCTGGGCCAGGAGGGTGGCCTGACAAGTGCATTGCTCCTATTGGCTGTTGCAGCATTTCTCCCACGGGACCATAAGAGATTGTGCTGCCAGAATGGGGCTGAAGGTTGATTTTAAGTGATTCTTATGTCAGACACAGAAAGTATTAAGGACACCAGTTTTGCTCAGCTGTGCCAACTGGCTCTTCTTCCAACTGATGTTCTGTTTCGAATCCAATTGATACGGTGACACTGTTTTCCTGGGTCTGTTGCAGGCCTTGTGGACCCAAAGTTATACCTTCCTCATTCTTTCTGACCATGAGCCCCTCGCCTGTTCTCCTGGTATAATGTGTGGAAGGCATGGGTGGGGTGATAATTTGACATCAAGTACTCTCTAAATGTTAATTTTGCTGGTAAGATAGATTGGATCTTGAAGAAGAGGCTCAGTATTAATTTTTTAAAAAAAATTTCTTTATTGATTAAGTTATTACATATGTGTCCTTATCCCCACAGTACCCTCCATCCTCCCCACTCATGCCCTCACCCCCCTGTTGTCTGTGTCCATTGGTTAGGCCTATATGCATGCATGTAAGTCCTTTGGTTAATCTTTCCCCCTTACCCCCACCCTCCCTTACTTTCCCTCTGAGGTCTGGTGGTCTGATTGATGTTTCTCTGTCTCTTTATCTGTTTTTGTTCATCAGTTTGTGTTGTTCATATATTCCATAAATGAGTGAGATCATGTGATATTTATCTTTCTCTGACTGGCTTATTTCACCTACCATAATGCATTTTTCACTGCATCTATCTCTGTTTGGCATTAGCATGTTTTCATTGTGTGTATTTTTTCTCTGACAGATTTTTTTATAGGCCCACAGAATATTCAATCTTCTCAATAAATCGAACATTTCATTCAGGGAATCACATGCTTAATATTTTCTCTCTAAAAATAAGCTATTAAATAATGTTGGCTTATTGCCTTGAAATCAGCATTCCTGAAATAAAGAAAAGTAAAATATACATTCTTTTGTTTGGGCAATTCCAGACAAATTCTGCTTTGAAATTGAATTCTAAGTCTGTTATGATGTCAAAGACTAAACCGTTTTTTGCATGGTATGAAAGAAGATAAAGTAAATGGACACAGGTTTCTTGAATGTAAAACAAGTGGCTCTTCTTTTTATTGGAAATCCTTCTCGCTAAATAAGTACTTCTTATGTCATGTTGATCCTGACAGGAGCAATTCCGATTTCCTTTCTCTGGTATGTGGTATGGTTTTAATGTTTGGTGTGATACACTGTAATATGACATAAATGTTATCATGAGATTTATGGAATTGACCAGAATCTTATTACAGCAAGATTTTTCCTAACAACCTAAGCCTGACATCAATTTGGATGATGGATCCCCTCAATTTAGATTTCCTTCTAGCATACAAATAAATGGTAAAAATATCTGCCATTTGTAATAGATATTTGACTCCAAATCTATCAAAATCCTGTGTTAGCAGTAAAATTAAATAATGTTTTGATTTTCTTACTTTTTTAATCAACACATTCATTGGTATATTTGATGGGAAATTTCTTGTATTTATGTCAGAATAATGTCTTTAAATATGAGTTTGGCAGAAGAGAATAGGAGAGGTATATGAATGAAAAAGATGGGAAAGATTAGAGAAAAGAATATGCTAGAAAAAATATATAAATGACTTAAAACAAAACAAAACTAAACTAAACAAAAACACATTGAAATAATGGAGCAGACCATAGACATGGGAGCATAGAATGGGACAAAAAACTCATGTTTTATTTAATTTAAATACTTTGAAGTGCTTAACTGTATATGCTTAAAGACTTGAAATATAAACACTTATTTTAAGAATAAAATGTTAAGTTTGGGATGAGTCAAGACATTGAAAGCAAAAGATTAGGCAAAGTTCAGTAAGATAGTATTATTGAACCTTTATCCAAATTGCTTTTTTCCCCAATTTGGAAGCACTTACAATAATCTATCCTGAGAACTAGAGAGGATGCCAAACCTTGCAGAAAACTCTGAGTGTGTATTTCCCAGACTATTGTACTTTTAAAGTAGCCAATGATGACAATCCTATATAATAAAGAGCTGATATGCTAATTAGACGGGAAGGTGGAACGATCTTCCAGAACTACGTTTTGGAACAACCTTCTGGAAAGACCAGTGGGTGGGGCTGCGGGGCCACAGTCAAACATCCCCCGAGGGCTCCCAGGATGCCAGAGGGATATCTGACTGCCAGCTTAGGCCTGATCCCCTGGGGAGCAGACATCCCCTGAAGGCTCCCGGGCTACCAGAGGGATGTCTGAATGCCAGCATGGGGGAGTGGGCCTAAGGTGGCAAGTGGACATCCCCTGAGAGGTCCTGGGCTGCAAGAGGGTGCAGGCCAGGCTGAGGAACCCCCTTGAGTGCACGAATTTTCATGCACTGGGTCTCTAGTTACTTAATAAAGTTAATAATTTATGTAAAATAAATGATGTATGTGGAGAAAAAGTTCAGATGTAAACTTTGGTGTGCAAATCTGCTAGGTAAACAGAACTTTTTATGATCAAGCACATATTTAGTAATTTTGAAACTATTCATTGCATGTTGAATTTAAATGTAAATATCAATTTATGAACTTTTTTACTGTTGACACTATTACAGATGTCTCACATCCCTTTAACCACCTCCACCCAGCAAGCCCCCGCCCCCAAGCCTTCACTACACTGTTGTCAAACTTTTTAAAGCATGAATTAATTCAAGGAATTGTTATTAAAAATATAGTTGGTTAATAATAGGTTGTTCAAATTCTATTTATCTTTTTCAAGAAGTTCAATTATTTGACTAAATTGAACCATTAAAAACCTGTTGTTGTAAGGAAGCTTGTATGATAAAAATACTGAAATTAAGTAGAGATTAAACCTTACTGCTTTCTAAGTTTTACACAGGCCATTTGTTCTTCTTTAAAATCAAAATTTTACTTATAATTTTGGAATATTGAAATACTTCCAATTGTAGAGGAAAATAAGAATTTTAAAAATATAGGAAATTGTTTTTCCACTTGAACTTTAAGAAAAGCAAGGCATAATGAAAAATGTTTTCTCAGAAAGGAAAATTTAGAACTGCAAGGCATATATTTCATATCAAATTTATAGGTTAAATGTTTTCTGGGACTCTAAAATGACATGTTATTAATATAGATTCCTTTGGAATCATCAGACCATTATATAATTAATTCTTTAGCTAATTATGAAGTTATTATTACAATTATTACAATTAAATTACAAGTTTTAATCTGATACCAAAGCCAGAAGCTAAATCTTGTAATAAATATCTGAATAAACTCTTCTAGAAAAGACTGCAATGATGAACTATCCCAAGAACTTATTGAAGTTTGATAACTATTGAACTAAATATGGTTCATTGTTAGTATTTGAGCAGTGGAAAAAAATAAAGGCCATTGGTAAGGTACATTCAAATTTAAATTCACAACCACCACTGTAGATATTTAAGTGATTACAGATTTTGCATTTGTAAAATGGAGGAGGATCACGAGAATTAACAAAATTGTGTATGTATTTTGTAGAGTACAAAGTCTTTGAGACTATCCAGAGATTTGGGGACATAATGTCAGCATCAGCATGTGACTCTCATTCACATCAGGTGGGTTCAAATCAGGTGAAACTAAAACAGAATATGTGCATGTGTTTGTGTGCATATCAGCACATGAATGTTTTCATATTTAAAATGCACTGCAAAACATTAAAATTGAAGCCAGACTTGTGATTTGGGTATAGATCAAGCACAAGAGTAAAGTAGCAACGAGAAAGGTGAGCATTATAGTACCTGAGGATAACCTCAACAAACTTGGAATCTTCATTAGCATCTATATCAACTGAAAATTGAATGACCTTAGCAATATTACTGGAGGCAGGGTCTACCAATAACAACAAGGCAAATTGGCTTGCATACTTCCCTGCAAAGCATGTTTGGTCTGGAGACACAATGAGAAGCAGCACTTAAGGAAATGTTTTCTCTCTGGTGACTACTGTGTAGGGGCAGACGCATCACCAAAAGAGAGTGTGGGAGAATAGAATTTGGGCATGGAAGCAACTCTATCTTGGATCACTTCTCCACTGATTTATTTAAATCTTGTTACTTAAGCAGGTAGGAATGTCATGCTAAATTCATATTCTCAAAAGAGTAAACTAAGAAGTGGGGGAAAACCAAACCTGAACTCAATAAATGTTTTTAAAGTTTAAACTCTGTGTGACATCCGATCAGCAAAATAAAGTAAACATTGTTAAAACACAGCTCTGATAAATGTAACCCAGGGCATTTGTCCACTACCTTCAGGCAAGCTGTCATCATATGCAGATGTAAAATGCCTCAGCTGCAACACCGCAGTTCATTACACACTCTAACTTAGTGACTGTTTTGGACCACTGAGAAAACAATGTAAGAGTTGATGAGAGCTGAGAAATTCAAACACCAAATGAGTAAGACACTTTAGGCTCCCCGAGAAAAGTTTGAAAACACTTTGCATTTGGCTGTTAAATTTTAAGATAAAATATATGATAAAAATTGCAGAGACAAGCCCTTTGCCACAGGGAAATTCTGCACTGGCATGGGAACTAAAAGAACTATTCCAGCAATCTCAGGTCGGTCAGGAGCAGGAATTGAATGGCAGTCCCAATTTAGGGGCCAAGTCAACAGTAAGTTAAGTCTAATAGCTAATTAATTAGTTTAAAAGATAATTTTAATAAACTAAAATTAGTCTAAGAGATAATTTCCTAACTTCTTTCACTTAATGGACTAGATTCAAATGTATTGACGATTACCTTAATGGACTGAAATGATCAAATGGTAGAAATACTAAGAGTAGGCAGTCAAGTAATGTATAGGTCTGCATTGCAACTCAAGAATATTCTATTAGTTTAATTAAGCTTTTCTAATTTTACAAAGCTCAAGAGATGGGGATCATTAGTATAAAACATATTTTAAAGTATCTAAATGTTAGTTTTAAATAGTAGTACTAAATGCGTCTGGAAGGAGTGGCTCAGTTGGTTGATCATCGTCCTGTGCATCGAAAGGTTGCCGGTTCTATTCCTGGTCAGAGCACATACCTGGGTTGTGGGTTCAATCCCCGGCTGAAGCACTTACAGAAGGCAACTGACCAATGTTTCTCTCTCACATCCTCTCATACCCATGATTTTCTCTCTTTCTTTATAGGGATTGAAACAATTATTCTTAAAAAGAATTTTTTAGAGCAATATTGTATGACAGCTTTATTCAAATTTTTGAAGAAAATCTATATTAGTATCTATATGTTTATCTCTATCTTTGTAGCTATATTTATATCAATTTTGATATTGCTAATTGTATAGCTCCACACAAAAATTTCCATTTGTCCAACAGAGAGCCTAAAATTCCAGAGCAATTGGGGAATGGAAAAGGGAGAAGTTCATGTCTACTTATTTTCCAGAAGGACAAATTTCTACTTCTATTTCAGTTACATAGAAAACAATTGAAATAAAATGTAAGGAACTTTTTCATAGGAAATTATTTTTATTGCATTATTTTCATTGTTTAATTATAAATATAATTTACCTTTATTGAAAACAATACAGAAAGTACACAAAAGTGTAAAAGAAATTAAAATAATCACCCATAATTTTACCACTTCAAAATATTACTATTGATATTTGGATTTCTTTCCCTCTAGTATGACAGTCTCTTGGAACAATTTCTTTTGTGGTTAGCAAACCAACCATCCCCTCTTTTCATAAAAGGCTGATGATACATTGCAGTCCAACCAGAGATTCCCTAAATCAGATTTTTTTAAAAGGATGCTAAACAGCAGGAGCCATCCAACCTGTGCCAAAAACTTACTGCAGATACACAGATGGTCAGGGCATTATTTTCACCCTGGCTTCAGAGGAAGAAAAGGCTCTGGATTACACCTGCTGCTTCTCGTACCTTAGAAGAAAGTGATCAAACTTTTCTCACAGACAAACTGAAGGTTCAGGGCATCTCACATGAGAAAGAGGGAAGCACCTCATCAGATGAAAGATATTACAGTTTTATTATTTAAAAGTGCCGCTCCCAACATTTAACTGTTTTGAAGAAGGCATATATATATTTAGAGATGGGGAGTTCAGAAATGAGGAGAGGGAGAACAAACATTAGCCTAAGCCAAAAGCTGGTTGGCTAACTTGGGAGGAAGGGAGAAAAATTCAATTGGCAACTCTTGAGAAGAAAAAATGAAAACTATTCTAAAACTTTAAAAGAAGATTTAATTTAGAGCTTTCTTTGGAAAATGTAGGCTTAACAAGAATCTAGTCATATTCAAGCTAAACTAGGTATTCATATCCAAAAGAAATGAGAAAGTTGGATAAACAGCTGGCAGTGATCAGGCCAAGAGGATAAAACGTTAATAATTATAGAATCTTAGTCCAAAAACCTGTTATTCTAGATGGTGGAATTAGATGAAAACTTGCACAGTGACCCAGTTTCAGTGGGTTTTAAAGTTCTAAGCAGATAAAACAGGCTGTCATATACCTGTGGCAATACCTAAGGGTCATGAAACATCTTAGAATTGATAAAGTGAAGACAAATATCTTTATTAAAAAGTATTTACTGTCTTTGATGACATGAGAGCAAATTACTTTTGCTCTTTTTTCCCCCTCAAAAAGACCTGTAATGTTTAATATAAATATCTCATAACACGCATTACATCATTATACTGCTTCTTGGATGGTTTGCGAAAGAAGAGAATGTTCCTAACAGATTCTGATAGTTGCAAAAAAGAAAAAAAAAAAGAGTCAACCCTTTGATAAAAAAAAATGGATTCCAAAAATTAAAATCAATTAATATGTAATGTGTTCAATGTGTGTGTGTGTGTGTGTGTGTGTGTGTGTGTGAATATATTGCACTGGGTATATTTTGTTTACCCCTCCACATCGCTGCTCCACTTTTTGTCACTTTCCAAGGGAGAGGTCCTGCTTCAATAGGCTGCCTTGCCATCTGTTTTGTTGCTTACCATGGTGGTGGTTTGTGCTCCATGTAACAGCTGCCTATTCTATAGTTTCACATCTTCTTTTTCCATTCACCCATTGACGGACATATAGGTTGTTTCCATATCTTGGCTATTGTAAAGATTGCTGCCTGTGGGTACAAATTATTCTTTGATATCCTGTTTTCATTTCCTTTGAAAATATACCCAGAAGTGGGATTGCTGTATTCCATGGCAGTTATATTTTTTTAAAAAAATCTTTACCTGAATATTTGGGGGAGAGAGAGAGAGAGAGAGAGAGAGAGAGAGAGAGAGAGAGAGAGAGAGGAGAGAAATCCACAAACATTTTGGTGTACAGGATGACATTCCAACCAACTGAGACATCTGTCCAGAGAAGTAGTTCTATTTTTAATTTTTTGAGAAACCTCCATACTGGTTTCTATCACTTCTTTCCTGAAATACTTTTCTCTCTTGAATTCCATGTGATGACTATGCTCTGCTTTTTCTCTGTGCCATTGTACCTGCCCTCTCAGTTTAGTTTATTGGGTTCTTTTCCTCTTCCCAACATTTAAATTTGGCATTTCCATATTTTTTTCTGCCCTAGTCACATTCTTCCCCAGAGATTTTAGCTCTAACTTTCTATGAGTTTGTATCTGTGGACTTCTCAACTCTAGATGTATCTCATAAGTAATTCAAACTTAGCCTGCTAGAAAAGTTAATAATAACAAAAATTTAGATATTGTACACAGATAATAAGTTAGAAAGTGAGTAATTTGCCCAAGATCATAAAGTGAGGGTCAGAGAGGTTCTAGACATCTTGTCCTTTAACTAGTAGGCTGTATGATCTTTTTGCCCAAACTCATCCTTTCCTTTCTCTCCCTGTGGGAAGTCAGGAAGCACTTCTCAGCTTTTAGAAATGAGCCTAAATTTGACCTATTCAGAGAGGCTGTCCTTGATCATCTTGTCTAGCAGCTCCTGCCTGTTTATCCTGATTTCACTTCCTATTTATTTCCTTGAAATGATTATTTATGAGAAATTGTAACTCAGATCATTTATCCACCACTTCTGTCAGATACCCTGGATTGTTTTGCACAGCACCCACTCTAATCGCTTTCTGGTGTGCCTTCCTGTACTGCACCCTACTTTTCTAAGGTTACCTCGCAGCTGGGTTTTCCATGTGATTTCATTTTACCAATTAAAAGCTTTCACAAGAGAAATTAATTTGGAACTAAGTTATGTGGGAAGAGATAGAGCAGGGGTCCCCAAACTATGGCCCACGGGCCACATGTGGCCCACCGAAAACATTTATCTGGCCCGCCGGGTGTTTTTGCTGCCGCTGCCTGTTGCTTAGCAGCAGACTCGTCCCCGTCGCAGTGTGCATGTGTGGAATGTGCGCCGCACTCTCTGACTTCGGCCCTCCAACGGTCTGAGGGACAGTGAACTGGCCCCCTCTTTAAAAAGTTTGAGGACCCTTGAGATAGAGGATGTAAGGAACAACGTTGCTCAAACAGATGATGCAGAAAAGGCACAGTTCTAGAGCTTGACAGGTGTGACAGGAGGTTCCAGACACCGCAGCTCCTGAATGTTGCGGAAGCAGCGTGTTTCTGGAGCTGCCAAGGGTGGTGGAGGCTTCCTGATGTACCTTTCTGACTGGGGTGGAGGCTGCAGCTGCCTTGTCAGCTCAGTCCTGCCATGTGGCTTACGTGTGGGCGCAATCTAGAGTCTGTTTCTTTTATCCTCCAAGTGATTTTGTGAACTGTCTATATGTTTATTAAATCTCTTTGTTCTAAGCCAATTTCAGTGGACTCTGTTGTCTGTAACTAAGAACACCGGCCAGTACATCTAGAAATTTTTGTGTCTGTTTTAGTACTAGAATATATACACTCTGAGAGAAATTAACCTTTTCCTGTCAATTACAGAATTTCCAATGTCAGCTACAGCTTAGTTCAGAGTAGATGTTAATATGTAATTATGAATTTCATGACATAAATTTTAGAACCCTTTAGTTTCTCCTGCAATGATAGAAATTGCATTGGAATACTCTGCTAATAACTTCCTGCCAGCCCACTATGCTCTTTCAGTATATGTATTATCTTCATTTCAGCTTGGTTCTAGAATATGACAAGTCTAGGGGATTGACATTGTTGAATAGGTCTCAGCTATTCACTGTTCCTAAAATTTGCCATGCTTTCTTGATTTTTTGGCTCATATGTGGAATACCCTGTGCTCCACTATGCTACACATTTTTCAAGGACAGACTGAATTAGTGTTTTCATGCAGCAGCCTTTCATGTACTTCCCAAATGATTAGTTAATTATACCTTAATTTATGTTCCTACTAGTGACCTGGTGCACAAAATTCGTGCACATTAAAAGGGAATTAATTAGAGGAAATATTTTAATATTGCTATTTGCCCTTTTTCTATAATAGAAGTGTCAGAGATGAAAGAAAATTAGTAAAATATATATGAAAATCTTCCTCCTGTCAGAGTCTGGGGCGTGCCACGGGAACCAGAGTCAAGTCCCCGCCCACCCACATGAGCCTCAAAATCACACAAGACCCAGACCTGGCTGGCCCCACCCCATTGGGCTAGATCTAGACCTGGCCGGCCCCACCCCCATCAAGCCCCGCCGGGTGGGGGGCGTGGCCTCAGGTAGCCTGGCCTGGCACCAGGGGTGTGGGGCATGGCCTGAGGTCCCCCTGCCCAGGCCAGGGGGTGCGCCTTGAGGTCCCCTGTCCCGGGCCAGAGATCGTGGCCTGAGGTCCCCTGGCTTGGCCAGGGCAGGGACATGCCGTGAGGTCCCCATCAAGCCCCACCGGGCAGCAGGGGGTATGCCTTGAGGTCCTTGTCAAGCCCTGCAGGGTGGGGGGCGTGGCCTGAGGTCCCCCAGCCTGGGCCAGGGTGGGGGGCACACCTTGAGGTTCCCTGTCAAGGCCCACATAGTGGGGGGCATGGCCTGAGGTGCCCTGTCAAGCCCGCATGGCAGGGGGCATGGCCTCAGGTCCTCCAGCCCAGCACTGGGGTTGGGGGCATGACCTGAGATCCTCCGTCAAGCCCCGCCAGGCGGGGACGGGGGGGGGCGCAGTCTCAGGTTCCTGCTGATTGATCATTAAGGCTCGTTACAGGAACTTGGCCTCCACTGTGGGTGTAGCCATCTTGGCTGTTACAGTGTGATGGTCAATTTGCATATCCCCTCTTTATTAGATAAGATAATACTTTGTAGATACCTTATTATAGCATTTCTAGAAAAATAGATTACATTTTATTATACTGAGTCATTGTGTTATAATTATAGGTGAAATAAAATGTATGTGTGAGGAATATTAAAATGCCATAAAGCTTGCGAAAATGTGCTATAAACTCACAACTATAAGTTATTATCTTTATTATTACATGCAGAAAGAGAAAAATTACTGCTCATTTTTATTTTCTGATACTTAGACTTCCAATTAATTCTATTTATCTTCTTTCTAAGGACTTACTTGCCTTCCACATGACCTGATATTTTCAAGCCCTGGAAAGAGTGGTCAGGAAGCACTAGGAAGCCACATGTTAATTTGTGTGGTTGACTTGAAGAGTAGAAGTTTCCCTCAGAGTCTTTCCTCAGAAAATTAGGAATAATTCAGTTTGAAACTAATTCATTCCTGGATACAAACATTTAAATACTATCCTCAAACAAACAAACATAACTGAATTATTTTACTTCCTTTTTTCCCTTTAAATGAATTAAACCCACTTTGAAAATCATGCTGTACTGCAATTATCCCCCAGTTCATTTGGAGAATTTTCTTTTATAGAATGGAATATATTAGGTCACTCAAACTCAAACAATATATGTAAATGTTTATTATTTCTGATATTTTCAATTTTCTTCTTTAGAGACTTTTATTAGCACATGTTAGAGAGCAGGTACTATTTTGTACTTTGAATATTTTATTTGAAACATTTATCATTTATCACATTAATACCATATATGTCCACTGATTCTTATTTTATTATTGTTAATAAACCAAAATTTACATAAAAAATGAAATAAAAAGTTAAGGAGGAAATATTTACAATATTAAACTTAAGCCAGATGTGGAAGCATACTTTTATGGATTAAACATTTACTAAGTTGGCAGGAAAAGACTTTCTTCCTCATTCAGCCAAATAAGTTTTGTTTGAATGGATTCTAATTTCTTATTCCTTTACCCTTTTTGCCATCTTTCTGTTGCTTTGTTTACCTAATAGTGGTTTTTCCTTACCCCTGCCATCCACAGTTCTGCACAGCTGCTTCCCAGATGAGCTAACGAGCTCATTTTCATCTTCATACAAGTTTAAACTACGGGCTAATCCTATATGGCTCTCACGGAAACAGTGACTGGAATTTCTTTGTGACAGTTCTCATTGCTACACTTTTTTTTTAAAAAAAAGAAGTATTCAAGGGAACTTGATTATAGAAAAACATAAAACATCCTTATCCAGTTCTGCATCCTTCAAATCACATGTATTATTTGAAAACTAGTGTGGTCAAGGCCTAGATTTATGAAGAACATAACATATGCATTCAGAAAATAAAGAAACAAAACAGACTTTTCCAGAAAATTGAGAGTTTCTAATTTCAATTCTTATCTACTAAAGGTTGATTAATCAACTTCTATCTAGTATTTCACCCAAATGCCTTTAAAATGACTTTACCTAACATGAGTTGAACAACCAAAGCAATAATTCTTTACACTTGTTTCATATATTCACACATGAGAAGATTCAAGGAGATTTCCTAATTTAGAGATATTTCAATAAACACCAAGCAATTTCTTTCTTCCTTCCTTCCTCCCTCCCTTCTTTCCTCCTCTTTTGCTATCTTCCTGTCTTACTTCTTCCTTCCCTTACTCCCTTTCTTTCCTTTTTCCTTCCCTTTACTTTCCATGTTAATTTTCTGTACTTTTTGGATAGTGCATCATAGTCAAAGGCATACAGAATATTCTACAATTTAAACAATAAAATCCCATAGATTTGGTATTGCAACTTCCACTCAGATAGATGATAATTGGATAGAGATTTGGGGAACTAAAGAGGAGGTATGTTGGCATTCCTAATGACTTCACTTTTCATGTTGGACTTGTTTATTGATTTCTTTATTTATAAGTGAGAGAGGGAAGTGAGAGGTTGAATTCTGGGTTATGCTTAAATAAGCTAAACTACTTAAGAAATTACCATTATTCCATTTCATTACATTTTGGCACAGAGGTACATGCACATGTTACTGGGTTGTAAGAAGTGTTTGTGAATTAGAGTTAAATAGCTTGAGGGCTATATGGTTCACACTCTTTCTTAAAATAATGAGTATGAAAAAATGAGTGTGTAAAAAATAAGTAAAAGTCAAATATAAATATCGATAAAAAGTAACCATACCACATGTGAAAAGCATGAAAATATTTATATGGAATTTTTAGGTCCATGTCCCAGACAAGTTAACTTCCCTTCTGTTGTGCCTTTACAAATGTATGGCTCATTGAACATAAATGACTCATAATATTAATATGTCAACAAAGCTTTACTATATGTTGTGTGTGTGTGTGTGTGTGTGTAAAACTTTGAACATATACATGCTACTGCTGTTTTGTAGCTAAATAACATCTAATTGTGCTAATGTGAGAAAATCAATGAATTATATTATTCATTCCTTAATTCAAAAGCGCAGTGAAACTGCTGTTAGATTTGACGACTTCAGTTGAGTGTGTTTAGAACTATGTGTGAAATCTTTCCTGGATCATCTTATAGAAAGAGGTGAGGATATAGCATAATTAAGTCAGGGTTTCTGTTTCATTTGTCCTCAAATTTGTCCATTATACAAATTGAGAGATCATCAAGTTAAACTTAATTATTCAGGTTGGGTTTTTTTAATGACGATTTTTATGCCTACAAGTAGGCATGGGAAAAATATAAAATAACACACAAATTGTTCTCTTTATAACTAAATCTTTAAGATCAATTCAATGTTTCAAATTGTTGTTCTGGTTTTGAAATTCTTTTATGTGACTAACATTTTGTAATATTTCAAAATGAAATTATATATTGTTTGAAGAAACTTGTTTCATATTGTTTCATTCAATTACATTAATTAGTAGAAATGGAATGAGTTTAATTTTATAAGTAACTTAGCCATTGAGGTTCTAAAGTTTAAGCACTTACTGCCCAATGCAATCCTTTTATGTAACAAATTAGAACCAAATGGGAATTTGATAACATAGAAAAATTATTTTATGCTAAAACAAGAAGAAAATTTAGAGAGTATACATATCATGCACTATATGCTTGGATATTTATGAAAACAATAAAAGCTAATACTAAAATTTTAATTATTCTGTAAGTTGTTTTTCATGGGTGAGATGGATTTTGATCTGGTGAATTCTTACAGAGGTTTAATTGTTATCTGATAGTTAGAAATCTAATCAAAATTTTGTCCTGTCATAACAACAAATTTTGTGAATTAATGGCAAATGTCCATACTTAGAATATCATATAATAATATGGTTATAATAATAGTAGTATGTTTAAAAATAATATCATTTTAATAGGATCTTTATAAAGAAAGTAAAGGGCCTCAAATCATATGTACAAATGGAAAAATACACAATATGCTGGAATGCT
The DNA here is from genome assembly GCF_028538775.1 of Myotis yumanensis. Lineage (NCBI taxonomy): Eukaryota > Metazoa > Chordata > Mammalia > Chiroptera > Vespertilionidae > Myotis > Myotis yumanensis. The sequence continues at coordinate 188,032,850 of NW_027223752.1, forward strand.
AAGAATCTGGACTAGGGATTAGGAGCCCTAAGACCTAGTTTCACTTCTATTGCATCTACCCTTTCATTCTAAAGCAAGCTATTACCACTCTTCTCATTTGTGAGATTTACCCTCAAGCATCCTTAACTTTCCAGATTTCCACTCATCACCAAATTTCTAGTGTTCCTTACATTATGAATGTTGGACATTTGAACAAAATCTATCTGAAATGTATTAACTAATATGTATTTCCAGAATAGAAAATGATATTGCCTGCTGCTCTGGAGAGCAAGATGTGTTCCCTAAAGCATCATGTTACTTTACTTTTATGATTCTGAGATGGCCACAGGTAGGGTATCTGCAGGAAGATAATCTTGGTGCATTCCTGCTTATTTCATTAACCGAAATGAGATGGTCACCATGTAGTGAAGATAGGGAAATTGTAAGAAGGTGGAGATATTTATTTGATGTCTTAAAGTTTCTTCTTGACACATACAACAAAATTAATTTTTAAGGAAAATAATGGGTTTGGCATGTTATGGGATGGCCTGTGAAATTAACTGGCACTTTCTTTAGGTTTAGGGAAATGGTTTTGAGCTCCAAACAATAAACAAGTGCAATTTTGGCACAATGTTTATTTGCACATTGGAAGTTGCATATGAGTCCTGATAGCTCTATACTATAATTTTAACTCTATTTAAATGTGTTATAACAAATACATCTTTTCTTTAATTTAGAAAATTTAAGAAAATATTCTGGATATCAAGACTAATTTGCTACATATCCTTTCTTAAAGAAATCCTCATACTCTGTTGGGGGTGGGTTGTACATTGGTGCAGTCACTATAGAAAACAGTATGAAGGGTCCCTAAAATTTTAAGAATAGAACTACCATGTGATCCAGCAACTCTTTTTTTCTGGAAATTTGTCTGAAGTATATGAAAACACTAATTTAAAAAGATAGATGCATCTCTATGTTCATTACAGCATCATTTACAAGAGCCAAGATATAGAAACAACCTAAGGGTCTATTAACAAATGAATGGATAAAGAAGATGTGGTACACACACACACACACACACACACACACACACATCCCACAATGGAATGCTACTCAGCCATAAAAAAGATGAAATATTGCCATTTGCAACAAAAGGGATGAATTATGAGGGTACTATGCTAAATGAATTAAGTCAGACTGAAAAAGACAAAAACCATATGATTTCACTCATATGTAGAATAAAAACCAAAAAGTAGCAAACCAACAAATTAAAACAAAAAACAAACCCAGATACAGACAACAGAATGGTGGTTATCAGAGGGAAAAGGGTTAGTGGGGAGGACAAATGGGTAAAAGTGGTAAAATATATGGTAAGAAAATGAAATTAGACTTTGTTGGTGAGAATGCAACAGAGTATACAGATACTGAATTATAATACCATATACCTGAAATTAATATACTAATATTAACCAATGTTACCTTAATAATTTTTTAAAAAATAAATAAAAATGTAGATTTTAAATAGAAAATAGACATATAAATAGGTTTATACAAATACATAAATGTTAGTTTATGTTAGTTTAGCTTCAATAAAAATTTTGCCAAAAAAATGAAGATACAGAAATAATATTAATACAAGCAATATTTAACAATTCTTCTTTAAGGACTCAAAGTGAGCATCACTAATAATGGGACAATTTGACATTAGTTTCCAACTCATATGATGAAATACATAGAGAATTCTTGCTGGAAAAAAATTCACTGAATAAAAATGAAGTCTTTAGTTTCATATCCAAGCTTAAAGAAAATACATAAAAACAAGTCAAATGAGATGACAAGGAAACAATGAGACAGTTCCATAATTCATGGCAATGTAAAAGGCAATTGGCCTTGTCTCTTTAAAAAGTAAATGTCATTAACTCAAAAGAATATATGATCTACTATATTCATTGCAGCATTATTTACAATAACTAAGATATGGAAGTAAAACAAGTGTACATCAATAGATGAGTGGATAAAGAAGTGGAGATTATATATATATATGAATACTTGGCCATAAGAAATGAAATCTTACCATTTGAGACAGCATAGATGGACCTAGAGGGTATTATGCTAATTGAAATAAGTCAGTTAGAAAAAGACAAATACCATATTATCTCACTTATATGTGAAATATAAAGGGCAAAATGAACAAAATAGAAACAGATTGATGATTGCCAGAGGGGAGGGGGTTGGGGAACTGGGTGAAAATGGTGAAGTAATTAAGAAGAACAAATTTGTAGGTACAAAGTAGTCTTGGGAATGTAAAGTACAGCATAGGGAATACAGTCAATAATAAATTAATCACTATGTATGGTGCCAGGTGGGATTGGAAATATCAGGAGGAATACTTTGTAAAGTATATGATTGTCTAACCACTATGCTATACACCTGAAACTAATACAAAAATAATATTGAATGTAAACTGTAATTAAAAATAAAATTTAAATAAATAAAGTCAATGGCATGCCCAAGAAAAAAATATCTTGTTGAAAAGGTGGGGGAGGGGTGTGTAAAAGGCTGATTAGATGATGGTTTACAAGCCAACTATAAAATATTTTGACAATAATTAAGAAAATCTAAATATGAGCTGGATGTTAGATGAAACTCAAAGATAATTACTGATTTTCTTATGAATGATAATAGTAATGTTATATTGGAGAATGTTCTTATTGCTATGAGATTCATAATAAAATATTTGGGGGTGAAATCTGCAGGCTACTTTACAATGGCACACACATACACACCAACATACTTTATAGAGTTGAAGCAAATTTGGAAAAACATTAACAATTGTTTAGTGAGCATTGTAAGTATACTTGTATTTATTATACTGTTCTTTGAGCTTTCCAAAAATTTTTAAATTTTATAAGAAAAAGCTGGGAAAGTTGCACAAGTTGAATGCCACTGGATAGTACACTTAAGATGGTAAATTTTATGTTATGTATACTTTTTAAATGATTGAAAAGACCTTGCGTAAGGAATAAGCCTGTCTTAACCACAGTGACTGTTGACAATAAACTAGAGGTTGTCTCAGATCTCTAATTATTCACTTAAGGTTTACCCAGAAACATAATATTCAGGAAAACATATTCTAGAATTTAAAAAGACTACCAGATAATTGTTCTGAAGTCCTGACATTTTTTTAGCAATGAAAAACAAATAAAGTCTGGATAAAATTCTACCATAGAATAATTCAGACAGTTTTTCAGTAAAAATTCAGTAGGTATTATTGGCTCTAGTACATTTGGGTTTTATATAGAGAAGGTCCATCTAAATACAACTTTTGGAACCCTCTTCTTTATCCTTGAGTTGTCCATGAATGATATTACTTAATGTTTTGCTTGGGATAAAAAGAAACTAAATGAGATAAGTATTGGAAAGTTAAATTTATTTGTAAAAGAATTCCAAGTAAATATTACAACAATTATGTGAACCACAGTTCAGAGGATATGAATAGATTCTAAAAGTATCCTGGGACATAACTGAGGTTCAACAAGTCAGGGACAATTTTTTCCTAAAGACTTTTAGGCTGAAGCCACAATTAAAGGACACTTTTAGTTCCGTCCAGAGCTCTTCCACACACAAAACTGTGGGAGACTGTAATTCTTACTCACAGTGACTGAAAATAAAAGCTTGGTTAAGTACAAAGGGCTGCTTTCTGCCAAGCTCAGTGGAAGAAGGAAGTGGCAAGGGTGGTACAGGATGGCTGAAATTCCCCAGTCTTAACTACGGATAGCAGGATTGCTTAGAATTCTGAAAAACAATCCCAAATTAGGTCTTATAAAGAAATAATGACCTGACAATGACTAGAACCTGGGTATGAGACCAAAGGGGAAAGTAATATTGTTTTCATCACAAAGTCCTAAAGTAGATCGTGTATTGATTTAAAAAAAAATCAAGGTATTTGGGGTTCCACAGATCTTTATTTGATCTTCTATCTCTAGTTGTGTGTGAAAATTAAGGCAATTAACACCTCTGTGATATACTTTGTTAAAATGTGGAAAAGATCCCTAACCATAATGCTGTTGTAAAGAGTAAGTTAAACAATATATATATATATATTACTAAGTACAGTGCCTTGAGCACAAGAAGTACTCAGTTAATTTTCACCAGCATCAAAATCACCTCAGACTCCAACTCAGTCCAGCTTTGCTAAACACAGTGGTATGAGGCAACTTGACCTAGTCCAAGGGCTGATATTAAACACTCCAGTGTGTTGAGCAAAGAAGATAATGTTTGAGCTAATAGAAAATATGACTTCTAAAATCTACGACAGTAATTTAGACCAGAAGTCACAAATTCAAATGCTTAGAAGAATTCCATAGGTACTATAAATGAGTGACTCAAGGGTGATGGTGCAGCAGCCGGTAAATGTGAGTGGTCAAGTCTGTGTTAATCTTCTGAGAACATATCCCATCTCAAGGAGCAGCTGCTATTTAATTCTATGTCATGGTTGGGATAAGGCGATGAAAGCCCAGTGTGAGAACACCTTATTAGTTTTGTTGTTGCTATTGTTGTTGTTTTTGTTATTGATTCAGAGAGAAAGGGAGAGGGAGAGAGAGATAGAAACATCAATGATGAGAGAGAAATACCATTGATTGGCGGCCTCCTGCACGTCCCACATTGGGAATTAAGCCCACAACCTGGGCTTGTGCCCTGACCGGGAATCAAACCATGATTCCTGGTTCATAGGTCGACACTCAACCACTAAGCTATGATGGCCGGGCAACACTTTATTCGTTTTTAAGAGAATCTGCAAAATCCAAAATATTTATATTATATTTCCTGCTTCTAAAACATTGAAAAAAAAATACACTGTACAGGCCAAATAAAACATGTCTTTAGCCAAATATTACTAACTAGTGATCTCAGATCTATGGCTTCTTATATCACACCTACCTAAGATTAGTATTGGTCCTAAAGATTGAAATGGGATTGAACCTCTGGCTTGGAGACAAGTGGGAGAGAGAGAGAGAAAGAGAGAGAGAGAGAGAGAGAGAGAGAGAGAGAAGAGAAAGCGAATGTGAGCCATATATGTTATTTGTATTTTCTAATAGCAACCTTAAAAAAGTAAATAAAAAAGGTGAAAATAATTATATGTTTCATTTGACCCAATATATCCAAGATATTATTTTAACATGCAATTAATGTGAATTTATTAATACAATATTTTATATTTTTATGATGTCTTCAATAGCAGCATATATTTTACACTGACAGCACATTTTAATTCAGGGTTAGGCACATTTAAAGTGCTCAATAGCCATATGTAGCTGGGAGTTATCCTACTGGACAGCACAGGTCTAAAGCGAGCTTTTCAAATGTTAATATGCATAGTGAAGTATGGTATATCATGTTAAAAATGCCAATTCTGATTCACTGGTTGGGATGGAGCCTGAGATGCTTCACTTCTCACACGCTGGGAGGCGGTATCAGTGCTCCTGGTCCATGGACTACACTTTGAACATCAAGGAGCCAGACCATTGTGGCAAGTCTTCCTCAGTCAGCATCCTTTCACCTAAAGCATTCCCTTCTTTTTCAAATTCAGACAATATCTGTTGAAGATTCTAATCTGATATTCTAATGGTTAGTCACTCACCACATTTAGATATGGAATGACATTAATAACTTTAAAACAGGCAATATTTTATACACCACTTGCAGAAACACTGACTCATTTTCTATTTATTTATTTATTTATTTATTTATTTATCTTTATTGATTAGGTATTATATATGTGTCCTTATTGCCCCATGCCCCACTCATGCCCTCACTCACTCATGCCCCCCCCACTCATGCCCTCACCCACCTGGTGCCTGTGTCTATATTTATTTATTTTAAACTTGGGAACCTGCCAGTGTTACCAGATACTTTTATGAGAATGCACTTAAGCACAGGACACAGGATAAGCACAACTTTATAATTCTAACTTCATAAGTTTGGCATGTTAAACATTTAATAAAACAGACAATGGGATTGCGGAGGGAAATTTAACAATAATATTCTCAAAGCTTTAGGATTTAGGGGCATTCCTTGTTCAAGGGCATGAATATTTCATGAACTTTCCAAAGAGAAACATAAAGGGAACTTTTTTATTTCTTCCTGACCATCCTATTTGAGGAATGGGTAGAGCTCTACAGGCAGATCTTAGATCTTTGTTCAACTATATATAAATAGGGAAACTTAAAAAGCTAAATGTGGGGGAGACTATAACCCAAAGATCCTATATAGTCCACAGGATGCAAAGCTCAGAATAGTATTCTGGAGGTGAGCATTGAATTAGAATTCCTAAGAACTTGTTCACACTCATCTCAGATTTTCTTGTGAGCTTTTAGCAAGTGGTTTACTCTATTTTCTCCTCTCTCAGACGGAAAGAATAATACTTGTTTAACCTATTACACAAAGTTGTTAGAGAAGTGTAAAGGAATTTGGTAAATTGTAACATGCAATTGTAAGTTATTCAAGCATGCTGAGAGGAAGGTACTGAATCTTAAACACAAGATGGAGTCTGAACTAACAAGATGATCAGGTACTCAGAGCCCTCCCTACTGCTGCTTTTCATAATAGTTGCAGCTATCTGATGATATTATGTTTTCCAAGTGAAAATGCAAGACAGGATTCTAATCACAGAACTAATGTCTCTTCCCACACAGGAGAAAACAGCATCTCAAATGGTAAGTAAATAAAAAGAGACTTTATGAATTTTTTATTTTAAAGTCTTTGTTTTAGTTTTTAATTGAACTAAGTATGGAACTCTGTATACCAAAGATAGTTTTCTCCTAATAACAACTATGTAAGTCATTTATTGGCATGCAATCTCTTGAGTGAAAAAATCTGAAATTTAATTCTTATAGACAGCTTAAATTAAATTCACGTGGTAAAAGTTATCCAGTGAGATCATTGGAAAAGAATTAATTTTGTTTCAAAAGTCAAATATTATATAAAACCGAGGAGGAAAAAAACCTATAAAATAATAAAACTCTCTAATTGAGAAAATCATAAAATATTATTAAAAGACATTATATAAGGCATAAATAAATAAAAATAAATAAGTAGAGGACAATATTATAAACATGTCAATTAATTATACATTGGTCACAACTTGGAAGCAATTCCAATCAAAATTATAACTTTTATAAGTTGACTTATAACTTTATAAGTTGACTCTAAAAATTATCTAAAAGAGAAAAGGGCAAGTATAGCATAGATACTTCTGAAGAAAAAAACCAAGGTGAATGAATTGTCTATTTTATATCAAGAATTATTATGAAAATAACAAATGAGCAAGATTCTGTTATTTCAGGGAGGTATGAATAAGACAAAGAGTGAGCCCAGAAACAAACTAACTGTGAAAAGATAACTTTAAGATAATCAATGAAATATGAATAAGGACTAACTAGGTATTCAATAATATTAAGAAATTATTTTGTTAGGTGTTATAATGTCATCATGTTTTCTTTTAAAATGATTATTAGATAAGGATTCATACTTAAGTGTTATCAAGTGAATTATATCACCTGTATTTGCTTTAATATAAACAAAGCTGTTAAGGCAATAGAATCTAGTATTTTTAGTAAATTATTAGTTACGGGGTAGTTATGAAGAGGAAGAGGTCTGGGTTAATATCTGGATTTTGCTTCTAGTTGCAGGGGGAGTGCCGTTTGCCAAGATAGAGGATAAATAAGACACAGCAGTCTTCAGGGATTAAAATAAGTTTAATTTTGGAAAAAAATATTAGGTGCTAATGGGATACTGAGAGTTCTCTGAAGTTAGCAGTAGGATAATTGAGTTTGAAATAAAGAAGAGAGATCTGTGCTCGGGTTGTAGTTGTGAAGATTAGTCTACTCCAGAGAAGTGATCAAATGACGGAAGAGAACATACAGTGTATGGTAAGAAAAAAAGTCCAAGGATGAATACTGCTGAATACCAATATGTATGAAATAAACAAGGGAGAGTTCAATGACAGATTCTGAGAATAAGAGTTTAGAGTATTCGAATAGTTTTGAGAAGAAAGGATTGATCAGCATGAAGATTAATCAACCCTAATCCAATAATTTAGAGAAGTTAAATAAGATGAGAACTAAAAATAATCCACAGGATTTAGAAATTGGCAGTCATTGGTGAATTTATCAGGACTTGTTTCATTTGAATAATGGTGGCAAAGGACCAATCACCATGGGTTAGCGACTATATGAGAAGTGAGAATTGGAGACACTTGCTTTGAAGAGTTGATCTGGAAACTGAAAGAGAGTTAGGGCAATGGTTGGAGTACAAAGGGGATGATGTCCTTTCCTTATAGAAATTACTTCAGTATGTTTAGAGGCAAAATGAAGTAGCCAGTTGACAGGGTCAGTTTGAGACTCTATAAAAAAAGAGGGAACAATAGATGAAGTATAGCTGGAAAGACAGGTGAAAAGTATCAAAAACAAGTTGAATTGTCTCTAAACAGCCCAAGGAGTTCTTTTTTTTTCTCTGAATCTCAAAAAAAATATGAGAGAATATTTCACTTAGTAAGAATGAACTATTTTTTTTTAGACTCAGGGGAAGACATGTTCTAAATGCAGATGGCAAGCTCAGAGACCAACAGCTGTCATAATCAAATTATGACTAGAAATTATCAAAAGAGCCGAAACCGGTTTGGCTCAGTGGATAGAGCATTGGCTTGCGGACTGAAAGGTCCCAGGTTCGATTCCGGTCAAGGGCATGTACCTGGGTTGCGGGCACATCCCCAGTAGGAGATGTGCAGGAGGCAGCTGATCTATGTTTCTCTCTCATCGATGTTTCTAACTCTCTATCTCTCTCCCTTCCTCTCTGCAAAAAATCAATAAAATATATTTTTAAAAAAAAGAAGAAATTATCAAAAGGGCTCTCGGGGGGAAGGGGGGCTGATTTATTAGTCAATTTTGGTTGACAGAAAGACTGACAGATCAGGTGGTAGTTTCTATGTTTAGACCCAATGTTCTCTGTGAAATGTGAAGCAAATCATATGTGGATAAGATTCAAGGCCAGCAGTTAAGAGCAATGGCTTTGAGAGAGTGAACTTTAGAGTCTTTGGGCGGAGGGTGGTGAAATTAAGAGTTGAGAAAAAGCCCATGAGTGGGTGGCTGAGGGCCACTCCAGCTGAGTTTGGAGACGATAAATTATTAGTAGCAGCCATCTACACCTTTGTGAAATTTTCTTCATCAATACTCAGAGGTATGGCTCCAGGTGCAAGCAAGAGATGGCAGGATCAATCTACTTAAGGGGGGTTAACAGGACAAGTGGGATCAAAGCACAAAAAGACATGGGCAGTGGGTATTATTGCAAGAGAGAAGTTAAATAATATGCCGTGCATCTAGGTTAGACAGGATAAGGTGTAAGTCCGTGAAAGTAGTGATGGGTTAAGAAGTCTTTAGATAATACCAGTAAGTATGGATAGAAGATGGCAGGGGTGTCAGAGGAATATTGTTACAAGTGTCTACTAATGAGCTTGGATACAGCAGTGGAGAGTTAAAGCAGAATGCTTCTACAATTTTGTCATTCTATAGTAAGTTGAGAGATAGTGCCGTAAGAAGTTAAGCTTGAAAGCTATTGAGCAGGAGACAGAGGAATGAGATCTGTGACAAGATTGACAGTGTAGAGCAGTTCCTATGTGATGGGGTCATGGCTCCAGAGGAAAGAGTAGGAGTCAATAGTAAAAAGAATGATGGGTGGAAGGAATCCCAGAATAAGCAAGTGATAAGAGTAAATGAGAGCGAGCCAATCAGAGACCCACACTTTGGTTGGTGGCCAAAGGACAGTGGGAAGAGAATGTGGTAGATGGACCACTCCAGTGACTTCTAGACAAACCAAGTCCCAAGTGGTCAAGGGTCTTGTGAGGTTAGCAATTTTTAGGCTCCACTTATCATTTAAAAGGAATGTCACTGAGAACTTACTTATCTCATCTATGAAGAGTTCTCTTTCTCAGGCTGTTAATGGGGAAAAAATGCATCTATATTCATTTCCTATTTTAAAATTTATTTATTTTTCATTAAAACCACTCTTATCATGTTCCTATTATGTACACATTAGTATTATAGGTACAATGCAGATCATGAAATAGAAGTCATTTATCCCTGCCTCTGAGGAGCTTGTTTTCTTATTGAAGGTATGAGAAATGTGTATATTTACCTCAAATCTGTGGATCTTGGAAGAAGTCTTTTTTTTCCATTAAAGTAGATTTCAAAATCTTCAGTCTTCAGCCTGTGGGCATAGTCAATATATCCTGATATCTCTTGCCCATGAGAATTCTTGTCACGAATGAATATCACAGACTGGTAGTACAGAAAATTAGAGAATGGAGAGAGTAAATTAATAAAGGTCATTTGAGTAAATGTATCCTATATAATAAAAGAGAAACATGTAAATTAACCATCCCTCTGCTACGCCCAAGCCACGCCCACCAGTCACACCCACCAACGAATCAGGAGCGAGTATGAAAATTAACCCAACTAAGATGGCAGCAACTACGGAGCTGGAGCAAGCAGGAGGCTTGGGTTACGTTCAAGGCTACAAAGTTTCAATTATAGAAGATGAATAAATCCCAGAAAAAAAAAAAGAAGAGGCTGGGAGCTTGGGTTGCTGGGGGCCGTGGCCAGCCTGAAAACAGCCATCAGCCCCTCACCCAGGCTGGCCAGGCACCCTAGCAGGACCCCCACCCTGATCCAGGACACCCTTCAGGGCAAACCAGCCAGCCCCGACCCATGCACCAGGCCTCTATCCTATATAATAAAAGGGCAATATGCAAATTGACCCTAACAACAGAACCACGGGGAATGACTGGTCACTATGACACACACTGACCACCACGGGGCAGACGCTCAATGCAGGGGCTGCCCCTGGTGGTCAGTGTGCTCCCACAGTGGGAACTCTGCTCAGCCACAAGCCAGGCTGATGGCTGCCAGTACAGCGGTGGTGGCGGGAGCCTCTCCCGCCTCCTCAGCAGTGCTAAGGATGTCCGACTACAGCTTAGGCCTGCTCCCCGCTGGCGAGTGCTCCCGGGCTGCCAGAGGGATGTCTAACTGCCAGCTTAGGTCCGATTCCCCGGGGAGTGGGCCTAAGCCAGCAGGTGGTCATCCCCCGAGGGGTCCCAGACTACGAGAGAGCACAGGCCGGGCTGAGGGACCTTCACCCCCCCCCCCCCCACAGTGCACAAATTTTTGTGCATCGGGCCTCTAGTATAATAATAAAAGTTATGGTTATTGAGTGTTACATGAGCCAGATCTTATTCTAAGTGCTTTATATTTCACCCTTATAATAATCCTATGAGGTAGGTACTATTATGTTCTCCTGATGAATAAAGAAATTTATGACAAGTTAACTGAGTATGAAAAAATGTGCATTTATATACTTTTATATAATAATATAAATGATAACTTTTAGAGGTCTTCTTCCTAAGTGCAGACTTTGTTTTAAGTGTTTGTAATACATCATTTATTTACTTTCCCCTCAATCCTATTGTCTTCCCTTTGTCAACATTTTTAAATTAAGAAAAAACACCTGAGATTAAAATCCAGGCTCATGAACTTGTCCTTATAATCTTTACATTCTTCTTTCATCTGAACTCTTATATATTTTCTGTTATAGAAATATAAATTGGGTCTCTTTTTCTCACTACCATAAGAATTTAAAGATCTCTTTACAAATTAAAATGACTTTACAAAATTAATTCCATAGGCAAAAATTATATAGCAAGTACATATTTCTCATTCTAATTATAGTTCTAGGAGAAAAAAATAATTGGAAAAGTTTTTAATGTACTTATTTCCAAATCTAGATCAAAGTGTGGAGTTTCCTGGCAAGTTCTTATTTGGGAGACCCTATAAACAAATCTTCCTTTCCTCTCCAGCAATCACTGGATATTACTTGTTGTGTCTGTGTAGTCAATTACAGGAAGCACTAATATGGGTTTCCTTATATAGCAGAGCTTCAAAAAGGACAAAGCTAGAAAACTTATTTTCCCCACTGACCTAAACAAATGTATTACTAACAATATCCCAATTGAAAAAAAAAAAAAAACAGAACAGAAACACAATTAGTTGCAATTTTGCTGATAAGCATCATCTTCCTGCATTCTCTGGTAGTTTGAGTACTGAGAATACTGTGCTGAGAAAGATGCTGAAGCATGTTTGTGACTCAAGGGGAGGAAGTGTTATGATGAATTAATGATATTTCCCAAAGATACAGCTGGAGGAACTAGCTTTCATTGTTATTCAATCTTATATAGGTTCAATCCTTAGTCCTCCTCATTTCCCCCACATCACTCCAAGTTAAGTTAAATTTATATAGATTTCTGCATGCTTTCTGCCACTTGTTTTTTAGCTTTTACAGCACAAATTCTAAATAGATAGCAACTCAAAAAGACTTGAGACGCTTACACTGCAAACCAATAGCTAGTACAGTTGTCCCTGCTTATAGAAGGCCACAGGCTATAACTATTAAAAATTCATATGCAGTCCTAAAGGTGCTTGAAATCTTTATCCCATCAGGCATTCTCCAGATCTTAGGTAAGTCATGCGAGGACATAGGGAGGTCAAATAAGTCCTCAGCTTTTAAAATGGAACTCACCAGAAAAACAATAACAAGCAACCAACCAACAAACAAAAACCTCCTCTATCTTTATCTGGCTCCCTTTTTAGATGAAAGATGAGTCAGCCTTATTTTTCCAGCAGATTGGCATACCAGATATTGAGACTGACCTTCCTGTTGAAAACAAATCAAATTCTGGATATAATCTAAAAAGCAATTTATAACATGCATTTATGCTCTGGCAAGAAAATAGGATTACTCATAATCTAAAAACTAAGTGAAAACAGGAACCCAGAGAAGAAAGTAGAGCCCTAAGATTGTCGTTGTCCTGTGCCACTATCTCAGACACAGGTCCTTTAAAGAGGTAATTAAGTTAAAATTAACCAATTCGAATAGGCCCCATTTCAATCAGACTTCATAAGAAGAGAAAATTTGAAAACACAAAGATATATTAGGGGTTTGTGTGCATAGGGGAAAGATGATGTGAGTACACAATGAGAAGGAGCTACCTGCTAGCCAAGGAGGGAGACCTCAAAAGAAACGAAATCTGCTGACATGTGGATATACTAGTATCTTGGACGTCTAGCCTTGAAAACTATGGGAAAATAAATTTCTCTTATTTAAACCACCCAGTCTGTGATAATTTGTTATGGCAACTCTAGCAAACTAATGCACATAGTAATAAATTAAAAGAGTTAAGCAATTATAATAAATGTAAGTGGCCAAATGTTTAATTTAAAAGGCAAAGGTTATTACAGTGGACACAAAAATAGGATATAAAATATAAGGTTGAAAGTTAAATGATCAAAGAATATACATAATATATTTATATCTAAAAAAAGAGCTGTATTGGTGTTTTAAGTTAGATAAAATTGACTTTAAAGCAAAAAGCATTACTAGGGATAAGAGTCACCAGATAATAATAAAAGAGTCAACTCACAGAAAAGTATAACAATTTCAAACTTGCACGAACCAAATATAGCCTCAAATTATTTAGAGTAAAAATTAATAGAATATAAATATAAACAGAGAAATCATCATCACTGTGGTAAATTTATCTTTCTCATTAAGCTTTATATCAAACAGAACAAAATACATAAATGCTATAGAATTAATATAAATAGTAAAGAATTAAAAACACAAAGTTGAATGCTCTGTTTTTACCTTATTTGAGTACCTAAACATCTTTACTTTTAAAAAATATTATTTTTATTGATTTCAGAGAGGAAGAGAGAGGGAGAGAAATATAGAAACATCATTGATGAAAGAGAATCATTGATCAACTGCCTCCTGCACACACCCTACTGGGGATTGATCCCACAACCTAGGTATATACTCTGACTGAGAATAAAACCATGACCTCCTGGTTCATAGGTCGATGCGCAACCACTGAGCCACCCTGGTGGTGCTTGTTTATTTTTTATTATATGAACTAGAGTCCTGGTGCATGAAATTCATGCACTGGGGGGTGGGAGGTTCCCTCAGCCCAGCCTGCACCCTCTCCAATCTGGGACCCCTCAGGGATTGAGCCTAAACTGTCAGTTGGACATCCCTCTCACAATCCGGGCCTGCTGGCTCCCTACCTCTTGCCTCCCTGCCTGATTGCCCCTAACCACTTCTGCCTGCCAGCCTGACCACCCCCTAACCACTCCCCTGCCAGCCCGGTCGGTCCCAACTGCCCTCCCCTGCAGGCCTGGTTGCCCCCAACTGCTTTCCCCTGCTGGCCTGTTTGCTCCCAACTGCCCTCCCCTGCTGGCCATCTTGTGCCCACATGGGGGTGGCCATCTTGTGTGAGGGCATGATGGTCAATTTACATATTACTTCTTTATTATATAGAATTGTCCAAGAATTAGAATGATGTTAACTAACACTTTTGATTCATTAATTTAATGTATTCATTTATAAAATGTATAGTTTCTTCCAAAGTGAATACTAGTTACTATTACTAATGCTACTTGCTATCATTTATTAAGAAACCACTATCTTCTGAGCAAAACATTAGAATCTTTACATTCATTATCTTATTTAATTATTCCCAAAAATGTATAGTGATTAGATAGCATTATTATCCTCATTTTCTAAATGTAGGAACTCCAAGCTTTGTGAGTGTGAGGAATCTCCCAAGGACATGCAGCTAAAGAGTGGGGTACCCACTTTCACACCCAGTAAATATTACCTATTGCTTTTTTACCATTACTGATACTATTGTATTTGTACTATTGCATTGTATTGTAGAGTTCTATTAGTTCCTTAAAATAACATGATCTTTAAAATATATATAACAGCTTGCCCAGCCAGCATGGCTCAGTGGTTAAGCATCGGCCTAGAACTAGGAGGTCATGGTTTGATTCCTGGTCAGATCACATGCCTGGGATGGGGGCTCAATTCCTAGTGGGGGGGCATGCAGGAGGCAGCTGATCAATGATTCTCTCTCATCATTGATCTTTCTTCTCTTGCTCCCTCTCCATTCCTCTCTCTGAAATCAATCTCTATATATAAAAGCCTAAGCGACCGTTACGACCAGTCCACCAAACAACCAGTCAACCAATCTCTATGATGTGTACTGACCACCCGGGGGCAGATGCTCAATGCAGGAGCTGCCCGTTGGTGGTCAGTGCGCTCCCACAGCCAACCTCCTGCAGCCGGCTAACCTCCCCTCAGTCCCTCCCCCCAGCCGGCTGGCCCTGATGGGCCTCAATTGGGACTGGGCGAGATGGCCCAGATCGACCACAATCTCCAGCCAGGCTGAGGGACCCCACCCATGCACGAATTAGTGCACCGGGCCTCTAGTAAAAATATATTTAAAAGTATATTGAGGTATAGTTTATATAAGATAAAATTTATGCAGTTTTAAGTGTGATTTTTAGTAAATTTACAGAGTTCTGCAACACAATCCAGTTTTATATTATTTTCATCACCCCAGAGAAATCCCTTGTGCCCATTTCAGTCACCCCTGTTCCTTACCCTCAGCCCCAAGCAACCACTAATCTACTTTTTGTCTCTATAGATTTGCCTTCTATGGATTTTTCATATAAATGGAATCATACAATATATGATCTTTTACATTCTAATAACATTTTTATCACAGTTAATTTCCCAAAAGATACATGAAAACCATACTTTATATTTTTAAAGGCTCTTTTAAATGATGATGTTATGTTTCCAAAATGCTCATTGTTCTTAGATAAGACCCATTAATCCCCTCTAGACAAGTCAAGATATAACCAATACAAGTATTTCCGTAAATCAAATGATACTCATTTGAAACCATGAATATTAGTTTACATTTATTTGCAACCTAAGCAGAAAATACTACTTTTTTTTAAAGTAACAATAACAACAAATGCAAGCTATTGATAATATCAAGGTTCAAGTGTTCCTGATATTGATGTAGGGGCTTTGATGCCAAGGATCATATGGAATCTGAGATTTTTATTTGTGACCTCAAGTGTGAGACCAGTGTCAGTTGAAAAGACTAATGGAATGCTTAGTAAGGTCTTCATTACTTCTCATGTGTTGGTAAAAGATGAATTAAAATACAATTTAGACCATTAATATATCATTTGGATCTTTGGCTGCTTGTCTTTTTCCCAGAAGTGGATTAAAATACAAAATCCATAAACTTGTTATGAGTTGAGTACATGTGTTGCCTGATTTTTCTTGCCAAACACTAACTAGGAGACATAAACCTGATACATCAAAATGGGGGCTTTTTCAACAGTGAAGCCAAAATCATTTTTAAAAAATGCACACCAAGCAGCATGTTGCTGCACTAAAACTGAGACATCCATTTCATGGGGTGAGAGATGTCAAACAATGAGGTTCTTGTGCTGCCCTCTGAGACCATCAGCATGCACCCTGATGGAGACAATTACAGAAAGAATATCTCCTGGAATTTTAAAACTCTGCAATGCTTTCATGAATCATTAATTTTGGGGAATCTTTATTTCATTTCAGAAGAGAAACAATTTTGCAAATGGAGACTAAGTTCTGACAATTGTCTTGTAACACTTTAAAATTTCTCTGAAATTTTGATTATAAATCATAATCAGTATAAAATTCCCTGAAAAAGTTATTTTCTTAAACTTTTTATGCTGTAATTATTTTAAAAGTCCATATCCTCTTATTCAATTGTGTTTAAACACATATTTTCACTATTCAACTAAATTCTCAAGGTTACATTTAAGACAGTTCTTTGTGCTTCCTGTTCGAGGCCTAACCTCAGAACCAGCCCTTTTACTTCACTTCTTGTTGGTTAAAGGAGGTCACAGACCAACTTTGATTCAAGGGGTGGGGAAAGTGACTTGATCATAGTTGCAGTTTTATTTTTATTTTATTCTTATTTTTCAATTATAATTCACATTTAATATCCTATGTAATAACAGCATAGTATGCAAATTGTCCCCTAGACTGGGAGTTGTACAGGAGTTCGACCAGGGGGGCAGGGCCAGCTGGGGGAGGGAGGCCCTGGCCAGCAGCTGGCAGCAGCTAGGGACCCTACCAGTGCACAAGTCTTGTGTACTGGGCCTCTACTTATCTTATATTAGTTTCAGGTGTACAGCATAGTGGTTAGACATTTTTTTTTTAAATATATTTTTAATTGATTTCAGAGAGGAAGGGAGAAGGAGAGAGAAACAGAAACATCAATGATAAGAGAGAATCATTGATCAGCTGCATCCTTCATGCACCACAGTGGGGATCGAGCATACAACCTGGGCATACGCCCTTGACTGCAATCAAACCTGGGACCCTTCAGTCTGCAGGCCAACTCTCTATCCACTGAGCCAAACCAGCTAGGGCAAGACATCTTTATAATTTGCAAAGTGATCCCCCAATAAGTTTAGTGCCCGCCTCGCACCATAGGACGTTACTACAATATTATTGACTACTAGAGACCCAGTGCATGAAATTCGCTCACTTGGGAGGGTCCCTCAGCCTGGCCTGTACCCTCTTGCAGTCCAGGAGTCCTTGGGGGATGTCCGACTGATGGCTTAGGCTCATTGCCTGGCTTCTGGCTGAGCGGCGCTCCCCCTGTGGGAGTGCACTGACCAACAGGGGGCAGCTCCTGCGTTGACTGTCTGCCCCTGGTGGTCAGTGCATGTCATAGGGACTGGTTGTTCCACTGTTCAGTCGATTTGCATATTAGCCTTTTATTATATAGGATATTCCTTATCCTGTAATTTATATCCCCATGACTATTTTGTAACTACCAATTTGTACTTCTAAATTCCTCCACCTTTTCACCCAGACAAAACAAGCCTTTTCCTATCTGGCAAGGTCTCATTCTCTGTTTCTGTGAGTCTATTTCTGTTTTGTTTATTTATTTTGTTCTTTAGATTCCACATATGTGACATAATATGGTATTTGTCTTTCTCCAAGTCTGACTTATTTCACTTAGTGTATGATAATGCCCTCTCTGTCCATCCAGGTTGTCACAAATGGTAATATTTCATTCTTTTTTATGGCTGAATAATATTCCAAGGTATATATGTACCACTACTTCTTTATCCAATTGACTAATGATGGAACTTGGGTTTCTTCCATATCTTAGCTATTATAAATAATGCTGCAATTGATATAGGGGTGCATATATCTTTTCAAATTAGTATTTTGAATTTTTTCAGATAAATACTCAGAAGTGGAATTGCTGGGTCATAAGGTAGTTTATTTTTAATTTTTTTAGTAACCTCCATAGTATTTTCCATAGTGGCTGCAATAATTTGCAATCCCATCAACAGTGTACAAGAGTTCCCTTTGTTATCCATCCTCATCAACACATTGTTTGTTGATTCATTAATGGTAGCCATTCTGACATGTGTGAGGAGATACCTCATTGTGGTTTAATTTGCATTTCTCTGATGATTAGTGATGTAAGCATCTTTGGATTTTATTGGCCATCTGTATGTCCTCTTCAAAAAGTGTCTATTCAGGTTCTCTGCCGATTTTTAAATGGGATTGTTTGGGTTTTTTGATGTTGAGTTTTATGAGTTTCTAAAAATAAATTTTGGATATTAGCTAACCCCTTATTGAATGTATCATTGGCGAATATTTTCTCTCAATCAGTAAGTTATCTTTTCATTTTGTTGATTTCCTTTGCTCTGCAAAAATGTTTTAGTGTGCTATAGTCTCTTTTGTTTAGTTTTTATTTTCTTTGCCTTGCCTGAGAAGATTGTAAATCCATTTTCAATTATGCTACTATAATAGCAAATAGCTTCATTATCAAAATGTAGATGTCTCTGTACTAATTTTGATATTTCTTTTATTTCACACACCCAATCAATCACAAAGTCCTGTTGATTTTACATTGATGATCTATCTCAAACCATGCCTTTGCTTTCTATGCCCATCATCAACATCTTATTTCAAACCTCATTATTTATTTGTTGAGCTATCATAAGTACTTTCCCTGACACCATTCATGCATTTGGCCATCTCTTAGAGCAGCGGTTCTCAACCTGTGGGTTGCGACCCCTTTGGGGGTCGAACAACTCTTTCACAGGGGTTGCCTAAGACCATCAGAAAATACATATATAATTACATATTGTTTTGTGATTAATCACTATGCTTTAATTATGTTCAATTTGTAACAATGAAATTGGGGGTCACCACAACATGAGGAACTGTATTAAAGGGTCACGGCATTAGGAAGGCTGAGAACCACTGTCCTAGAGTATCCCAAAATGTCCTATCTAAAACAAAAACTGAATATTTCTCCTCATTTTATTAGCTACTTGGAGTTCTGAAGTACAACCTCTTTAGTATTCAAGATTGTTCATAATCTGATGCCACCTACCACTCAAGAGCTAATCTCACCTTTCCGTTTTAGGTAATCCCCTTTGTCCAAGATGTTAATGTTTAAGTTCATTACTATTTATCTTTATTCAATAATGCATTAATATGTTTTCTAAGACTCAAATACTATCTCAAAGCTTATCAATAAATATTTTTACCTTCTTCACTCCCCCATAATCATGATACCTGCTCCTCAGAAGAACCTCATTTGATTCTTTTAGCTGTTTCTAAATAATATTAACAATATTTCTTAATTTTTAACTTTAAAAATTCCTTTAACTTTTCCTCCTTCCATCCCCCTAATTTTAGAGCCATTCAAATATTAGCCACAGCTGAGCCATAAAATTGGAGAGGTCAAAGTATTTATTCCCTAAGCTATCATTATATTTCCTTTTTCCAACAATGTTTTATTTTTCTAAGAGTTTAATTGCCTTGGGTTTCCACTCACCTCAGTTTTCTATGAACCTATCACTGATCCACTCCAAAAATTCCAGTAGAATTATCACCATCATCTCAATGCATTCATAATCAGTCAGTTTTTATTTTTCATGGAGATGTACCCTTGGGAGATCACTGTCATCCTTTATTTGTACTTGGTTCTTTCTAGGTTTCCACCAGAATTACCATTTTTTAAAATTCTCTTCCCCATTATAATAGGAATTTCTTCTGCTTATCACCTGAACTCCCATAACAGTTTTAAAAATATTTCCATTTTAACACTTATTACTTTATATTGTAGTATTTGAGGTCCTTGCAGAATGGAGACTATATCTTTATCTAACTTTGATATTTACTCTCTGTCCTGGCCCTTGCTTCACAGCAGATGTGTAACCAACATGGTTTGGAATTGAGGTGATTCAACAAAGTCCAACAAGATAATATGCCAGAGTACTATTTATTTAATTACTAGAAGCCTGGTGCATGGATTCAAGCACTGGATGGGTCCCTCGGCCTGGCCTGGGATTGGGCCAAAACTGGCACTCCAACATCCCCCAACATCCCCTGAGGGGTCCTGGATTGTGAGAGGGCAAT
This sequence comes from Myotis yumanensis, assembly GCF_028538775.1. NCBI lineage: Eukaryota > Metazoa > Chordata > Mammalia > Chiroptera > Vespertilionidae > Myotis > Myotis yumanensis. Next base: position 188,053,241 of record NW_027223752.1, read on the forward strand.
TCTCAGGTGACACACCCCAGAATCAGGTTCCCTCCTCTCTGGGTCCAGGGTGCAAGTGAAGCAGATTTGGGACCGACAGTGCCCCAGCAGCAACCGAACCCACGGATGATTCTGTGAGGAATCGGCCTCCCTCCTCTACTGGTCGGAGCATCTGTCCCCTGGTGGTCACTGTATGTTATAGCTACCAGGTGAAAGGTCAAACGCTCAGACGGTTACTTAGGCTTTTATATATAGACTAGAGGCCTAATGCACAAAGATTCATGCAAGAATAGGCCTTCTTTCCCCTGGCTGCTGGCAACACCTTCGCTCTGGCCAGAGCCGCCTTTTCACCTTTCCATGCTGCCTAGAGGCCCACAGCGGCTAGGGCAGTGCGGAATGCCTGCGTTGTCGCCCTGGTGATGACGCAAGCGTCCTGCCCTGTCGCTTGGTGCCTGCGCGCATGCGTGCTGCCCACAGGACCACCATCTTTGTTGGGTTAATTTGCATACTCACTCCTGATTAGCTGTGGGTGTCAAGAAGGGGTGGTCAATTTGCATATTTGTTATATATATATATTAGAGGCCCAGTGCACAAAATTCGTGCATGGGGGGGGGTGTCCCTCAGCTCAGCCTATACCCTCTCCAATCTGGGACTCCTCAGGGGATGTCCAACTGCCGGTTCTCAGAGCAGGATCAGGCCTAAACCAGCAGTCAGACATCCCTCTCACAATCTGGGACCGCTGGCTCCTACCGCTCACCTGCCTGCCTGCCTGCCTGATTGCCCCTAACCACTCCCCTGACAGCCTGATTGATGCCTAACTGCTCCCCTGCTGGCCTGATCACCCACAACTGCCCTCCCCTGCTGGCCCGATCACCCACAACTGCCCTCCCCTGCTGGCCCGATCGCCCACAACTGCCCTGCCCTGCTGGCCCGATCACCCACAACTGCCCTGCCCTGCTGCGACCCACCTGCTTTGCTGAGACCTGCCTCCTCTGCGCAAGGCAGCAAAGATGCTGGACTGGACCGGACTCCTCTGCACTGTGCGGAGCCATGGGATCCCCAGATCTCACAGCACAGAAAGGCTGCCAGGCCCTGCTCTGCTGTGCGTGCAGCCATCTTGTGGCAGCCATCTTGTGGCAGCCATCTTTTGACAATGTCTGCGAGGGCAGGAGGACCACCTAGGCTTTTATTAGTATAGATATATATAGATGCTTCACAGAAAGTGTCACCATGCACCAGAAAATACTGTTAAGTGTGAACTTTTAATGAGTGTTTATTATGTGACAAGATTTATTTCATTAACTACTAAAACCAGTTGAAGAAAGAAGAGGTACTAGGGCCTGGGCTCACGTGGTTAGTGTGATATACTAAATAGACTTCAGAGACCATTGTGTCTGGGTGCTGTCCTAGGTGCTAGAGATATATTCAGTAAATCAAGACCCTGACCGTATGAAGTTCACAGTCAAGTGACAGATGACTTCCTCATCTGGAATTTTGGAACAAATTTCCTCTCCTTTACCATTTGAGCGTTTTCTCTTATCCTTTAAAACTCATCTTTTTGGGTTTTGTAGACCAATCCCCCTCCCCCATGCAGAGTCCCCACAGAACCCATTTCTTAGCTCTTTCCTAAACTAGCACACTGTATCTCATTGGTCCCTCAACTGCTTTGTCCTTCAATTAGATTGTGAGCTGCGTGTGATCAGAAAAGCCATTTTTTTTTTGGTTCCTCCACAGCCATACTTCATGCCCAGCATAGAGAAGATATGCAATAACATTAATTAATTCAATATATAAATGGGTACAGAAAAGAGAAAAATTTGTTCTACCCACTTCCCATATGTTAGGGCATGAGTCAGCTTACTTGATAGTGAGAAGTATAACAGTCACAATTTATTGACAATCTTTTTGGTGACAAGGGCTTTACTTATATTTCTGCTAAGTTGGGCATTTCTTTACTTCCATTTTTAAATTACATAGACAAATATTAAATATTCTGCCCATGGACCTACAGCTAGTTAGTGGCCCACTTGCAGCTCTGACTGAAGGTTTATCAACTCAAGTCTTTGATCCCTACGGCACACCAGTATACATTCTAGCAAGCGTAGCATTGGTTATGCTAATATGTATGTATACAAATCCTTTAGTTGATCTCTTATAGGGCTACTTATTTAACCTATAGATAAAATATCAAGCTCCTTATTTTAGCTGTTGGAATAAATTTTTAAAACCCTCTAACCTAACTAGGGTAAAGCTGGAAGGAAGTAATTGCTTTCCCATGGCCTTGAATAGATCTTTAAAATGTTTAGGTTTACAAACTTTGGTAAGACGTAGGCAAGAAAAAAATGTACCTCCTGCTTGCCCACTTCTATGGCACTAGTTTTCACTCACACAAAGACAGCCTAATGGTCTCCCCACTTAGGGTAAAGACAGGGCCATGGCAAAGCCAGAGTCTGGGTGTCCAATAAATTCAAGTTAATCCACAATTTATAACAAAACTCTCAGATTAAAAATGATGGGACATGCTGAACTCATTTTATTTTTGTTACAACTTGTCAATGTTTGTATGGACACATAACAGCTTGTTTACTTTGTAAGTAAACTGTAACATATTGAGTAAATCATGATTTAATTAATTTATAATTCATATACTTATATTTACTTTACAAAAATTTAAAATTTAAGCATTAAGGGTCAAGATGGACAATAAAAGTAGATATATTATATGTCTTAATATATTATAATGATTATAATACATATAACATAATACATAAATGTATTTTTAATTTATTTATTGCTGTCAACAACAACAGAATGTATGCTATCTGTTCACTAGTATATTCCCATGGTTTGCACAGCATATGACCCATGATAGGCTTTCAATAAATATTTGTTGAATGAATAAATGAATAGCAAATTGAATTAAGGAAATTAGGCATGATTCAAATTCATGTTGGTTGCCATTCATTCTTGCTTGAGTTATTGTGGAGTTGTATTGAGGGGCAGAGAAAATGTAAATAAGAGTGGAAAGAATAAATATGGTTATGAGGAATGGCTAATAATGCACAAGTAAAGAATGCACAGATAAAGCAATGTAAAAAATAGTTGTAGTTGGGAAATTTCTCAATGGGTATACCATAAACAGAGTTTAGGAATGTCTGTGTTTCTGGGACCAGATATCTCCAAATAACATCTCCTGGAAGAGAACCCACTGGTGGAAACTCTGGGTCTTTCCAAGTGTTTAAAAGGTGTCCTATCTCTCCCTGTACCACACGCTGCCCCCCCCCCCCCCCAAAAAAAAGAGAAGTGATGGTGCCCCACCCAGGAATCAGTGAGTAATGAACAAGGGAAGACTGTGCAGTATTACCTGGAAGTTGAAATTCAGGGTGACCATGTGGAAAGTTAAGGGGGTTATGTAAACGATCACTGCTATAAAGGTAGCAAAATTCTAAACATTATAATTCAGTGCTGAATAAATTTCAGAGATTTGGAAAGGGAAGTAGGTGGAGACTGCCTACTATTAAAGGAAGATTTCAGGCCATTCATTCATTCCCATATTTATAAATACAGGGGTAGGGCAAAAGTAGGTTTACAGTTGTGAGTATGCAAAACACAGAGTTTATTCTTGTATTATTATTTATTAATTATTGTATTATTTCCAATACAAAAGACTATAAACGTACTTTACCCCACACTGGAGTTATTGAGAGTCTGTGAGCAAGTCACAGTTCTAGACACTAATGATAAATGGTAAATAAGATAAAGTCCCTGTTCTCAACAGTGGAGAAAGAAGAATCATACATATGTAAACAAACTATTGCAGACAAAGATATTATGCTGTGAGAACAAGAAAGTTGACATTATTTGGAAAGGGGTGAGCTACTAGTTAGGGAGGTTAAATTAGGCCTCTCTGAAAAGGAAATGTTTTAACTGCAACTTGAACAGTTAGAAAGCAATGAGAAGATGCAAGGGAAGAACATTCCAGGCAGAGGGAACAAGTATAACAGACTTCATACAGAAAATAGCCTGGCTTGTTCAAGAAATGAAACCAAGGTCAATATGGCTGCATGATATTGAGAGGAGCAGAGAAGAAGATAGGGAAGGAATGACATGAAATAAATTTTGGGATTAGGTAGGCACTAAATTCTGTAGGCTCTAAGAATGGCTTTCAATTTGATTGAAATATAATAGGAAGTCACTGAGTAGTTTTATGCAAGAGTACCATGGTCATATATTTAATTTAAATACATCACTAGGGAATTTGAAAAGTCTACTGGAGAAGAGTGTGCTGTGATTAGAATGGAAGATAGAACAGAAGAGATGACTAAAATAAACCAATTGGGTAAAGATTTTGTCTTAATCCTTCAGGATAAGAGGACTGCTGCAACCAATATAAGCAAAATAGCTATACATTCTATTCCTGTTTTAGTCAGTAGGCTGGCATTTAACCTACATCTTTGTGAAAGAAATAGTACTGTGAATGGATTTAGCAAGAATTCCTCAGACCCTCAAAACTTATCCACTATACATTGCTGCAAAAAGTCTTAAGAAAATAAAAATTTAAGCTTTGTTGGCAATATCTGGACTCATAGCCTAAGGACTTAGGCTGAATCATGTGAAGGGACAACTGTATTTAGGTGCCTAAGGTAACCCTAAGTCTAAGAATATAGCTGGCTGAATGGCCCCCTTTTCACACATCCCATTTAGGCTTACACCCAAGCTTCGGCTATTGTAATTAATATCTAATACTTATTGAATGATCAAACTGGGTCATGTACTATACTAAATACTGTACATGCATTATTTTATCTAACATGTACAATGAACTTACCAAGCAAACACACTTACCACCTCTATTTTCCTGATTAGAAAACTGTGACTTACGAAAAGTAATTTTCCAAAGCTAGAGCTCCATGTGACAGAGATGAAATAGAAGCCAAATTTGTCTAATTCCTTAGCCTACTTTCTTCACCATTACACTCTGCTGCCACTCTACCATCCTGACAGTGAAGGAATGGCTGGAGGGACTGGCCAGTGATATGAGAAAGAAAAGAGGTGTCATCTGTTCCCCAAGGTAAATACCTTGGCCAAGTTTACCCATATAATAGATGGTGGAGTCAGGATTAGAACTCAGATATATTGCCAAACAATGTGTTGTAGTCTCTTCTCATCTCTATGTAATGTGTTATTTCTGTCTAGAGAAAGATCCAGACGAAGTCCCCAGCTCTCCCACCCCCAACAGACATCTTTCTTGTACCACTCCCAGAAGCCAGGTTCCTGGACATGTGTCTAGCAAAGGTGCTAGGGGCATGCAGTCTCTTTTTGTTTGACACTAACTCTGTGGTGAATAGCTTAGGCTCATTTTCTCTTGGCCTTAAAGATAAATTCTGGCACATTTTCTTGCCAAGACTTTCTTATTAAACTGGCAGAAACAGATTCAGAAGAAGGCTTGGGTGAAAAGGACACAAGAAGGCCTCTCAATCTATTTCAAGTGTCTTTGATTACTTAGGACAAAATCTGGTAAGAACAAAAAGGTGCCCTTCATGTGGTTTTGCTTTGCTTATCATGGGCATACTTTGGGATTTGAGACAAAAACCTCATTTTAAAAGAGGATACCCATTTGCCTAACTTACTCTATTAGGGTTCTACCTATTGGGGAAGATTGTTGTCACACAGGTTTTAGTTGTCTGAAGGTCAAATATAATTTTCTGGATTTAAATAAATATATAATTGTAATACTATGGTAGATATTACTTATATTACTCAGTGTGATTTTGTAATTTTTTAATCACTTGGTTTCTAAGAACCTTTTAAAAGACCCTATTGTGATAGAAATTGCTGCACCTATATAGACTTGTCTGCTCACCTTGGCAGCAGGGAATGCATTGAAATACCAGCTTGGATGTTGTAAAATAACATTTGCACAGGAACATCTGTATAGTCACTTTGAACATTAGGATTTTCAAGATCAGAGCCCTAGAGGTTGTTATTTCCTTCTAGATAAGAATTTGTGACATTTATTGTCACTGAGACCACAAATTGAGGTTAATCTAACAGCTAAGTTTCAATTAAGATGCTTACTTCAGTCAAAGAAGATGCACTAATTCCTATGCCATATTATAGAGTGAAATGAACACTGGTCAGCAGCTCAATTACTCAATATCCTATATAATAAAAGGTTAATATGCAAACCTATGGGCGGGAGTTTGACCAGCCCAGAGTTAGATGTGTGCTGACCACCATGGGGTGGTGCAGAACATGGTGGGTGTCGGAGATGTGGCACTGGCAGCGGGTGGCAGTGGAGGTGCTGCCAGCCCCAATGGGTCCGGATGAGAGGGGGGGGCCGTGGAGGGACGGTGGAACAGGTGAGTAGGCGGCGCCAGGCCAAGACGGATGTGAAGGGAGGCCTGGCAAGCCAGCGACAGCAGCAGGCAGCAGGGGGAGGGAGGGGCGGGGGGGGGGGGGGGGGAGAAGGGAGGCCCCGGCTGGCAGCTGGCAGCCACTAGGGACCCTACCCTTGCATGAATTTCATGCACTGGGCCTCTAATATATTTGTAAAGATTTATTATTATTGCATGGATAAATAAGACACCATCCTTGCCCTCAATGTTCCTGCATTCTAATGTAAAATTACATATTTATCCTTCTTGGAAACGTTTAGCAGTTTAGTTTAGTAGAAAGAGTAAGTCAGCAGGGTCTAGTCCCAGTTCTGCCATTAGTCAACTATATGATGAGATAAACAACTAAAGCTTTTTGTGACTCAATTTCCTCATCTGTAAAAGGAAGGTGGCAGGATTGATTAGACATCTGAATCTAAAAATCTAAGAAGCAAACATTTTGAGGATGTTTTAGTTTGGTATTTTCCAAAAATTCTGGAACAACTTGTGTACTTAATAAATAAAAATTAGATTATCTTAATCCTCATCTTCCTTTGCTCATAAGTCTAGAGGATCTTTAAAGAACTCAAAACTCTTATTTATCATGCAACAGAAAAAAAAATAAAAACAAACTCTGAGAATAAGCATTAGATAAAAGTAACTTCTAAACTCTCTGAAATTCAAACCATGCAGGATGTGGTTTAAGGGTAATGTGGAAATATTAAATTGTGGACTTAACATTTAAAAAATAATAAATGTATATTTATCTTTGTTATCTGCCCATTTAAAACACTTCTGTTCTTAACCATGATAATTATGCCCAAATAACTCAGGAGCATTTATATTTAAGACAAAACACAAACTTGCCAACTTATATTGATGTCAATTTAAAATACTAAGTCATCCAAGTCCTTTTTGAATGATTTAAGCATTTCAAAAGCCCATAAAAATGGTACGGATTATGAGCATAATCAATGGACACAGACAGTAGGGGGGTGAGGGCATGTGCTATGGGGTGGGAGCAGCTGAGGAGAGGTCAATGGGGGAAAAAGGAGACTTATGTAATACTTTAAACAATAAAGAATTTAAATAATAAAAATAATGGTATGAATTTTTGTTAGGCATAGCTATACAGGTAGTTAATGCTATACCTTACTAATTAATGAAACTTAGAACATAAAATATACAATATCTAGTTAAAGTTACACATTTTGATTAAGAGAAACATCAATTTGAATGTGGGTTACTCAAATCTGAGATCTCAAATTTGTGAATTTTTCACAAAAATATACTTACTAACATCAATAAGACAAATAGATTAATAAATAAATATTTTCCATTTTCCTGAGTTAAGCACCTAAAAACAAGCCTCTGTAAGACTTTTCACAAAAATTATCTCATTTACAACTCACAGCAATCCTATAAGGCAGTTTTGCTACCCGCAGAGTAGGGACAATAGTAATGGTTCAGATATATTAAACTTCAGAGAGGGCTTGGTTTTTCCTTGCTGGGACCTTGATCATTTCTTGGATGTTTCCCAGGAACTTCAAGATCTCAGAAGCAAGGGTTGATCTCCTGTTGCTCTTCAAAGCAGAGAAGGGCTTTTATTACCTTGAAATACATTCAGGTGATTTTTAATATGGGGATGCCACAGAAGATATATTTTGAAAAACATTTATCCCTTTAGAATTTTTATCTGAGAATGTAATTTTAAGATAACCATGAAAACAAAATGAGTTTTTTTAATAAGGAATTTGCCTTTGTAAAGTGAATTATCTTTTATTTTCTTATTTTACTCACAGTATAGTTCAGTGTAGTATATAGGGAAGAGATTGCTATAGTGGCAATTTTGCAGATGAGGAAAGAGATTGGTGACTGAGATGACTTGGCTTGCCTAGAGCTAGCATGCTATGAAGACCTGAAGAGTGAGAGGCAGATGTCCTGATTTTTCAATCCCTTAACATTTCCAGTAGATCATAGACTCATTTTGTGCTCATAACTGGCCCACAAATTCACCAGTACGAGAAGTAGTATTTTCTTTCCTGCTTATGATGCAAGAAAAATATGTCTTAAGGATTTTTTAGGATATTCTTTGCTGTTCTAAATAATGATTTGCCATTTTCTCAGTAAATGCTTACTGGTGATGCTGATAATGATAATGAGATGAGGATGTGATACTGTTGGCCAATCAACAAATCTTATATAATAAAGGGGTAATATGCAAATTATCCCCTCTACTGGGAGTTCCACTGGAGTTCGACCAGGAGGCAGGGCCGGCCTGCCAACCTCCCACGTCCCCTCCCCGCAGCCAGCCCAGCCCAATCGGCCCCAATCAGGGTAGGCCGGCTGGACTCCACCTGGCATGAATTCATGCACTGGGCTTCTAGTATACTATAATTACCTACAATAGGAGAGCAGTATGTTAAGTACAAAAGGAATATGAAGAAACATAATGATTTATTTTGCCATCAAGTAGTTTACATTTCGTTTGAAAAAAATGTTTATTTATATAAAAGGCAATGCATAATTAATGCAGCTCATATGCACCATGAACAATATATCAAGTAAGTAGTTTAAGTCTTTGGAAGAAGAGCCACATCACTGTGAGTTGGGATGATCAAAATAAGCTCATTGGAAGACAGGAATTTAATGGGATTTGATATTTGTGAATTTTAGACAGGCAGAAGTGTCCACATACCTAAAAGAATCAGCAGGTGAGAGTCTGTTAATTTTTTCTAATGTCCAGGTAATACATCCAGTCAATATGTTAAAAAAATAAATTAATAACTTGATGAAAATGGAATTTAAATAAGTATAAACAAATTAAAGCAAGTGAACAGAATAGAGAGCCCAGAAATAAACTCATGCATATATAGTCAGTTAATTTATGACACAGAACCCAACAGTATACAATGGGGAAAAGATAGTCTCTTTCATGAATGGTCAGCCACATGCAAAAGAATGAAACTGGACTCCTATTTTACACCATTCACAAAAATCAATTCAAAGTGAATTAAAGAGTTGAATGTAAGACCTGGAACCATAAAACTTATAGAAAAAAAAACAGGGGGTAAGCTCCTTGACATCTGTCTTAGTAATGATTTTATTAGATGTGAGTCTAAAAACAAAGGCAACAGGTTGGAAGATGGCGGCCAGCAGGATGATAGTGAGGAAGTGAGTGTGAGGGAGTGAGGGAGCGAAAGGAGAGTGTGTGGACGTGTGGGATGTATGTGTGTGAGTGAGGGACAGTTAGAATCTGCAGGACTTTAGGGGGCTGGTGGAACAGGTTCCCCTGGGCCTAGCCGCACCGCCTCTGCTACCACTGCAATCTCTCCCAGGGTGGCTGGCTCTGCTGCAGAGGCTGCACCATCTTGAAGGGGAGAGCTGCTGTGACGCGGAGCCCAGCCTCACCTCCACCGGAGGTGCCTTTGGACACCACCTGGGACCCTACAGCCACACAGGGACCTGCTGCCTTGGCTGTGAACCACAAACACCGAGACTCCAGCCTCCCTGGTTGCAGGCACCTAAGAAGTTTGTCTGGGTGGAGACAAAATGGTGGAAGAATAGGCAGACGTGTCCTGTGCCTTCTCATGGAGCATATAGAAGAAACAACTAAATCAAATAACATCCACCCAGAATTGGTGAATTAAACACAGCTGGTGAAACAATCCACGGCCGGAAAGTACAGAGGAGGCCTAGAGAATGGTAGGATCAGGGATCTGGGCTGGAGAGAGAGAGATACCTGACTACCGGGATGAGAGGGTCAGAAGGAAACTTCACTGCACCCAGTCCGCGTCCCTTGGGGACACCTGTAACACTCCACTGTGGAAGGGGGTCCACAGGGCTGCTGGCAGCTGGGGAATCTAGATCTAAGCCCACAGCCATGGGAGGCTGTGTCTAGAAAGGCAGCCTGAGGATCTCCACTGGCCGTGCAGTGCCGGGGCAGAGAGAGGTGCAGCGGCGCAGTTGCTTTGCTTTTATATTTTCCTTGCTCTTACTCGCTAAACCCAGTACATAGGATCTTTCAATTACAAACACTCATCGAGGCTTAGGTGCAGGTGGAGGTGCAGTTTTGTGGAGGCTGTGAAGAAAAGCAGGGAGAGGCAACCAGGAATCCAGCTCTGGGATATCCCGGTCCCTCCAACCCTAAAGTCCCACCTAGAGCCCATGTCAGAAATAGACACTTGTATAAATATGACTGAAAGCAGGCAGACAAACAAAGCAGGCAGATTGGAATTGCCTGCCTGAAACCAAGGCTGTGGAGACAGACAAAGAGGAGCAGTGGATCACTGGGAACTTCAACATGGTGCTATCTAACAGGAAACTGAGAACTAGCAGGCAGAAGAGTAGAGAGGGTTCTTTTTTTTTTTTTTAAATATATTTTATTGATTTTTTACAGAGAGGAAGGGAGAGAGATAGAGAGTTAGAAACATCGATGAGAGAGAAACATCGATCAGCTGCCTCCTGCACATCTCCCACCGGGGATGTGCCCGCAACCCAGGTACATGCCCTTGACCGGAATCGAACCTGGGACCTTTCAGTCCGCAGACCGACGCTCTATCCACTGAGCCAAACCGGTTTCGGCTAGAGAGGGTTCTTAAACCAACCCCCATGGGACATTAAAACTCAGCTGAAGTGAAGGACACTTCACTACTTCACTTTTTTATTTTTTATGTTTTAGTTAAGAAAGAAAAGGGGGAAAAAATTTTAGCCTTTTATTTTTTTTGGATTAGTGTTCTTCATTCTATTTTTATTTTTTATCATTATTTTACTTTATCTCATTTTTTTTTCTTTTATTCCACCCTTTTCTTCCTCACTTCTCCCTTTTTCATCCTATTTCTCTTCTCCTGTTCCTGCTTTAGTTTTTTACCCCTCATTAAAAATTGGTATCATTTATATGCTTTATTGATGTGTTACTATTATAGTAGTCTCTGTTGGCTTACTCATATATCTAATTTCCTCTACCCTGTTCCAAGTCCATACAACCTCCTCTTTTCTCTTTCTTCCCTAGCCAATTTTTTAGTATTTTATTTATTTATTTATTTATTTATTTATTTATTTATTTTTCTTCTTATTTTACTTTTTTATGCTTTTGTTTTTCCTCGCCACTACTGCTCTTTTTTCCTAATTTTCTTAATTAGTTTCATTCACCAAAGACAAGCCTGTTTGCTCTCTATTCTCTTTTTCTAAAAATAGATGAGTATATAGATAGGTAGATTAAAGAAAGGGGAATTTTTTTGTCTTTTTATTTTTTTTAATTTGTTGATTTTTTTGTTTTTTACTTTTCTTCTTATCCTCTCATTCTCTCTCTACATCCTCTATACTGAACCATGGTCATTCCCCAATTCATTCAATTAATTTACCTTACTTTCTGGAAATAAGCACTGCCTCTTCAGATTCAGTTCTCCCCCCCTCCTTTTTTTTTCTGGGTGTTTGTTGTTTGCATTTTTTTTTTGGTTTATTTTTTGTTTTGTGGAGTTTTCTCCCCATATATGTATATGTTTCCACTTATTTTGTTCTTTTTTCTTTTCTCTCTTACCTGTTTTCCTTTTCTCAATATCATTTTTGCACTCTTTTCTATCCCCTAATTCTCTTTTTTCTGGTGGTCACTTTTATTGGGTTTATTGGTGTCATGAATACATTCATGTTTTGTTCCCTCTGTGTTGTGTCTTGTCAAGTTGTATTTTGTGCCTTTTGGACAATGTGGTAGAGAGTGAGCCACATAACTAGACACCCTGAGAGGAGCAAAAATGGGGAGACAAAGAAACGGCCCTCATACAAAAGAAAAAGAGGAGTCACCAGAAAAAGAAATAAAGGAAATGGAGGAAAGCAATTTGTCAGAGAAAGAATTTGGAGCAATGGTCATAAGGACGCTGAAAAGGATGGAGGACAAATTCAACAACTAATGTAAAAATCAAGAGGAAATGAAGAATGACATAGCTGCAATAAAGAACAGAATGGAAAGTATCAACAGTAGACAAGAAGCTGAGGACCGCATCAGTGATCTAGAAGACAAGGTAGGGAAAAACACCCAAGCAGAGCAGCAACTGCAAAAGAAACCTTAAAAAACAGGAGGAGAGCCTAAGGGAGCTTTGGAACAACACCAAACAAAATAACATCCGCATAATAGAAGGAGAGGAAACTAAGCAAGGAATAAAAAACCTGTTGGAAGAAATAATGACAGAAAACTTTCCTGATATTGGGAAGAAAAAACTCACAGAAGTTCAAGAAGCACATTGAGTCCCAAACAAGATGAACCCAAAAAAAGACCAACGCCAAGACACATCCTAATTAAATTAGCAAACACCAACGACAAAGTAAAAATCTTAAAGGATCCCAGAGAGAGACAGAAAGTTACCTATAAGGATCTTCCATTAGACTATCAACTGATTACTCAACAGAAACACATCAGGCCAGAAGGGAATGGAATGAAATATACAAAGTGATGCAAAGCAAGAGACTGAATCCAAGAATACTATAGCCAGCAAGGCTATCATTCAAAATTGAAGGTGAAATAAGAAGCTTCATAGAAAAAAAAAGGCTAAGGGAGATTATTACCACAAAACCAGCAATTCAAGAAGCACTAAAGGGACTGCTGTGAAAAGAAGAAATAGAAAGGGAAGAAGGAACACAGACATAAAGAATAAAAATGGCAAAAAACAAGTACTTATCAAAAATAACCTTAAATGTAAATGGATTAAATGTTCCAATCAAAAGACATAGGGTAGCTGAATGGATAAGAAAACATTACCCATATATCTGCTGTCTAAAAGAGACCCACCTCAGAACAAAGGACTCACACAGACTGATAGTGAAGGGATGGAAAAAAATTTTTCAGGTGAGTGGAAATGAAAAAAAAAATCTGGGGTACCAATACTTATGTATGACAAAATAGACCTCAGAATGAAAGCCATAACAAGAGATAAGGAAGGCCACTTGATAATACTAAAGGTAGCAATTCAACAACAGGATATAACTCTGGTAAACATATATGCATCCAATACAGGAGCACCCAAATGCATAAAAAAACTTCCGGAAGATATCAAGAGAGAGATTGACAGTAATACAGTCATAGTAGATGACTTTAATAACCCATTGACACCACTGGATAAATTCTCTAAACAAAAAATCAGCAAAGAAACATCAATCCTAAATGACTCACTAGATCAGATGGACTTAATTAACATCTTCAGAACATTTCACCCCAAAGCTACAGAATATACATTTTTCTCAAGGGCACATGGGGCATTTTCAAAGATAGAACACATATTGGGACACAGTCAAATTTAAGAAGATATAAATCATATCAAGCATCTTCTCAGATCACAATGGCATAAAATTAGAAATCAACTACAATAAAAACAATGAAAAAAAGTCAAATACTTGGAGGATAAAATAGCATTCTATTAAAAAATGATTGGGTTACCAAAGAGATCAAAGAAGAAATAAAAAGCGTTCTGGTGCCGAAGCCGGTTTGGCTCAGTGGATAGAGCGTCGGCCTGCGGACTGGAGGGTCCCGGGTTCGACCGGTCAAGGGCATGTACCTGAGTTGCGGGCACATCCCCAGTTGGAGATGTGCAGGAGGCAGCTGATCGGTGTTTCTCTCTCATCGATGTTTCTAACTCTCTGTCTCTCCCCCTTCCTCTCCGTGGAAAATCAATAAAAATATATTAAAAAAAAAAAAAAAAGCGTTCTGGTAACAAATGACAATGAAGTCACAACAATCCAAAATCTATGGGACACAGTGAAAGAAGTCCAAAGAGGGAAGTTCATAGCTCTACAAGCCTACCTCAAAAAACATGAAAAAATGGTAATAAATTATCTAATCGTACAGCTTGAAGAATTAGAAAGAGAGCAACATGAAAAGCCCAGAGTGAGCAGAAGGAAGGAAATAATAAAGATCAGAGTGGAAATAAATGACATAGAGACAAAAAAAAAAATACAAAAGATCAACAAAACTAAGAGCTGCTTCTTTGAAAGGATAAACAAGATTGATGAACCTCTAGCCAGCCTCACCAAGAATCAAAGAGAGAGGACCCAAATAAACAAAATCAGAATGAAAGAGGTGAATTAACAACAGACCCTGCAGACAAACAAAGAAGTGTAAAAAAAATACTATGAATAACTCTGTTGCAACAAACTGGACAACCTAGATGAAATAGACATACTCTCAGAAATATATAGCCTTCCAAAACTCAATCAGGAATAATAAAAAAAAACCTGAATAGGTCGATAACTACTAATGAAATAATAGCAGTAATCAAAAATCTTCTAGCAAACAAAAGCTTTGGTTTGGATGGCTTTACAGGGGAGTTCTACCAAACATTCACAGAACTATTACCTACCCTTCTCAGACTATTCCAAAAAATTCAAGAGGAAGGTGCACTTCCAAGTTCTTTCTATTAAGCCAGTGTTACCCTAATTCCAAAACCAGATAAAGACACCACAAAGAAAGAGAACTACAAGCCAATATCCCTGATTAACATAGATGCTGAAATCCTCAACAAAATTGTAGCGAATCAGATCCAGCATTACATTAGAAAGATCATACACCATCACCAAGTGGGATTTATTTTGGGGATGCAAGTATGGTTCAATAACCACAAATCAATAAATGCCATACATCACATAAACAAATTGAGAGACAAAAATCAAATAATCATATCAATTGATGAAGAAAAAGCAGTTGACAAAATCCAGCACACCCTTTCTTGATAAAAACTCTTAGCAAGGTGGGCATGGAGGGATCATACCTCGACATAATAAAAGCCTTATATGACAAACCTACAGCCAACATCATACTCAATGGGCAAAAACTAAAACCATTTCCCCTAAGAACAGAAATAAGACAGAGATGCCCACTTTCACCACTCCTATTCAACATAGTATTAGAAGTGCTAGCCATAGCGATCAGACGAGAAGAAGAAATAAAAGGTATCAAATTGGAAAAGAAGTAAATCTATTATTATTTGCAGATGACATGATATTGTACATAAAAAACCCTAAAGACTCCATCAATAATGACTAGATTTAATAAATTAATTTGGCAATGTAGCAGGATAAAAAATAAACACCCAGAAATCTATGGCTTTTTTATACACCAATAATGAACTCATAGAAAGAGAAATGAAGAAAGGAAGAAAGAAAGAAAGAAAGAAAGAAAGAGAGGAAGAAAGAGAGAAAGAAAGAAAGAAAGAAAGAAAGAAAGAAAGAAAGAAAGAAAGAAAGAAAGAAAGAAAAAGAAAGAAAGAAAGAGAGAAAGAAAAAAAGAACAATCCCATTACCATTGCACCAAAAAAATTTAAGATACCTAGGAATAAACTTAATTAGGGAGGTAAAAGACCTGTACTCAGAAAACTACAGGACATTGAAAAAAGAGATAGAGGAAGACATAAACAAATGGAAGAATATACCATGTTCATGGATTGGTAGAATCAACATCATTAAAATGTCCATACTACCCAAAGCAATTTATAGATTCAATTCAATTCCTGTTAAAATACCCACAGCATATTTCACAGATCTAGAACAAACTCTCCAAAAATTCATTTGGAATTTAAAAAAAGACCCTGAATAGCCACAGTAGTCCTGAGAAAGAACAACAAAGTTGGAGAAATCACAATACCAGATATCAAGCTGTATTACAAAGTCTCTGTTCTCAAAACTGTCTGGTACTGGCACAAGAACAGACATACAGACCAATGGAACAGAACAGAGAACCCAGAAATCGACACAAGCCATTATGCTCAATCAATATTTGACAAAGAGGCAAGAACATACAATGGAGTCAAGACAGTCTCTTCAATAAATGATGTTGTGAAAATTGGACAGATACATGCAAAAAAAAATGAAACTAGACCACCACTTACACCATACACAAAAACAAACTGAAAATGGCTAAAGGACTTAAATGTAAGACAGGAAACCAGAAAAATCTTAGAAGACTCCATAGGCAGCAAAATATCAGACATATGTAGTAGCAATATCTTTACCAATACAGCTTCTAGGGCAATGGAAACTAAGGCGAAAATAAACAAATGGGACTAAAATAAAAAGCTTCTGCCAAGCAAAAGAAATCATCAACAAAACAAAAAGAAAGCCCATTGCATGGGAGAACATTTTTGCTAATGCTTTCTCAGATAAGGGTTTAGTCTCCAAAATCTATAGGGAACTCATACAACTTAACAAATGGAAGATAAACAATCCAATAAAAACATGGGAAAAATACATAATTAGACACAGAACTGCAATAGTGAATGAATTGGATCTATTAAATAAATAGTCCCAGTCATTGAGTTACAAAAATGTCTCAATGCTAAATATGTAAGTGTATCTAAAACTGAAAAGTAAAATGAGAAAAGTGAGCAAACTATGTCTTTCAGTAATATGAAGATATCATACAAGAGACTTTTTACCCATCTCCTTCAGGACCTAAAAAGTGTTCTCAGAAAAGGATATGAGTTTAAATGACAATGAATGATGAAGGGTGTTTTATTTAAATAGGAATTAAAGCTGGTATATATATATTTTTTTATAATTGCTTTGAAAATTACCACAGACTTGTTGGCTGAAAGCAACAGATGTTTATTCTCTCTCAATTCTGAAGGCTAGAAGTTCAAAATCAAGATTTTGGCAAGCCCACACTTCCTCTAGAGCAGCGGTTCTCAACCTGTGGGTCGCGGCAATTGGAAAACACATGTAGCATATCAGATATTTACATTACGATTCATAACAGTAGCAAAATTACAGTTATGAAGTAGCGACGAAAATAATTTTATGGTTGGGGTCACCACAACTTGAGGAACTGTATTAAAGTGTCGCGGCATTAGGAAGGTTGAGAACCACTGCGTCTAGAGGCTCTGCATCCCTTGGTTTGTGGCTGCATCACTCTAATTTCTTCCTTCATCTTCATATGCCCTTTTCCTTAGTGTGTCTAATCTCCCTCTGTCACTTTAACACCTGTGATGGTATTTAGGGACTTCCTGGATAATCCAGGACAATCTTTTCATTTCAAGACCCGAATATATTTTTTTCTATAAAAACTTTAAACCTGATGTTGTTTTTTGGGGGGCTACCATTCAGCCCACTTCAATTGATTTCTGGAGGGTTGGTAATAATAATCATTTTTTTTCTCCAAAGCTGGGTGCTATTCTCAGTTGTATTTAGTTTAAAAAATTATGTCCAGACTGACTGAACTAGAATCTGCGTTTTAACAAGATTCCCCAGGAGATTTATGTGTACACTAGAGGCCTGGTGTGTGAAATTCGTGCATGGGGTGTGTGTGTTGCTCAGCACAGCCTGCACCCTCTCCAATCTGGGACCCCGCAAGGGATGTCCGACTGCCCGATTAGGCTGATCTTGGTGGGATCGGGCCTAAACGGGCAGTCGGACATCCCTCTCACAATCCAGGACTGCTGGCTCCCAACCGCTTGCCTGCCTGCCTCCCTGATTGCCCGTAACCACTCCCCTGCCAGCCTGATAGATGCCTAACTGTTCCTCTGCCAGCCAGGTTGCCCCCAACTTCCCTCCCTGCTGGCCTGGTTGCCCCTAACTGCCCTCCTCTGCTGGCCCAATTGCCCCTAACTGCCCTCCCTGCTGGCCTGGTTGCCCCTAACTGCCCTCCCCTGCCAGCCTGGTTGCCCCCAACTGCCCTCCCCTGCAGGGCTGGTCTCCTCCCACTTCCCTCCCGTGCAGGCCTGGGTCCCTCCCAACTGTCCTCCCCTGCATGCCTGGTCACCCCCAACTGCCCTCCCCTACAGGCCTGGCCCCCCCCCCAACTGACCTCCCCTGCAGGCCTGGTTCTCCCCAACTGCCCTCCCCTGTAGGCCTGATCACCCACAACTGCCCTCCCCTGCTGGCCATCTTTGACCACATGGGGTGGTCATCTTGTGTGTTGGAGTGATGGTCAATTTGCATATTACTATTTTATTAGATAGGATTAAAATTTGAAAAGCACTGCTTAAGAAATATTTGAAGGTCATACCTTGTCATAACTCCATGAGTGAGTGGATAAGGTTACCATCAGTGAAGGAAAATAAGGAGTCGGTAAGTGGGAAGGCAGCAGATAAGATTTTATCAAAACTTTTATAATTTAAAAGACTAACATTTTAATACACAGGGACAAAAATTTTTAGTTGGAATGAACAAGTTTCTAGAACAAGAGAAGAATGGTAGAGATATTTGGAAAAAGATTGGCCCTTGTCTCTGAAACTATTCTCTGCAGGCATCTGTCCACTGATCAGTCTCCCTGATCCAAGCACTGATGACAAGCTCCAGGTTCACCCAAAATGTTCCACAAAGTTCAGCTCCTGCAATGTGTGAAATTTGATATGAACTGCTCTGTGAATTAACTACTCAAATCTGTATAATTTTTTAGTCCAATATAATGGGCATGCCATTGTTATACCTATATTCTGAGTATTTGTATTCCTTCCTCTATCATCATAAGACAAAAAAAAATAGTATAAGGGAGCCACTCAATTATTTGGCAGAAAAGTAGCAAAATCAGATTGGACGCTCTTAGTGAAAATTCTTCTGCTCATAAAATTCAGAGCTTTCAAAACACTTTGGCCTCACATGAATTTTTAGCAGCTGTAGTGCTGACAATAACATAGTGAGCCTAGAAACTATGAAGGGCTTATTTCATGCCAGGTACTCTCTCTTAATGAGCTTTATGATCTCAAGTAACTCTCACAATAGCCAAGAGGGAGGGAGGCACTTCACTGATGAGTAGACCATGGCCTTCTCTGCACACCTGATGTACAGTCACTTCTTTTTTGGGACATCTCTACCTCACTTGGCATCATCCAATACTTTAATCACAAATGAGTCTTGGAGGCCTCACCCGTTCACCCATTCAGTATCTATTTATTGAGTGCTAGGCAATGCGAATGAACTGGGAATAAACATGCACTTTTAAGAAAAGTCACGACAAAAGGCATCAAGAAACTGATCATTTGCCTTCTATAGATACACATACAGTTAGCAAACAGCAACCGTTTCCAGTATGAAATGACTAAAAGAGCTTTACCTTTTTCTTCCTCTCTACCTAGGACTCTAACTTGTGAACTTCCATCTACTCTGTCACTTGCCCTCATTTGGGATGTTCTCTGCCAACTTCCATTTCTTACTCTAGTCTGGGCCAAAAATTAATTCCTGGATTTCATTGAGCAGGTTAAGATGGGGCTGTCCTGTACATTGTTGTAGGAGTCATGTCAACGCTTAAGAGATCAAATGTTATTTCACATCTACAAGGGAAGTTCTTCCTTTATTACAATAAGCATAGACAGGTTTCCATGCAGGGTAGTTCAACTCTTCGCTTGCATTTGAAATTGCATATTCATTAAAAATATCTCCAATAATCAAGTAGTCAGGCCTATTGGGAGAGAATCAGAATGAAAGTATCAAATATAGAGTAAAAGTCCCAAGCTTACTTTCAATCAATAATGGGTTTCCTTATTAAACTAAGTAGAGCTGCCTAGTGGTAACAAAATTATTTCATTTATGTTTTGCCTATTCTCCTCCCCTTCTTGATTTCAGAAAAGCACCTGCTCACACATTATGTGGCTCATAGCAATTTCAGTACATGAAATTTCTCGCCCTCCTCCCATAACCATTGATAACGTTATAAAGTACAATGAAGCATGTAATTGAAGAGGACATAATGAGTGTTAGGGGGGATCTCATGGGTTCTTAGTCCCCAAGTAAGCAATATATATTGATTTTAACTATCAATATGCAATATATATTTCAGGTTCAAAAACAGTAGTACATTTCACTACAACACTCTGAAATTAAAATGATAGTACTTCATAAAATAGGTTTATGGGATTGTAAACTGTGCCTTTTATTACCTGAAATACCTGACCCACTTTTGGTTACTATATTCATCAAATACCTCAAAATCTGCTTTGCATAATTAATGCCAACTGAGCAAAGTGAAATGTAATTAAAGAATATGATCAAGAAAACATAATTGCTGTAAACTCACAAAAGTTAAAATGTAATAATAACTTCCAGTTAAACATGTTTTGCATTTGTTTTTGTTTTTTTGTAACACTTGGACTAGAAGATTTAAAAAAAACCAAAACAAATCAAAAGTAAAAGAGAAACACCTGATTTTCTTTTTTAAAAATTAGTTTTTAAATTAGATGTCTCTATATGACAACATTATGTTGAATTTATTGAAATATTTGATATATATTATCTTCTTATTTTCAATGTAAATGTAAAGTGACAATATTTATGTTTAATCTCTGTTTGACAAATACATTTACTTAATCGTCATACCAGATATTTCTGTAATAAAAAACACATTCTCCAAGTGGGACTTGAGCTTTCATGATAGCAAACACCACTGCTTTGGAAATGAATTAAAAATCACTCACTTGTTTAAACAATCAAGATTAAAATGAACAACCTTAGCCCTTTACATTTTAAATGAAAACCAAATCAGAATATATTTACTTTAAAATGTAATAGTTTTGAAAATTATGTAAACATTTTTGTGACCAGCTGCCACAGTCTTTATCATTTTTTCCTCCTGAAACCAATTTTTAAATGATGTTATCTTTAGTGAATACATGTCTTGCTTTTCTTTTATTTCCCAAGTGCTTTTAAGTTATTCGAGTCAACAAATGTACGTGTACCACTTTGAGTAATGGACATGTTTTCCAATGTGATGTAAGAGGAAATAGTAAAACAAGACTTAATTCAGAACTTAAAAATTCCCTGGGGGTATAATTACTGGCTCTGAGAACTGACACTACATTGCACTTCATAGCCACAATGTGGATGGTGCCCATGAAGTTGTACAGAACACCAGTTGCATCACTGTCCATGACAACTCTAACTAGTAGACACGTGGGATGCAGGCTACAGGTGAGACTTAATGTCCATGAGCATTGAACAACAAATATTTCCCAGTGTCAAATGAGTAAAAATCCATTCATATTGTGCTCATTGTTCTGACACAGAAAAACAAATCTGACGTGTTTCCTGTGGAAGTCTTATTTGGAAACAAAGCCTGTAACCTTGCCAATAATTAGATTAATGAGTGGGCATAGTACAGTTGTGACAGGCAGAATTATTTGGAACATCATCAACGAGTACCAGTTCCTGCTGATTCAAGGATCTGTGTTCTCTCTCACACAATAGTGAGTGTTCCGGGAATGATGAAAAATGAGAAACTGAGCATCATGTTATTAAACCGTTAACAGAAAGGAACAGAAAATTATTACATGCTAAAATGGTATGTCCTCAGTGGATAGAATCAGTGTCATACATTTGGAAGACGAATGGCATAGCTCTTATTATTAAAATATCTGTATAATACGAATGCAGAGAAATACCATATAACAATCGTTGTAAAACTTTATTATATTTAACTGTCACTTGGGAAACCAGTTGAAATGCTTTCTGAGCCACACTCCCAGAGATTCTGGTTTAGAAGCTCGGAAGAGGCCTGGACTTTGCATTTTAATAAGTACCTACTCCAGAATTCCTGATTCCAGAAGTCTTCCTCTTCCATTTTCAAAAAAACACTACTGTAAACTGTAAACAAGAAGGACTTGCAGCCCTTTCATGTCTGAGACATTTGAGAAAAATACAGATACTCTCCATATACTATTTACTAAATGGGGCAAAGTTCAGACATGCCTAGATTTTTAAAATTCTACTGGTGATTGTGACTTACAACTAGGCTGAGAAACTTGATTTTGCTATTTATTATTAAATGTTTTTAATAGCCCTAACTGGTTTGGCTCAGTGGATAGAGTGTCGGCCTGTGGACTGAAGGGTCTCAGGTTCAATTCGGTCAAAGGCATGTACCTTGGTTGCAGGCACATCCCCAGTAAGGGGTGTGCAGAAGGCAGCTGATCAATGTTTATCTCTCATCGATGTTTCTAACTCTCTATCCCTCTCCCTTCCTCTCTGTAAAAAAAAAAAAATCAATAAAATATACTTAAAAAGTTTTTAATAGTCGACCTAATAGTTTAAATTAAGAGAAATAGTAAAATGTCTTTCAATATTTAGATCATGAAACTAACAAATTATATATTAATCCAACTCCATTAACATGTTTTAAGAATATCTTCAGTATCTTGACCCCCTTCTCCAATACATTCTCTCCCATTTTTCTTCAGTAAATGGCCACACCATCTCCCCTGTTGAAGAGAGACTGTTGAGGGAGTGGTGATGCGCATGGGTTTGGAGGAAACAGTCCTTGTTTGCAGCCCCATTTCTACTATTTCCTATCCATGCAACACTGGACATGTTACCCAGAACCTCTATCTGTAAATTACCTCACAGATTATTGTAAGATGAAATGAGATGATTTATGCAATGTTTAATGTAATCCCTGGGCCTTTATGAGACTTTTAAAAAGTCAGCTCAGTGAGTAGAGTGTTGGCCCTTGGAGGGAAGGGTCCTGGGCTTAATTATGGGCAAAGGCACGTAACTCGGTTGCATCTTGATCTCCACCCCTGATCGGGGTTCATGCAGTGAGGCAACCAATCAATGTTTCTCTCTCACATCTATACCTCTCTCTGTCTCTCCCTCTCCCTTCCACTCTCTCTAAAAATCAATGGGAAAATATCCTCAGGTGATGATTAGCATCAACAACAAAAAAATTCAGCTCATATTACCATTCTTAACTCTTGCTCTTCCCATAAGTAGTCAACATTTTCTGACTCTTCCACTTGTTAATTAGCTCAAGTATTAACTACTTGTATCTATTCTTCTTTATATATAATATATATTTTTATTGATTTCAGAGAGGACTGGAGAGGGAGAGAGAGATAGAAGCATAAATGATGAGAGAGCATCATTGATCGACTGCCTCCTGAATGCTCCCTACTGAGAACTGAGCCTGCAGCCTGGGCATGTGTCCTGACCAGGAATCGAACCGTGACCTCTTGGTTCATAGGTAGATGCTCAACAGCCAATCACCTCTTAACAAAAGATTACAATTAACTGAGTCCCCTGTTTTCAGGCTTGTTCTTCCTAGCTGCAGCCAGAGACATCTAACATGCCTATCTATCCCTCCCCAACTCCTTCAATGGCTAACTTCTGACCTTGAGATAAAGTCTGAACTTTAAAAAGTCTAACATGACTTACAAGACCCTCCTTATTCTAGCTCCTGCCCAAGCCTCCAGGCTTGTCCCTTGCTATACCTCCATTCCATACTGAATATTTTTTCATTCCTGGAATGTGCTAGACTCTCCTTTGCTTCTGGGTCTATAAACATGTATGTATTCCTTTGGCCTAAAACACTTATCCATCTCCCCGCATCTCCTTTACTTTCCTCTGGAAGCTTATTATGTTTCCCTTTGGCTAAACTTGATTGCTTTTCTATGGATGTGTCCCCTTCAAAATACATATCATATGTTACTGTGATTATTTCTTCATTTGAGTGATTTTTATGCTGGGAGTAGGGGAGGGGGGTGGAGTGTCTCTATGATCCTCACATGCATTACTTGACAACTGAGAATCCTATTACATTTTTAAAAATTTGATGAAAATCCATAAAAATAAAATTAAGCATATTCTGGAATAGCTGGATGACTGTTTTAGTGTCTTTATTTTTGTTCATTTTTATTGTAAAATACATATAAAATGTTCCATCTAAACCATTTTAGGTGTACAGTTCAGTAGTATTATATATATTCATGTTGGTGTGCAACCCTCATCCCCATTTATCTTCAGAATTCTTTTTGTCTTGCAAACTGAAACTGGATATCCATTACATAATAACTACCAATTCCCTCCTCCCTCTAGCCTCTAGAGTGAACCCTTGTCCAGTGAACCCTTGCACACTTTGGGACTAGATCCTATAATTAGTATTTCTGCAAGATATTATTTTCAAATGTTAATTCTATAACTTCTTAGCTGGGTAAACTTGGGCAAGTTACTGGATCTCTTTGTATCTCAGTTTTCTTATCTAAAAAAGGGAAATAATGACAGTACTTACTGCTTAGCTTAAAGGATGTAATCTAGGCAGAATACTTAACCCATTACCAGACACAAGATAGATACATGCAGTCAGTTTAAGCTATAGCAATTAGCATTTGTTGAATAAATGAATGAATGTATAATAAAATTTATGGATATTCTAAAGGAACATTAATATCTATATTTTAGCTATTGGATGTATATTAGCAGTATTTCTATTTAAGGATAAGCATTCTGAAGAATATAAACACAAACTTTTTTTTAAATTGCTGAACTAATGCACCTATATGTTTACTATCCTAATTGTTTTGGTTACATGCAATGAAAGGTGACCAGTATATCCCTTGGATTTCTTTCATTAAAACAATAAAAATACAATATGGGAAAATGCTATAGTTTCTTATTTATTAATAAATGGCAGTGACTACTGGCTATACTGAGTTGTCATTGTCTGCTGGAGCGAAGGGAAGAAGTATGGGAGGCAGGGGAAGGGCCAAACTAAGGTGAAGCAGGAAACAGAAGGGCCTTGGGACAATCTTGCCAACACAAACTAAGACTAAGCCTCTTGCTCTCTCCAGGTTCCATTCCTGTCCCTGAGGAGTCCAAGGGCATGTGTGTAGGGTTAGGGCAAGGGAGGAGGTGCTAAGTAAATCCAGGTGGAGTTTTTTTATGGCACACTGGCTTTTTCCCAGCTTAAGGTCTTGCTCACATACTTTCTACAGCTGCATTGCTGCTTAAATCACAGCTGGTGTGTTCTCTCTTGTCCAAGAATGGTTTGGACTATTCCTAAGACTTGATGTAAGTGATTTTAAAAGACTCTCTGAAAGATGCATTTTGATAATGAGAAAAAGAAATGAGACAAAAACAGAAGATTTCAATATGCTGGAATATCTCAACAATTGTAAAGATAGTATCCAAATTTTACTAATTTTTCTTGCAGATCACTGTATCATTGACAAGTTCAGAAGGAAGACATACACAAGATAGGAAGAGATCAACCAAAAATATATATGCATATATGCATAGCCCACGGACACAGACAATAACGTGGTGAAGGTCTGGGGGGAGAGGGGGCACAGGCAGGGTGGAGGGAGGCAAAGGGGGGAGGGGAACATCTGTAATAGAGTCAACAATGAAATAAAAAGATTGGCTGCATAATATCTCAGAAAGAGCACATTGTATTAGAGGTTGAAATCTAGTTTCCATGCTAACTCTGTCCTCATCTTATATGGCCATTGGTTATGTTTTGTTCCGTTTTTTTCCTATTCTTATGCCCTCTCATAGATCTTATTCAGTCAAAAATATTTTAATGAATTGAATCTTAGGTTTTTGAAGCTCCACAGTTCTAAAAATCAGCTTTTCTTTATTTCTCCTTTCATGAATATCCATTAATCAAAAACATTGAGTATGCTGAATATTAATCAAAGACTAAGCAGGGTCCTTAAAGATCTTAATTATTGTATTTGAATACATTTGAAATGCTACTTTCATAAAATGATAAATGTTATTATATATATTATTTCTATTGATCCATTACCAACTTAAATCATATTTTCTGAATTATTTAGAAAAAAATATTTCAAACTTGAATTCATGGCAGAAAAAAAAAATAACTTTGTTGTCAATTCCAAGAAACCCAGTTCTGAAAAGTTTTCAAATGTTAGTGAAGGCTTTTCAGGTTACTTGAATGCACCTGCTTGATCAGACCTTCAACAAAGTATTTTCATTGGCAAATATGTAATTTATGAATAAATAAGAAGTTGGATCCCGAGGAACTGGAATAATAAGCTCCATGCCTTAAAGTCTTGGTGCAAAGGCTTGCATGCAGTTTCTACAAAACTTTGCAAAATTAATTTCAGCAAGTCTAAGGGTCTGGGATACAAGGGGATGACTGCATACAGAGGCCTTTTCACACACTGCTCCCCACAGCCAGCGGTTCTGTTCTATTAGCTCTCTTGGCAGTCCAGCAGGCCCTCAGGAGGGTCCTTGGTAAACTTCTTTCAGGTTGTGTGTGTGTGTGTGTGTGTGTGTGTGTACTGAGCCAGTGCTGGCTACCCATCCAACCCCAGAGAAAACGTTTCCCCTTGGATGAACAATCCTGCACTGTGAGTGTTCTGCAGGTGTCTCTGGGTGTCAGCTGGCCTCTGTTTATTATTGGTATGCTGTGTACAGGGAGGCCCAGCCGGCCATCAGTAACGACTCTCTGCAAATGGGTCAAGGAAATGAAAATAAAGCCTGTGCAGCAGGATCTTTTAGGGTCTGGGGTTTTGCTGGCAAACTCTGCCCGAGTTCCTCTTTAGGTGCTACTTTAAAATTGCTACTTGTTTAACTTGGCCCAGACTTCACATGGAGAGGCCCTGTGAGATATGCGGAGGGGGGACCGGCTGGAGGCAGGTGCGCTGCTTTTGCATTTGAGCGCTTCCCAGAAGAACACATCCTCTGCCTGGGTCTGAGGCATTTCTCTTCTTTAGAAGTTTGTTTGTATAGTTTGTTTTCCAAAAACGGGGAAAGGGAGAGCACTATTAAAGGCGTTAGGAATCATTCCCATAATGTGGGATGATTTTGTGTTTCAAGTCTATTACTTAGAGTTGAATAAAAAGAAACGAATATCTTGTAAAATTGGAAACCTTTTCCTCCCCAGCTTACATTTTCAATGACCCAGTAATAAGAACGGAGCTTTCTTATCAAGATTGCTATGTGATGAGCTTCCACGTACCATTTAATACATGAGAAGGCCACAGGTTTGAGGCTCACTGGTAGTAAAGTATTTCAGGTTTAAAATCTTAATTATAATATTCAAAACCAATTTCTGCTGAAGGAATTGCTGAGTTATAGAAGTCACTTAGCACAATTGTCTTATTGTAAATCAGTTTTGCAATCATCTTTGCCATCTTTCCTGTAACTACTTCACTAACTACTCTGAGAATGTTTGAACTGGTTCTCAGTAATTAAGAAATTTCTTTCTGCCTAAAGACCTATAGTATTCAAAATGACATTTGAGAGGTTGCTATTTATTATATTCATGAAATCTAAAATCAGTCACAAACATATTCACTTATTTATTTATTCACTGACTCTGTGAGCATTGATTGAACCAACACTATGTACTAGTAACATGTCAGACAAGACAGTGGCCCAAAGAGAATGATGCCCTTCCACCTTCTGCCCAGCCACCCCACTGCCCTAGAGCAACCAGAGGAGGCCTTTGAAAACAGGAGTCATATCACATCATCCCTCTACTTACAGCTGCTACAATCACTTCTAAGGCTAGCCCCTCCTTCCCTCCTACCCTCATGTCCTATCCAACCCCTTGGTTTGCTCCCTCAATACTGGCCTTGTTGCTGTTCCTCAAACTCACAGAGCATGAGCATGTGCCCCTGACTTCCTGGTCTTCAAACTGTAGTTGTGCATTTCTCTATTACTTCCCTGGCATTTAATCTCCTGATCTGAATCTGTTTTCATTAATCTGATATCATTTATTTTAAGTCTTATGAGGGCAAAGCTTTTCATTGTTTCATTTTTCTCTCTTGTATCCTGTGTGTCTGGAATAGCTGTTTATATAGTAGAAATTTAATACATATTGATTCAATGATAGAATGAAAGTGTAAATACCTGGTCTTTAGTCTAATT
The DNA here is from genome assembly GCF_028538775.1 of Myotis yumanensis. Lineage (NCBI taxonomy): Eukaryota > Metazoa > Chordata > Mammalia > Chiroptera > Vespertilionidae > Myotis > Myotis yumanensis. The sequence goes on from NW_027223752.1 coordinate 188,081,173, forward strand.
AGAAGAAGAGATATATGAATAAGTAACCATAGTATGATTACTTATTCAGATACTAAATCACCATATCATTATAGTGTTATGGTGCAACATGTTACAGTGACCATATACCTTTTTGTATTTGTGAAAATGTAAATTTACTAAAATATAGAACCACATGATATTATGTTTAGAAGTCAAGGAAAGCCTTATTTGTGTAAAGGTTTCTTATATTTTTAATATTTCTTTTGGCCATTTTCATCTGTAATTCTCTTATCACTTATACTGCTAGGAGGTCAAAAAAGAGAAAAGGAAAAAAAGGAAGGAAAGATGGAAGGAAGGAGGGAGAGAGGGAAGGGGAAAGCGAGGGAAAGAGAGAGGAAGAAAGAAAGGGATGAAGGGAGGAAGGAAGGCAGGAAGGAAAGAAAGAAAGAAAGAAAGAAAGAAAGAAAGAAAGAAAGAAAGAAAGAAAGAAAGAAAGAAAGAAAGGAAGAAAGGTTTTCTAAGAATTTTTTCAGCTGGTTCTCAAGAACTTTGTCTAGAATTTTGAAGTTAATCTCCCGAGGCTTTGAAAAATCCATGAGAATGGAGCCTTTTTAAAGTTCTATAAATAGCAGGAACATGATGTTGACAACATTTCTTTGTTTGTTTTGCTAGTTTTATAGTAAGACAATCATAATACTTAGTCAAGCTAAAAGCTTTTTTATTTTTATTTTTATTTTTATTTTTATTTTTATTTTTATGAGTTGAGATGTTTCCCAATAGACTATTCAGTTTAGGTGAATAGAAATGACTAAGGTCTGTGTTCACAGAGATCATTCTTGTGGTCTGGAAATGAGTAATTCTATTGTTCCTGTACTTACTATTATTGAGATAAGTGGTACAATGAAGTCATACAGTTATCGTTTATTTATTTATTTTACTTGTCTAGAAATCAAGTTTTACTTGACCATCTACCTGGCTTACCTGACCTGAAAACTTATTTCTTGTTGGCACGGTTAACTCATTAGTATACCTTTTGTTCGATTCCATTCTTTTGACAGTCTCCAAAACCCACCAGTTGATGATTCTATCTCTTCCTTCAACTAATACACTGTTAACACTCTTAACCAAAACTCCCAAGCTGCCTACACTCCCCTGACAAGACTGGGCCTTTAGGCAGTATTTTCATACTTTGGCTGTTCGAAAAATCTCCAGCTCACAGACAGATCATTTCTGAACTTTGAATTCTTTGTTGCCCACTCCAAGCCCTCATAAATCCTACATAGCTTCTTCTCCTAGCTGAGGATTGATTGCTCAAATGTGATCACTTTCAGCTTTCTCTTGTCACATGTTAAATCAATTTTACCTACAATGACTTCCTAATATACCTAAATCAAAGAAAATCATACCCCTTCATGTTCATCAATTCTCCTAAGCAGCCATCTGGCTCACTCTGAGTTACATGTACACTTTCCAAACCTAGCTTAAAACACTGTGAAATTCAAGTATTTTCCTTCCTCTCACAGGCCATTTCCTGTTGAGAGAAAACCTCTCAGCTTACCTCACTTCAGTGGTTTAGGTCTTTTTCTTTTCTTTTAAGAATTCTAGTCAGTGGTTTTCATTTAATTCAATTGGACTGATATCATGATGACCTTATAAGCTAAATTTAAAAAGGTGGGTAAAAGGACCACATTTAAAATAGGCAATGCAAATACTGCGGTGGGGGAGAGGCAGAGATATGGGATGGTTCATCAGCCACCATTTGTCAGGATAGTATATAATTCTGTCTGGTTTGGTGGAACAGGCTCTTTGTGGGTAATGTAGTCCCCAATCCTGAATCAGGGATTACTAGGTCATGGTTTATTATTAAATAAAGTTACATGTATTTAAGGTATAAAACATAACAATTTTATGTATAATTACTACATAAATGATTACCAAAGCCAAGCTAATTAATATATCATCTCTTCACAAATTTACCTTTTTTTGGGGGGGGGGGAGCACTAAAGTCTACTTTCTTAGCATATTCAGTATTCAGTACAGTATTATTAACTATAGTCATTGCATCTATACAATAGATCTCTAGACTTATACAGCTCTACTATACAGTAGATCTCTGCCCTTTGACCAATACCTCCCCACTAGCCCCCTTTCCAGTCTCTGGTTCTATGAGTTTGACTTTTTATATATATATATATACTTCATATATAAATATATAAATGAGATCATACAATATTTGTCTTTCTCTGACTATCTTATAACTAGTAGCCTTGTGCACGAAATTCATGCACATTGAAAGGGAATTAATTAGAGGAACGTAATTTGGACTCACTATCTAATATCAATAATATGTGAGCGTGAGGCCATCCGTGTTTCTGAAATTCAATGACATGAATTTTAGCTATTACTTTGCCAAATAAATGGACTTTACAGATATCATTTAAAATAGCTTAATATTCAGCTTAATATTAAAAACTCTGACTACCAAGTCAGGTCTGTTTTCAACTTTTTGCCAGTGTTATAAATTGTTTGCAATATCTGCCCATTTGGGGTTGCATGTCATGATTATAAATAAATCAGGCTTGCCATACTTTGTTACAATTGCCATAGCATCCTGATATCACTGCTGCATATTTCTGGGACTACCCTCAGAAGATGATGGAAGTATTATCATTTTACCAATCGGCACATTGTCATTTTCAGATCTAGATTTGAGATAATCCATCAAACCACTATATTTTTCAACTGTCAACTTAGATTTGTTTGCTTTGATAAAATTTATCCTATTGGCCTCCATTTTTTAATACGAATCCACGATAAACTGTTGAGTTAATTTTCCTGCATTTAAAATAGGATTAAACGTGTCCAGCACAGAGAGATGAAATCCATAATACTGCATTTGTGTGACTCATGTCCTTACATTTCGTCTAGTATTATTGTTGATTACACTGTTATCTCTGAGTCTTAATGCAATATCTGTTCCCCAGCCTTTTTCACCATGTGGAAAAAGAATAGGATATATCATTGCATCTAATGTAGGAAACAGGCTACTGATTTGTTTCATATTAGTGGCATTTGGATTATTGGGATCTGGTTTACAATGAATGAGCAAGTCCCTTTCCAAAGGAGGTTCTCCATCTTTGTTTCTGAATATGACAGCAACCTTGGTTACACGGGGAGAATTATATCTACCTGGGTCACTGTTACACTTGTATTTAATCGCCATTGTTACTTCTGAGGGAGCAATACCTTTTGCTGCTGCTTCAGAGTTGGCTTCCTTTTCAACCTTGTACGATTTTGTTAATTCACTTATTTCATGCATGAGGTTGTTGATGTTGATCATGAGTCTTTCTGAGCAGCCCTAGTTTTCTGGCATTGCTAATCTTTTACTTGTAGCTTCGGCTGTATCCAAAATATAGAGTTGAGCAAACTTCTGAGAAACACCATCCGAAGGATGTAAAGTTCCAGTACAGTGATAAACTTGTCTGTGTATTCTAAAAACATAGACTGTGTATCCTGATAGCAATGCAATATTAGCACCCATGGAAGCAAAAGCAAAAGAACTATTTATGGAACAAATATTTTCCATGAAATTTTTATTGTCAGAATCTTCGTTTGTCATTAATCTTTTTAAATACGCCGGGTAATCTGGAAAATGTATATCATTTGGACAGACTTTCCCTTTGCTACAACATCGAGTAAATTTCCCATCGGATGGTTTTTTATCAGAGAAATTTAGTGATAGGCAAAATTCACATCAAACTGTCATTCCACCACATCTATGTTCAAGGATTGCATCCTCATGTACTCCATTTTCGCGGAGAAGGCAGTTCCTACCAGTATTGGTAGTACTTGTTGATGACTGTTCTCTAGACATATTCTGTCATCGCCACCGCCTTCTTTCAACTTCAAAGGCACGTTGGTCTTAAACATTTTCTGTCGATAACGCCGGTGTTTTTTGGCATCAGAGTGATGTTTTCCAGTAGCTGGTGTTCAGATACATCCTGTTGCAGGCACCGCCTTCTTTCAAGATCAGATGCATGCTGCTCTGCAGACACTTTCTGTCGATAACGCCAGCATCTTTTGGCTGCAGAGCTATGTTGTATCTACGTGACATAGTCCCACCTCTCTACTGTCAAGGTCTGAGATGCAGGTGAGTGAGAGTCCTGGCTGTCAGGCTGCTGAGAGCTGTCTGACCTAAGGCTTATTCTGGCTGATTCTGGCGGGGTGGGACTTCCTCCCTCCTGTTGTCAGTTTCCACAGCTGTGATGAGGAAGCTGGAGTGACAGAGGGAGCAGCGCCCTCCAAGCTGCCCTCTCTCTCGCTCTGCTCTATGTCCAGCAGTCTCCTACTCTGCAAAGTCCTCCAAACCTCCCACTCTCCACTGGCAAGGTCCTAGGAGCCCTCGGGCATGGCTAGGCACAAGCAGCCTCGGCTCCCCGACCAGCAAAAGTTCCAGGAGCCCATGGCGTGGCTACAACCTTACCTCCCAGGGCTGGTGAAGGTCCTGGGAGCCTGCAGCCATGGCCACCATCGCTCCTGGGGCACTTGACACCTGCATATGCAAATTAACTGCCATCTTTATTGGATAATTTGCATAGTCACTCAGATTAGCTTGTGGGCGTGGCTGGTCATCATGGCTGGTGGGCATGGCTTGAGTGTAGCGGAGGGACAGTTAATTTGCATGTTTCTCTCTTATTATATAGGATTTAGTTGTTTCTGATTTTATTTATGCTTACTGTTTGGAGTAACTCTAAAATAATTTTGAAGTAAATGGTACATTTCTATGGTCCTAGGCACATTTTAATGGGACAAATCACTGCTTAATTCCTTGTGTCAAATCTCTCTAAATGTCTATTGTTACAACTCTCTTTAATCTGTTTTTTTCTCCAATTTCAGCAAATTGTTGAACATATAGATTTTCTTTTCCTTTCTGTCTTATTTTTCTTTCTGGTGGATGAAGGCAATTTGATAAAACAGTTCCTTATGTTCCCTTGAAAGAATGTAAGAGAATCTAATGAAATGTTAAAGAGAAGAATAATGAAGCATGTGTGGCTGAACTTTACTATTCTGATAATAGCCAAGATGTTGTCAGATTGAGCAATGGAACCAAATATAATAGACCTAAGCACATACAAAATAATTTAGTAGATAGAAGAGTAGTGTTTCAAAAACAGTGACGAAAGGACTGTTTATTTAATAAAAGCATTTGAATAACTTTTAGGACCTACACAAAAGAAAAATTTAAATAAAGGTTGTCTTCTAAAATTGAAATTTATTGCATATAGATTAAAGCTAAATCCTATATAATAAAAGAGAAACATGCAAATTAACCATCCCTCTGCTACACTCAAGCCACACCCACAAGCCAGTCAGGAGCAAGTGTGCAAATTAACCCAAATAAGATGGCGGCGGCCATGGAGCTGGAGCAAGCAGGAGGCTTGGGTTGCCCCAGGCGATGGAGGAAGCCAAGCTTCCCGCCTGCCCTGGCTGGCCCTCAGCTCCACTCAAGGCTACAAAGTTTCAATTATAGAAGAGAAATAAATCCCAGAAAAAAAATAAAATAAATAAAAAAAGGAGAGGCTGGGAGCTTGAGTCACTGGGGAGCATGGTCAGCCTGAAAATGGCCATCAGCCCCTCACCCAGGCTGGCCAGGCACCCCAGCAGGACTCCCCAACCCTGAAGGGGCTGTGGGCAGCCTGAAAACGGCCCTCAGCCCCTCACCCAGGCTGGCCACAACCCCATGGGGTAGGGTCCCCGCTGGCGGGCTTGGCCAGCCTGCAAACAGCCATCAGCCCCTAACTCAGGCTGGCCAGGCACCCCAGTGGGAACCCCCACCCTGAAGAGGGTGTGGCTAGCCTGAATACATACGGTCCTCAGCCCCTCACCCAGGCTGGCCAGGCACCCAAGTGGGACACCCACCCTGATCCGGGACACAGTTCAGGGCAAACCAGCCGCCCCCCCTCACCACCCCCCCCCCCCCGGTGTAACAGGCCTCTATCCTATATAATAAAAGGATAATATGGAAATTGACCCTAACAGCAGAACCACTGGGAATGACTGGTCACTATGACACACACTCACCACCAGGGGGCAGATGCTCAATGCAGGAGCTGCCCCCTGGTGGTCAGTGCGCTCCCACAGGGGTGCTCCCCACTGGCAAGTGGACATTGCCTGAGGGCTCCCGGGCTGCTGGAGGGATGTCTGACTGCCAGGTTAGTCCTGATCCCCCAGGGAGTGGGCCTAAGCCAGCAGGTGGACATCCCCCAAGGGGTCCCAGATTGCGAGAGGGCACAGGCTGGGCTGAGGGACCCTCCGAGTGCACAAATTTTTGTGTACTGGGCCTCTAGTAATATATAATAGGAAAACTATAAAAAGCACTAGAAGAAAATAATAGCAGCTGAAGAAAGTTGGGGTGGTGAAAAAAACACGAGGAATGACACTAAAGCCATAATTGGGAAAACAATTTAATCATAAAAATTTTTTTAAACCTTAATGTTTAAGACATAGATAAAATCTACACTAATAAAAGAAAAAGATGCAAATTGACCATACCTTCGCAACACCCACCAGCCAATCAGGAGTGCGTATGCAAATTAACCCAGCAAAGATGGCGGGTTCATTTGCATATGCAGGTGCTGAGCGGCTGGGGGCGGGGCGGGATGCTTGTGTTGTCACCATGACGACACAGGCGTTCCACACTGCCCCAGCCACTCTGAGCCTCTGGGCAGAGTGGGAAGGCTGAAAGGCCTCTCTGGGTTGGAACAAAGGCAGAAAGGTGCCTCCGGCTGGAGCGAAGGCGGTGCCGGCAGCCAGGGGAAGGAAGGCCCATTCTTGCACGAATCTTCGTGCATCAGGCCTCTAGTTAAAAGATAAAGAAAAGTTGGAGACAAATATGAATCTACCTACAAAAATGCTTTTGAACAAGAAAAAATTCTAATGACATATTATATACCATATCTGTCATGTGAATCATTAATGATCCTTGCTCTCATAGAGTTTCCAGTCTAGTGGGATTAAATAATTTGTTATTTTATTAAACAAATATGCACTGGTAGGGTCCCTAGTGGCTGCCAGCTGCCAGCCTGGTACTCCCTCCCTTCCCCCAGCCGCCTCCCAGCTCCAGGGCCTCCCTTCCTTCCCCTGGCTGGCCGGCCGGCCGGCCAGCTCCCTAGTCAAACTCCTGGAAGAACTCTAGTCGAGGGAAAAATTTGCATACTATGCTTTTATTATATAGGATATCTACACAGATGACTATACAGTTAGAATCTGTGATAAGATCTGTGAGGAAAAATTGCATGATGGTATAAGAAATAATACCAAAGTAATCTAATTTGTATTTTGGGATCTAGAAGACCACATTAAAGTAAATCCCTTTGTAATGTAATTTTAGCATATTCATATTGGTATCATATAACAAATTAATTTTAATTTGGTCATATATTTCTAGTTGTATAATATATAGACTATGGTCCATGAGGTCTGAAAGATTGACTACCGCTAGTTTAAGGAAACCTTTGGAGCAGCCAACTGGTGGTTCACGGATCATTGGTGGTCCATGAGGCCCAAAAGGTTGGCAACCACTGGTCTACCAGTATATCATTTCCATGTCAATTATGTTATCATTTATTTATCAGCCCTTATTATGTATTATATTCTTAAAATATACATAATTCTTCAATTTAATAAGAAAACTACATTTAGCCGAAACCGGTTTGGCTCATTGGATAGAGCGTAGGCCTGCGGACTGAAGGGTCCCGGGTTCGATTCCGGTCAAGGGCATGTACGTGGGTTGCGGGCACATCCCAAGTGGGAGATGTGCAGGAGGCAGCTGATCGATATTTCTCTCTCATCGATGTTTCTAACTCTCTATCTCTCTCCCTTCCCCTCTGTGAAAAATCAATAAAATATATTTAAAAAAAAAAAAAAGAAAAGAAAACTACATTTAACCTGATAGAAAAAAATGGTAGCTCATCAAAGAAATTCACAAGTAAGCAATAAACATAAAAATATTCAATCTCACTTGTTATGAAGAAATGCAAGTTAAAACAAGATATATTTTCATAGCTTAATAAATAGTTTCTTCCAAGTATAGCATGAATTCTCAAACATGTCTGTTTACCAAATGAGTCAAACCTTTCTGGAGGAAAATTAAGAAATAAGAACCTTAAATTGCTGCATGTTATGTGCTCCAGGAATCCTATACTAAGAAGTGTATCCTAAGGAAACTATCATGAATCTGCACTAACATGTATGCACAATGATATTTTCTGAAGAATCATTTTAATGGCTAAATTTTTTCAAACAACCCAAAGTCTTTAAGTAAATATATAGTGCATTCTTCTCCTGAATTTATCAATTTATCCTTTCATGAGAACAAAAGAAATGGATTCACATTTACATAATTTATAAGAGAGTGATATATATATATATTCACTGAGATATATATAGTCTACATGAGGACCAAAATATTGTCTTGGCTGACAGCTCATGTCCTACTAAGTTGGGAAAAAAATCTCCTTGTGAAACCAATTGATACCAGAAGGTTTCTCTACTTGTATAGTGTCGGGGAAAAAATGATAATATTAATAGATACCTGCTTTCAAATTGAGATAGTTCCATTAAACCATTCTCTTTATTAGATTTTCCTTTGCTGCTGAAGATACACTGATAAAGTCTATTTTTCTCAAAAATTTTCCAGGCTAATTGTACAATCTACGTTTTTATTTTATCTTTCTTATAATTTACATGTTGTCTTCTAGACTTGGAAAAGCCTTACACAGAACCATTTCCAAATCATGTGCAGGGTGAATTGCACTTGGACTTCTTCTAGAGCTGCCCCGGAAAAGCCAAATGCCTCCCTGATTGTACTTGCCAACGGACACAACAAAAGCAGCTCAAGTGTGACCTCTACCTCAGTGCGTTCATTTCTGCCTTCCAAACCACGCACATTGCGTTCTCCTTTAAAGAAGCTAGCTAATTCCCACACAGAACCCAAGTGGTAGAGGAGTCAGAAATGCAGGCTTTCCCGACTAGCATGCACTAGTCAGAATTTTCAATTCATGCAACAAAAAAGAGGGAATAAAGTTGGGAGAGGAAACCTAGAGTATTTGCCACATCCTATATTTAATTTTGAAATTTGTATTTCTCTTTCATAGTAGCGTAACTTTATTTTATAGATTGAATACTTTCTCAGCTCTAAGTACATTAAATGCCAATTGTAAATTTTTTTCTTTATTTTCACTGTAACTTTTTGGTTGTTAATTCTTCAGTTTGTTGAGCTTGGCACTTCTCTTTACTATTGGTTTTCATCAAATGTTTGGCAAGTTTGGTATATTTGTTCATATTTGTACACGGTAACTCCAGTTTGCCTTTGGCAAATGTAGGAACTGATTGCTTTGGCCAACTTTTTGTGGTGTGTGCATGTGTGTGCATGTGCGTATGTGCGTGAGTGTGTGTGTGTGTGTGTGTGTGTGTGTGTGTGTAGACTATGTATGCATTTGAGATGTATGGGTGGTATAGCTGGTATATCTCCTGGACTTTCTACCTCTCAGGGCACTGTCCTCATATCTGGGTCAGAATTTTCAATGCAGATTTCTCCCAGGAGCAAATCTTGTTCCTTATTTTTTTCTCCCTAAATTGTCCTTATGGAGATAAAAGGTTACCTTATACTTCACCCATCTTATTTTTCTAGCATCAATATTCACTTGGGAGTTCCTGTCAGACAAACTCTTTGTTAAGAAAGGAACAAGGATTGTTTTAAACTTTTAATTAATAGCTGAAAGCAAGTAAAAATAAATACTTTTGCTCAATACTCCAAGGAAGTATTTTAAATCACTTAAACCAGTTGGAGACATTGAAATTACTCCCAATTTACAAAGAAACTTAGAAAAAAATCATATGAACATAAAATTCACTGGGGAGTTGCTGTCTTGAATATTTTTCTATGGAATGTATCTTCTGGCTCAAGTATTCCCATTTCATTAAACTATCTATAGGTCTTCAAAATCCACTATAAACATGGAAAAATGCCTCTCTCATGGGTTTACTAATGACACAATGACACTTGTGTCCATCTGTGTTTGATACCAAGTACAACATCAAGTACTTGATGAAATAGGCACGTGCTTTTAACAAGTTTGGGGGGTTGCTGAGGAACACATGTGGACGTCTGAACAAACATTTTAAAGGAAAAGGCCATCATTAGCTCACTTGTTTAAGGGAAGTGATGAAGTGTAATGGAGTTCAACCTGTTCAGACACACTTTACAAAGCTTTAAGCAGTAGTGTTCTTGAGAGAGAGCAATGACAGAAGACAGAGGAAAAATAATGGTGCTAAATAAAACTTTCCAGGACTTTTGAAAAGTGTCTAACATATAAGCAATCACAGAAGATTGTAATATGTCAAATAAGCTATGCTAACATTTGAAAAAGTAATTTATTAATTTAGAAAAATAAGTAAGACCAAATGCAGCCTACCTTTATTTAGAAATAACAATAAATTCAGGCAAACTGATCAAACTGATTTCACAATAAGCTAAGAACTTTTTAAATACTCTTTTAAATTTGCTGGGTGTGTTGTTTTTTTGGGGGGGGGGGTACGAAATTAGATAAAATGTTTGGCTACCTCTGTGTTGGTCTTAAATCTGTACTATATTTCTGGCAATAATTTGATGGTGTTATTCTTTTTGTGTTTTTTGTTGTTGTTTTATTTTGTTTGTATTATAATGCCTGTATGGTTACTCATATATTTTTCCTCAAAATAGATGTTTAAATTCCAGTTTCTTAAACTTCCAGATTCTATGTGAATTAAATTAAGGTTTTGATTCATGCAAGTTTGTCACTTTTAGTACAGATATAATTGATGAGCCATCAATTTTATCATAAATCCAGAAGAAGGCTTATTGTTTGGACAAGATACCTACCTCCAACAAATCTGATAGGAGAACTAGAAGACATCCTTTCCATAAATAGAGAGAGAATTGCTTTCATCCATTGTCTACTGTCTCATAGAAAGCTTTCCTTGTTTTTAACAAAGCATCCTTTAAAGAATTTAATATAGTAATAAAAATAAACGTCTAAATTCCAGACGTTCATGGAAATCTACCTTACATAAATCTAGTGATATAGAATTGCTTCCCAATTTATTATACCAAAGACCCAAGATAACATTTTTTCTTATTTATTTAATGACATTCTAAACTTTGATGACATAAACTTATTTCTATGTGCAAATAAGTGTATTTTAATTAAGTACATAAATTTTACATATGTATTTTATTTGTGTATACAGGTAAAAATATTTTATATGTCTGCTGAATTCAATAATTAATATCTGATGATTGATTTTTCACATTATTCTTATATTATGAAGTGTTCAATTAAAATATTTTAAAGTTTTAAGGCAACAAATTTTTTTCTCCTGTAATTTAACATTTTTCTGAAAATATGAATAGAACACTGTGATAGAAAATAATGCTTCATGGAAAATGTCAATAATCTCTTACAGCAATGTCCACAGACTTCAATAAATATGTCCATAAAAACATTAGTGATGCCATTAGATTCAAATATGAAATATGAAACCAACATGCATTGTAATAAGTAATACAACAAACTCAATCATATTTTAGCCAGCCTTTACAATAAAGTATGTGAAAATCATTTATGTAGATTATGACCAACTAAAGTATTTTCTCTGTAGCTATTTCATTTTCAAAATGAATATTTTTTTGTAGGTGAAAGTAGGAGGTTTAAAAAATACTAAGTAAATAGATAAAATAAATGCAAGCTGCTTTTCAAGACAAATTTTAGTGTTTCCACCACTTTTTTTATTATTATTTTTATTGATTTTTAAAGAGAGGAAGGGAGAGGGATAGAGAGATAGAAACATCAATGAGAGAGAAACATCGATTGGCTGCCTCCTGCACCTCCCCCACCGGGGATCGAGCCCAGACCCCAGGTACGTGTCCTGACTGGGAATCCAACAGTGACCTCCAGGTTAAAGGGCCCATGCTCAAACATTAAGCCATACTAGCCAGGCTCCACCACTTTTTATTTTTATTTTATTTTTAATATATTTTATTGATTTTTACAGAGAGGAAGGGAGAAGAATAGAGAGTTCAAGACATCAATGAGAGAGAAACATCAATCAGCTGCCTCCTGCACATGCCCTACTGGAGTGTGCCCGCAACCAAGGTATATGCTCTTGACCGGAATTGAACCTGGGACCCTTGAGTCCGCAAGCTGACGCTCTATCCACTGAGTCAACCCGGTTAGGGCTCCACCACTTTTTAAAGCTTCCTTCTGTTTAATTGTTATCTCATCTGGGAAGCTTTCCCTGCTCAAGCCCAGGCTAAGGGAGAGGAGTTTCTTATGTAATGTGTAAAAACCTCTATCAAAACACTTGCCATTTCCCCTTCTACCTCTGCAGTCTCATGGGAGGTAGGGACTATGTCTACAGAGAAGCTTCTGGCACATAAAATATGATCAATAAAAGTTGGGGGGGGGGGAAATCAAGGCAGTCAGAAAACAGTTCCAGATGTGACTCGTTGGTCAACTTATCTCATTGAGTACAGATGAGAGACATGTACTATGCACCATTTCACAAGCTTCATTTTTGAAATTTTAAAATGTATGAGTACATTACTCTCTATCTCATTAAAAAGAGACTACATTGCCCACTATCAAAACTATGTGGCTGCTATTGAAGCCCCTTTTCATGTAACCCTTTTGTTTCCCAGCTACTTCATATACAGTGGGGCCTTGACTTACGAGTGTCCCAACTAACGAGTTTTTTGAGATACCAGCTGCATTGAGTTGATAGAGTAATTTGAGTTAACGAGCTCCTTAAGGAGCTCGGTCTCGGAACGAATTAAACTCGTAAGTCAAGGCCCCACTGTATTGCAATTTTACATATTACCCCCCCCCCCCAATCCTGCTTTACTCCCGATTCATTCAATTTCCTGATTCATTCCAAGTTTTCCCCTTTGTGTTTTGTTGTGCGTAAACCTCTCAAGTCTGAAGTGCCAGATGCCTTATCTTTAATCTTTGAAGTTCTTTACAACAGGCTCTCCAGCAAGGCAGCTTCTCCACTCAATGCCCTTTGAAAACAAAGCAGATACAACTGACCCAGTGTTGGTAGGTCACTACCCTTAGTGACCACAGATCTGTGAGTTAGCCAGCTGTGATAGGGGGACAGTCTGCAGCTGCAAACTAACCAGGCCATAAGGAGAACAAACCCATGGCCTTCGCCATGATCCTGGAAGCACTAATGATTAACAACTCAGTGAAACAGTCACCATTACACCCTTCATATTAACTAGATGGCAAATCTGGGTTACACATTTTCAAGCTTGGAAACATTTTCATCTAACGAATAAAAAATGTGTACAGCCCAACTGACGTGGATCAGCGGTTGAGTGTCAACCTGTGAACCAGGAGGAGGTCACAGCTCGATTCTCAGTCAGGGCACATGCCCGGGTTGCAGGCTAGATCCCAGTGTGGGACATGCAAGAGGCAGCTCATCAAGGATTGTCTCTCATCATGGATCTCTCTCCCTCTCTTTCTTTCTGAAATCAATAAAAAATACATTTTAAAAATTGTCTGAGAAAAATTATCATAGCTAATCACAATTTATACAATTAAGTCATGTTTTAAAGAAAATCTATACTATGATGGCCATACCTATGTATATTTGTTTGGGGTATAAACATTTTTTTTGCAATTGATGTTGGATAAATATGCTTCTTGCTATCAATGTGATAGGATAGCACTAAAAAGGCAGGTAAATACACATTTTGTATATCTTAAATATACAATTTGTATACTTTCAATATCTTGGTAAAAGATGATTGCGAAGTGAGTGAATTGTTTTTGTGGAAGATTTTTTTATACATGCAGTGAATCACATTATTCATAGAGTTGAGAGGTGATTTGCATCAATCCATTAACCTTTACCATGGCATACAGAATTAAAGTTAGTCTAAAGGGTATAAAAAATACGGATGGCTCAGTGTTCATCTTTTCAAAGCTTATAGTCCTACTGTGGAACAAAGACACTTGCATGTATAAAGGCAACAAGGTCAGACAGAACAGAAACCAAATGAGTGGGGCAGATGGCCCGTGTTCCAGAGAAAAGAGCATTTACATCAGGCTGGCTGATTTAACTGGTGAAGATTTCCCCACGTGGTGGGAACTAAATTGCAACTTGAAAGATGGATAGAATGATGCTCACATATTGCTTTTCTGAGGCTCCTGCACAATAAATTTCCACAAACTAGGTGCCTTAAAACAACAGAAATTTATTCTCTAACATTTCTGGAGGCCAGAAGTCCAACATCAAGGTGTGGGCAGAATTGGCTCCTGCTGGAGACTTTCAGTGAGAAACCGTCCCATGCATCTCTCCTAGCCTCTGGTGTTGCTGTGATGGTTGGGTTCCTGGGCTTGTAGATACATCAGACCTCAAATCTCTGTCTGTCTCACAGGGTCTTCTTCTCAGTGTCTCTCTCTGTCCTCTCTTTTTCTTAGAATGATATTAGTCGATGGGTTTAGACAGCAAATCCGAGATGATTTCATCTTAGGATTCTTAACCAATTACATCTACAAAGTCACTATTTCCAAATAACGTCACATTCTGAGGTTCAAGATGAACATGGACTTTGTGGGGGACATTGTTCAACCCACTGTAGTTGGGACAGGACAATGCTCACAGAGGCAGAGAACTCTGATTAACTTCCTTCAAGGAATCAGTAGGGAACATTAAGAAATGTAAAGAGTAAGTTATTAGCAAGATCAGTCTAAAAAATATGAAAACTCAAAAAAATAATTAAAACATGGCTTGACAGGGTTGAGAACCAATGCTCTAAGGCAGGGGTGGGCAAACTTTTTGACTCGAGGGCCACAATGGGTTCTTAAACTGGACTGGAGGGCCGGAACAAAAGCATGGATGGAGTGTTTGTGTGAACTAATATAAATTCAAAGTAAACATCATTACATAAAAGGATACGGTCTTAGAGTTGGGAAAGATGGCGGCATAGGTAAACACCGGAGACTGCCGCCGTGGACAACCACTTCAAAAATACAACTAAAAGTCGGAGCAGACATCAACCAGAACCACGGGAAGGCTGGCTGAGGAGAGTCTCTTCAACTAGAAGCAAAAACAACAGCATTCTGACGCTCAGCGGAGGCGCAGTGTGGAAAATTTAAAGGTACGGCGGTGTGGTGGTGAGGGTGCGCGCGCAAAGCGGGCTGGCGGCTGAGGGCGCGATTGTCGTTTTCAATCAGGAGCGAGTCTCAGACTCTGGGCTACAGATCCGGGCGAGTCTCTAGGGACCCAGACTCAAACGGGAGAAGCGGGACTGTCTGGCTACGGCCCCTCTGAGGTTTGCAGCGATTGCTGGGACAGAGAGGCAGAGCCCCTGGGGACGGACTGAGAGCGGCCATAGCTGCTCCCTCCCCCCGCCCTGTTGAGCCCGCCCCGCCCAAACCCTGCGCACAGCCATTTGCCGATCGCCTCAGGCAAAGGCTGGACTAGGGCCTCCCCTGAGGACTGAAGTTTTCCCACAGCTGATTTCCACCGCCAGTCGGCCTGGTGGTCAAATCCCCCTAGTGTTAACTACAACAATTAAGGCTTGGCTAGAACAAGACTGCGCACAGAGACCACAAGGGGGTGCACCAAGAAAGCATAAAAGATGCGGAGACAAAAAAACATGACAGAAATGGAGGATATGGAGCTAAGAATCGCAATTTTGAGGGCTTGCCATAAATTTGTGCAGAGCCTCACGAAAACTAATGAGACCCTCGATGCTACGATAAAGAAATTAGAAAGTAAGCATACACGGACTGAAATAAAGAATATTATACCCAATAGCAGACCAGAGGAGCATAAGAATCAAACCAAAGACTCGACAAAAAACACCCAATTGGAAAAGCAAAATGAAAAAAGAATCCGAAAGTGTGAAGATAGTGTAAGGAGCCTCTGGGACAGCTTTAAGCGGACTAATATCAGAGTCATTGGAGTGCCAGAAGATGAGAGACAGCAAGATATTGAAAACCTATTTCAAGAAATAATGGCAGAAAACTTCCCCCACCTGGAGAAAGAAATGGACTTACAGGTCCAAGAAGCGCAGAGAACCCCAAACAAAAGGAATCCAAAAGGACCACACCAAGACACATCATCATTAAAATGCCTAGAGCAAAAGACAAAGAGAAAATCTTAAAAGCAGCAAGAGAAAGAGGCTCAATTACCTACAAGGGAATACCCAGACGACTGTCAGCTGATTTCTCAACAGAAACTTTGCAGGCCAGAAGGGAATGGCAAGAAATATTCAAAGTGCTGAATACCAAGAACCTACAACCAAGATTACTTTATCCAGCAAAGCTATCATTCAGAATTGAAGGTCAGATAAAGAGCTTCACAGATAAGGAAAAACTAAAGGAGTTCATCACCACCAAACCAGTATTATATGAAATGCTGAAAGGTATCCTTTAAGAAGAGGAAGAAGAAGAAAAAGGTAAAGATACAAATTATGAACAACAAATATGCATCTATCAACAAATGAATCTAAGAATCAAGTGAATAAATAACCTGATGTACAGAATGAACTGGTGACTATAATGAATCAGGGACATAGAAAGGGAATGGACTGACTATTCTTGGGGGAAAAGGGGTGTGGGAGATGCGGGAAGTGACTGGACAAAAATCATGCACCTATGGATGAACTCAGTGGGTGGGGAGTGAGGGTGGAGGGTGGGGTGGGAGCTGGAAGGAGGGGAGTTATGGGGGGAAAAAAGAGGAACAAATGTAATAATCTGAACAATAAAGATTTAAAAAAAAAAAACAAAAAAAAAACATGGCTTGACAGATAATACATGACTGAAGGAAACATTCACCTGGAGGATACACAGTGTACCCTCCAATGAATAACAACAATAACATAGCCATCTATGTGTGAGCCCTTGGTATGTGCCAGGCACTGTCAAATGTATTATTCTTTTTTCTTTTTTTATTGTTTACACTATGTTTACAAATGTCCCCCATTCCCCTCCTTTACTCACTCCCAGGCTGCCCCGCTCTCTTCCTCTGGCCTTAACCACTCTGTTGTCTGTGTCTATGGGCTATGAGTATATGTTCTTTGGGTAATCTCCTCACATTTTCCATCTAGGGCCCTTCACCCTCTCTATTAATACGTTAAATGTTCATCAAAACCCTAAGATATGGATGTAATTCTTAGACCCACTTTATAGATGAAGATATTGAGCCCTTGAGATGTTAAACCACTGGCCCCAGGCATGTAGCTGTTAGTGATGACTAGACCACAGACTTGTACGATCTGAATTCAGGAGGCCATGGGTGTTTCCAAGCTCGATAATGATATGGCACTATAGGAAGGGAAACAGCTGGAAGGAAGTTTGGGGGCAACTTTTGAGGTTTGTAAAAGGACGGTAAGGGAAATTGGTCTCTGTTCTGTACAAAGTAGGAGTTACTGTTTTGGGGAGGATGTGTAACATAATAGAAACAGTTAAGTTGGGAAGATAGTGCCAATGATTAATGTTCAGGAGAGATTGGAGAATGGGGATTTTGATGCGGTCTATTAGGAGACATTTTTGCACTAAGAAGCTTCTCCAAAAGTAAAGAGGTGATAAAGGCCTGGACTAGGGTGTGGTGGCAATTATGACTCATTTCGAAATATGCTGGAGGAAATAATACTGGCTGTGTAGCGATCCCCTTTCCCTCTCTCTTTTTCATGGAATTTAAAGAATCTCTATGAGGTTAAGAAAAAGTTTGGCATATTATCATAGGACACTTGCATGGTTTATTTTGTGGACAATTTTACTTCCTTAAAAGTTTCTGTTTTTGTCACCTGGATCAAAACAATGCCATCCTCCCATTCCTACCCAAAATATTTAGCTATAATACACTATCAACAAAATCATGAGTGATCCTTTCCCGTATAATTACAGGGTGTGCCACCGCGCAGATGTCTCCATCCAAAGCAGGAGTAGCCTGCAATTAGCCAGAAGCATTCTGCAGCAAATGTGGTTGGAGGCAAAAGGTTGACGCTAAATTTGACAGCTCGGGCTCTAGCTATAAATAGTGTGTTGGGGTTTTCTTTTTGTCTTTCTCAAGGACATTTTTGCTTCATCTAAGCATTTTCTACAAAATAACGTTACAGCTATGGATGCCATATGTAAAAGCTGCTTTTGCTTTGGATTGGTTCCTCCCCACTCAAAATGGTCTGAATAATCCATTATGAAAATGGCTCTGCATTTTCCCTGCATCTAGAAGGTAAGCATATGAATTTATAATGCTTATGTGAGGCATAAGTCAGTGGTTAATCCATCTGATTGTAAATCATGTGACTATGTACCATGACCACATTAAAACTGAACCACAAATAAAAAAGGGAAAATGGATTCTAACCTGTAATTGGGGCCTTTAGAATCAAGACCCTCGCAAGCATTTAGTCCTAAATGTGTCACATGGAGGAGATGCTTGAAAAATCACATTAGTTAATGTCTAATGTGTGAAGCACATAGAAGGGCAGGCTAGTGGCTTTAGAATGCTTATTTTATGGAAAGACAGAAAGGATCACAATATACTCCATGCAAAGGCATTATGGCAGCCCATGTAACATATACTGAAATCAAAAATCTTTACTTCACAAAGTTAAAAAAAAATTCCCACACATCAGAATTAAGGATGTATTGTAGAGTGTTATAGAGCATACATTTGAACTCAAAATTAAGTTAAACATTTTTTATGAAATTATGGTGCTATTCTGTAGGAAAATAACTTAAAATTCATATTGATGACGCATTACTAAGTTTGGTATTTTGAGTTAAACTAATGCTTCCACCCCTTTGCATGCAAATGCTTTCATGAAGGTCATTCAGGGTAGCAGCATATGATGATCTGTGAATGCCAAGTTCCTACTTCAAATAGAATTTTGATTAGTAACCAAATAACTCTGGGCAAATATGGTTTTGTCATAATGGTAAATATATACATCTTAGAAAAATTTAGCAGCTAAATTAAATTTTCAGTATTGCAATATTTCACTATCAAAATGGAAAGACTGAAATATAATTTTATGAACTTTCAATACTTACATATAAAATCTTTTATTTATGTATAAGATTATTAAAATTCCATATTATAAAATACAATGCTATTTCTCTCTTTGTCTTCTGTTCTCACTAACAGTGTTTAAGTTGCTCAGGATTTATGGCAGGTTTTCTTATTGTTTTTTTTCCTGTTTATGACATCTGCATGCAAAATTTTGACATAGGGTGAGATCGCCCCCCCCCCCAACAACTTTTCATTATGACAGTGAAATAAGTTATGTTTTTATTTTAACCACAAGATACATCATTACTGGACTGAGGCTCCTTAGCATGGAAGCTTTGAAATGTCTGAAAAATGCCATCAGTCTGGGGAGACAGTATATGACTATCAGAATTTTTTATGAATGCTCTTTGTCATGTTTCTTTAACATGAAAGCCCTTCTATAAACTGGTTAAAGCAAAAGAAAAGCATCTTTTCAGTCCCTTAGGCCCTTAGTAGATACCCAGAGACTCTATTAAAGACTGGTTTTTTAAGAGTGTATTTTCTTACTGAAGCCTCTTTATTAAAAATTGACTCATATTATGTGTTGTATTTGAGTCATTGAATTTTTAAAGCATTAAGAAAAGCCCCTATATAATTTCTGATTTTTCTCTGGTGCTTCTTTGTGACAAATGAGTACAAGCTACATAGGGTATGGTATGGATATGCAATATCAACTGCTTCACAGATGACAGATCTATTTATGGATTTTGAATCTAAACTAAATTAACTCTGAAAATCACAATTCCTATGTTGTGATTCTTAAGATGGCTATACATTTACAACATGCATCCCATGTTTCATTGTAAAGATAATTTTTTTAAAAAATATTTGGCTTCTCTGTAGGCAAAATGGAGTACCACAGTGTATTAGTGTATTTATTTGTCACCTTCATTATGAACTACTCCTTTCCCAAATAAGTTTATATATTTGAAGAAAAAAAAAATCTCTTCTCTAAAGTACAAAACCCTGTTTCAATGTGGATAATTTGCTTCTAAGAGAAGAAGCACTTGGGGCAAATTTATATCTATAAACCACCATCCTTCATTTAACAATCTCCACATCTTATGAAAGAGCCCAAAGATAATTCTTGCTTATTTTCAAAGCATACTTAATATAATTGAGTCTATACTTTTATAATTATGAAAAGAAGAGCTAACACTTCAGATCATTAAAAATTAATAAGATACGCCCTAGAGATATCCTGGTGTTTTCCACTATTCTAATAGGATTTAGAGGTCCTCATGTCACACCATCTAAGAGGAAGTGCATGTTGTGTATGAATAGATACTGTGGCATATGGCACCCTCTCCCTTACTCTCCTCCACCCCCCTATCTTCCTCAGTGCCTGAAAGGCTGTCATTTCCACCAGCAATGAGCAATACCTCTTTGTTGGCATTATTGCTTATTAAAATTATCTAGAGATAA
Organism: Myotis yumanensis; assembly: GCF_028538775.1. NCBI lineage: Eukaryota > Metazoa > Chordata > Mammalia > Chiroptera > Vespertilionidae > Myotis > Myotis yumanensis. The sequence goes on from NW_027223752.1 coordinate 188,101,666, forward strand.
ATTATGTGAAATAATAAAGATAAAGAACATCTAAAATTACAACAAATCAATAGAAATGATATCTATTCTCCAGAGAAGCATGGAAGAGTCAATGGCTAAACAGTTAATTTTATGTATCATCTCCATGAAAATTTTATAAACTACAACAGAATTCAATGTACCTACAGGGATAAGAATAAAAGAACTTTTCTTAAGTTTAATTACATTTGCTAATATACATACAATAAGTATGTCTCCATTATACTCATAGAATGGTTTACAATACCATTTTAAAGGTAGATTCCTAATATCATTAATAATTCCACTATTAGGTATAAAGATTAAAAAAAAACAGATAAAAAAATTTGCATTTAGCTAGATGGGTTGTGAGTGCTCTAGTTAATTGAATTATTTTTGTCATTAGAATGTTATTACCTCATAGGTTACACATAAATGATCAATTTTCAAGTGTTTAAAGTTACAACTAACATTCATATAATAGTACTAGAGGCCTGGTGCATGAAATTTGTACACTGGGCGAGGGGAGGGGGGGTGTCCCTTAGCCCAGCTTGCACCCTCTCTAATCTGGGACCCCTTAGGGGATGCACGACTGCCAGTTTAGGCCCGATCCCACAGGGGATTGGCAGTCGGACATCCCTCTCACAGTCAGGGACTGCTGGCTCCCAACCACTTGCCTGCCTGCCTGATTGTTCCTAACCCCTTCTGCCTGCCAGCCTGATCACCCCCTAACCACTCCCCTGCCAGCCTGATCAATGCCTAACTTCTCCCCTTCTGGCCCGATCACCCCCACTGCCCTCCCCTGCTGGCCTTATCGCCCACAATTGCCCTCCCCTGTTGGCCATCTTGTGGCTGTGGGCACTGCCATCTTTGAGAGAATGGCAGTCAATTAGCATATTCCCTCCTTATTGGCTGTGTGTGCCACCATCTTTGCACTAGTATGAGGGTCAATTAGTATATTCCCTCTTTATTAGATAGGATGCCAAGCACTGCTCTAAATGTTTTACATTTATTAACTCAATTGACACTCTGAACAACCCTGAGAGGAAGGTAACTTATTATTCTTCCAGTTTTACAGAAGGGAAACTGAAGCACAGATAAATTAAGTAACTTGCCCAGGGACTCACTGCTAGAAAGCGTTAGAGACAAGATTCAAACCCAAGAGGAGTGACTCCAGAGTCTGTTCTCTTCACCACTATAACATGCTACACAAAGTCAAATACAAAACACTTGGGTTAATGAGACAGCCAACCATGAATCTCTCTAGATCAGAAACTATGCACCATTCTTGGGATCTTCTGTTCCGTCACATGCACTTCAAATTGATCAATAATGTTCATTATGCTCTGCTACCAATCCACTCTTCAAGGATACCCCCATGATCACTGCTTTAGTTCAAGCTCTCCCCATCATTACGTGGACTACTGCAATAACTTCTCAGTCTCCAATTGGAATCCCTTTGCCTCCAATCTGTCCACGTTTAATCTACTTTCCAAACTGCCAGCAAAGTAACACAAATTGGTCATATTATTCCCCTACTTAAAATGTTATTGTCTACAGCTAAATCATTCAGTATGGTAGCCACTACTAGACCCATATGGAAATTAAGAACCTGAAAGTGGTTAATTCTAATTAAAATATGCCATGAGTGTAAAAAATACATGGAAATTTGACAACTTAGTATAAAAACATTTTTAAATCTCATTAATAATTTTATTATGATTATATGTTGAGATCACAACATATGTATATTGAGTTAAATAAAATCATTTTGTATATCATGTATAAAATTCAATGTGTTATAGTCTATATATTATTATTAAATTTAAATTTTATTATTTTAACTAATTTTATCCACTTTTTTATTTTTGTTATGGCTACTAGAAAACTTAAATTACATATGTAACTAGTGCTATGTTTCTATTAGATTGAACTGATCTACAGAATAAAGATCAGTTTCCCCTGGCCTCAGTTTCCACTTTCCTCTTCAGCCTCTTTGCTGGTCATTGAATTAGCCTGTGGTCCACTCTCTGACCTAGCCTCTGAGATGCTCTTACACAATTCAGACTTCTAAACGCCCTAATCTCTTCATTGGAAAGCCTTTCCATCTTTGATTTTCTTGGTGAAATCTTAGTAATATTTCAAAACTTATTTCAGTGTGGTGTTTTGTGTTTGTTTGTTTTTAAATATTTTTAGGAGCTCTTCTCTGATCTATCCAGACAGCATTGATCACTACTTCACTGATGATGTCCTCAAATTTATGGGCATGTTAATGGTTTCCCTATCACACTATATTGCAATCATTGGTACACATCTATCTCCTAAAACAGACAGGGACTCCTCTCACAAACTACATGGGGTTAATAAGTGTTTGTGAAATAAATGAACATAAATAGAATTTGGAATCAAACAGATTTGTTTTAAATTATGTCCTCATTATTCATTAGATATGTACATTTGAAAAATTTATTTGAACTCTAATGTGAAGATGTTGTAAGGGGTTGAGCTAATTCTGTATTTATTCTATTGCAGACCATTTGACACTCCTGAAAAAGTAACATCCTTTATATTAACTTCCCTGCCATTTAACTTTTTGTTAGTAAAGGATGTGTCCAGGTTTTGGTTTAAGATTAATGAGAAATTTCAGTATAAAAGTAATGAGAGATTACTTAAATTAATACAAATTAATAATGCAAGTGCCATAAGTTAGAATGGCAGCTGCTTACATATTTGTTTAAACAAATTATGAAATACTTCTAACCTTATGAAACACATTATAGTTAAATGGACACAAAATGCTCATATTAAGGTAAGGCCAAGTGAAAGATAGTATAATCTTCTGAAATTATACTTAGTGAAGGAGATGGAAAAAAATAAAAAGAAAGCATGATGGAACTCATTTCAAATATTGATCATTTTCCCAGAATTTCTTCCGAACAGTGGAGGTTTCAAATATCAAAGGCTGTTTTTGATGGCAGAGAGAGTGGAGTGGATCTGGGAGTTTCTGAGATGGTGGAGAGAATGCCTAAAGTGCTCATGGATGGCCACTAACAAACCAACATAGCGCAGCTCATAATGAGAGTATGTTAAAGGCATGTGGTAGAGAACCCATAATTCTATTATTCTTTTAAAATAAAATATGATAGAATACGAATGAAAATTGAAAAATACAGAATACCATAATCATATATATCACAACTCAAAGCACCCAGCCACTTCTAAAAACATATCTTTTGACTAAAGCCAGGCCTCAAAATGGAGAAGTCTATCATTCTAAAAGCTCTTTCCCATTGCATTCAAAATAAATTTAAATTAGTTATTTATGTCCTCTTTCTATTCCTACAATCCTGCAGCTAGTCCTTCTGTTGTGACACACACCAGGAATTGGAGATAAGAATGTTTTCAGACTCATTAATTAAATGATAATGACAATCACATTTTGAAAGTTTTAGGCTAATTCACTTTGAAAGTTTAAATCATGTTTTGAAAAGGACTGTTTTGTTTTCTATGCTAATTTGTGACTTCCTGCTCCAACAACAACAACAACAAAAGATGGCTTTCTGGAGACAACACAACATGTTTCTCTGACATCAAAAAGTGCTTGCAAAACACTCTTGTGCTAAATTAGCTGGAAATGAATTGGAAACATAAGGATTGCATTTCTACTGAACTTCACAGGAGCTTAAATGTGAGAAACCAAAGAGTGTTTTGGGCAGAATGGTTTTGAGATTTTACTTAAGCTGTGCTTGAAGAGTTAAAGGCACTTCTTTTTACACAAAGGTTTGTCTATTCCAATTTGATTGACAATCTATTTGCTCTCCATGTCCCTTTTCCTGTTGATACCATAACTGCACAGAACTTGAGAAGAATCTGCAAACAATTCATGGGTGATAAGTGGAACATTCTATTGTGATTTCTTCTACTTACCATGAGTCTGGTTTAGCAATTCATAAGACTGACTTGGAACAAATACTCTAAAATACAGCCTTTATTCTCCTTTATGTATGTGAATTTAAAGAACAGCTTATTCATTTTTTAGTAGAGACCAACAATGCTATTTTTCCTTTATTTGAATTCTTATTAAAATTTTTATAATACAGTGATAAAAATACCCATTTTATTGATAAAGTGAATGTTACATTTTTTATTTATAGAGTCTACGTTATAATTTTGGAGGTAAAGAAGTAATAACCATTGCAAGTAGAGAGTTCTCAAAACCATAATTTCAAAAGTTAGTTACTCATTTAGCATAATGAAAATGATTTTTAAAGCTCAAAATTAATTGCTTTTGTTGTTAAACAAGAAACAGATGTCCCTCAATTGCATGATCATACAACAAATTAGATATTATTACATCCCTACTTCTACATAAACATATGGAAGAACCAAGCTCCAAATCTGCCTTTGATACACACCTAAACATACACAAAACATTGGATGATCAAGTTTTCAGTAAGATCTAGGAGATGTACATGGATATATGGTCATCTTGTAAAATTCAAATTTGCCTGAACAAACTGGATTGCAGAAGGGATAAATGTAGAAAACCTACCTGAACAAATATTTCCACACACAGTCCTTATTTATGTAGAAATATATAAAAAGAAAAATTCCAGGTATGATTTACTTAACAACCTTTGACTATTTGCCTATCAATACTGTCTCAAACCCACAACCACTGTAAAAATAACATTTAAATGAAGTAGGCTTAAAATTCATAACCACTATAATGACAGCATCAAATACCAACATTAAAATTTCATCCCCAATTTTTTTGAGTTTTAATGCATTTCTACCTCCTCTTAGGATTCTTATATCTGGGAGGTATATTTTAGTACTTACTTGTCTAGTCTGTCATTCATGGTTTAGGAATGTAATCCAAAAACATAATAAACAACATAGAAAAAAATAGATACTAAATTTATAGACCTTGGTCTTAGAGAAGATTTTATGAATTTGACCTCAAAGGCATGGGAAGTAAAGGCAAAAATAAATGAATGGAACCATATCACACTAAGTAGCTTCTGCATAGCAAAATAAACTGACAACAAAACAAAAAGGCAACCAACTAAATGGGAGAAGATATTTTCAAGCAACAGCTCTGACAAGGGGTTAACATCCAAGATCTATAAATAACTCATATAAATCAAAATTAAGCAAACAATACAATTTGAAAATGGGCAGAGGACCTGAAGAGAGAGACTCTCCTCCCAATAAAACATACAAATGACCTATATAAAAGGACTAGTGGCCTGGTGCACAAAATTCATGCACATTAAAAGGGGATTAATTAGAGGAAATATTTTAATATTGCTATTTTTTCTTTCTCTATAATAAAAGTGTCAGAGACGAAAGAAAATTAGTAAAATGTATATGAAAATCTTCTCCTGTCAGAGTCTGGGGCATGCCGCGAGACCCAGAGTCCAGTCCCGCCCACCTGCGGCTCCTCAAAATCATGTGAGATCCAGACCCGGCCAGCCTCACCCTTGTCAAGCCTTTCCGGGAGGGGGGGGCACAGCCTCAGGTACCCGTCAAGCCTTGCCGGGTGGGGGGCGCAGCCTCAGGTCCCCCAGCACACCCTTAGGTCCCCTGGCCTGGCACCAGGGCAGGGTCATGACCTGCGGTCCCCCAGCACAGGCTAAGGGGTGCACCTTCAGGTCCCCTGGCCTGGGCCAGGGGGCATGCCTTGAGGTTCCCTATCAAGCCCCGTGGGCAGAGGGCACAGCCTGAGGTCCCCCGTCAAGCCCCACATGGCAGGGGGTGCAGCCTCACGTCCCCCAGCCTGGCGCTGGGGTGGGGGGTGTGGCCTGAGGACCCCCGTCAAGCCTTGCCAGGAGGGGGGCACAGCCTGAGGTCCCCCAGCCCAGTGCTGGGGTGGGGGGTGTGGCCTGAGATCCCCTATAAAGCCCTGTCATGTGGGGGGTGCGGCCTGAGTTCCCTTGTCAAGCTCTGCTGGGTGGGGGATGCAGCCGGATGTCCCCCTTCAAGCCCTGCCAGGTGGGTGGCTTGGCCTGAGGTCCCCCAGCCTGGTACTAGGGTGGGGGGCATGGCCTGAGGTCCCCTGTCAAGCCCCATCAGGCGGGGGGCATAGCCTCAGGTCCCCTGACCTGGCCCAGCACCACGCAGCCTCAGGTCCCTGCTGATTGCTCGTTGAGGCTTTTTACGGGAACTGGGCCTCTGCTGTGGGTGCAGCCATCTTGTGTTATGGAATCCCTGCCTCCGCTGTGGGTGCAGCCATCTTAATCGTTATGGCGTGTATAGTCAATTTGCATGTTCCATCTTTATTAGATAAGATGCTCATTTCACTAGCCATTAGGGAAGTGCAAATAAAAACTACGAGATACTACTTCACACCTGATAGAATGGCTATCATCAACAAGACAAATAATAACAAGCATTGGAGAGAATAGGGAGAAAAGGGAACCCTCATTCACTGCTAGTGGGAATGTAAACTAGTACAGCCACTAAGGAAAACAGTCTAGAGGTTCCTCAAAAAATTAAGAATAGAGTTACCAAATGACCCAGCAATCCCTCTCCTGGGTATCTACCTGAAAAATTTGAAGACATTTATTCACGAAGATATATGCACCCTATGTTCATTGCAGCATTAGTCATGGTGGCCAAAACATGGAAACAATCAAAGTGTCCTTTGACAGATGATTGGGTACAGAAGATGTGGTACATATATATAAAGGCAGCTTGGGCTGGCAGCCTGGCTCCGTGACCCTCCTCAACCTGCATTCTGATGTATATGCTTGCTAGCCTGTAATTAAGACCCAACCCCCTTTCAGCTGTGTCCTAGCTAGCCTTGCAAAAACTGTTTCCCTGAATGCTTATCTTACAGGGGCGAGAAAACCATACACAGCCCCACAAGGGGGTCTGACCGCTGGTGCCAGACAGGGTTCTTGGTTGCTATCTCACTTCCCCCCTTATAACCGTCAGAGGGGCTGCAAAAGCCCACAAAAAGTCTGGAAGCCTAGTCCATATTTGGGAGACAAAAGGGGGGTAAAAGGGAAAGCCCCACTGCATTCAGTGCTCCGCTTTGGGTACTGATTCCCCTGAGCCAGCACAGGTGCTTCCTGTAATAAAAAGTGCATTTTCTGAATCATCTGAGTACCTGGTTGTCTGTCTTCCTGCCACTTGGAAATTTGCCATGACATATATACAATGGAATACTACTCAGCCATAACAATAGATGAAATATTGCCATTTGCGCCCTGACCGGTTTGGCTCAGTGGATAGAGCTTCGGGCTGTGGACTCAAAGGTCCCAGGTTCGATTTCGGTCAAGGGCATGTACCTTGGTTGCGGACACATCCCCAGTAGAGGGTGTGCAGGAAGCAGCTGATCAATGTTTCTCTCTCATCGATGTTTCTAACTCTCTATCCCTCTCCCTTCCTGTCTGTAAAAAATCAATAAAATATATATTAAAAAAGAATATTGCCATTTGCAGCAACATGGATGGACCTTCAGAATATTATGCTAAGTGAAAAAAAAGTCATGCAGAAAAAGCTAAGAACCATATGATTTCACTCATATGTGGAACATAAAACTGAAGCTCATAGACACAGACAATAGCATGGTGGTTACCAGAAGAAAGGGGTGAAGGGGGTAATAAAGAATAAAAGGGGTCATTTATATGGTAATGGAAGATTATTTGACTTTGGGTGGTGGGCACACAACTCAATATGCAGATTATGTATCATGGAAATGTACACTTGAACTCTATATAATCTTATTAACCAATGTCATCCCAATAAATTTAATTAATTAAAAAAAACATAATAAATCCTACTACAACTCAGTTAGAAAAGTCAACTTACTTGTGAAATCAAAGCAAGCTAGATATAATGTCTGCAAAGGCTTTAATAAAAAATAGTGTGGGATAGTGTTTTTGGTTTTTTTTTTTCAATGTTATTAAAGGACCAACTCAGTGCCACTAAGAGCAAAATTTTTAATTTGACTTAATTAGACTTTAAGATTCCATGTAGTAACTGACTATCATATTGGAAAATTATCTGATTAAAATGTCAAGATATTCACAAAATTATATAATAATTAATGATGTCTACATCTACATTTTCAGATAAAATTTATCAAGGCATCAAGTTACTCATTTCAACTGATGTGGTATATTTTTTATTTAGTAGCTCTTTGCCAAAGTTGTTTATATTTTTGATAACTCTATTGCTGTCAATGTTGTCTTCCATGCTTCTAAGAACACATATGGAGCCCTGGCTAATGTGGGTCAGTTGGTTGAGCATTGTCCCATGCACCAAAAGGTCACCAGTTCAATTCTAGGTCAGAACACATATCCAGGCTGTGGGGTAAGGGAGGCAACCTATTGATGTTTCTCTCATACATCAATGTTTCTCTCTCTCTTTCTCTCTCCCTTCTTCTCTCTGTAAAATCAATTTAAAAATAACATTTAAAAAGAAATAAAAGGAAACATATTAATAACTAAGAGTATGCATTTCAAACATATATTTGTCAATATTCTGTGAGGTAATATGGTCTCACTTCCTTTATCAGTGAGATTCTACATTTTATATTGATTGTTTTTATAAGTAATAATACAGTTTAACTCCATTCCTTGGCCACTTTCCTTAGACTGTTTTCATTCTAAAGTCAGCTTGCATGTATATGAAGGTTTGCAAAGGTGTAGTAAAGCATATGTTATTTTGACTTCCTCTTAAATGGTGACATGCTCATTCCCATATTTCGGTGTTAGCTTCTAATGTACATGAAGGATTACTTCTACCTTATCAAAATATGCACTATATCTCAGTAATTGCTACAATTGCTAATATGTATTAAAGACTGTGTGCAAGAATGATACTAAGTACTTTATGTGGATGTTCTCACTTAACCCTCACTACTACTCTTTTTTTAAAATATATATATATATATTTTATTGTTTTCAGAGAGGAAGGGAGAGGGAAAGAGAGAAACATCAATGATGAAAGAGAATCACTGATCGACTGCCTCCTGCATGCCCCGCACTGGGGATCGAGCCTGCAACCCAGGCATGTGCCCTGACCAGGGATTGAACTGTGACCTCCTAGCTCATAGGTTGATGCTTAACCACTGAGCCATGACTGCTGAGCCAAACTTTCTAGAGTTTGTGAAATCTACCTTTGTTGTACTATAACTATGAAATTTCAAAGAGGTGGTGTGAACCAGAAGATAATGTAGAAGTTGCACACAACTTGCCACTGGTAAATTCATGTTTCAAGAAAACCTATGCATTTAAAAGGGAACCTGGCTCAGCCAATGTGGAAAAATAAAAAATAAATAAAAGTAAACCTGGTGGTGCCTGGCCGATGTGGCTCAGTAGTTGAGTGTCGACCTATTAACCAGGAGGTCACAGTTTGATTAAAGCCAGGGCACATGCCAGGGTTCAGGCTCGATTCCCAGTAGGGGATATGTAGGAAGCAGTGATCAATGATTCTCTCTCATCATTGATGTTTCTATCCCTTTCCTCCTCTCCCTTCCTCTCTCTGAAATCAATGAAACATAATAAATAAATAAATAAATAAATAAATAAATAAATAAATAACATGCAATGTGGTGGTTTTCAAATTCTTAGATTGTAAACTATAGTAATGTTCCAAGAAAAATAACATTTGATTTTACTTTATGCACAAAAGAATTATAATAGGAATTCACATGAAAAGGCAAAAATATTGGGAGGAGAAAAGATAGTAATGTAGGCTTTGACTTATTTGTTGGATAATCTTGAGCAAGTCTCCTAATGATTCCTAAAATACTAGTAGATATATTAGTATTTACTTTACTGCCCATTAGAAGTTGAATATGTAAGGGTAGAGGGTAAGTCTCATTTTTTAAAGGCAAATTAAGCTTTAGGATAGCAGTCTAATTGCATGGCTATTGTACAAAAAGAGTTCATATGCACTTTATAAATATGTGAAAAGGTTAATATATTTTCATGCTTGCTGAGAAGGGGTTAGCTGAAATGTAGTGAGTTCTAGATTTAAAGTCAGGAATTGTTCCCAAGTCTGCTTACTAAGTACTGCTATTTTCTTGGGCAACTCTCTGTTATTCAGCACTTCTGTTTACTCATCTCAAAAGGTAGTGATACAGAATAGCCATGTGAAGAATAAATGTATGTCAAAGATCCTGAAACATAGTTCATGCCTAATAACGTGCGGTTATTCATTCACAGACAGTGAAAGTAACGAAGCATTGCTCTATAAGGATGTTTAGGGCAGAATAATTTATCAGAGTATTAACAAAATCATCTTCTAATAATTTTACATCAGGGAATTTTGTATCAGTATTAATTTTTACCCAAGTTAATGAGGTTAGCTAAAGTGTAGGACAGGTCAGATTCTAACGTAAGTCAATAGTCCTTCCTAAAAGTTAATGCTGCTCTCCTCCCAAACCTCTACCTACATATACTAACAGATCAGTTTATTCTTGGTATTGAAGTCACCCCGTCCCTCAGAAGATTCTTCCTCAGGTTTTATTTGTACTAATAGCACAGGAGGACACCAGCCCCGTGCAGACAGCAGCCCAGGGCTCACACCAGCCCTTCCTTCCTCACATAGGCAGACAGAGGTCTCTACTCTAAAGCCTTCATGGGGGCCCAGGCCTTTGGGAGCCTGAGAGAAAAAGAAAGAAGAAAAAAAACCTAACCTGAGCTCCCTTCCAATCAGAGCAATTTCTCGTAGGCTATTTCCCAGGGCATGCCCATTTGCAGGATTCCTGCGGTAGGCACAACCTCAATGACATCCCAAAGACCTGGCAGAGGGAAGCACCTTCCTTCCTGTCCCACACTGGTCAGAATAGCCAGCAGTACCTTTCTATCAGACTACAGCTGTTCACCTATTTTCCCTAGAATTTTAGATGTTTTCATAATCAAAATCCCTCCATATTTTAGTTTGCACATCATATAAAATCTCCAGATGGAAAAGTAACCTCATGCTATATGTTAATCATTATTCAAGAGCTGTATTTCAGAACCCTCAAGTGACTGGGCAGTGTGCCGAGGAGAGCAGATATAGGAGATGAGGAAAGTATTAGATGTTTATATTCATCAACCACATTTAATTTAAAGGCTTGCCCATTCCAACGAAAACCAAACCTTTGAAAATTCAAGAACATATTGTCTAACCCTAAACCACTTTCAATAAACAAGGACTTTCCAGTTACCACAGAAAATCATTTTCCAGAGGCCTCATATGTGTCCTTTTGTCCTCTGTATGGATTTTCTCTTCCTCCTGCTTCCCCACCCCCACCCCCAGTGAAACTGGCCAGTATAAACTGTGCAGCTCATATGGTTAGTGACTAGGAGAGAGAGAGACTTTGCAAAATAATTTATTCATAATTCTAATAAAACACCAATGACTAAGTACTTAAAATGTACTAAGCAATGAACTCATCAACACACACACACACACACACACACACACACACACAGATACTCACCCCTCCAAATCCACAGAAAGGATTATAGCAAATTATATATATACTAGAGGCCCGGTGCACAAAAATTTGTGCACTCGGGGGGGGGGGGGGGGGTCCCTCAGCCCGGCCTGTGCCCTCTCACACTCTGGGACCCCTCGGGAGATAATGACCTGCTGGCTTAGGCCTGCCCCCGGGTGGCAGAGGGCAGGCCCAATCCCTAGGTGCAGCCCCTGGTCACGCTCAGGGTAGGGCTGATTGGGAGTTGGGGCACCGCCCCCTGTCACACTCAAGGCAGGGTTGATGGGGAGGTTGCGGTGCCACCCACTGTCACGCACAGAGCAGGGCCAATCAGGGGGTTGGGGCGCTGCCCCCTGTCACGCACAGAGCAGGGCCCATCAGGGGGGTTGGGGCCCTGCCCCCTGTCATGCACAGAGCAGGGCCCATCAGGGGGTTGGGGAGCTCCCCCCTGTCATGCACAGAGCAGGGCCGATCAGGGGGTTGAGGAGCTCCCCCCTGCTACTCACAGAGTAGGGCCAATAGGGGAGTTAGGGCCCCGCCCCCTGTCACACACAGAGCCGCAGGGCGATCAGGGGGTTTGGGCGCTGCCCCCTGTCACGCTGATCCGGTGCCAGGAGGCCTCCCAGCTCCGCTGATCCCGGTGCTGGGAGGCATATTACCCTTTTACTATATAGGATAGAGGCCTGGGGGCCGGCTGGTTTGCCCTGAAGGGTGTCCTGGATCAGGGTGGGGGTCCCCACTGGGGTGCCTGGCCAGTCTGGGTGAGGGGCTGAGGGCTGCCTTCAGGCTGGCGATTGACCGAATCTCCCAACCACTCCTTTTTTTCTTTCTTTTTTTTTTTTTATTCTGGGCCAGCTTTAGCTCTGGCTCTAGCTCTGAGGCCTCCACTGCTGGTTTGTTTTCGTTCTATAATCGAAACAATGTATAACTTCAGCTCTGAGATCCCGGCTGGCTATATTTGTTACAAAGTTTCAAACTGTCGGCTGAGAGTTGGAGTCTGCAGTCCCTGCAGCAAGCAAGCCTCATGTTCGCTTCCAGCTGCCTGGCTGCCGGCCGCCATCTTGGCTGACAGTTAATTTGCATAAGGATATGCTGATTAGCCAATGGGAAGGGTAGCGGTCGTACGCTAATTACCATGTTTCTCTTTTATTAGTGTAGATATATATATATATCCCACATTCAAAGGCTGTTAAATTGTGTTGTTTACCCATATCTTCAGAAAAAAAAATCATTTCTACTGTGGTGGTAAACAACCTGCTTCTTTATTTATAATGGTCTGGCCCTCTAGCAACTTCAGAGCGAAATTATAGCTAATTTGCCTACAAATGTCAGGTGGTCATAATAATGTGGCCACTCAGTGTATATGTAACATACATGACATACATGCCAATATATTTAATTTAATCTTCTCAAAATAACCAGCTGTGGATGGTATTAGTTTTAAGCTTTTAAAGGAGAAGAGGAGACTAAAAGCTTGACAACTAAAGTTAGTTACCTAAGTTACCCAATAGCTAGTTCAGCTCGTTACTGGTACAATAAGGTCACAGATGCATTTCTGCCTAACTCCTAAGTCTATAAGCTTTTATTTTTCAGCATTGATTGTTTACTGACAGGCACTGTGCTTGGGTACTTAAAGTACCGATAAAGAGAGAAAGGCCAAGTATATTACCTTCAAAGAGTTTACATTTGCGTTGGGTAAACTATATTGTCTTGGAATTTTTTATGTTTAATTAAAATCTAGAACAGTGATTCTCAAAGTGTAGTCCCTAGATTATCAGCATTAACTGCCCCGAAGGAGTTGTTAGAAATGCAACATCTCAGGCTTCATCTCAGATCCACTGAATCAGAAACTCAGCCATCTGTACTTTAACAAGCCCTCCAGTTACTTCATTTGGTGCACACTGAAGTTTGAGAACCAGTGGCCTAAAGAGACAGAGGTTGTAAGGAAACATACAGAACTTGAAGTTGTGGGAGAAGGCTTCCTGAGGGACTGACACTTGACCTTGGTCTGAAAAGATTTATCTCCCCTTCCCTTCTCTCCGCCCCCCCCCCCCCCCCCCACCAGGTAGAAGGAACAATAGTAACAAATACAGAGAGGGAAGCACGTTGTGTGTTTGATATTCCTAGTAACTGAAGGTGAGAGGCAGGGGATGGTAACAGACAAACTATAATTAAATTGGGGGCGAAGTCTATGTTTATGCCTTAGAGATTTTTGCCTCACACAGTGCATGGTATGAGGGCTCTAGCAAGTAACTTCAGGGACTCGGTATGAAAAGGACCTGGGATTTATATTTTCTAGTTGGCCATCTGACAGTGACTGATCATGGCTCCCTGGATCTCCCTCAGGATGCTCGTAGGTAGTACAAGGGAGATACTTTGCTCTCCAATTAGGAAATGCTGGGACAGAGAAAGAATCAGAAGGAGGAAGCCTCAGACTCAGGTGCTTCTAGATAAGGGGCAGGGCACTGGGGTCCAGCGGGGCTCTGACAATTTAACCAAAGGTGACTGAGTTAAAGTAAAGAGAGATGAAGAAGAAGAAAGGAAGGATGGGAAAAGGTATTAACTAAGATTTAGGTTAATTTTATTCTAAGTAACACACAGGATAACAAAGGGGACATTAAGAGTAACCACATGCCCTGACCGGTTTGGCTCAGCGGATAGAGCATCGGCCTGCGGACTCAAGAGTCCCAGGTTCTATACTGGTCAAGGTCATGTACCTTGCTTGTGGGCACATCCCCTGTGGGGAGTGTGCAGGAGGCAGCTGATCGATGTTTCTCTCTCATCGATGTTTCTAACTCTCTATCCCTCTCTCTTCCTCTCTGTAAAAAATCAATAAAAATATATATTTTTTTTAAAAAAAAAAGAGTAACCACACGAATATATGTGACTATTATATGGTTACTGTAGATACTCAGTTCACTGAGCAGGAGAGAGGGCATTATCTCTACTTCACTATTAGCTGAGACACTCTTGTCAGTGACCAGGTAAAGGAGCAGCTCTGCACACTTCCATTCCTTCCTTCCTTCCTTCCTGTATCTTCATAGCAATCTGTTATTTACAAATTTGGGAGTATTATTATAAGATCATCAAACCCATTTTATGGGGACAATCTCTAAATATCATACTTGTCCATTTATTGATCAAGTGTGTCAGAAGGATAGGCTTATTTGCACCAATGCTGAACAATGAGGGATTACTTTAAAGTAAATATTTTGTATTAATCACTGGGGAATCTGGGTTGCAGAATGTGGTTGACTTCAAGAATTGGTAGCACTGTAGCAACCAAAAAACACTTTCGAACTCCTGGGCCTCCCGTGGCTTAGGCACAGCTACAAATTTAGCATTCCCTCATTTTAAGCATTCCAAAATATTTTAGTGATTGTCTTGATAGGATTCCAGTAAAAAACAGCTGTCAAAATGTATCATATATTTGCAAACCTCCTACACAGCACTGTTACTATAATTGGTTGAGGTTTGTGTTTTGTTTTGATTTTTTTTTCATTTGACTTTAAAAAGGTTGTGGAAAGCATAATTTCAGTTTGGTCAAACTTTTATTAATGTTCACAGGAGGACTATAGTCCATAATTAGACTTTAGTTTTTGAAGTATTTCATATTTGAAAAGTAAGCAAGCACATGGGGAGCAATTTTTCTTTACAATTTTATTAATCTGAAAGTCAAACCCTCTTGGACTGTACTCTGTACATGGTATTGCAAATCACCACTTTTTAATCTGCTGTATCTACTCTATCAAATAACCAAAGTAATTTGGTCAGCAGTGTTTTCATTGGTTTTAATATCGCCTTCTCCACCTCCTTTCCACTCCAAACTATGACTTAATTGCACTAGGGTTTATCCTTTTAAAACCATGACATTAAAATAGCCTGGAGTACTATAGTTCTTTCTGCAGAAACCATAGGACACTAAACAGAGGGTCTGTTTTCACTAGCCACACGTCTGTCATGAGTGTCTTAGAATTCAGGGCAGCTAGTTTACTAGTTAAATCAGGGCCAAAGACAATAGCAATTCTAAATTGCAAGATTTCTAGAAAATATGTGGTGGTCCTTTCTGACATTAAAAGGAAAAAAATTTATGAGGTTTTTATTTTTTTTCATTATTCTGTTCTGCTTGGCCCTGAACATTGAATTTTATTGCCAGACTCAAGAAGGATACCTCAAAAAATATTATTTTACTGCTCTGAATTATTTTCACTGTGTTTTGAAGCAAGGCGCTTTGTATATTGATGAAACCAATTATAGACTCTTCCAATTAAAAAAAATTACATTGCAGAAAATATTAACTCTAGTAATCACTGGGAAAAACATCTATTCACATGCTTCAATAGGCAGCTGTATATGCCTCATATATCAACTTCTACCCTGACCTCCTGCCCAAAAGACAGTCTAATGATTCTTACTATCAACAGAGCATTGCTATTTCATTGTTAGTCAAACAAGTTTGTCTATATCAGAGCCCATAAATCCATATTTTCACTATGTTCAATAAACAAAAATAGTTGGGGTATTTAACACATGAGCTCAGCAGAGAATTGCTGATGTGATTAGAGTATGGATTGAAATTTTGGCCATGGAAATGGAGAGGAAATGGTGGATCCTAGGGATGCTCTACAAGAATAATTTTAGGCTTGATGGGAAACAGAACATCTTCACTAAAGGACAGTGAGTGGTAAATGGGACACCAATGGTAAGGATGGGAAAATAGGCTGTCATGTATCTATATCCTTATGTTTTCAGCCGGGAACTGTTAATACATGTAAAATAAGAATCTTAGGTTAAAGCCAAAAAATAATTACAGATAACAAGCAAACATGAGCCAAAACCGGTTTGGCTCAGTGGATAGAGCGTCGGCCTGCGGACTGAGGGGTCCCGGGTTCGATTCCGGTCAGGGGCATGTACCTGGGTTGCGGGCGCACCCCCAGTGGGGGATGTGCAGGAGGCAGCTGATCTATGTTTCTCTCTCATCGATGTTTCTAACTCTCTATCTCTCTCCCTTCCTCTCTGTAAAAAATCAATAAAATATATTTTTTTTAAAAAAACAAGCAAACATGAAATTCTAAAGCTACAACAAAAAGGAAAACTAGTTTCTCACTACAAAAAGATATCGAAATTTGGTAGAATGTATCGGCCAACCTGATTCTATTAATATGATTTATTAAATAAAATTATTTGATACAACTGTCTTCTTTATCAATCATGAAGTATTTTCCAGTTTTGTAATATAGAACATGCTGTGCTGACAGCAGAGCACACAGACATTTAAATAGTTCTTAAACTCTTAACTTTATGAACTGGGCAAAGCCTTCTGAATATTCTGTTGGTACCCTTTACAAAAAAAAAGGATGAGGAAAAACAATCTATTTAAAGCAAGAATAATGGCCGAAACCGGTTTGGCTCAGTGAATAGAGCGTCGGCCTGTGGACTGAGGGGTCCCGGGTTCGATTCCGGTCAAGGGCATGTACCTGGGTCGCGGGCACATCCCCAGTAGGAGATGTGCAGGAGGCACCTGATCGATGTTTCTCTCTCATCGATGTTTCTAACTCTCTATCTCTCTCCCTTCCTCTCTGTGAAAAATCAATAAAATCTATAAAAAAAAAAAATAAAACAAGAATAATGAACAAGGATGAAATATTAATTATTCAGGGTATTTCGATGAGCTAAATTTTTCTTGAAAAATCCCTTAAAAAATGTGCTCCCTGGCCGGTGTGGCTCAGTTGGTTGGAGCATTGTCCTGTGTACCAAGAGGTCACAGGTTTGATTCCTGATCACATGCCCAGGTTACTGGCTCTATCCCCAAAGGGAGCATTAAGGAGGCAGCCAATCTATAGTTTCTCATCAATGTTTCTCTACCCACCCCCTTCTCCCTCTCCCTTTCTCTCTCTCTCTCTCTCTAAAAAAATAAAAAACAACAAGAAGAAAACAATATTTTTAAAGAAAAAAATGTGCTCCACATAGGGTAATTTTTTTTCTCTTTTACTTACAATGTGCTTCTTTCCAAGTAAGTTACTTACTAATTTAAAATATAGGACCATTTGGCTTGTTTGCCTCTGTGGAAATTATCAGCCTGGCGCAATCCCCTGAAGACCGACCTGAGAAGTGAACTCAAGGTTTCCACACTGCTGGCTTCTGATTAGGTTTGGGCAATGGAGACACCAGAGATGCTATTTCAAATGCCATGATATATCTAAAATCTTTTTTGAAAGTCTTTTGCAAGAATGCATTGCTTTAAGCCTTACTATAATTTGTTACAATTTTAAAAACAAAGACATATTTAAGCATTAAAGTGATAAAGACCAACATTAAATAAGTTTTACATTCTATAATTTTACATTCATTTGTGGGGGGGGGGGGTGAGTTGCTGAATACATTTTAATTAAGTAAAAGTGGGTAACTTTTACTGAGACAGTTTACTAAAAAGCATTGCACTGTGCTTAAGAGAACAGGTTCTGGAATAAGTCTAACTAGGTCTAAAATCTTGTTCCATAACTTAATGGTGATGTGACCTTGGACAGAATACTTAAACATTCTAAGCCTTAATTTCTGTATCTACAAACTGGAGACAATAATATACTTTGAGTGGGTAGCCAGTCTCCAAGATGGCCCCCAATGATCCCTGCCTCTTGGTATTCACGTCCTTGTGCAGTCCCCTTCCACACAAATAGGGTTAACTTGTGAAACCAAAAGGATGCTATGTATGTGACAGAGGACAACTTCCAGGACTCAGTCATAAAATATGTTGAAGCTTCTGTTGGATCACTCACTCTTCTATCTAGAAAGTGGATCCTCCAGCCCCAGTCAAGCCTTCAGATATCAGCAATCAAAATGTTTCCACTGAAACCTCATGAGAGACTATGAGCCAGAACCACTCAAATAAGCTGCTCCCAAATTCCTAACATAGAGAAACAATGAAATGATAAATGTAGGCTTTGGTGTAATTTGTTATGCAGCAATGCATAACTGAGATACCCTGCCTGGGAAGGTTGTAAAGATTAGAGATAATTATGTGAAGCCAATAGAATAATTTCTAGAATGTAATGAATAAACAAGGAGTGTTAGTATGTTTCAGGAACTGGGATAGACTATGTATATATGATAAATTGTCTCATGTAAACCTCATTCCTCATATAGTTAGCATCTTTTTATGTTTCAGGTGACAGAAGACCCAACTCAAACTGGCTGAAGCTGAACCCTCCCCACCCACACTAAGTAAGGAATTTGTTGGTTTGAGTAACTAAAAGTACAAGGAAGAGCTTGTTTTACACGCTGCTAGATCCGGGGGCTTAAACAATATCTCTCTGCTCCCATTTTATCCTCCGGCTTTGCTCTCTTCCCATGTTACTTAGTTCGCAAGGTCTTCATGACAAGATGGCTCCTAGCAGCTTCAGCGTTACATTCTTCTAGGTTCCAGTCCAGTGAGGAAGAAAACGCCTTTCTCTCTCAACAATGCCAGAAAAATTCTCATTGTATCACGTTCCCTCTGACTGGATAACGTCAGTGTCTCAGATGAATCACAGAGCCAGGGGAAGGAGAGCATCACTTGCCAGGCCTCCTCTTGTGAATGCATAGAATGAAACTGGAGGAGGGAGAAGCTATCAGAGGAAAGATAGGGCACTAAGGTCTTTTGATTAGGAGAAGGGTAAAATGGATACTGGGCAAAAAACTGATATTATCTCCCATGCCTCATAATAATCATATGAAGTAGTTAATAATATTGTCACATCCACAGAGGACAACAAAGCACAGGGTGTGAGTGGCTTGCCCAGAATTGCACGGCTATCCTTGGGAGGGCCAGTCAGAGTCCAGAGCCCACATGCTGTACCACCTTAGTATACCACCTCCCTAAGAAACCCTATAAATGATTATTTTACTGTGGCTCAGCAATTGAAGTTATTCAGACACTACATCTGTTCCACTCCTTTTATCCTAAATTATACCCGTACCCTGTGTAATCTGGTCAATTCCTTTAATTACCCTATCTACTCATCTGTGACACCTAAATGTTTAAGTCTGATAAAATATCTAACATAAGCTGGGTTATAGAAAAATCAATGTTTAATCTTGTTAACTAAACCTTCCCTTATAAATCCCCCCTCAGCCTTTACAAATAGTCGTATTCCAGTTTTCAGCAGACTAGATTGAGCCTGTGACAGGCAAGGTTTTGTTGGCTGTCCTTTCTGCTCTTTATATTACTATTCCTTGAGAATTAAATCTTAAAAACAATCTGTAATTCTAGACAATTATACAAAAGTATAGGTGCTTACTTCCCCCTCTCCATTTAATATACCAGTGTTGCATATATCTCTTTTGTTTGAAATTCATTCTTATCCCAGTGGTACTTCTTTTGAGGTACCACTTTAAAATTGTAAGTAATCATTAAAACCACTCCAAATTCTTCAAGATCAACAATACTAATAAACCAGTTCTTATAATGATGAAATAATTTCGCTTTATGTTACCTTCCCTGAAACAAAAAAATTGTATTATTTTTCCCTAAAAACAAGTTTTTTTTAAAATTATTCATCAACAATAACAGATGTTAGAGGGCATCTGAATTTTCCTCTTCCTTTATTTATTGTCTCATACCAGGGCTTCTTGAAACTTGATTAAATATAAGCCATCTTTTAAAAAAAATCATGTGGTATGATAATGCTATCTAATATCATTATTAATGTGATAATTATGTAATACACATTTTATATAAATTTCTTGTAGCAGAAGGTCACCACAAAGAATCAGCTTAAGCATCATACTACATGAGTTTGGGTTTCAATTCATAGGCATAATATACTTGGGGGGAAATCAACTTAACAACCCTTTTTTCTTTAGATTTTTATATGTACCAATTACATAATCTATTTCTACCATAATAAAAGACTTTAGTCATCAATGGTGTAATCATCAAAAGGCTTAGATATTATTTTTGTATGTGTTTCTTTGCCAAATTCAGTTGTATAGGCATATATAGAGGCTCAATTTTTGAACTTCCATTAGCATAAACTATTAGCAATACATCCATGCATGTGATCAAACATTTTTCTTACCAAAAGTTTGTAGATAAGGAGAATATTGGTTTTATGAGAACTGTGAGGCCAATAAGAATCAGTTACTTATTTCTAAAGCAACAAAGAATTTAAATGATGTTTCCTTTAAACACTGATTTCATCATATAATTACTATACCCCATGATGTAATGTTGTGAACATTTTAGTTATTCATTTAACAAAAATGTCTGAGTGGACCATATATGTGGTGTGCTGAGAAAATTGCACTGGGGATAGAAAGAAGTAATCTGGCTAAGATAATAAAGACGGGATTCTGAGAAAGTGGCCCTGCCAATCAAGAGCTTACTAGCGTATGAAGAGACCATCAGCAGGGATGAATCCCAATCAAAGGCAATATTGTAAATGCTAAAATGATGCATTGTTGCAGGCAACAGTAGCCAAAGAGATGCTTGTAAGGAAAACAAGGACATGGGTGTGGAGTGAGCGGAGGCAGTTTTAGAAATCCTTTTAGAGTTTGTTTGAAGAATTAAAAGATGTTGTAAATGTGGACAGGAGGAAGGAGAACCTTCTAGGTAAGAATAAAAAGTATGAATCAAAGCAAAAAATGAAAATCCATGGCAACAAAAGTGGGAATGTGGGGAGGACGAGAGGAAGGTCCAGAGGGGTGAAACAAGTTGAGTAAATATATACAAGTGAAATTATCACATGTAGAGGTGTTTTTAAGCTCTGTCCCATGGAACCTGGAGCTCTGAGCCAATACCTCTCACATACTTGACTTTTTCATATGCTTTCTTCAAATAAGAGTACTACTGCACGAACACAAATACATAAGCAAATACATGCATACATACATGCACGCATACATACATACATAAAAGCTGGTAGCCAGAGATGGAGAAGACACTATAATTCTGAGTAGGAGAGTGACAAGGTGGAGATTTAGGAAATGGTGTTCCAGGTGTAGGAAAAGGAGAAGCAGTGTCATTAGGGGTTGAGAGTAGAGACAGGGCTGGCAAGGCTAAAAGAAGACACAAAAGCCACATTCTGTTGCAGTATATATATGAGCAATGTCTGAACATCTGACTTTATTATCTTAAAGGAATGCAGGTGTGTAATGACAGGCTTTGGACCTACCTGTGGTGAAATGGAGAAGGAATAATATACTCAAGGGGAAGACAAGGCAAATAACTCCTGGTATTCTCTCTCCAACACTGAGTCAGACAGGTGACTTGCCTGATCTTATTTACTCCCGCTCCACTAAAGCAGGATATTATAGCTAGCTGAGTGCTGGCTGGGTTGCGGCCTTAGGTTAGAGTCACAAAAAAATAGTGTCTCTGTGGCAGAAGTAAATGATAAATTGAATAGAGATGTTGACTCAACAAACTCCCGTTTAGTGCCCATTTAGAGAATATGGAAAAGCTGAAAAATAAAGCAACTTGTCAGGGCATATGGTGCAGAGATTAAGAGCAGACACTGGGTCAGAATGCCTAGCTCGAATTTCAGCTGTGTCCCTCATTTGCTAAGTGACATGGGAATGAGGTACTTAACCCCTCTGTGCCTCAGTTCTATCATCTTTAAAGTGGAGATAATAAATTGTATCTATTTTTAAAAATATATTTTGATTGATTTCAGAGAGGAAGGGAGGTAGAGACAGAAACATCAATGATGAGATAATCATTGATCAGCTGCCCCCTGCACTCCCCCCCCCCCCCCCCGCCCCCGGCATACACACACACACTGGGAACCCAACCCAAAACCTGGCATGTGTCATGACCAGGAATTGAATCATGACCTCCTGGGTCATAGGTCAATGCTCAACCACTGAGGCCGGGTTGTATCTATTTTTTAAGTATGTTTTTAGTACTGAGTTAATATATATAAGATGCTTAGAACACTTCTGGTTATATATTAAATACTATATGTGTTAGCTATTGTTTTCATAATACTTCAGCTAAGGCATAGTAACTGTGAAAAAGCAAACAAGTAAAAATGTGTGGGTTGACATGTACATGTGGCAAAATTGCATCGAACTAAATACATATGCAGAAGAGAATGCAAGTAAAATTGAGAGCTGAATAAGATTGATGGGCTATATCAATGTCAGGATACTGGTTGTGATATTGTACTATATCGTTTCTAAGAGGTTAGCATTGGGGAAAATGGTGCAAAGGAAATCATTCCCTATAACTGCACGTGAACCTACAATTATCTCAAAACACAAAGTATAATTTTAGAAAGGTGTGGGTTGTCCTCTATCCCTTTATAAATCTGTGGGACAAATGGCTGTGTTGCAGTTCACTGGTTGAAGTGGAAGGGAGAATTTCAAGTGATGTGGAGAAAAGAGTCATCTATTAAGGGCTTAAAAGCAGTTTCCACCAGCAGTGTGTGAAGAAGGATGTAGCAAACCAGTGGGAGGAGGTGGTGGCAGTAAATCAGTAATTTTCTATGAAAAAAAAAATCATCTAAACTGGCAGGGGAACTGGGAAATGGAGAAAAGATTCCACAATCCCTAAGGCTGTCTGTCCTCAGAGCTTGCTTATTTGTTCACTGCACGATAACACCCAGTGGAAGGACCCGCAAAGGCTGGAGCCCAGACCCCAAACAAGCATCTTCTCTAGTGAAAAAGCCTTTCTTTCTAAGACCTACAGGGCAGCTCTAAGGGCTAATGCAGGTACTCAAGGCGACTTGCTACTCTCTAAATTGCTGTATAAAGCAGTCTGTGCAAGTGGTTTCTAAATGGCTGTTGCACTTCAGCTAGGAAATTTTGAACAAGTTTCTGCAGCACAAATTAGAAAGAGAGAGGAAATTAAAAGATCCTGAACCTGTATGAGGGGACTGGAACTTTGGAATCTAAAATTGTTGTTTTGACTTTTAATATTTCTGAGAAAATATTTAGGACTGGCCTCTTTTTTTATATGAATTTTGTTAACAAGTCCATTTTGTAAGTCCATTTTGTTCAACTCAAATAGCTAAAAGCAAGTTTTTCTAATTCCAAAATTGTGTCCTTATTATTATACAAAAGTTCAAAAACACAAATATAGGTATAGTAGTATAATGGATTTTCTATATCCATCAACCTCTTATCTCATTTATCCATGCAGCCATATCACCACTAAATTTTATTAAAGTAAATTTAAAATATCACATTATCTGTGATTAGTTCAGTATATTTCTATAAGAGTTAAAGGCTTTAAAATATATATTCAAAATAGGATTATCACACCCACAATTTTTCAATTCTTTCATAAGTGTCTTTTTTTAGTTTATTGAAATCAGGACGCAAGCAACATTGCATTTGATTAATTTGCATTTCAAAATAATTCCTTCTTCTTTTTCCCCCTCCTTCTTGTCCTCTTTCTCTGCCTCCTCCTTCTCCTCCACCTTCTGTTCTCCTATTCCTCTCTTTTTCCCCTTCACCTCCTCCTTTTTCTTCTGTCTGATGAATAAACTAGGTCATGTGCCATTAAAATTTTTGACATTCTGGATTTGGCTGATTTTACACTTGGTAACATACAGAGAATACATTCCTCTATACTATTGTGTTTTCTGTATTTGTTTTTAGAAGTTGGGTTTCCATAGTTTCTGGTAAATAGTCAGCTGTCAGTCTTACTGCAGCTTCATTGAGAGACATTTACTTTATTTTTCTTTCTGGCTGGCTGTTTTACAATTTTTCTCTTTGTCTTAGGTTTTTCAGAAGATTAATTATGGGATACATGGCTTCTTTTCATTCATCATTTTTGGGGGATTCATAGGGTTTCATTAATTTGTGAAACTCTTCATTAAATACTTAAAAAGAACATTCAAGTAATATTTCTTCAAATTTCATTTCCACCTTATTATCTCTCTCCTCCATATGAGGACTCATATGACAGTTATATTAGGCCTTTCATTGGACCTAATTCTTTTATATAGCTGGTAAGGGCCCAGTGCACGAATTTGTGCACCTTGAAAGGAACTGTGGGCCATGAGGCTGCGGTAGGCACAGGAGTAGGTCCAGGCCCATCTTCCGCGCCCCCCGCCCAGCCCCTCCTGCCATGGCCACTGTCTGCCAGCAGCCTCGCTCCCGCCGCTGCTGCTCCCACACATGATGGCGCAGTCCCCGCTCACACCCGCTGATGGTGTGGAGCAATTGGGGTTGGCGCCAGCAGTGAGTGTGAGCAGGGCTGGTGCTGTTAGTGGGTGCGAGTGGCGGCTGCTACCCTGATCACCCCTCAGGAGCAGGGGGAGATGGAGAAGCCCTCAGGGGTGATCAGGGCCAGCAGTTGCTGCTTGCACCCACTGATGGTGCCAAGTGATCGGGACCGGCACCGGGCACTGGCAGTGTGTACGAGCAGCAACTCCAGTGCTGGCTGTGGGTGTGAGTGGAATTGATGCTGGCAGTGGGTGCAAGTGGTGGCTCTGACGTTGGCCCTGCTCACACCAGCTGCCAGGTCATAGTGACTGGCTGTGCCACGATTTGGTTTATTTGCATATTAGCCTTTTATTATATAGGATAAATGTTCTTTTATAGTTGGAATCTTGGCTCAGAATTCTTTCCTAGACAGAACTCAAGTACTGAGTTTGCTGAATCTAGGTCTGGTCCGACCCCACCAGTCTAATATCAGTGCTGTTCCCAGTACCTACAATACCTCCTGACAATTCTGGTAATTATTAATTAAATGCAGGCATTGAGTACGAAAAATTATAGAAGTTCTGAATAAAGTTCTGTTATTCCAGAGAGGCTTTACTTTTCTTCAAGTTGTTAATAATTACTGGCATAAATCAAGGACCTTGATCTAAGTAAGGACTGAGATGGTTCAAGGCTGGTCATTTTGAGCTTGCCTTATTCATAGAGGATAGCCTTTTAGAGGTCTCAACGGAAATACTGGTATGTTTTACAAGACTCTTTTTCACTGGCCGACCTAAAATCCAATATTTGTCCTTCCAGGTCTGTAAGATGGATGTAAGTTCTGCTTTACATGCCAAACAATCTGATAAAACTACTCAGCTCTGCAATTGTCTTGCAGAAGTGGCCAAAGAGATTAACCAATGAGCAGGGTGTGCCCTGTAAGCCAGATTCAGCCCACACTGTAGTTTGCTGATCCCTGCTTTAGGTCACCACTCTCTATTTCACCTTAGTGCAGCGGTTCTCAACCTGTGGGTCGCGACCCCTTTGGGGGTCGAACGACCCTTTCACAGGGGTCGTCTAAATACATCCTGCATATCAGATATTTACATTATGATTCATAACAGTAGCAAAATTACAGTGACGAAGTAGCAATGAAAATAATTTTATGGTTGGGGGTCACCACAACATGAGGAACTGTATTAAAGGGTCGCGGCATTAGGAACGTTGAGAACCACTGCCTTAGTGCTATGCCTGAAAATAGGCTAATACTCCATGGGGAAAAATGGCAGAGAAAGTTGGCTCATCTAAATTTCTCTCTGAAACATGAGGCCCTCAAATTCTGGTACTTTGGTCATTCACTGATTAACTTTACAGGGAAAAGACTGGCAGTTATCAGAGGGAAGGGGGAGGAGGGGACTAAATAAAGAAGGTGACTGAATTAATTAAAAAAACACACGCGTGCACGCACACACACACACACACACACGCATATAATGCATAGACACAGACAACAATGCGGTGATGATGAGAGGGAAGAAGAAGGGGCGGGGGCTGGGTGGAGGTGGGCAAATGGGGGAAGGGGGAATAGGGACATCTGTAATAGTGTCAACAATAAAAATAAAGCTAAAAAAGAAACTTGCATTTATTTATTTACCTTTTTTTAAACCTTGCTTTAAATGATACCTAGTAGAAGAGATGAACTAATACAGATTACTCCATAATAGTCAGAAGTAGAAGTTTCATTTACATATAATTTTTTCTTATTCATTATGGAACTATCTTTACCTCAGAATTTTTTGATAGCTCCCTTGATTTTTGTCATGGCAAAGTATTCTAGATGTTTACCTTGGAAGGGAAGGTGTTGTGATATTGATAGGCTGGCTTCACTTGAAAAATAAGACATGAAGGATGAGAGGAAATACTTATTTTTTTATTGGGGGTATGTAGAGGGAAGCAGGGAGTATTACACACAAAGTAAATAACAAATCAAAAGTCTTCAAATGGGAATTTGTATTAGGTGTTTTAGGAACAGCAGGAAAGTAGTTTAAAAGGTGAAGGAATGCATATGATATGAGGGCCAAATGCATCTCTCAGTTTTCTACATGTATAGAATATAAAACAATAAATGCTTAAAAATGAATGTAGATAAGAGGAAAAGACTAAAACTATATTAGAAAGTTATGTATAGATAATCTTTTCTAATTCTTACACTACTATGAATCAGATAGTAATATTTCCATTTTATAAAAGAAGAACTTGATACTTTGAAATGTTAACTAAACTGTGCAAATTCATACAACGAATAAGTGATAGATTCCAACTTCATTGTTTTATGTCTATACTAGAAGTTCATTGCATGAAGATTTGCACAATAGGCCTTCCTTCCCCTGGCTGCTGGCACCGGTTTTCCTCCGGCACCTGGAACCCAGGCCTTTGGTCCAGCCGCAGCGGAGAAGCCAAGCCTCTTCAGTCTTCAGTCTTCAGTCTTCAGTCTTCATTCTGGCCGGAGCCTTCAGTCTTAACTCTGCACCTGCGTATGCAAATTAACCGCCATCTTTGTTGGGTTAATTTGCATAGTTGTTCTGATTGGCTGGTGGGCGTAGCAGAGTGACACCAATTTGCATGTTTCTCTTTTATTAGTGTAGATGACTTGTATTTCTCTATATGCCTTGATAGAAAATTTGGGAAGTTTTCTTTAAGGTCAGTACTGATGCAAATAAACAGAGAACCTTGCCTGGCCTGAATGAAAGTCAAAAGCAAGCACAAGTGACTCAACAGAGGGTGAGGTCAAACAATCAAATGTCCCAATTACAGAACAGAGCAGATACTGGGGTTGAAAAGGGGATACCCACTTTCAGTACACTTTGTGGAACTATAGCAAATATTGTATCTGAATATATAGAAAATTTATTTGGCTTTCAAAGCAGGAAAACATTTGTTAGGGCTCTCTCCGAAAGGTAACCATTTCTTTATTAATATAAGTGTAAATAATAGAAGAAAAGAGTAATCCTTTTTGGTTTAGATCATAGCTCAAAATTGCATTCTTGGAATCATACTTCAATAATCAATAAATGTTCAAATTGCAGTGTATATACAAGAGAGTGGACATGGTTATTAGGCAACCAGTCATCAGAAAGGAAATGCTTAAGAAAATGAGGGTGGTTAGAGTAAAGGAGATTTCATAGAAAATGGTTCGTTTCTAGGACTATAATCAAATCTAGTGACTAGATTTATTATGCGTTGTCCCAGAGGAGGTTCGTGAGGGGTAGAAAGGTAGAAATTGTTATTGTAATACTATGTTTATCTGTGTTTTTTTTTTTCAATTTTTGATCTATTTGAAAATGGAATCAGCTACCTCTGCAGCGATTCTTAATTCTTTGGAGGACAGTGACAATTTTGGGAATTTGACTAAAATAGGAAAACCTACCAACATATCCAAAAAACTGCATGAAATTTTAAGGCGCTATCTGATCCCTGAGACTCATTTAGACATGTCTATGGCATTTATGACTCCCAGGTAAGAACCTGGAAGAGATTGACCGTCTCCTTTTCTAGAAACATTCAAGTAGAGGCTGAGCACCACTGTGGCCTGACATTGTAGGGAAAATAGAAGCATGGATTGATGAACTTCTGGCAATGGCCCTAAATTAACTGTGAAAATTGCCAAATTAGTATGATATATCAGTATGTTCCCTCTCTTGTTCACCTGTACAAGGATATCCTTGTATCCTAAAACGTTGTAAAAGCCTCTGTTACCTTGAAGCATTTCATCCATTGCACCTTTTAAATTATTTCCATGGTGTTAGAATTGGCAAGAGAATGCTTTGAACCTGGTGGCAATCATCTCCATCCAGGTGGAAAAATAGGAGGAAAGGAGATGCAACCTGAGCCAGAACCACCATCTACTCTACAAGACAATCCCTTTTATAAAATGCCAATATCCTCAAATGGCATCAAATTGTCATATTTATTTTGTTGACTCAGTTGGTTCCTAAACTGCAATTCAAGTCACTTACTGGAATATTTCAATGTGTTAAAAATAATATCGAAGCAAACAAAGACTCATGCCTTTCTCACTTCATACAACCATTTTTGTTTATAAATTTGCATCCCAGACAAACTTGTTTTATTTGGATGGCCAGTTTTTCAAAAATATTCTCCAAAATTCTCATAAGCCCAAGATGTTAAACTTTTGTACAAATATAGTTGCACTTCTCCCCCCCGCTTCAGTGTTCTAATGCTTCTTTTAGTTAATTTTCAAATGCTTTCTTATTTTGCAGTGTGGTCTTAGGCAAATAATACTTACTTGGAATTTGGAAGACTGTGTTCTGATTTCATTCCCCAAACTGATTAACTAGATGATCTAAAAATACAACTAAAGAGAGTTGAGCCCTAGCTGGTTAGGTTCAGTGGATAGAGCATCAGCCTGTGGACTGAAGGGTCTCGGGTTCGATTCTGGTCAAGGGCATATGCCCGGGTTGTGGGTTTGATCCCCAGTAGAGGGTGGGCTGGAGGCAGCCGATCAATGATACTCTCTCATCATTGATGTTTCCGTCTCTCCCTCTCCCTTCCTCTCTGAAATCAATAAAAATATATTTAAAAAATAAATAAAATAAAAAAATAAAGAGAGGAAAAAGCAACCAAGTGAGTTGCTCAGTTTAAAAGGAATAAAAAAAGGTTAAAAAAAATAAAGAGAGCTGAAAAGCTAGAAAATAAATTTGGTGCATTATAGATAAAAGTCCTAGTTATGAATTAGTGAATATAATTAATGAATAAATTGATACCCATTTCTATTATTAAATTATAAATCATTTTTGATTTGTGATTATTAAGGTAACTCATGTTCATTGAAGAAAAACTGGATATACAAAGATGCATAAGGAATACATAATTTAAGAATTTGTAAGTCTACCACCATGAGATATTAAAATTATACCTTCCTATCTTCTTTTATACTATATAAATATATCCCCATATTATATATTCATTTTAATTAAAAAATTAAAATTAAAAATGTTTACATAGAAGATATACATAAATTTTTTATATTTATATCATTTATATATAGGTGTGTATATTAGATTTCCCAGAAAACAATATCCTCATGTCATTACTCTAAACACACAGTTTTTAATGGCTACATCATTGTTCACCAAATAAAAACACTATTTTTTAGTGAGTCCTTTCTTTGGACATTAAATTTATACTAATTTTTTATAAGTATGACTGTGAGAATATCGTTGTCCATAAATATTTAGAAACAGAAACACTAGACCACAGAATGTGGATAACACTAGGTCACACAATGTAGAGATATTCTGAGCTAGTTACCTGGCAGAGAACCTGACTGTTTTCAGGGGCATCATCCATGTATGTGAGTGCTCATTTCACATCACTAATTCCGCCAACAGTGTTTACTAAACAATTACCAAGTTAAAATGTGAAAATTATATAGTTATCTTAATATATATTTAATTAAAGGTGAGTTTGAACATATTTTCATATATTTATTGGCCATTTGTAATTCTTTGTGAACTATTTGTTTAAGATCTTTGCCAAAAAAAGGTCTTTTTTTAAAAGTGAAAATAAAGTTTATGTATACAGATAGATGTAAATATTTATATTAGCAGATAAAAAGTGTGAAAGGATATATGCCATTGGAAGGGGGTGTTTGTAAGTGCAAATAGATTATTTACTTTTTATGTTTATTTGTTTTGTTTAAATTGGTATTATTTTTGTTTTTAAAAATTTAAGTATTGCTATGGTTTGCCTATTTGTCTATGCAAAATTTTGGTGGCCCTGAGAATAATTTCTGTATATGGAAATTAATATTAAATTTAATAAAGTCACTAATTCACAGATGTATTTTACTTAAGGTTTTAAGTTCAAATTTTAAGTTGTTTTGTATTTTTCATGTTTCTTTCCATAAATTGAGTAAATTTTAACATCTTTCAAGAGAGCTTTTGTTTAATGTGAAATCAGTCTAATGTAAACAAACTGAAATCTTTTAACAAGCTCTACACCATTTACCAACTTAAATTCTTTGAAACACTTTCAACTACAATTCATTTATATATATTAACTTTTTTGAAAGTAATTCAATTACTCCAAGTTAAGCAATTTGCTAGATTATTTAAATAATGTTAGTAATCCTTATATATTAAACTCTGAAATAGTGACATATAAGACTCATTAATAACATGAAAAATTATTTTATAACTTTTGACCTACACTTTGCAATTCCTAGAAAAGTACTCATATACATATTAATTAATTGGAATCTAAGGTTAATCTGCAAAAAACCCTACTATTCCCAATTCCCTTATCAAAAGATATAAAATGTCAAATAAAACTTATTAATGAAAGTATTACCAACAAAACCCCTCCACTTCTAGATTAAAAACATAGTAAGTCTGTATGACAATTTATATTTTATCATTTGTATTGGCAATTCTAATATTTCCAAAGTTTTAAAGAAAATTATCCACAAAGGAAAAAAGAAAATTAAGATTACCATTTCTACAGTATGACAGTTAAAAAATGGATTTCAGTCATCTAGATGAAATTTTCCCTTGGCACTGAGGGACAAAATGGACCACTTTCTCTAGTCACTATAACAATCAAGGATTCAAGTCCAATAGCACTACTATGCCTTTCAACTCAAAAAACTATCAGAGATTATCTTCCATCTGGTTTGAATCAACAGCCTCATACCACTTTACCACTTACTAGAATTGAATGAAATCTATTTCCTGCTTCATGCTATTCTGAATTTGTTTTATATCTTACAGTGTAGCCAGGCCACAATTCTTAAGATTATTTAAATGATATCTGATTACATTCCTTAAAACTCTCAGAGCTATACTGATTCTGAGGTTATATCATCCAAATCATGTGACCGACAATTATAAAAAACAATAGTGCATATTAGAAAATTGTGCTTTCTCAAGTGTTTATAGAGGCAAAATCAATCTAATTATGTGTAAGATTTTAGTTTAATGATTTATAAAGAGTGATTCTATTTAGCTCAGTGAATGAGTTCCTGAAATGGGAGTGTCTTCTGAATCAGAGCTAAATCAGATTAACAGTACCTGTTTCCCATGCAATTGCGTTCCTATGTCCTTATATGATCAGTCATATCCTCTTTTCTTCATATCCCCTGAAGCAATCAGATACCACACTTTTTTTCTGGGAATTCTTGACATATTTTGCCATTTTTCTTTAGACCGTATCAATGTTTGTAATGTCCCTCATAAAGCAAAGAATTTCCACTAATTTTATATTGACTACTGATCTTTACCATCTGTTTATTTGGTTGGAACCTTACAGATGCTCCTTGGCCCCAAGCCAGTAAAAGCTTCTCATATCCTGTGTGATTCTTCTGCACTATTATTTGTCTGTCTTTGATTAGCCAAAAATGATGCATCAAAACGGATCATAAGGACCTGAAATACTGGCCAACAAAACTCAGGGCAGCAATTCCAAAACATGTGGCAGTCATTGTTAATGGTCCTCCAATTTCAATTTTTCCTGTAATAATACAAATTTTGGATATATTTTTATTCAGCAAAGATGAAATTTCTTAGAGTCCCTTGCAGCTAGGAATGACCATTAGACCAGGCTCTATAAAAATGGAATGTAGGGGGAGGAACTTATATCTACTCTCTTAAATAAAAATGTCCTTTCCTTATCTGCTCTTCCCCTTGTCCATGTTAGCTGGAATTATGGCAGGGGCTGGAGGGGCCACCTTAGAGTACATGATGGAAAACATATATTTAGCATGACTGAGCATCAGCATAGACAAAACTTAGGTCCCTAGCACCACAGGGCCACCAAATCAGACTTAGATGTTTATAATCACCCTGTTAATTTAAGGAATTTCTTTTACTTTTGAATTATGTATATTTTATTATACATCAAAACATCACTCTCCATCAGAAGACAAGATTTTTTAAGAAAAATCATACCTTGTACTTTACAATTTATTACTTGTTGAGTAGATTTCTAACAAGGAGATAAGCTGAATAGATGCACAGTAATAAGTCAATCTACTTTACATTGGTTGGAAGAGATAATGGATTTTATTCAATTGAAATGATTGGGTAGGAGAAAGATGTAGTTATATTGATTGTACCAACTCAAATGTATTGTAACTAATATTTACATATGTAAAATGTTCCTGTAGCAGATGCCTGTATTTCTGTGTAAATGTGTATTAATTTCTTTGGTGGTGGGATGCAAATAAATTTGGCCTGTGCCTGATACTTTGAAAAAGCATTTACATCTATGTTGACTTTGGCAAATTAAATTAAGAAATATGCTTCAATACTGCAGAGCACATGGCATGAAACTAGAAATCACCTACAAAAACAAACAAACAAAAAAAACCCCAAAGCATGCAAATATATGGAGGCTAAATAGCATGTTACTAAACAATTTTTGGTTACCAATGAGACCTAGGAAAAAAATCAAAAATTACCTGGAACAAATGAAAATTAACACACAACCCAAAATCTATGGTATACAGCAAAAGCAGTCCTGAGCGGGAAGTTCATAGCATTATAGGTCAAAATCAAGAAACAAGAAAAATCACAAATAAACAATCTAAATGTATACCTAAAAAGAACTAGAAAAAGAATGAAAATCTAAGAATAAGCAGAAGGAAGGAAATAATAGTAAAAATTAGAGTGGAGATAAATGACAGAGAGAGTAAATAAAAAAATAAATAAAACCAAGAGCTGGTTCTTTGAAAAGATAAACAAGATTGATGAATATTTAACAAGACTTATCAATAAAAAAGAGAGAGGGCCAAAATATATAAAATCAGAAATGAAAATGGCGAAGTAATACCTGACATCACAGAAATACAAAGGATTGTAAGAAAATACTATGAACAACAATATGTCAACAAATTGTGTGAAATGGACAGATTCCTAGAAACATACAATCTTCCAGATTGAATCAGGAAGAATCAGAAAACATGAATAGAATGACAACAACTAATAAAATTGAAGCAGTAATAAAAAAAAATTCCAACAAACAAAAATCCTCAACCAGATGGCTTCACAGATGAATTTTATCAAATATGTAAAGAAGAACTAACACCTATCTTTCTCAAACTATTCCAAAAATTCCAAGAGGAGGGATGGCTTCCACACTCTTTTTATGAGGCCAGCATTATCCTAATTCCAAAACCATATGACACTACAAAGAAGGAAAATTATAGGCCAATAACCCTGATGAACATAGAGGCTAAAATCTTCAACAAAATATTAATAAATCAGATCCAGCAATACATTAGAAAGATCATACACAATGACCAACTGAGATATATTTCATGGATGCAAATTTGGTACAATATTCACAAATCAATAAATGAGATACATCTCATAAAGAAAATGAAATATAAAAATCACATGATCATATCAACAGATGCAGAAAAAAGCATTCAATAAAATCCAGAACCTATTTATAATAAAAACTCTCAGCAAAGTGGGAATGGAGGGATCATACTTCAACATAGTAAAGTCCACATATGAAAAATACACAGCCAGCACCATATTAAGTGGGCAAAAACTAAAAGCATTGCCCTTAAGATTAGGAACAAGGTAGGGATGTCTGCTTCCACCCGGTGCATGGATTCATGCACATTGAAAGGAAATTAATTAGAAGAAGTATTTTAATATCACTATTCACCCTTTTTCTATAATAGAAGTGTCAACCAAATTCATGCTTGACAATGACAGATTGAAACACATGCCTGTGACTGGTGCCAGTGAGAGCTTTATATGTTTTGCGCATGCATGAGTCAACTTAGCATTTTATATATATAGAATAAATCTGCTTAATTAGGCCTGCTTTCTGATGTAGTTAAACTTTTTCCAGCCCAGTGAAGCACCCCAACTTCTCCTTCAGGTAATTGTCAGCAACACAGCAGTAAATATCAACATGAAGCAGATTATTATTGTAGATCACACAGGGAGAACAAAGGATAAAATATTTAACTGCAGCAGTGTTTGACTATATTCTGTGCAGTGAGAAAACCTGAAGTCATTTTCAAGGTCCGCCATTTATTACTTCTTTTTAGTTGGGTCAAGTTTCTAAGCTTTCTAAATCTCCATTTTTGGGCTAATGAAAAGAAAATAGGATTCCACCGAGTCTCCTATCTACCTACTCCAGGACTTCTGTGAGGATCAAATGAGATGAGCCATGGGAAAACACTTCACAGACATTTGGTTAAAACGTGAAATGTTTGCACCTGGCTATAAAGCAAGTTGTGTTCCTGGACTGAAGAAACTCCAAGGAGGCTAGTTGTTGCTAGGGAGAGGAAGCCAGGCGTTGCTATGTGACATCATTACCTGGTGCCCACGGCAACTGTTTTCTGGCTGGGCTGGGCTATGGGCCGCATTTTGTGCCATGGGGTCTCAGCAGTGTCAGCTGCAATTTGGTGGGCTGTTGCTCTGGGGTGGTGGTGGGGTCTGTGTCCCACTTGGGGGAAGCCACGGCAGCTCCTGCATTGAGCATCTGCCCCCTGGTGGTTAGTGTGCATCATAATGACCGGTCAGATGGTCAGACACTTAGCATATTAGCCTCTTATATATATAGATAGTGCTGGAATCCAAGTCGCAGTGATCAGGCAAGAAAAATCAAAGGCATCCAAATTAGAGAGGAGGAAATAAAATTGTCATTATTCCCAGGTGAGGTGATATTGTACATATAAAACCTTACAACTCCATTGAAAACTACTAGATCTAATAAATGAATTTGACAAAGTGGCAGGACACAAAATTAATACTTAGAAATCAGTGGCATTTTTATATATCAACTAGAGGCCTGGTGCACAAAATTTGTGCACTGGGGAGGTGTCCCTCAGCCCAGCCTGGACCCTCTCCAATATGAGACCCCTTTGGGGATGTCTGACTCCTGCAATCAGACATCCCTCTCACAATCCAGGACAGCTGGCTTCCAACCGCTTGCCTGCCTGCCTGACCACCCCCTAACCACTCCCTTGCCGGCCTGATCGCCCTTAACTGCCCTCCCTTGCAGGCCTGGTCGCCCCTAACTGCCCTCCCCTGCTGGTCTGATTGCCCACAACTGCCCTCTCCTGCCAGCTATCTTGTGGTGGCCATCTTGTGCCCACATGGGAGCAGCCATCTTGTGCGAGGGTGTGACTGTCAATTTGCATATTACTTCTTTATTATATAGGATAATGAACTCTCAGAAAGAAAAACTAAATAATAATCCCATTTACTACTGCAACAACAAAAAATAAGATTCCTAGGAATAAATGTAACTAAGAAGATAAAAGACCTATACTCTGAAAACTACAAGACATTGAAAAAAAGAATAGAGAAAGATACAAACAAGTATCTTTGTGTATACTGTATTCATGAATTGAAAGAATTAACATTAAAAAATTCCATACTACCCAAAGCAATCTATAGATTCAATGCAATCCCTATTAAAATACTAATGGCATATTTCACAGTTCTAGAGCAAATATTCCAAAAATTTATATGGAACCTTAAAAGACCTACAATAGTCCCAGCAATCTTGAGAAAGAAGAACAAAGTCTAAGGGATCACAATGCCAGATATCCAACTATACTACAGAGCTATTGTAATCAAAATAGCCTGATACTGGCACAAGAACAGTCAATAGACCAATAGAAGAGAATAGACACCCCAGTAATCAACCCACACAATTGTGGTCAATTATTTGGAACAGGAAGCAAGAACATACAATGGAGAAAGGATATTCTCTTCAATAAATGGTGTTGGGGAAATTGGACAGATACATGCAAAAAATGATACTATACCACCTTTTGACCCAGCTGTCCCTCTTCTGGGAATATATCCTAAGAATCCCAAAATACCAATGAGAAAGAATGCATGCACCCCTATGTTCATAGCAGCATTATTTACAATAGCAAGATCTGGAAACAGTCCAAGTGCCCATCAGTAGATGAGTGGATAAAAATGATGTACATTTACACAATGGAATACTACACAGCTATAAAAAGAAGAAACTCTTACCTTTTTTGACAGCATGGATGAACCTGGAGATTATTATGCTAAGTCAAATAAGCCAGTCAGAGAAAGACAAGTACCATATGATCTCACTAATATGTGGAACCTAATAAAAATAAATAAATAAACTAACAAAATAGAACCAGAGGCGTGGGTACATGGAACAGACTGACAAATGTCAGAGGGAGTGGGATGGGGAGGACTGGAGAAAAGAAGGTGAAGAGATATACTGAAAAACATATACACATAATACATAGACACAGTAAACATGTGGTGAAGGCCAGAGGAGGGGGCAGGGGCTAGGAGGATGTGGGCAAAGGGATGGGGAAAATGGGAGACATCTGTAATAGTGTCAACAACTAAAAAAAGAAATATGCTTCAAAATAACTACAGGAGATGGAAGTATAGCACGATATTAAGAGAAGGAACTTTAGAGTAAAAGAGATATGAACTGGATGATAGCTATGCCACTGTGGTAGGCATAATTCTAAATGGCTCACATGATTCCCACTTCCTGGTATGCATATCCTATCTAATAATAGACAAACATGGTAACTGACTGTACCTTCGCTACGCCTCCCATTGGCTAATCAGCATGATATGCAAATTAACCCAACCAAGATGGCGGCCGGCAGCCACGCAGCTGAAGCGAGCAGGAGGCTTGCTTGCTCCAGTGATGGAGGAAGCCAAGGTTCCCTGCCTGCTGCAGCCCGGCTCTGAGTTCCGAAAGCAACAAAGTTTCAATTATAGAAGCTAAACAAACCCAGATACCTGCTTTCAGCAGGCCGTGGCCACAGAGCTGGAGCAAGCAGGAGCCGGCTCTTAGCTCCAGTGACGGCAACAAAGTTTCAATTATAGAAGCTAAACAAACCCCAGATACCTGCTTTCAGCAGGCCGTGGCCACAGAGCTGGAGCAAGCAGGAGCCAGCTCTTAGCTCCAGTGACGGCAACAAAGTTTCAATTATAGAAGCTAAACAAACCCCAGATACCTGCTTTCAGCAGGCCATGACCTCAGAGCTGGAGTGAGCAGGAGCCGGCTCTCAGCTCCAGTGACAGCAACAAAGTTTCAATTATAGAAGGTAAATAAATCCCAGAATAAAAAAAAAAGAAAGAATAAAAGGAGAGGCTGGGAGCTTCAGTCACCCGCCAGCCTGAAAATGGCCCTCAGCCCCTCACCCAGACTGGCCAGGCACCCCAGTGGGGACCCCCACCCTGATCCGGGACACCCTTCAGGGAAAACCAGCTGGCCCCCACCCATGCACCAGCTCTCTATCCTATATCGTAAAAGGGTAATATACAAACTGACCCTAACTGCAGAAAGACTGGGAATGACTGGTCACTATGACACACACTGACCACCAGGGGGCAGACGCTCAATGCAGGAGCTACCCTCTGGTGGTCAGTGCGCTCCCACATGGGGGAGCTCTGCTCAGCCACAAGCCAGGCTGATGGCTGCCAGTACAGTGGTGGTGTTGGGAGCCTCTCCTGCCTCCTCAGCAGTGCTAATGATGTCCGACTGCAGCTTAGGTCTGCTCCCCTCTTGCAAGTGGACATCCCCAGAGGGCTGCCTGACTGCCAGAGGGATGTCTGATTGCCAGCTTAGGCCCAATCCCCCGGGGAGCAGGCCTAAGCCAGCAGGTGGTCATCCCCCAAGGGGTCCCAGACTGCGAGAGGGCACAGGCCAGGCTGAGGGACCCCACCCCCTCCCCGAATGCACAAATTTTTGTGCACCGGGCCTCTAGTCTATTATAATCTGCTCCCTTTGAAAGTGTACATAACCTGAGAATATAAAAGGATATCACTCCTTTTAGTTTTTAATCAGTTGACTTTTAGTTAATCAAAATGGAGAAAACCCAGGTGGGCCTAACCTACTTAGTTGAGCCCTTAAAAAATGACCAGACCATTCCTCGTTCCTAAGGCCAGAAAGACTAGAAATGTGAGAAGGCCTATGGAGGGACAGCATGTGGCAAGAACCTGAAAGAAGCCTCCAGGAGCTGACAGTGTTCCCTGATAGACAGCAAAACAACAGGGACACTGCTCCCACAACCAAAAGAGAAGAATTCTGCAAACAATCTGAGGGAGGTTGGAAGCAAAAACTTCCTTAGCTGAGCCTCCAAATGAGGAGGCAGCTGGCTGACACCTTGATTCAAAGAAATGTGCTTTTTATAGGAAAGACAAAATAAACATTACTTATGTATACATGTGTACATAAATATTATACATGTATAATATATTTATATTAGCAGATTAAAAAAGTCTGACGGAATACACCTCTGTGTATCTGGAGGGGATGAGTGGAAGTGCAGGGGAGATATTCATTAGTTTTTATATGTACTTTATTCTGTTCTTACAAAGAGGAAGAGAGATCTTTGTAATGGCAGAATGCTTAGCTAACCTGTCTCCTGCAGTTATGTAGTAAGCTGAGTTTCTGAATCTATACACTTGGACATATAGTTGAGGAGAGTCCTGAGCAATGCGCGGAAGGTGCTGCCTGGGTTCTCCTTGCTGCTTAAAGTAAAATGTCAAAGGATTCCATCCAAAAGCTATTTCAAGAGATTAGGAGTAACCTTCCACATCTCAGAGGACCTCTAAGAAGAGGAGCCGAAAAGAAGGAGCGGCTTATCTCAAAAAGATTTGTAGGTATTTTGTCTTGTGGGGCAAATGGTATGTAAACCTATGGAAGGCCCACAAACTCTCAAGCTTGACCTGAAAAGGGCAGAAGAAATACAAACAAAAGGAGGTTGTCAGAACCACACACACACCCCGCCCCACACCCCCATCTCCAAAAATAAGGCAGGAGGCAGGCTGATGAGAGTTACTTCTCAATTGCAAACATGTGCTGCTTTTCATAAAAAGGAAGGGTGACTCAGAGAGTAAAACCAAGTACCCAGAGGGTGGAACTGAGAGCCAGGAGGCATTATTCACAGTCTTTACAAACTTATCAAGAAACTCCCATTTGCCAACTGGATTAGGATATTGCTTTGGACCAGTGACTCCTTTTTACTTCCATTTCCCTTTTATGAACCAGAGTGTTCATACCTTTAATGCTATGCCTGTCTCAACAAGTATGGGCGGGGGGGAATGTTGAGGGAAGATAAACTTGCCTCTTTACTGTTATAGGTTTACAGATTAAGAGGAATGGTGCCCCAGGAGTTGTATTTATGGATTATAGCAGGAGCCTCATCTGCACCTGATTAAAATGACTAAAAGGATGAGATTATTTTGTGTGTGTGTTTTTTTGTTGTTTTTTTTTTTTTACTTTAAGGAGATTTAGATACAATTTGTGGCTTGACCTGATGAGATTTATAAGTTTATATTTCAGTGATGTGATTTTGAAATACAGCTGATAATGCATTGGGATGAGTCTTTGGGAATCTAGGAAAGAGAGTCAGTGTATGTTGCAAGGTAAGCAGAATTCAAAGGGGGCCTCTGAGATTTCTGCTCCTGGTATACACACCTTGTATAGTTCCTTCACTTCAAATGTGGGTGGAACCTGTGAATATGATGGATAGTAAATCTTTTTTAGATTGAATTTTATGCCAAATGGTGATAGGATTGTCACTCAGTGATTACCTTACATTTTCTAAGACTCTACCATAACAGCCTAATGAGGTGTGTCCAGGCTCCTCCTGGCTTGGAAGAAAGCAAAGGCCCACATGTAGTCAGATGGCAAGGAACTGTGGACAGTTTCTAGCTGCTAAGTGTGGTCCCCAGTCAACAACCAGCAAGAAGACAGGGACCTTAGTCACAGCCAGGAAGAAATAAATCACACTAACAACAAATGAGCTTGGAAGAGGTTCCCAAGCTTCAGATAAGAAGAACCCTTGCCTAAAACCTTGATTTCAGCTTGGAGAGACCCTGAGCAGGAGATAAGCTGCATCTGTACTTCTAAGCTACAGGACTGTGAGATAATGCATTGAATTGTTTTAAGCTGCTAAGTTTATGATTATTTGTTATCTGACAATATAAACCTAAGATAGCCACTGATTGATAAGTCACCTTTAGTAAAAGTTCTGTAATAGACTCACTGAGCCTCAGTTTCTGCATCAGTAAAATGGGGTCATGATACCTACATCATACCATATTATATTGAATGAAATAATTGAATGCAATAATTCTAAGCCAAAGTAAAATGCCAGGCACCTAGTAAGCACTTAACAACATGTATATATCATTTTCCCCAAGAAAATAGCAAAACCTTAAGTTTTTCTTTCAACTGACTATATTGGAATCTATCAAAAGTTTAACTTAATGTAATCTAATCTGTTTTGCTCACCTACTTATTCTCCACCTTCAGAAAGCATTCCTGCACACCTCAGATCAATGCAGATGTCTCCTGCCTAAAGCTTTGTTGGGTCCTCTCAGACAGCATTGATCAGTCTATGCTCCGAATGACCACAGTATATGTTATTTGAATGCTATTTAAGGCAGATTTCATCCTACCTTGTATCTGGCTGCTTGCATGTCTGTTATCTCCTTAAATGGCAGGCCTTTTTAAGTCAGTTTTATTTTTGGTATCTGTGTCTTGAACTCTTGACCCCAGAATCTAACAAAGTGCCTGGTACACAATAGAAACTTAATGTCTTGACTTGAAATGAATCACCAGAAGGGGATGCTACAGAATGTATTCAGCTAATGCAACACTTTCAATTTCCCATGGCCAAAAAAAACACACACACGTTTTCTGTGAACTTGTAATAGTTCAATATTGGACCTATTTTGGCAAAGCAAATAGAATAGACCTGGTGAATAATAAATCTTCATGCTTCAAATATGAATCTTATCTTTAATGGTGCTACTTATTTTATGCTGGTTTTTGTACAGTATGGAGCACCCAGACAATTTATAAAGTTCAGTTAACAATCAAAATGTTTTATTTAGCATACATGAATATAATGTCCTTTAGATGGGTTGAATTTTTCATATTTCTACTGATTTTTCTCTTGTTATTGTTGAACAATCTCCTTGACTTCAGGCTAAGCTAGTTATACTTCAAACAGTAACCGGTATGCATTACTTTAGTTCAGGGGTCCTCAAACTACGGCCCGCGGGCCACATGCAAATACAAATATTGTATTTGTTCCCATTTTGTGTTTTTTTACTTCAAAATAAGATATGTGCAGTGTGCATAGGAATTTGTTCATAGTTTTTTTTAAACTATAGTCCAGCCCTCCAACGGTCTGAGGGACAGTGAACTGGCCCCCTGTTTAAAAAGTTTGAGGATCCCTGCTTTAGTTGATGCCTTCTTACATCGCAGGTGTACCACACACTTCTTGAGCTCATCTGTGGAACCTTCTGTGCTTTTCAAAAGCTGTTTTAGAATCTTAGCTGTCATTATTAATTACATTTGGTTACTTATGATTCATGCTTCCCAAAGGGAATAAAATGGGTGCCAATAATGTTGATGGCACTTTGGACTTCACTTATGAAAATGCTTTCACCTGCAAAACTGAAAACACTAAATATATTTTTATATCCATGGCAAACAAATTGGGTACAACCAGAAATACTGAATGTTACTAGAAATTACAGCATTGGCTTTTAAAACAGAAATGCTAACATTAATTTGACAAAGATGTAGATAGGACAATTAAAAAAGTAATAATTAACTGGTAAGACAAAAATAGTCTATTTTGATAAAGGAGAGTGTATTTGATAAATAATAAGTAGAAATATCAGCTTAAGTTCTTCTAAAGAAGGAAAATCATCCAATAATAGACCAATAAGTCAGGTTATAAAAGTCATAAGAAGGATACAACTGAATACTATAAATAGCATGACATTTATTTTCCCTATGAAAGTTTAAGCTATTTCTTATTGTCTTTTAATCTCTATTGTTGTTGACATTTTAGACTACTGCAAACATTTTAACTTGTCAGTATAATTGTCTTTCCTTCTTAGGTGATCTAGACTTTTTCTACAGTTGTTTTGAAGATTTTCTCTTTGTCTTTAGTGTTATACATTTTCACTAACTTGTGTCTGGGTGATGGTTTATTTTTATTTATCCTGCTGTTAACTCATTTTGCTTTACAAATATTAAGATCATGACTTTCATCTATTTAAAAATATTTATTTTTTCAAGTATTGCCTACTGTCATTCTCTCTATTCTGTCCTGAAACTTGTAGTAGATGTACATTGCACCATCTCATTATATTTTTTGTGTGTCATTTATAATTTCTAAGTTTTATATCTTTATACTGCACTCTGGGTAATTTATCCAATTCCATATTCCAAATTATTAATTTTTTCTTCAGTTTCTTTATTGTTAATCTGTCCATTGAATTTTTTTCTTCTTTAATTAAAATGTTTTTATTTCCTTTTAGAACTTCGCTTTAGTTGTTTTTAAATTGAACATTTTCATAGTGTCTTGCTCTACGGATACAATTATTTATTTATTTTAAAATCTATTCATTTAAAAATACTAATTTTAAATTCTTAATCTAATTATCTCTGCGTGTTGTTAGGCCTGAGAGCCTCTTCCTTCCTTGTTAAGGGGAGTGATAGCCTTCTCTCCTTTCATACAACACTGAAATCTGTGCTTGTGTTTTCTACACATCTCCATTAATCTGCTTATCTATTTCTATACTAGTGTCCTATTGATTTGATATTTGTGGACTCATCAGTTACTTTACTATACAAGATTCTCTTATATTCTCCTAACATAGGCTAATACACCTAAAACAAACATTTAAACACTTTTAAAACTGCACAAAACTCCCAGTTAGTTATTATAGAAATAGAGGAAAGCTTTTGCTTTATTTCTTTATACATTGTGCTTCATTGCATATCTTCCTTAGTTTTTGTAGTTAGGGTATTTGAAACTAAGGTGAAGCATTCTCTTTCCCCTTCCATACAAATATATCAATTTTTCAGTTTTGAATAGTGCAGGATATCATTATAATGAGATTGAAGATGCTTATAATAAACACAGGAAGCAATACACGATTGTGGTTTCTTTAGTTGTCTAATGCTAAGCAAACTTCCACTGTGGCTTAGTTTATAGGAGAATCCTCCTATATTTTCCTTTGTATAAAAACAAAGACCACAATAGTGACCACCCAGAAGT
Organism: Myotis yumanensis; assembly: GCF_028538775.1. NCBI lineage: Eukaryota > Metazoa > Chordata > Mammalia > Chiroptera > Vespertilionidae > Myotis > Myotis yumanensis. The sequence goes on from NW_027223752.1 coordinate 188,145,330, forward strand.
AAAGGACCTGCTCTTGGTAGAACATGAAAAAAGAAAAGAAGTTTGCTTAAACTTGTGTTCTTGTTCATATTATACTTACAGACACATTTAAATTGAGATTTAGCCGAAACCGGTTTGGCTCAGTGGATAGAGCGTCGGCCTGCGGACTGAAAGTTCCCAGATTCGATTCCGGTCAAGGGCATGTACCTGGGTTGCAGGCACATCCCCAGTAGGAGATGTGCAGGAGGCAGCTGGTCGATGTTTCTCTCTCATCGATGTTTCTAACTCTCTATCTCTCTCCCTTCCTCTCTGCAAAAAATCAATAGAATATATTTTAAAAAAATAAATAAATAAATTGAGATTTAAAAATGCATTCTTATCTGATTTAATTATTTCTAAAACATCTGCTATGAGACAATGATACCAATTGAAACATACTCTTATCTAGGGTCTGAGAAACTTTTAAAAAGATGATCCTGAGTAACTGAATTACTACCAAAAAGAGTATGGGAGCAAGAATAAAATTAATTATATTTACCAAAAAATCCTACAAAGAAAAACACCCAGTACTTTGTTCATTACAGGCTACTCATTTTCTACCTGGGGACTCAGTAGTCCATTCATTCTGAACATTTTTCAGTTCTCCCAAGACACCATAATATAGCTCTTGGACCAAGAGGATTTCACATAGTACTTTCCTTTCTTGCCCCACTTTGCTCCCCTGTACATCACATCTGCCCATCCACCAGGTATCAGTTTTAGAAGTCTCATTGCCTAGGAAGGTTTCCCTGGTGAATACTTCTGGAAGAGGCTCAGCTAATTGCTCCCATTTTTACCTATATATTTCCTTATACTTTAATTTTAATTGCTTCTTATATTTTTGTCCCTGAAAAAAAGTTGAATTTTCAGGAGAGAGGGCATATTTGTTTAGCATTATATCTCCAACAATTAACAAGGAGCCTGGCAAGTAGTATGTGGTTATTAAATAATAGTTGAAAAAATGAATATGTAAATGATCTTAAAAATAGCAGTGTGATTGTTTTATACTATGTTAACTTGGCTAAGCTGAAACTGTGATTCTCAGAGTCCCCTTCTCTGTAGAGTTCCTAGATTAGTTAAGGAAAAAAGGAATTTGCAAAACGTTTGGAAATGGGAAGCTAAGCAGTAGCCATTGCACTTTGAATGTCGTTGTGCTTAGACATGGTAGAAGTAGATGCCCTCCCTTGCTCTACATTCAGCTCTTCTTCTTTCCAGCCTCCTAATTATTCCTCAGCATCTTCCACGACTATGTCAGATCTTATTCATACAATGAGTCCACTATCATAATTCTCATAGTAGTTCTGCTTTTCTGATAAAAGAATGATCGCTGCAAACAGTAATAACCCCTATTTCTCTCACTTCCAGATTATTTCATACATTGTTAACAATGCTGAAGACCAAGATCAAGGTTAGAGATTTTCTATGAGTGTTCATTGCAGAAAAATATTGAACCAATTTGGAAATTTAACAAGACATCTATCCTTATGAAGAGTTTGTGGAAGTCATTAAATTAACTAAACCAGGGTAAGCTAAACCATGACTTTTCTCTGGCCATGTACATGTTTCTTAGACTCGTGAGGAAGTTGTCTGCAGCTGTAGGAAAACTAATCCAAAACATAATCTTAAATTTTAAAAATACTATAATGGGATCTAGAAGGGTTTTGTAATTTAAAAAAAATTAAAGCTTTAGGGGACAAGGTCCATATTAAGGTGAATAAAGCTATGGAAATTCAGGAATAAAACATGGACTCAAGTTATGGAATTAATTAGGTTACTGAATAAATTCAGTGTAAAAGTCATGTAAATCATCATTATTTTTATTTGTTACATCCTTGTAACATTGGCATAAAAATATTCCAGTTTGCTATGTTTACTGGAAAGTCTGTCTATAACAACAAAAACAATAAAACATTTCAAGAAAGAATGGAATGATGGTGGTGTCAAACTGTCATTAATATACAATAGTTAATATTATTATTTTAATCTCCTCCCCATTACTTAACATAGATGAGAATAGTAGTTCAAAGGAGAAAAATAACAATAAAACCAAACAAAGACAAAAGACAACTTTGCTCAATTTTTTTCCTATGGTTTTTAAGCACAACCATAATCATAATTGCCATTTCCTCAAAAGTCCTTAATGAGTACAGAATAAAGTTTAAATTATAATCATGTTATTCAATGTTTTCCCTTTACTCAGATCTCAAACTACCACTTTAAATATTCTTCCTCATGACCCCACCTAATACATTTTCCATTGTAAATATTGTCTACATTCTACATCAATGGTTGGACTGTGAGTGCCTTGAGAACCAGATCTACATATCCACCAACTTTTTATTCTCTTCAGACCCTAACACAGTGTTTGGCATATAAGAGGCATTGGAAAACATTTAGTAAATTAAAGTGATTTGAACCATGCTGAAAAAAAAAAACACACAGAAAGTTTTAGGCATGGATATTACACAAATCAAGTTTTATGTCTTTTTGCGGTAATGACTGTTATTTTTTATAAAAATATAAATATATTTTCAAAATAATTTGAGTGAGTTTTACCATTTATTTTCCAGAGTTAATTTTAAGAATAAAAACCTAGGATAGTACAAAGAAAAACAAACATTGATAGTGCTTTCTTGCTGTTTTAATATTTAGAAGATTGTAGGAATTCTTTTAGGGCCAATACAATTTGCCCTGATTTTACCCATATTTAAGAAAGCATACCTATGTTTTCCAGTCATTTGACATATAATTATCATTGTTTTGCTAGCCTTAGACAATGTATCATCTTTACAAGACAATATATCATCTTTACATGACCAACATACATTTTTTACAATCAAAATAATAAATACTTTGGGATGGCAAATGTTGTTATATCTGTACTAATATCATTTAGGTTCACAAACACATCACTTAGACATTCTTTATTATCCTCTTTTTTACATTATAAATATGCTGTGGAACATGGGTCCTTGAGGCAACATCAGTTAATTCAACTGAGATTTGGAATATAGAAAACTGACTTTGTGACAAAGTTAGAACTAACATTTAACAATGAAATTATATCCAAATTAACTTGCTAATGTCTAATACTATACTAACAAACTGAATAATGGAATCTTAGCTCTGTTATGAAATATAGAAGTTTTCAGGAAAGAAGCATTGTATTTACATTGGGTAGATTATAAAAAAATATATTTTTTATAGAAATAAGTTAATTTTCAGTAAATATTTGAAATGTCCTACTGAAATATTCCAAAACACTGATATCTCTCATGGGTGAAAAATCCAATTGATTGAAGTCATGAGAAAAACAATTTATTTTACTTTTTACTAAATTTTGCATATTAAATAATTCTTTGATTAATAAGATATTTTTAAAAATTAAACTTTCAATTATAAATTTGGTTTTTTTCTTGTTTTAAAAATCCTTTCCAATGATTGTCATGAGAAATAATGAAGACGGATAAAAACTGACTTACCAGGACACAAGAAAAACCAAACAGTGATGGGTTGTGAGGATAGAAAAATAGTATTAATTTCTATGTGTGGTTTGAGTAATCGTTCTCATAAAAAAATGAAATTAATAAAATCCAAAGCATAGTGTGTGCACAATTGGAACAGTATCAGTATTGGTGGCATATAACTACAAATGTCAACTACATTATTTTGTAAATACCAATATGTTTTAGGAAGTCATGAATTCTGTTATCATAATTACAATATCCACACCTTTGCGTTATTTACTGTTTGGCACATTTCTTTCTCCTTGAAATATTTTCTCGATCTTGATCAATCTAGATATATACAGCAGAGGTCAGCAAACATTTTCTGTAAATTGTCAAATAATAATATTCCCAGCTCTGTGGGCCATATAGTTCTGCAGCAATTACTCAACACTACCATTGTAGCAAAAACCAACCATGAATAATTTGAAAACAAATGAGTGTTCCAATTAAACATTATTTATGGACATTGGTATTTGAATGTTATATAATTTTTGTGTCATGAAATATTATTATTCTTTTGATTTTCTTTAATCAATCAAAAAATGTAAAAACCATTTTTAGCTCCTGAATGTACAAAAAAAGTGGTGGGCCAGATTTGGTCTGTAGGCCATAGTTACCAACTCCTTACATAGTGGAGAGAGAAATAATAATCAACAGTTTTTAGATTCTGGAAAACAATCTTAAGCTCATTGATGCTAATCAGACACAGAAAAATAATCAGCTTAAATATATTTTTATACTTAGAAATTAACCATAAGTTTGTATAAAGATAAATAAATGCAGTGACCCTAACAAACACAATCTGCCAAATATCTGAACTATACTTTCTCTACAGAAAAAAGAAAGTAGAAGGACTTGGGGCACAGAAAATTTTAAAAAATAAAATTCACAAAGCCACACAGATTAATCTATCATGCTATTTGATTTTCTGTTGGAGAACTATTACAATTGATTCAATATAGGCACACTATTTTCTTTATTAAAACTATGTAAACTACCTATTGGTTCCCTTTGAAAAGATAAAATTTTGATGGACAACAAGGGTCCTAAAAGAAGATGTGTTTTTCCCTTCATTCCACAAACTTGGCTAACTGTTATCTTCTTGAAGGTGGAAAGAACACAGTTCACACAGTACAGCTCTGAGATATATCTCATGACAGAGACTATGGGCAATATGGGAGGATGGTCCTAAAACTGAGACTAGCCCTTTGCTACCAAAAGCACCAAAGGAAAGCTTGAGCCAATCTTTTTTACTTATTTATGTAAAATACTTAAAATACTTGCTAGTAAATGAATTAAGTGGAGGTTTCTGCTGGCCACAGAGTTCTAATGAAAACTGCAGTGTTCATTACACAAGAATTACAGCTTAGAAAGAGAGGCTTTAAGTTTCTCAATCAATGACAAAGACCCATTTAGGATCTAATATTAATTGGATTATGTTGGATTTCCACCTTCCATTTAGTTCAACTTCTACTTTCATTATCCACTTTATCACCCTGAAGAGTAAAGAGTGAACTTAATAGCTGAATGGTAGAATCTCCTAAGCAGTCTTCCAAGTATACTTGTTTTACATGATTTATGGCCCTTTCATTTAATTCCCCAAATAATTTGTCATATGTAATTGAGAAAATATTGAAGAATGGTTTCAAAATCAGTCAAATGAAATGGAAGGAAGTACTAAATTTTAATGTTCTATGAAGAACTTAACAGTTCTCACCCATGGTTTTTGTTTGTTTTTTCTTTTCTGTTGTTAGATTTGCCTCCAAAAGAGACAATTTTTCATTTAGTCTATTGCCTATTGGTTCTACTCATGTGTCTCAAAGAGCAAATAATGTTACATTTTGATTATTTCTATTAAAAAATGGACAAAAATCGAAGGGAAATAACACCACTGACCATTTGTCTACCTATTCCCTTTTTAGACTATTATAGACCATCTCATTTGATTACTGTTGACCTAAAAAACCTAAGACTGCCCTGATCTCTAAGACTAAGAGTCTTGTTTCCTCTTCACAATTAATGACTTAAAAAATGAATATCTGTTTTTACACACAATCTAGAAAGAAGGAAAGGGTGTTGCTGCTACTCTTATAACAACAACAACAACAACAACAACTTTGACAGTCTACAAACACACAACTTTTCTTAAACTCATCAGGGAGATGAAATTAGCATGAAATCTAAGGAAAGGCAGGCATCTCCAAAGACAGACAGAATACAAGCACTTGCTTACATGGAGCAGAGACCAATGAACATTTGAAAGAAGAATTCAGCTAAAATTTTTTAACAAATTACTGAATGCTGACTGTGGGATGGCAAAAGAATAGAAAATACTTGGGAACCACACACCCAAGAGAAATTCATACCAGCTCTAAGGCTCTTCTTGCAAAGAAAAAAAAAAAAAAGACCAACAAAGGCCATGAGAAAGCTGCATGAGTTTCAGGTCTATTGGAGTCAAAGAGTAACCACTTTTAGAAAAGGCATAACACCTTGTCCAGATCCTTTCTTTCATTTCCCTATTTAAAAAAGAATCTTAAAATAGTGGGTAAATGGCAGGACCGGCAACAAACACTATCACCCAGTACCAAAACAAAAATCAAAACCTAAAAAGATCCTTTCTGCCCTGGGGGAAGGGGACAGCGAGGAGGATACATGGATAGCCCTAAATCTGGGTTTGGAACAGGGTCAATGAGATGGCCCTACTTCAATGCTCATTGATGAAGCGCTAGCCTAAGAGGAGGTCTTAGTCAATAAAACAAAAAATGTTTTATAAAAAATAAATAAATAAATAACAGTATTCCCTATTTTTTATCATTTTTTTTTATTGCTTGAAGTATTACAAAGGGTATTACATATGTGTCCTTTTTTTCCCCCGCCCTTGACAATTCCTCGGATTCCCCTACCCCCCAAGTGTCATGTCCATTGGTTATGCTCATACGCATGCATACAAGTCCTTTGGTTGATCTCTTACCCCCCTCCCTCCTGCCCCCCAACCCTCCCCTGCCTTCCCACTGCAGTTTGACAATCTGTGTGAGGCAGCTCTGCCCCTGTATCTATTATTGTTCAAAAGTTTATAATGGTCTCTATTATCCATGAATGAGTGAGATCATGTGGTATTTTTCCTTCATTGACTGGCTTATTTCACTTAGCATAATGCTCTCCAGTTCCATCCATGCCGTTGCAAATGGTAAGAGTTCCTTCTTTTTTACAGCAGCATAGTATTCCATCGTGTAGATGTACCACTGTTTTCTAATCCATTCATCTACTGATGGGCACTTAGGCTGTTTCCAGATCTTAGCTATGGTGAATTGTGCTACTATGAACATATAGGTGCATATATCCTTTCTGATTGGTGTTTCTGGTTTCTTGGGATATATTCCTAGAAGTGGGATCACAGGGTCAAATGGGATTTCCATTTTTAGTTTTTTGAGGAAACTCCATACTGTCTTCCATAGTGGCTGCACCAGTCTACATTCCCACCAGCAGTGCACGAGTGTTCCTTTTTCTCCACATCCTCTCCAGCACTTGTCGTTTGTTGATTTGTTGATGATAGCATTCCCTTTTTAAAAAAAGATTTAATATTTAGCAAAAATGAGAAAACTGAAATTAGAATGCATAATTTTATCATTTGGAACTTCTTGGTTTACACTTGTTAATTTTTAAAAACTTAACCATGATTTAAAAATGGGCTATTTTTTTCTGTTAAACTAAACTACTCAACTCTTTTGCATTTATTTTTTGTGTTTTTTTTAAATATATTTTTATTGATTTCAGAAAGGAAGGGAGAGGTGGAGAGAGATGGAAACATCAATGATGAGAGAGAATTATTGATTGGCTGCCCCCTGCATGCCCCACACTGGGGACTGAGCCCACGTGCCCTTGACCGGAATCAAGCCCAGGACCTTTCAGTCCACAGGCTGACACTCTATCCACTGAGCCAAACTGGCTAGGGCCTCTTTTGCATTTCAAATTTCTATTACAAAGTGGTAGCAAAGAGAAAAAACTATAGGTAACCATATCAGGATGCATACATTTGAAAATAAGTTGGGAGAAAAGCCCACATATATGCTCATAATTAGAACAATCTTTAATACAGAATATTCTTTGAATTTAATATTAATACGGAGGTCTTGGAATATTTCAACGTTTCTCCTACATAAGTAGCAACTGAGGACATTACATTTAGCTTGCTTCCTGAAAAATTAATCCTATTCATATATATAACATTATTATATTCAATATGTTGAATATTGATTAAAAAATGCCCAGAGACCTAAAATTCAAACCTGTCATTATGTGATGACATTAAGAATAAATTCCTGCCCTTGCCGGTTTGGCTCACTGGATAGAGCATTGGCCTGGGGACTGAAGGGTCCCAGGTTCGATTCCGGTCAAGGGCATGTACCTTGGTTGCGGGCACACCCCCAGTAGGGGGTGTGCAGGAGGCAGCTGATCGATGTTTCTAACTCTCTATCCCTCTCCCTTCCTCTCTGTAAAAAATTAATAAAATATATATTTTTAAAAAAGAATAAATTTCTTCTACAATAAACCTCTTCAAAATTTCTTTGACTAGAATTATTCTATTCTTTACATAACCTCATTTGCTCAAAAATCTGTCACAGATGTTTGAACTGTGTTCCCTCGCCCCAATTCATATGTTGAACTCCTAACCTCCAGTACTTAACATATTAATGCATTTGAAAATGGTGCTTTCAAAGAGGTAATCAGGTAAAATGAAGTCTTGTGTGTGAAGCCTAATCCAATATGACTGTTGTCCTTACAGGAAAAGGTAATTAGGACACAAGTTAACAGAGGAAAGATCATGTAAAGACACCAGAGAAAGAAGGCCTTCTACAAGCCAAGCCCGAGAGAGGCCATAGAATAAATCAACTTCGCTCACATCTTGATTTTGCACTTCTAGCCTCCAGAATTGTGAAAAAGCGATGTTTGTTGTTTAGAGCCACCCAGTCCATGGTACTTTGTTTCGGTGCCCCTAGTAAATGAACATACTGTACATAACGCACTGTCTTCAGCTAGCGGTAATTGTACATGGGACTATTTTAGATATTGGAGAGAGGGAATCTCAGCCTGTTCTTGCTGTACTTCTGTTTCTTCCTGTCTTTTCTTTTTCTTCTTGCCCTTCCTTCTTTTCCTCTTCTCTCACTTCTTCATTGTGTCTTTCACAGTCCTTGTTTATTTGTCAATAAAGTTTCTAATGAATAAAAATTTGTGAACAGCAATGCTGATATTTAGAGAAGGCAGAGTAACAAAAAAATGAAAATAATTTAGGCAAATTGCCAGTAACAAATATTAACCTGAAATTTTCAATGAATACATTTTAAAAGAAAGGAATATTGGAAAGACAATCCTCTCTCCTTCAAAGAAAGTGTCACACTTCCATTTTCACTATTCTGAAGGCATGTTTCTTTCTTAATAGGCTGTGTGTGTGGAAATCCATCCTGTTGCCTAAAGGCCTTGCTCTCCTCTCCTTTCTCCCTCCTTTCTCAGGCCTCTATTTTAAGTTGATAAGTAAAAGGTGCATTGAACTCCTGAAACTTTGAGCATGGTATTAACTGGCAACACTTTTTATGATTTCTGCCCTTCTTAAAGAATAGTTTAAGCAGAGCTTCATATAACCCAAAGGACATTTGGTTTCTGATACCTGCACAACATGATCAAACCATGACAGTGCCAAAGTAACTCACACATGGGCTGAGCTTTCAACATGACTTAAATCAAGCACAAAATCTGTTCTGTAAATAACACTCATGGTTTCAAGCCCATAAGATAATGAAAGTGGGAATATAATTAACGACCACTGTGTTTTCCTATCTGATAGACAGGTGCACTTTCACTGGTGTTGAAAAATTGTGGCTGAATTCCAAAACCATAAAGCCACAGGTGGATTACTACTATACAAAATTTATGATTCTTATTCACAGATTTCATTGTTACCATGCATGTAATGAGCTTGATAATGGCATTATTCCATATATAAACTCAGCAATTATAAGAAAGTATATCAGAATGTTACTAAGTCCAAAAATGACTTGAGTATTAAGAATAGAATCCTTTTCCCATTTAAATATGCAAAGCTCTTAGTAATTTACTAGTATGATCTAGAGCAGTGATGGCGAACCTTTTGAGCTCGGCGTGTCAGCATTTTGAAAAACCCTAACTTTGGTGCCGTGTCACATATAGAAATTTTTTGATATTTGCAACCATAGTAAAACAAAGACTTATATTTTTGATATTTATTTTATATACTTAAATTCCATTTAACAAAGAAAAATCAACCAAAAAAAAATGAGTTTGTGTGTCACCTCTGACACGCGTGTCATAGGTTCGCCATCACTGATCTAGAGTGTCAAGCATGTTATAAATACTTTAAAGTGCTATACTTTATTTTTTAAATATTATTTTAAAATGTAATTGTACAAGGGTAGGAGACTTCATTATAATACCATTTTATACAGTTTGAATGATATATCATGTATTTGTATAAGCTATTTGACAATATTAGAAATTTTACATTAGAAAAATTAAGTATTGGCATACATCATATTTTAAAATATATTTTATAGTATAAGCAATGATGTCAAATGAAATATTTATTTTCCTAATTTTTACTTTAGTAATTTTTAAGATTATTAATTGCTTACCAAGGGCCAGGTACTGTGATGAGTGCTTTCTTTTTTAATCCTAATAACAGCCCTATATGATGAAATATTTATTTTTATTTCTATGTTATACACAAGGAAACTAAAACTAGTAGCTTGAACAGCTTCATCCTTCCCTCCCCCTACCCCCCCCCCCCCCCAATTGATTTTTAGATGGAGTGGAAGGAAGAGAGGAGGTGTGAAGGGGGAGGAAGATAGAAACATCTCACATCCATTGATTGCTTCCTGCACACACCCTGACCTGGGCCTGGAATCAAGCCTGCAACCAAGATATGTGCCTTTGACCGGAATCAAATCTGTGACCCTTTGTTCAACTGGCTAGGGCTTGAACAGCTTTTATGTAGTGCAATGAAGATTCAAAATCAGGCTGCAGATTTCAAAGGCTTTTACCTAATAATCAGTACTGCCTCCCAAGCACTGAACATCAGATACTATTATTGTTCTTGATTCCATATCTACTCAGTAAATGTTTTAAAATAAATAGATAAATGTTTTCTTTTTGTTTTATGATGTTTAAATAGATCTCAAGCATATATGCTTGCAAAAATTCTGCTTTTTAAATGATGAAAGAGAAAAAATACATTCTACAGAGAAAGAGGAATTTGAAACAGTAAACATACTGCTGTATTGTGTACATGGACAGAAGATTACTTTTACTATCGAATCCCAATTTTTTTTTTCAAAAAGAAATAACCCTGTCTGTTGTTGCAGTGTGGCAAAGAATACACGAGCTGAACACCTGGGCTAATAATAAGAATGTAAAATCCTTCCAAGGGGGCAAACCCAATTCCAGGTGGCAGAAATTTTGTAGAGCATATTGAAGGGATCTCCTTAGAGATATAATAAGTGAAGACACTGTACTTAAAATGAATTTGAGCATATTCATAAACAACACTGGTGACAAATATGTAAAACCAAAAAAGTGATACCCAGGGTTAATGAGAATGTGGAAAAGAATAGCAAGATACATTCTATCTATTCAATAAAAATATATTTAACTACTACTAAATGCCAAAAAAACACAAAAAAACAACAACAAAAACTCAGTATGGTTTCATAAGAGTGATAGAGATGAGGCTGGAGAAGTCAGCAAGACTAAATAATGTCTGATTGTTTAGGACACTTTGACAGATTAAAGGATTCTTATTATCCAAAAGGCATGAGAAATAATTGAAAGTGGTTAGTCAAAGAATGACAAGTTAATATTTGCATTCTAAATAGGTAACCCTGAAATGTGAAGAAAGAACTGGAGCCACAGAGTAAATGTAAGGAGACTAATTAAAGAGTTGTTAAACAATCTATTTATAACTTGATACTGCCTTAAAAAATAGAAATCTATAATAATAAAAGCATGATATGCTAATGAGACTGGATATCCTTCCAGACATCCTCCCAGACGACCTTCCAGACGAAGCCAGGGCTTCGAGAGAAGCCCTGGTCCCGGGTGCCAGAGGGAAGCTGGTGCCAGCAGCCGGGGGAGGGAAGACCTACTCTTGTATGAATTTCGTGCATCAGGCCTCTAGTGTTTAATAAGTAGAAAGGCAGGATTAGATGACTTAATAAATAAGGGAGGATAAAGAAAAGGTGTGAAACTTGGACTAGAGGCTATTTGGTGATATGATTTACCTAGCTGGTGAACATTGGAGAATTGCAGAAATTTATAATTTTAGTTTTGGACATGTTGATTTTAAGTGCCTATAAAACATCTGGGTAAGAGATATTACTTAGTTGGGTCTCTAAATCAGAAATTTAGAAAAGATGTTTGATTTGAAGATATAAATGTGTAAGTTATGTGCATATAACATGAATATGGATAAGGACAGCTGACAGAGAATAAACAATAAAGAAAATGAAGACAATCTAGAAGAGAGAGCTCTATGAATTTCATCACTTCAAGCCAGATATTGTAGAATTTGACAAAGGAGACAGAGAAGTAACAAAAATTTCAAGTAAGTATTAGCTATGTCAGGGGAATACTAATTGAGTAACTACTATGTAGTAAACTACATGTAATGCTTTTAAGACTTTATATAAGATGAGAATGTAAATAACACATAAAAGAAACCATAGCCAGGATTATTCTTACTTGTCTTTCGAAAATATGAAGTCAAAATTTATTTCAGTACACTACTGTATAACTCTCTTATATATAACCATAGACCCGTAAGGGAAAAGATTAAAAAATTAATCTACATCATATTAGGCACTTCTGTTTATTGAAATGCAATTAAAGAAATGTAAAGGCAAGAGTGAGAAATTATATTTACAATCCATAGAAATGACATAAGACTCAAGTACAAGGTATGTAGAGAATACTTACAAATCACCAAGCAAAAGATAATCCAATTTAAAACCGACAATCACTTCAACAACTTTACCAAAGATATATTCAAGTGGCCAGTAAACATATGAAAGTCAACCCCATTAAAAATCAGAAAAATGCACATTAACCCCACAATGTAATACTTATACAAACTCACCAGAATGGCTAGAAGAAAGTGATCTACAATCCCAAATTTAGGAGATTAAAAATGGTGGCAGAGTAAGTGGATGCTGCATGGACATGCTCCTAGGAACAAACTGTAATTACAACTAAAATACAGAAAAACTTCCTGAATTATCAATGGAAGAGTTGCAGGAGGGAACCCTGATACCTGAAGACCAAAAGTGGGGACCACATAGAGATTGATAGGAGGGGCAGAGACACAAAAGGGATGTCTGGGCATCCACAAAGAGCAATTGAAGTTCTGGAGAGATATCTCGGCTGTGGGGGGTTGCCACTGAGAACTCTTGGATCTAATCCCGAAGCTGGGCCCCCCAGCAGAGAGCACTACAACTGAGAAGGGTATCCATATAACATCTAGCTGTGAAAAGCAACAGGGGAGCTGTCTGCCAGGGAGTGACAGCTGAAAATTCAGGGACCCTATTAAAAAGCCAATGCACCAAATTCCCTGTGGAGCCACCTACCTTGTGCTCCATCACAGGGAGGGCAGAATGGACTGGAGCTGTATGAGCAGAAGCCAGGATTGGGGACTCAGGGGTTAGAGTTTAGAAGGCAGACACCCCCAGTTTTCTGTGCTGAGTCATTCCCTCATGCAATGCATCAGAGGACATCTTTCCCATGCAGACATTTGGGGGGAAAGACAGTTGACCTTGCCTGTAGGGAAGACAGTTGACCCACCCTATTGGAAAATACCTTGCCCTGAGGCCACTGAAGAGACTAAAAATAACAATTAGCCTCCAGGCAGAAGCAACTGCCCCACCCTGTTGAAATAAAAACCTCACCAGACCTGAGGACAATTGCCTGGAGCCATTCAAGTCAGAATCCTATCATTCTGTAGGCAGAGGCTGTCTCTGGAGTCTTTGAGTCTATGCCTGATCTAATTAGTCAAAAACAGCATTTGACACTATCCTGCACTAAAGATTGAGAGGTGCAGAGGATCTACCTAATACATAGTCACAAACCCAAACAGACAGCAAAATGAAGATATGTGATTCTTGGACTGGAACTCACGTATTCCCTGGATTCTTTGTCCATCGGAGTCAATGAATGAATCCACAGTCTGAAGATGGTATGGCAAAGGTGGAGATTTATTGAAGAACAAGTACAGACTCCCAGGTGGGGAAGGGGAAAGAATCTCACAGCACAGACTCCCACGTGGGGAGGGGGAAAGAGTCCCACCAACTTCCTGTTTCCACGGTTTATAAAGGCTGCAGTTCCTATGTCCTGATATCCCTGCTGATTAGTCAATATTCCCTTTGAATTGGTTACTATAGTAACTCCTGAGCTCAAAGGTCAAACATCACATGGGACATGTGAGACCCTACTCCCTCATTGTTCTCCTATTCCTTCTGGGCTTTCTTCCTCCTCCTTCATTTTATAAATATAGACCTTTTGGCTACTCCCAGTTCTCTTATCTTATGTAAATGTAACTGTTGCCTCTTCCTGTCTTATGGAAATGTAACTGTTGCTACTCCCTTGTCTTATGGAAATGTAACTTCTCCCAATCTGTAGCTCTGTGTTTTTTTTCATGAAATCCCAGTTCTAAAAATTCCCTAAACCTGCCTATATTCCCCTAAAATTCCTATTTGAAGGAGTCAAAGAAAGAACCCCCAAATGAGAGAACAAGAGAATTCTCCAGAAGAAGAGATAAATGAAGCAGAGATAAAAAATTTATCTGAAACAGAGTTCAGAGTAATGATGATAAAGATGCTCAACAGCATGAAAAAAGATATAGTAACTATGAAAAAGAACAGTCAGAAATAAAGAATGACATAACACAAATAAAGAACAAATTGGAAGAAATACATAGTAGATTAGGTGAAGCTGAGGATAGAATCAGTGAATTAGAAGACAGAGTTGAAAAAATAAATCCCAAGTTTGAGTCAGGTTATAGAGCAACTGGAAATCTCACACATTTCCAGTAGGCATATAATCTGTTACAATTACTATAGAGAATTGTTAATATTTCTACTAAATATGAAGCTAACAACAACGTATGGCCCAGCAATTATACTGCTGGTTATACATCCTATAGTAAAGTATGTGCAAGTCTACCATAAAAGAATGTTCATACCAACATTATTTATAAAAGCCAAAAGTGGAAACAAGTCAAATGCCTGGTGTTTGTTTCTCTAACTCTTTGATCCTAACCTTTCTCTTACAAAGTGCTGCCCAGTTTTAAATCATATCTCATAAGAACTATGTCATCTCTCATATACATCACATCAAACTCACTGAAATTCAGGGATCCCCATTATTCAAATCAGAAATAATTTTAAGGCGGTAAAATCTGTGTCAGAGTGGAACAGGCATCTGTAAGGCAACATGTACATAGAAATAAAATCATCCCTGGTTGGCTAACAGCTGCCTTTTGCTATCCCAAGATGAACTACAGGGCTGGAGCCTGTGTAAATCTGGAACATGTCATTATAAGAATGAATCAAGGAGATGCAGAAAAAGAAAAAAAAAAAAAAAAGAAAAAGCATGCTCGGTATAAGTCTTTACTTGGAATATTGATTTTTTTTTTTTTTTTTTTTTTTTTTTAGGCATCCCAATGTGTACCAGTTAAATGCCAGCAACTCCATTCACTGTGATAAATATGATTCCATCAATGTGATAATTGTGCCCTTACTAGCTGCTGGGTACCAAAGCACACCTGATTTAAACCACTGATAATCCCAATGGTCAGATTAGAAAGCCCTCAGCTAATAACTATAGCAATGAATGGATACCACCATATGGTTGGGTGCAACAGTCTCTGCACCCTCCTTTTTTCTTTTCTTTTCTTTTCTTTTCTTTTCTTTTCTTTTCTTTTCTTTTCTTTTCTTTTCTTTTCTTTCCTTTCCTTTCCTTTCCTTTCCTTTCCTTTTCTTTTCTTCTCTTTTCTTTTCTTTCCTTTTCTTTATTTTTATGACTGTTCTTGTCAAAGTAATTTGATTAGTAGTGAAATCACAGATGCTAACTGTTTAGAACCATTGCTTTGGCAATGTATATATGAAGGCTGCTTTAGGGAAAACATATTGGATGCTTAGGATATTGTCTATAGATATGTTGATGTCATGGCATCTGGAGTGGAAACAGAGAATGGACTCATCTGTAAGCCAGTTGGGCTCCAACACAAGGCTGCCATTTGTTTGCACACTGATTAAACTCACTGAGGCTTTCAAGTTCCAGACTGTCCCTCCTAAAAAATAAATAAAATAAAATAAAGGAAACGTGGATCCAATAATATTTATCTTTTATGCATATAGCCATTCTGCTCCCCCTCCCCCAGCTTTGTATGTGTTTAGAAATATTGGCTATACTGAAAGCCTCCAAATTTATTAATTTTAATGTTGTTTTGTTCTTACAAAGAAGTAAACAGTGAGATCACTAAATGAGTCTATATTTTCTATAATTATAATTATTATCTAGAAATATGTTTAGGTTAAGGCTCAGGTTAAATTTTTTAACTTGAGAAGAGCACATTCCTTTAACAGAGACATAAATAACACTTGCTTTTTATGGCATCATACAGTTTTCTAAGTATTTTCATTTGAAGCCTATGTTAGATTCAATTAGTCTACACAACAATATTACTTATAGATGAAACAATTCCAACTTATTCTTGGTCTTGGCATGAAAATGTTTGTTCAAAATAATAAGAGATTTTAAGCAACCTTGCTGGAAATCAAAATTCTGGTCAAAATATCTTTTTCTTCATTTTTGGTTTTTATTTTATATGAAATAGAAATATTTTTAATGTGTCAAACTGCATTATTTATACCTTAATTATATAATCAACTGAGTATATAAAAAATACCATCTCAGCATCACTTGACTATTCTGTTTATTAATTGAATATCTTCTTGGTTATTTTTGGTTCCCCTTATTCTATTTGTGGGATCTTATCCACTCAAAAAGGGCAACTCCAGCCCTGGGAGCTGGAGAGGAATTGTTTTGAGTATTATTCGCTTACTGTATACCGTATACTGTATTCACAGATGCCATTAATCATAGATTTCAGACATTTCTGCTAATTGTTTTTTCAATTTACATTTGAGTCCATTTTAGGCATTTGTGTCTAGACTTGATGTGATCATTGTTATGCCCTTTTGCTTAAAATAAAATTTGACTATGTTTTGTATAAATAAAATCACTATCAAGCTGGTATATACATTTATTGAAAAATTGAAGAGAAATAGATGAAGTTCATTTATAAATTTTTATTAGATATTCTGTGTAAATTAAATTGTAATGTTCCTTCCTTACCTGATATTGGATAAGACTTTACTTGTAAAATTTTGAAAAGCATTTTAGCAATAATATACATATATAAGCGACTTCTAGCTATTGCTTGGAACAAATAAATTTTTATTTTTACTGGCTATATTAGGTATTTGTTTTCCTTTCACAATATTCCCACTTGAGTTTGTGGATCATTACCCTGTTCTTTATATTTACAGTCTTAAAAATTAAGATTGGGCTTAGAGCAAAATAAAACAAACCCTTTTTACATATAGATTTACTTTATAATGAATGGAACCTGCTTCAGTGGAAAGGATGTTTAGTAAATCAAACTATTCAAGTTTCTTTTTGCAATTATTATAATTCTATTACTCTAATGGAGGCCACATTAACTAAACTATGAAACAAATACAAGCAATCAAATATCCAGCTCATCCAGGTAAAAGTTACAAATCTCCTTTACATTACAGAGGATCGATTTCTATCTGAAAAGATTTCCACTGTCTCTCTGACATATACCAGCAGTGCCCACTTCTTTCTTTCCATATCTTTCTCTGCTTCTCCACCTCAATAGACTTAAAACCATCATCCACCTGCTTCAGATAAACTTAAATTTGTCTTATAAATGATTATTTCTTCCAAAACCAAATTAAATAGAAAGCAGAAAGAAGCAGAGAACATTAAATTTCCTCTAGGCTCCCTGCCTAATTCTTCTTGGGCTCAGAGCCCAATTTCCAGTGAGCCCATTCTGGTTTCTTTAAAGCCATGGATACAAAGGCCAGTCCTTATTATCATGAACACTCAATCTCATCTAGCTTGTCATATTCTGAAGATCATTTCCTAGTTTCTAGTTTGTTTTTCCAATGGCCTTATTTATGCACGCAAGCTTTGAATGGGCTTGATCAGGTTACTTTTTCTAGGCTACCTGAAAGATGCATTACAAATAAGACTACACGCAATCTCTTGCCATATTCATTGCCCACTTGAACAGAAGTTTGTGAAAACATCTGTATGCTCCAATATTAGATTATGTCCATTATAGAATTAACTATTGTTTGACTATAAATGTAATTTTTTAAAATATGTTTTTTAATTGATTTCAGAGAGGAAGGGAGAGGGAGAAAGAGATAGAAACATCAATGATGAGAGAAAAATCATGGATCGGCTGCCTCCTGCAAGCCCCCACCGGGGATCACGCCTGCAACCCGGTAATATGCCCTTACTGGGAATCAAACCATCATTTCCTGGTTCTTAGGTTGATGCTCCACCACTGCGCCACACCATCTGGGCTATAAATGTAATTTTAATCATTAGTTACTCAAGGGTGATCAGCCACTGAGGAGCTGACCAGCTCTGCCCTGAAGGAAGTCATCTTAACCTGGATGACATCAACCTTTCAATTTGATAAACAACGCTTTAGTGCTCTAAAAACCTGAATAGATATTTTACTCAGAGAAAGAGGTATGGTGTCATTCTGATAAAACCATTGTGTAGAAATTATCTCTTAGGATAATATGTTTCCAAACTTAAATATTTTCACAAATTAGGTAGGCTTGTTTATCATTTCACTCATTTTAAGAGATTTTTATTAAGGCCTTTTCTGTGCCCAACTCTATATGTAGTATCAAATAATATTTTTAAAAACTACTATTGATGAATAGCTTACTATGCCAAGGAACTGTATCAGAAACTTAGCATACTTCATTTCGTTTAATCCTTATGACACCCTCTAAAGTGGAAGGTGGCCTTTTACTTATGAGTAAACTGGCTCTAGGAGATTAATATATTTTCCCTCAAACAAAAATATAATAAGTAGTTAAACCAAGAGTCAAGCTTAGGTCCATTGTGCCTTCTGTGATAGTCCCAATTCTTTACTGGCAGCAAAGCTCCAGGTCTTCAATTGCTTGTACCTTGGTATCTTTGTACCATGACTACCTCAACCCAAATGGGTTGGACAGCCAGCAGGCTGTAGAAAATTGGGATAGAATTTGAATTCCTTGGGAGAGACTTTAGCTCAAGATACATATCAGACAAATCCATATTGAGGGGTGTTCAGACCAGTACTCCTCAAATCTGTCAAGTTTTCCAAAGCAGAGAAACCAAGAGGACCCTAAGAAAGTGTGATCACTAAATATACTGTGGTGTCCTGGATAGGGTCCTAGAAAAGAATAGGGACTTTCGGTAAAATCTAAGGAATCTGAAGAAAGTGGGGACTTCATCTAATAATAATAAATCAATATTGGCTCATTAATTCTGATCAATGTGTCATTCCATTCTAAGAAATGAATAGTAGTGTAAACTGGGTGTGTGGTAATGTGGGAACCCTCTTTAAAATCTTTGAAAATTTTCTGTAAATCTAAATCTACTCTAAAATAAAATGTTTATTCAAAAATTTAAAAAAATAATGCTTCTTCGTAATTCATTTTTAGTATTCAGACTTATAAACACAATTCTCAAACTGAATGCAACATTTTTGGTGAAGACTTACCGGAAACATATAAACACAGCTTTATTTGGTGCATCCCAGCCCTGGCAATATTCCAACCTGTAACTTCATTAAGGCTTGGTTCAGGTTCTGTTTGGGTCTGCTAGTCATTTTAGAAGTATTATTTTTATATCACCTATATCATTAGTTTCATCTTTATCATCAAGACATGACGTTTTGCAAACTCCTTATTTAGTCTCAGTCTGTTTCCTTTTATGTAAACCAGGGGTGACAACAGATAAACTCACAGGACTGAGGTTAAAAATGAGATAATGATATCAAGTCTAGTGAAAGATCTTTAATACACAAGCCCTTAAAGTACATTGCTGTCCTAGCCAAACATCACTATTGAGTAGATAACATCAAAGTTTGCTCCCCTGCCTATAATCATTTGAAAGCTTTCAGAGGACATGTGCAGTAGATTAGAAATAGCCCTTTAAGATTTCACTGCAAGATGGGCTAAGGCCCATAGCATCTGAGTGAATCACCAAACAGTATTGAGATGTTACAACACAGTGATGCGCAGCCACCATCTCTAAGGGTTTGCCATCTCAGTCCTTCCAGGTCCTGTTTTCTGTGACTCAGTGCCTGTCTGCATTGTGGAGTTGGCTCAGACCCTTAGTATGCTTATGATCTTTATTTAGAAGTTCGTTTTTATCTCTTTATTTTTTCAGTTTTTTTGTTTGTTTGTTTTTTTTAGCCAGATGAGTTATTTGGCTTTGTCTTGTTTGAAACAAATAATGTGCTGCAACTCTTCTTTGATAGTGTGAGCCTTAGTTCAGAATGACTTTATCCATCTATCAGAAATGTTTTATTATCCCTCAGGAATATTCACTGCCACATAAATATGACCAACCCAAATCCACAAACAGTAGAATAGCATAATGTATTTTTAAAACGTGACCCACATCTGAGATAACTTGGGTGCTTTTCAATCATGAATTCAGTTTCTCAAGTTGAGGAAAAATTTAGAACTCATCATTATTATAAAAGATAGCTAAACCCTAGCTGGTTTGGCTCAATGGATAGAACATCAGCCTGCGGACTGAAGGGTCCCAGGTTTGATTCCGGTCAAGGGCACATGCCTGGCTGCAGGCTTGATCCCCAGTGGGGGGCACGCAGGAGGCAGCCAATCAATGATTCTCTCTCATCATTGATGTTTCTCTCTCTCTCTCTCTCTCTCTCTCTCTCTTTCTCTCCCTTCCTCTCTGAAATCAATGAAAACATATTTTAAAAAGATAGCTAAATTCATAACAAATTAATGTACTTTCTTATCAACTATATAAATGACTCCTAAGGAATCATATATGCTGGGGATATCTTGTGTGTTAATAGGGATTTATAAAGTAAACAGCCTTTAAAAAGAAAACCATGAAAGGTGAAGGAGTGGAGGTGCTCATAGGCCGAGAAGCAGGACTACTTGCCAAAAATGGTGCCCTACTTGCAAAATGTTAGGGATGACCTGCATTAGTAAAAGATGTACATCAAGTTTTGTAAAAGTGGAGATGAGTGCCTATCCATCTATTTTCCACCCCTGCTGCCCCCTGTCCAGTTCCTGTGAACCATAGCAAAAACCTCTGAGCGGACTGGTCAGGTTTGAAGCACAGCCACAGTCAGATACAGAACACAGCAGGGATTACAGCCATGGCCATAATGATGCACACTGTCCTGGGATTCTTCCTAGAACACCCAGGCAACAGAAAGAGCAATAACACTTATGTTCAGGTCATTATATGGCTGTCTTTAAAAATGAGATACTTCCTTTGTGAAGAATCTACCATCTTATTTTCCTACCCTTTTCTCCTGTTGCCTTATTTTATAGAAAATCATGAATATACAGCCCTAACATGAATTACATAAGTAATGTTATCTTATTTTTTTAAATAAAAGAAGTAACCTAATCTATAGTTGGTAGCAAAATATAAAGATATTATATTTATGGAAAATGCACATCTGTAAAAAGTTGCAAACAGATTGAACTAAACTTCCCAAGGAACATCCTGGGTCCATATTTTCAATCTGGAAATAATTATATTTACTATAAATGATGAAAAATAGGAATTGTGTTGTACATGGAGGCATGAAAGACCTTTAGATACATTTGCTTGTATGACTTCTGACATGTGGCAAATTAAGTCATATTTTATAGATTTCAAATCTACTTACTCTCAAATAACACTGAGCAGTTGAATAGTCTCTTTTCAAGATCCCTCCTTAGGCTAAGCCAGAAACTAGTTCCTGAAAACCAAATCAGTATATATTGTGGACTCAAAAATAAATTTGACAGTACTTTGTATTTATAATCATTTATTCACATATATTAATGTCTACTGTCAAATGATTTCCTATTTTATCAGCAGCAGCACTCACCAGCTGTGAGACCTGTGTCTGGTGCCCTCCTAAGGGGAGTGGCCTGTGGGATTGGGATGAAACCGGCTCTCCAACATCCCCTGAGGGGTCCCGGATTGTGAGAGGGCACAGTAGGCAAAGGGATCCCACCAGTGCACTATCGGGGCTGGGGTGGGAGCACAGGTGGGCTCCAGGGCGTGTCCAGCCCCGTCTTGCCCAGTCCCAATGGGGGCCGACTGGGGCCGGCCCACCAGGGAGGGATTCGGGAGGTTGTCCAGCTGGCGAGGGACTGAGAAAGGGCTCTAGGGTGTGTCCAGCCCATCTCTCTCAGTCCCAAACAGCCGGACCCCAACAGCAAGCTAATTTACCGGTTGGAGTGTCTGCCCCCTGGTGGTCAGTGCACATCATAGTGAGTGGTAGACCAGTTGAATGTCTGCCCCCTGGTGGTCAGTGCACATCATAGCAAGTGGTTGAGCAGTCTTAGTATAGCATTAGCATATTATGCTTTGATTGGTTGAACAGTCGACTGGTCATTGGGTACTTAGCATATTAGGCTTTTATTATATAAGATGCTATTAAAAATAATATTTACTATTTTTTTGTGTCTTTTAAATTAAAATTTTACTACATGGGAGAGAAACAGTTTGATTTGGTTTTAGGGATAACAACATGTCCTCTCAAATCCAACTCTTATCTGCTAGTGAAGAGAAAAGAATTCTCTCTTGTGTGAAACCATTACCAGCTTCCCGAACTTGATAAAAACAAACAAAAAGCCCCGATGAATTAAACCCAACTTACTCTAGAAATAAAAATAATACCCTACTGTTTGCTATTAACTAATTACTTGCCAATCTTCTTCAAGGAAACCCTGATACTTTAATGATCATTAACAAACTAATGTTTGAAAAGTATCCTGAACCTCCCTATGAATAAAATACATTCTTATATAACTTAATGCTTTGTGTTTATTACTTAAACACACACATATATGCTTATATAACATTTGATGACATATAAGATTAATATTAAATTTAATAACAAGTTACACAATAAGGTTGAGCCAACTACAAATGTAGTTACACAACCAAGTCAACTGACTTCACACTTTTTAGAATTTTTTTCATAATACCTAAATTCTTTTCATAAACAGTAGTATCTACATATATATCTGAAACACATTTTTATTAATTAAATTGCCAGAGTGAGTCACATTTCCCATAATATATAACACTGCCTCTGTGTCTGAGATGAATTTGTCTTGCTTTAAGCTTTTAAACACAGAATATTATTAAGGCTTCCTCCATGTCAAATTGACTTGAGACTAATATGTTTGGGCTTCCTTGGGCATTCACAGCTGATCTCTTATATCCTCACTCTTTAATCTAAAGTCAAAAAGCTTTTTATTTATTTATTTTTAATAATTTTATTGATTTCAGAGAGGAAGGGAGGAGAGAGAGATGGAAACATCAATGATGAGAGAGAATCATTGATCTGCTACCTCCTGCACACCCTTTACTGGGGATCGAACCCACAACCCAGGCATGTGCCCTTGACTGGAATTGAAATTGGGACCCTTCAGTCCACAGGCAAATACTCTTATCCACTGAGCCAAAACAGCTAGGGGTAATGTCAGATAGCGCTTTAAATGATCTCACTTGTAGAAAACATTTTCAGATCTTGAGATCATCATTTTGATAAGGAGGTATCTCCTTATCACCTGCCAAAATAGCCCACTTATTCTCTCATCCTTTGTTTTTCATAGCACATGTCACAGGCTGACATTATTCTTTCTATCTATCTATCTATCTATCTATCTATCTATCTATCATCTATCTATCTATCTATCTATCATCTATCTATCTATCACTTGTATGTTTACTATTAGTCTGTGACAGATTTGTTTATGGTCTATCTTATCATTAGAGTTTCACTTCATGGGGGCAGGGAATTTGTTTTGACTCTGGCTACTGCCCAGTGCTAGAATAATGTCTAGAACTTTTTAGAAACTCAGTAATTATTTCTTGAACTAATAAAATAAATAAATAAATGTAATTTTTTCATTAGGAAATGCCTTATTCCTTCTATAGGAACTCTATATATTTCTTATTTTATTCCCTGTTTAATACCCTGTGTTAAACTGAGACAATATTAGCTGCTCATTAAAATTGGCATAAGTTCAAGGAATAAATTAGTAGTTTATTTAAAAAGTTTATTTGCATGCCTTTACAAATTTCTTATTTTTAAAATTTTCTTCCATCTTTTTTAAAATTTTATATTTAGTGTTGAAAGTATTACAGATGTCCCTTTTATTTTTTGTGTTTTTTTCCCCCATTGACCCCTTCCATCCTGCACCAGCCCCTCCTAGGCCTTCACCACACTATTGTCTGTGTCCATGGGCTATGCATATATGCATATAAATCCCCCCCCAACCTTCCCTCTGAAATTCACCAGTCAACAAATTTTAATTTACATACAGTACACATTCATAGTTTTTCAGTTATAGTTCAGGCTGGTAGATTTATGTGGGCTTCAAAATAATTACATGCAGACTTTGTTATGTTATTGTCTCAAAATTATAGCCACATACAGGTGATAAGCAATGGTAGTCACATTGCTGATGTGAGCCCAATGATACTGATTTGGCAGTATGCAGATATAGTACGGGGATTTTTTAATTATAACCTATATCAAACACTTCAATGAGGCTTATAACACAACAAGAATTAGAAAACAATCCCTGGCCAGTGTTAGAGCACTGGACTGGGAAGCAGGTTCAATTCCAGGTCAAGGGCATGTATCTGGGTTGCGGGTTATTTCTCTGCAACCAGTTAATGTGTCCCTCTCACATCAATGTTTCTCTCTCATTCTCTCCCTCTCTTCCTTCAAATCTCTGGAAAAGCAATGGAAAAAATATCCTCAGGGGAAAATTGACAAGAAAGAAAAAAAAAAGAATTAGAAAACAATGCTAAAATTACTGTCATGACTTAGCAGATGATGACAAATGAATATTGACGTTCTTCTTTCTTGCTTTCTTTTCTCAAATAATTTGTTGAGAACCTATTATATAACACAAGGAGTACAGAGTGGAATGAGCTCAAGGTCTAGCCCATGGACACAGAAATGTAAACAGAAAATAATAATGCAATGTGATAAGTACTCATTGTGGGACCAGGAAAAGGTGTCAGAAGACCTTCCTCGAGGAGACTGGTTGATCTTGAAGTTAAAGAGGAATTTATGGGGAATGAAGAGAAAGATAATGACCAATAGGGGCAATTGCTGTTCAGCTTCTAAAAAACTGGAACAGGAAGAATTAATGATTTCAGTGCTGGAAAGAATTTCTCTCCAGTTGCTTTACTTTATTGACTAAGTAGGTGAATACTCAGATTGTATTTTCTAACTAACCCTTGTGTCTGATCTCACTGTCTTCTTTCTTTTCAGTCAAAAATGAGGGCAATTTCTTAATTATTAAAAAGCTGAGGAACCAAGGTTAAAGCATAATGGAGGGATAGGCAGCAGGTCGCTTTATGCATCTGGAAAGAGTGAGCAGAACTCAGAGTTCAATGTGTGTGATTCTAACAGCAAACTCCCAGGGTGTGGATGGCTTTTCTCCAAGTAAACAGCAAGATTTATGAAGGAAAGCCATGACACCGAATCATTTCTCTCAAATATCCCACCCTTTCTGGCACATTTCCAATCAGATTAGTCGTGTTCCTGCTTAGAGTATCTACACTGAAAACACACAATATTGTTTTTTTTTTTTTAAATACAGGGAAATCTTTGCACATCATTTTTAAGGAGAAATCACCTATACTAGAGAGAAAAGGTTATAGAAGTAATGAGGCCATTAGGTGTTATGTCATAGCAGACACATGGCAATCTGATAAATTAAAAATTATAAATTATAAAAATAAATCCACAAAGGGTTACATTGAGGTTGATGAGAATTTTAAAAGTCAGGAATTTTTTTTTAATTCAATACGCAGTAAATGAACAGGTAACAATTATGACATTATGAGGAAAAGCATGAATAGCTGATGAAAATCACCTCGGCCAAAGGCTCCTATAGTTTTAGGCCAATGAACTTAAGAATACAAGGTCACTCACTATTTGATCATGCTGAAATCAAGGACTTTTTTTTCTCTCCAGTGGTAAATTGAGCTGGCCAGGGCAGTGCTAGATGAGTGAGCCCAGTGCGAACAGATGGAGCGGGCACTGGGTAACGGCCAGTGATAACGGGATTAAACGAAAACAAAAACATGTGAGGAAACAACTGCACCTGCACCCATTAAAGCTTGGTAATGGCCACTGGGCCCTGATAGAAACCAGAATGCTTGACTCCTGGTAATTTGAAAGTTATTTTACAAGCCATTATTGTGCATTTCCTCATGCATGCCTTCCTTTTTATTGGCAGTGGAGGTTTCAAGGGAAATTGCCACAGGGCATTTTTAAAATGCAGAAGATCTGGTGATTTTACTGTGGCTGTTTTTGTTTACCCACATATTCTAAGTTAATGTTTATTTCAGCAATTTGGAACTACCTTATACCTTTTTCAATATGTGATTTAGTTTGCATTTTAAAGCTTTCGGAAGTTAAAAAAAATACATAAATAAACAAAGGTTTTCCTTTATATTTCTTGCAGAGAAAACGTAGTGTCATCTTTAATACACAGAGAAAAGAGGCACATAGAACTAAGCTACGTATTTGTGAGTCAGAGATACGCTGAGTCAGTGTGTCTCTCAAATCATTACAATAGATTCTGAGCAGGAGGTGCAAAGGATACAAGTAACACAGAAGTGCTAGTTAAGGTCATCACCTCAGGAAATCTCAGTGTAAGACTAGGGAAAAAGTGGAGTTGAAGGGCAGTCCAGGGAGAAGAAAGGAATGTGCAAAGGCTGGAAGATATGAAACAACCTGGCATGTGTGGGAATGTCTAAAGTAGTGCAACATTTTAGCAGTGTCATTAAGCTAATGGCAGCCAATGCATTGCATGGAGGCATGACAGTTATGAAAACGATGCATTGGTTACTTATTACCCAAATGACCCCTAAAATTTAGCACCTTAAAACAACAAATATTTATTATTTCACAATCCCTGTGAGTGAAGAATCTATGCCCAACTTAACTGGGTGCCTCTGCATCAGGGTCTCTCAGAGGTTGTCATCAAGCATTTGGCCAGGATGGCAGTCATCTCAAGGCTTGACTGTGACTTCAGGATCCACTGTCAGGCTCACTGAATTGGGACTCTCTCCAGGGTTGCTCACATGTCGCTCGTGTCCCTCAGAGTGAATGACCTAATAGAACGTGACCAAAATGGAAGCCAAGGTCTTTCTGTAACCTGATTTCAAGAGGAAGATCCTATCATCTCTGCTGTACTCTGTTAAAGTGAGTCACAAAGTCCAGCCCACTTGAAGGGAGAAGACTGTGTAAGTACATAAATATCAGGGCATGTGAATTTGCTTCCAGGCATGGCTGAAGGGCATTGCTGAAGCTGAGGAATCAGCAATCAAAAGAGCATTAAGTGGTATTGGTGTGACTTTTCATTACTTTCACATAGAACCTTTCTACTGCTCTGTCTATGAGACCAAACCAGTGGCCTCAATTTGGCAGATGGCTAGGAATTTGTGAAAGCTTTCTGACAGCACCCAGAGCCACAGACATTTACTTAGGGTAAAGATGCATCTACCGCTATTTTTTTTATTATAATCTTCACCTCACCACTGAAGAAGACAAGCCAGAAACAGCAAACTACAAGTATTTTCATCTTAGAAACTTTGTTGTGGTTAATTAAACTCACTTCCTTCTCACAGGAAAAAGGAGTTGGTCTCTTTTGGTTGTATGCTGGTTGTGGGGAGATTTTAAGCTTTGCATCTTTTAAAAACTGAGAATACCATTGGTGCAAAAGGCAAAGAAATGCAATGGACAGGTAGGCAAGAATCAGGAAAGATAGGCTTAATCTCTCAGACTAAAGAGAACAGATTTATGCTGTGGGCAACGCTTGACCTCTAAAAGGGATTACATTTTATACTGTATAGAGTACATTGACAACAATGTGAAAAGAGAGTGGATTTGTGAGAATCCTGAGGCAGAGAAGACAAAGAGAGTATGAAATTGAGAGATTTTTAAAAAGCAAAATGCATGGAACTGAGTAGTTAACTGAATGTAGAGTGTATGAAAGAAGGAAGGGTTTAGGTTAGTAGTTGATGAAATCAATGGGAATATAGAATAAAATGTAAGTTTTAAAGAAATGATAGTAGAAAGGATAACTAGAGAATATGGGCAGAAGGAAAATAAGAACATGTAGATATTTTCATTAAATGATCTGGAATTCTGAGCTATGTCATATGTTACTACTGAGCCAAAATAAAAATATTTTTCTAGAAAGCATATATAGATGTTCTTTCACATTGAAAGTAAATATTTTTATTAAAATACCTAAATGTTATCTTGGAATATACTAGTATAGAACATCGCCCTAACTCATAATGATCTATTTTTCTTTCATTTATTTTTTTACTTTATTTTTGGTAGAAAGCTGGGGTGGGGTGTGGAAAGAGGAAAACTTGAGATTTTTTTTTTTCCTGAACTAAATTACTGAACCAAAAGAAAAACAATATGATCATGAAAAGTATTTCTAGATGGGAAAAGTCCAATTGATAAACACATACCTGCATCCAACTGATTATATAATACCTCATGGGTACGTACTGTGGTAATACTGTAAAAACATGGTTCATATCTTTGAAATATCAGATTTAATTTAAATTCATTTCAAGCCAACTACTTTATTCTACCACTGGTGAGTAATATAGCCAGTCCCCACAATGTTTAAGTTAGTGAAGAAATGGAAAATCAGGGAAATAACATATGCCAGTGTTGATCTGCTATGGATGTGAAGTGCCAAAAGCATTACAAAGAAAGATAGCTCATAACACATTTCAGCACCAGTGAAGTGTGAAAAAAAAAAGTTAATCTTTTCTTGATACATTTTCTTTTGCCTTCCCTTTTCATTCTCATTATTTTATGGCTACTTATTCAACTTTGAACACAGGTGGTATAAATATATTTGTTTTATTGTTAATTTAAGTATATTTAAAATAAGTATAGTATAAATTAAAAAAAATGCATTTGGAGGCTTTTTAAGAGAGTTTTTCTTCTCTCTACTAACACAAGTTAAATTTACCAAGTGTTAGTGATCACCTAAGGCAGTGGTTCTCAACCTTCCTAATGCCGCGACCCTTTAATACAGTTCCTCATGTTTTGGTGACCCCCAACCATAAAATTATTTTCATTGCTACTTCCTAACTGTAATTTTGCTACTGTTATGAATCGTAATGTAAATATCTGATATGCAGGATGTATTTTCATTGTTACAAATTGAACATAATTAAAGCATAGTGATTAATCACAAAAACAATATGTAATTATATATGTGTTTTCTGATGGTCTTAGGCAACCTCTGTGAAAGGGTCGTTCGACCCCCAAGGGGTCTCGACCCACAGGTTGAGAACCACTGACCTAAGGCAAAGAAAACCCCGCTAAAATACTTGAAAATTACTGGTAAGTTCAAAATATAAGTTTTAATGTTATGATTCTAATTGTGTCATAGAGAAAGTATACAAGTTTCTGGTTACAAATGATGGGCTGATTTACTTCTGCTCCCTCTGGAAAGTCCAATGAAATAACAGTGAAGGGGTAAAACTGTATAAAATCATAAGGGAAATGAAAACTAGGGAGGAAGTGGAGAAGAGAGAAATCCACAGAACTGTAGGAGATGTAAAGCAGATTGTTGATTACTGCTTAGTACACAGGAAAGGCTGATGCCCATGTGTTCCCTGCAGAAGGGAAAGAAGATTAGAGGCAGAGGTTCATGAAGATGCCTCTAATCTCCTGATTTCAACCCCACACCGATGTGGGGTTGAAATCAGGAGAATTACCTCAAAGCCTGTATGCGGACCAATTACAACTACCTCAATCCCTTCCTAACAGCCAAAAAGGGATCTCTTCTTCTCTTACCACCACAAAAGTTTAGAGAAGTTGAAAAACACAGGGTCTCTGGAACTTAGAAATCAAACAGGAGCTCCACCACCATGGTGAATACAGTATCATGAGGTGAAAGCCAACCCACCAGAAGGTCTGAGAAGAAAATAATGATAAAAATACCAACTTTATGGTGTGGTTGATAAGATCAGAACTAATGAATGCAAAAGCTTTCTTGACACATAGCAGGCACTGGATATACAGTTATTCATTTTGATCATTATTAATTAATGTAAAGATAGACATTTCAAAAAATTTAAATAATAATCCTGAGATGCAATAACTTAAAGGCAATTCCAGGATGCATTTTGGGGAAATTCAGATAGATGTTTGCCTACCAGTAGTCAGTTTAAAAGAAAGAGTAGTAGTCATATGTTATTTCTACTGACCTGAGTTTATTTCCAGTAATGCACAGTGGTCACAACAAAGCTTTCACATATGACTTTGTATATTTCAAATGTCATGAGAGAAGCTGGAGCTACACAGAGAAAATCATTGCCAGACGTTCTGGTTCTCTTCTCTTATTTAAATGAGGCTAACTCAACTCATCCTTCATTTTTCTGCTTAAACATGCTTACTTCCTCAAGTGAGGCCATCTCCTTTAGACTAGACTCCTCCAAGGTCCTGCACCCAAATCCCAACTTCCCCTATTATAATTAGTAAATTTTTCATGGATACTTTTAATTGTATTTCTTTCCAATGTATTACAAACTCCATAAGAAGAGGAGACATGTCTATCGTGTTCATTGTGGTAGCCCTGGCACCACATAGACTGTTTGGCACAACATTGGAACTCCATAAATGTGTATTAAATAAACAAATGGGTAAATGAATAAAATTCCTAATAAATGTGCAAATTTAAATTCTGGGAAAGAGATAGCTCTAGAATATGGATCTGAAGTAGACACAAGAAAACATGCAAACACACATCTCCAATAGAGTGAGAAACTGTTATTTGCATCCCTAGGGGAAACTTTCTCTTACTTATAATAATCGAAGACCCTCAGAGTCCTTCAAGATTGGCATTACTTTGGAATTAGCTAGGACTTCTTTACCCATAACTATACATTGAATATATACATATTCAGATTCAACTAGTGTAGAGAACTAGCTATGTACCAGGCTGAGAGCTATGTGGTTTATCATGTAATTTCACTCAATGACACAAATTTTAATGTGACAGAATGATCATTTCTATTGTAAATAGGGAAAGTGCCTATAAAAGCTATCATAACTTAAGCAAAGTAATCTAGCTTGTTAATAGAAGAACCAGATGCATGTTCGAGATATAAGCTTGCGTGTTGAGAATGAATGGTGTAGGGTAGAGCATTGTAATGTGACTATATTCCAGTTGTTTTTGCATGGGATAGGCAGGTCTGCACATGTTATCAGTGAACTGAACTGAAGCCTAGATTAACTTACTTAAAGCATATTTTAGGGATTAGAGTCACAATTAGCATTCACTTGCTGTCAGACATATCTTTAAGTTTTCTAAGCTTCATTTTTTCTTATCTGCAAGGTAAAAATGCTATGTCTTGATTCTCTCACAGAGTAATTGGGATTCTATTTATATAGTGCTTCAATGTTTTAAAGGGATTATTAACACAGTTATCATCTCAATTTTCTTACTCTATTCCTATTTTTTCTGAGTATGGTTTATTCTCTTCCATATTATTGTTTGGAGAGTTATAAACTTATAGGTAACCATTCTTGCATTCTTTCAGTCCTATGAACATCATCCTATTAAGGTGACAAGTAGCAGAAATACTTTCAGATTCTGACATAATGAAAATCAAATCAGGTTCCCGGGAAAAAATCAACTGCTTACACTAAAGTTTCGCTATGTCATGGTTACCATTAAAATGGTGCAAACTCAAGAAAGTTTGATGGAAACAACACTGTACTTGATTTTTAAATATAGCTCTGTATTTATTAGATTTGTGAGCTTTAGTTTGAAATCTCTATAAAATGGGGATAATAAACTCAAACCTTCTTAAAATCACCAAATTCAATAAAATCATAAATAGTGATGTTATAAAGAGTTTATGTTGTACTCACATAGTCAATATTATTCAAGGGAAAATGTATAATTTCCATATTTGAAATCAATTTTTATTTGTTTTAAAAACAATGTTTTTATTTCTGAAAAACACTTATGCATAATGTTAACTAAATTGATGAGCAATGGAACAGATTTATTTGACAACACACAGAAGACTCATTTTTGCCTTTCAGAGTGCACCATTTATGACAACCCTCAGAATATTAAAAGGTCTGTCATTTCTACATCAGAAACAACATAAAGACTTGGAGGGGCAGGTTCAGGGTGGAGGAGATCAATGGGGGGGAAAGGGGGGCACCTGTAATATTTTCAACAATAAAAGTAAATTTAAAATAATGTTTATGCTATCATAAAACAAAAATTATTTTTTTTGTGTGGAAAATATTGCTTGTTCTGCTATTATCAGCAACAAACTGACCCAAATATTGCCAAGATTTGTAAGAAGATAAAAATATATCTGAGGTAAGCTAACTTATCGTTTTTTTCTCCTCTCTTAAAGTTTGGATCATAGAGGGGCAGCAAAATGCTTTGGTTTCTTTTACTGTGTTCCACCCACATGACACAGCCAAGTTTCAGTACCATTATGTTTATATAGTGAACTTCAAACACCTATTCCCTAATTTGGATTGATCAGAACATCTTCAAAACATCTGCCCAACTTGGTACACTGCCCAGGAAGTCTAATAACTTTTAAGAAGAGAAAATGAGATTTATTGGCTAAGACAGGGAACTACCTAGAAATTTATGAGTTTTAACAAGACTATCAGTACTCCTAACTTTGCCAAGAGTCAACAATATGGAATGCAGTAAGAACTCTAGGCAGCGTTAAAATAAACTCATTGATTAAATGCAATTACGAGAAACTGTCAGCTGTCAGAATTGATATGATTCCTTGGAATAATGTGAAAAGTCATCAATGTCGGAAGTATGATTAATAGATTTTCAAAACTAGCTCAATGTTTTTACATGGTATGGTCTGGAGGTAATGGGAAAGTCTGCTTTTTCAAAACTCTACTTCCCTTTCAAGTCCTGGGATGCTTACAGTTGAACTTTCTAAACAGGTCTTCTAAGAATTACCAGAGGGTGGGGGCACATAGCAAGGAAAACAGGAGAACAAGTGGGATTTACACAAGAAAACAAGCAGGATTTTTGCCAACCAGCATAAAAGAAAGCATTTTCCTTGGATTCACCAGGACTCATCCTTCCTCAGTGTTTCAGACGTAGAAAGTTTATTCGTGAATATTCTGGGAATGGATTTTTGTCTCAGGAACTAAGATGAACCAAAACTCAACGATAATAATAAAAGTGTAATATACTAATTAGACTGAACAGCTGAATAACCTTCAGGATGTCATTCCGGAAATCCTTCTGTACCAAGCCACGGTAGTGGGGGCCAAGGCAGAAGTAGTTAGGGGTGATCAGGCAGGCAGGTGAGTGGTTAGGGGTGATCAGGTAGGCAGGCAGGCCAGCAGTTAGGAGTCAGCGGTCCTGGATTGCAAGAGGGATGTCCAACTGCCTGTTTAGGCCTGATCCTGCAGGGATCCCTGTGGGATTGGGCCTAAACCGGCAGTCGGACCTCCCCTGAGGGGTCCTGGATTGCGAGAGGGTGCAGGCTGGGTTGAGGGACCTCCTCCCCCTTCCCCTGTGCACGAATTGCATGCACCAGGCCTCTAGTAGATATATAACAGATAAAACTACATGCTTTTTGAAAGATTGAAATTGAGAACTACAAGTGCAGGTGCTTCATCATTTACCCAGTATTCTCTCCAGGCAGTCCAACTACAAGGAAAATCAAATTATAATAAGAAGTTTGCTCAGAAAGACAGAATTTGAATAAGGATTTTTTAGCATGTGTTTTGAATGTTTCAATTCATCATACCAGATGACTATTTTAAAGTTAGAGTTAGCCCTTTTAGGAGACTACCCTTTTCAATGGCCCACTTTTTATTCAAAAACATCCTCTAGGAGAAATATGCCATTGAGTCACTGCAAAAATGGCTGTTCAAATCAGTTTCTCAGATAACTTTTATACAAAGAAGTGGGGAAGACATCATTAGATCACAGATAATCTCAGGAAGAAGATAAAAGTTAACAAGAAATAAGGTTAAAGAGACAAGAAGTGCTGACGATATCTCCTACTACTTCATAAGTCCAATAGAGTTTGCTTTATGGCTTCTGTTTGGGTATAAGTAGCCTCCTTCTCTGGAGTTCAGACACCCATCAAGATGATGACAAATCTTACCCAACAATTTCACATTTGGGTATTTGTCCAAAGAAAAGAAAAACAAACAGTTATATGTACCCCTATGTTCATTGCAGCATTATTTACAGTGGCCAAGATATGGAATATTACTCAGCAATAAAAATAAATAAAACCTTGCCATTTGCAACAACATAGGATATCATAGTGAGTGAAATAAATTAGGCAGAGAAAAAAAATATCATATGAATGCACTTATATGTGGATTCTAAAACAAACAAACAAAACAAAACAGAAACAGACTTATGGAATCAGAGAACAAACTGTTGGTTTCCAGATAGGAGGGTTAGGAAGTGGATGAAAAAGGTGAAGGGAAATAAGAGGTACAGACTTTGTTATAAAATAAGTTATGGAGATGTAATGTAAAGCTCAGGGAATATATTCAATTAAAATCGTAGTAACTGTATGATGACAGGTGGTTACTAGACTTATCATGTTGATCACCTCTTAAGGTACATAAATGTCAAATCATTATGTTGTACACCTGTAACTAATATTATATTTTATGTCAACTATACTTTAAAAAATAAAATAAAAAATAAATGCCTCTTTTTGAAGTAAGGGCAAAAATAGTCACAAAGCCTATTTAATGTGATTACTTTGGGAGGTAAATTCATTTAGTTTTTATTCTGAAAGCCATTACTTTATTATTTTACACAAAATTAAAGCTATACATTAAATAAACTTGGTTGTACAACATGGTAGTTAAAACCATAGCTCTAAAGAAGATCTCACCTTGAGTCAGCTCACCAATTTCCTGTGTGACCTTCTCTGAACATGGAATTAATAAGAGTGCCTAACTCACAACGTGGCAGTAAGGATGGCACTGGAGCACGGGAAGTCTTGGCAGGGTGTCTTGTGCAGAGCAACATAAATTCTGGTTACTACTGATGTTGCCTCTGATGTTACCATTGTTGCTATTGTCGGATTCTACTTATATCTTCAAATTCCTCCCACATTATAGAAAACAATTCATTTTCTATGGAATAAGAACAGTCTAGCTCAGACCATCATCATCTTTTGGTTGGCCTCTTGTCTTAAAGTCAGACCATTCAATTCTCAAAATTGTACGCAGCTGCCTGTTGCACAGCTGGATAGAAAATTCTCCTGACTTTAACTTCTCAATGGCCCCTACAGGGGCACAAGCACTTAAGGTCCTTGTAGCTAAGTTTTTGTCCAACTCTCCAGCTTCTTCTTCTTACTTTATGATCCATTAACACCATTAACCTTTAGTTCTTTACACATCATTCTGACTCTCATGTACATGTCTTTGCTCTAGTCTCTCTGCTCTGCTGGAATGTCTGCCCTCTCATTCCCTATAATGTTAAATCCTTGAATAATAAGTTCTTATACCCTCTCTAACCCCCAAACCCCAAAACTCAATAGTTGCTGGGGTCCAATCCCAGCGGGTCCAGGGGTCCCCAAAGGTGTGGACGGAGTCGGCGAAGAAGGAATGACACGAAGACAGCCTTCAGTTGATCAGCAGCCTAGTCAGGACCTCTAGCCAGGATCTCCAGCCAAAGTTCTGGTCGGAGTTCTGGTTAGGAACTGATGAGGATCTAATGTGGATCTGATGTTTATTGTCTTGTTACATCCGTATTTATACCAGCCAATTTTAATCCTGTCAATTTCTATTACAAGGGTTAGGGCGTTTCTTATCTCCATTCCTGGGAGTAAAGATTATGTAGCTTAACTACCCGCCTGGCACTTAATTAAGGCGTTGTATCCCCTCCCTAACCTCAGGGAAAGATCCCCACCTGGGGAAACAACCTTTCTCAGAGAGGTGACCTTGGTTAAAACACATGGCACTGAGGAGAGCAAACATATTAAGAATAATATGCTATATATGCCAGGTCCCTTGAAACATATGCTGTGCAGATGTTTCTTTCCTGCAGCGACTGTGTCAAGCAGCAAGGATGGACCGGCTCCCGGCAAATTCCCCCTTTTTTATTTTTTAAATGATAGTGCATGCAAATCAGTGGCCACCTCTCAGATTGGGCTGTTTAAGACTCGGAAGAAGACTGACAAGCAATGATAGCGAGCATAGCTATAAACATAGTGGATGGAGCGCACATGGAGCCTTGTTCCTGTAGAAGGTTACTGGTCTCTTCAGTCAAGGGATTTCAGCTGTCCTCAAGTCGGTGGTTTGGTTGTCCTTGTTGATCTGGCTAGCTGGCAGCATCATTGGCGACAGGCTTCCCAAAGTGTCAGCAAGTTGAAGGGCTGGATCATGGGTCCACCAGGGCTGTGCTTGATGGTGATGTCGGCTGTGGAGGAGTCAGCTGTGCCCTCTGGGTTGGACAATATGGATGCTACCGGGGAGGAGGAGGAGGAGGAGATGGAGGGTCGTGTGACATAAGGTCAGATTAGACAGTCTGGAATCCACACAGGTGAGTCTGCATCCTGTGGAAATATATAAGCATCTCCTCTCCCCCAGGTTAAAAGTTCATCAGGTCCCTTCCAGGCTCCTGTAAGTAAGTCTTTCCATTTGACGAAATAAGTGAGTTTCTGCTAAATGAAAGTTTCTTTTGCTGATTTACTCAGAGTCCTCGGACTTGGCTGAGAGAGTAGCTTCCACTTCTTGCTTTTCTACCATCTGTTGGGCCTCAGTTGTTAACTTCTTCAGCTGACCCCATGTTGGCACCTCAGTCCCTTGCATAGCCTTTCTTTTCTTCTTTTTGTCCGATTTTCTGTCATCGGGGCAACTCTAAGTCTTTGGAACGATGAGACAAGGAGCTTCTCTGGGTCCATTGTGGTGACGCACGTAATGCATTTACTCAATCCAAAGCAGGCATTAAAAAGAAAAACCCCAAATGCTCTCTTGTATCCATTTTAAGAGTAGGATTGGTGCTTTCTGCTATTACTGGAGTCCTGATCTATCACCCCAGGGAGAGTTTTCCAATCCTGCACTTTTCCGGGGTGGAAAGGCTGCAGTGGGGTTAAGGATAAGGCTCCTTGGGCCTACCTTCTCCCATGCCTCTGCATTTACCTTTCTGGCACCTTTCCTTCCTCAGAAAAGCATGGACATACTTCTTGTATAAAACATTCCATCTGACTGGGCGTAACCTTAACTCCTCTGCTAGCAAGCATATGTGTTAAAAAATCAATACAGAGTCTTCTTTCTTTGGACTCAGTATGGCACATCTTCTCAATCTAAGGATCTATACAGAGTCTTCTTTCTTTGGACTCAGTATGGCACATCTTCTCAATCTAAGTTCTGTACTATCCACCTTCTTACCCTACTTATCCTCTATAGGGGGGTCTGTAGCACCCTGGTGGAGTCCTATCCATCCCGAATGTGGGGGTTCTCAATGGGGGTGGGGGGCTTACCTAGGGGAATCCTGTTCCAGGGGTTCCCAAAGGTGTGGACAGAGTCGGCGAAGACTATCCACCCTCTTTCTACGGTGGAGTCCTATCTGTCCCGAGTGCGGGGGAGCTTACCTAGGGGTCCCTGTTCGGGCGCCAATTGCTGGGGTCCAACCCCAACGGGTCCAGGGATCCCCAAAGGTGTGGACGGAGTCGGCGAAGAAGGAATGGCACAGGGTCAGCGTTCAGTTGATCAGCATAGCGAGGTTCTCCCTCCAGGATCTCCAGCGAAGTTCTGGTTAGGAACTCCAACCAAGTTCTGGTGCCATGTTCTCTCGCTAGGTTCTCCAGCCAGGTTCTCCAGGTTCTCCAGCCAGGTTCAGTCGCCAGGTTCTTTAGCCAGGTTCTATCCAGATTCTTTTGCCATGTTCTGTCTAGGTTCTCCAGTGTTCTGTAGCCAGGTTCTGTCCAGGATCTTTTGCCATGTTCTCTGGCTAGGTTCTGGTTAGGATCTGACGAGGTTCTGATGAGGATCTGATGTTTATTGTCTTGTTACATCCATATTTATACCAGCCGATTTTAATCCTGTCAATTTCTATTACAAAGGTTAGGGCGTTTCTTATCTCCATTCCAGGGAGTAAAGATTATGTAGCTTAACTACACGCCTGGCACTTAATTAAGGGGTTGTATCCCCTCCCTAACCTCAGGGAAAGATCCCCACCTGGGGAAACAACCTTTCTCGGAGAGGTGACCTTGGTTAAAACACATGGCGCTAAAGAGAGCAAACATATTAAGAACAATATGCTATATATGCCAGGTCCCTTGAAACATATGCTGTGCAGATGTTTCTTTCCTGCAGCGACTGTGTCAAGCAGCAAGGATGGACCGGCTCCCAGCAAATAGTTACCTCTCTCTACTATCTCCCAGCACCCAGTACAGTGCTTGGCACACTGTAGGCTCTCAAAGAATAAGTGGATGAAAGGATACCCCTCTGATAGGGTATCCCACTTCAGAGAGATGAGGAAATGGAGGCACAAGAAACTTTCCATTTGTATGTTTGAAGTATTAGTACAATATTGGTCAGATTGCAAAAAAAAAAAAAACTGTCTTCATATATATAAACATAGCAGAACTCTTAGTACCATTTTTGTTAAATGTAAAGGTCAACAGATCATTTCAGCACAAACTATTTACTGTTTTGTTAAATGTATCCTGTTCTTATGGGAGGATAAAATCATTCCCAATCATTTCTGCATTTGCTTTTTTAAAAGTCTTTAGATCCATTATAATATATTAGGTTCTTGATTTGCAAGTTTAGGGTTTATTCATCTTTGTAAAGAAAATAATTGAAATTGTCATGCATGGATCATACAATTAGTCACTATTATTGACTTACACATTTAATTTGTTCAAGTCAAAACAAGATGTTT
This sequence comes from Myotis yumanensis, assembly GCF_028538775.1. Lineage (NCBI taxonomy): Eukaryota > Metazoa > Chordata > Mammalia > Chiroptera > Vespertilionidae > Myotis > Myotis yumanensis. The sequence goes on from NW_027223752.1 coordinate 188,184,196, forward strand.
GCATACAGCCAGTACTACAAGCTCAAGCTAGTAGCTAAGAAATGAAGATTTCCATTGCTAGTTGGTCTTTGTCATATTTTGTTATCACCCATAACCTAGATCTGGACTTGGTACTTATGTGAAGTTTTTGTTGATATATGAGATTAAATGAAGCTAATCCACTTTACCCAGCTGTATTGGCTTTGTAATATCAACATGGTACAAATATCGGGGATTTTTTTCTCAATATGCTAAACAGTCACAATTCAGACAGTATTTAACTAGCAGATGTTGGGAGATAATGATTCCAAGGATAGTGTGGCTATTGAGAAATAACCACATTCCTTAAGTACATAAATGGGGCATGTTGTCAGAGACTTGTACCCTTAGTTTTCAAGAAGCAGCCTCAGCTTGTGAATTCACCAGGTGTTTGGCTTAGTTAAACTCTTAAAGAAGTTTCTGAATGGCATTCCAAACTAGGTAACTATTGCGTCCTCATTACTAATATTAGAACCTAACCACAGAGACTGCTCCATTTTAGACATGCAAGCAAAGATGTCACTTTAGAACAGGGATGGTATCTTCAACCTCATGTTTAATCTGATTTAGCAGAATAAAATCAATCCATATAACTTGTGTTTTACAATATCTGGGTGAAGAAGTATCTCTCAAGACCAGTGTGAGGGTCCCACCTTGAAGTAGTCTCAACTTGATGAAAGGAAACAACTCATTTTTCCAGAATAATTATAAAATATGTCACTATAGATGATAACATCATCTTCCAGATGACTAAATGTTTCCACTCGTTAGGTCCTTATTTTAGAAATAGCAATAGTAAAGATGTAGAGTATAATGGGAAGATCTTTCATCTTGGTCCCAAGTAAATGAGCCTTTGGACCTGGTTGCACTACTCACAAGCCAAGTATGTGATCTTAGACAAGTCACTTAGCATCCCTCAGCCTCAGTTTTACCATCTGTAAAATAAATACGATATTACTTACCCTTTAAGATTATCCTGAGGGTTAGTCTCAGGCACATAAAAGGAGCCCAATAATTAGCCAGTTATTGTTCATTCTGTATGAAATTGTAGAGACAGAATAGGCAGTATCTATAATAATAGAAGCATAATATGCTAATTAGACCAGACTACCTTCCAGATGAAGCCAGGGCTGCGAGGGAAGCTCAGGTCCCAAGTGCCAGAGGAAAGCTGGTGCTGGCAGTCAGGGGAAGGAAGGCCTACTCTTGCATGAAATTCGTGCATCAGGCCTCTAATTAGGGGATAAAGAGGGTTTATGGGAGATGAATGCATATGTGAAGGGCAGAAATAGCTCCAAGTCACCAAAATGTTTATCATACTCTCACAGAGGATAGGGAAAAGTCACCAGATACCAGGAACAAGGAAACATTCACAGAGGACAGATAAATGTTACCAGATACCAGGAAGAGGAAAACATATTTTCACAGAGTATAGAGCAGTGGTTTTAAAAGTCTTTAGACTTTTAAATACAGTTCCTCATGTTGTGACCCAACCATAAAATTATTTTCATTGCTATTTCACAACTGTAATGTTGCTACTATTATGAATTGTAATGTAAATATCTGATATGCAGGATGGTCTTAGGTGACCTCTGTGAAAGGGTCGTTCGACCGCCAAAGAGGTCGCGACCCACAGGTTCAGAGTCGCTGGTATAGAGGAATGTTGCAAGATAAGGGAGGGGAAGGGGGGAGCCACATATGCTTTGAACTTTGAAACTGATACTATGTAGTAGAGTGACCAATGAGGAAAGCATGGGGTCCTAAATTAAGGAAGAGTCCAATTAGAAAGGGTCATTAAGAGACCAAGAACTACAGCCTTTATACACCTGGAGATAAAGAGACTCAGCAGATTTTGGGACTTAGATTTTCCCCATTAGAGACAGAGAGCAGGTTTTACCTATTTGAGGCCCTCCTCAAGGGGTCCAATTTGGGAACCCCTTCCTTGGGGAAGTTTGTATATGCCTCCAATAAACTTCCACATCTTTATAAAGGAGCCTTTAGTCCATGAATTTATTCTTCAATTTTGTTGGACAAGGACCCATAGAAGAAAAGTCTGCACCTTGAACCCCACATTTCAATTCTTTTACTATTCATAGAGACTGATGGCATTTTAAAGCCAAAAATGAATATATAAAAAGAGGTAGAGGACTAAAATTCAAATTTGGTCTAGGACAAAGCAAGTTCATGAGTAAGGAGAACAAAGAGTAGAGTAGGGCAGGCAGCTCTGTGGAATTTAGGAATGTATGAAAGTCTCTTTAAGGCTTTTAGATGCAAAATATTTTCAATACTATAGACAAAAAAAAAAATCTCACTTCAATTCTTCAAATCTGACCCCAGGCCATAAACCTGTAATGCCTGATATCCCAACATAATTATTTTAAAAGTAAGAAAATCAATGCTCAGAGAAAGTGTTACTTGTTTTAATCACACAGCAGCTTAGTGGCAGAGCTTGATTCAGAGTCTGTTTTCTAGGATGTTTATCCCAAGTTTATCATTTTCTGAAATCCCTAAGAAATCAAATTTCTTTTTTTTTTTTTTTCTGGTTTCTGTGTGTTGCTTTTCTTGGACAAAGTTAAACCAATTTCCCTCAACAATCCTGGCCAATGAGGAAACAACTTCACTGACCTCTACATTGGGCCTCAAGTAATGAGACTCAGATAAAATGCTCTTCCAGCTCACATTCTCCTGATTTTTTAACCCTGGAGATAGCTGGTTACAGAGCTTTCTTCCTTCTTTAATCCCCATTCTTTAATCCAACCAATTTTCTTTCAGCTACTCTATTAATCACCCTGCCATATGTAATTCAATCTTGATTTATCTTTCTCATTGTTCTGAGAGCAGTGTCTCCACCTGGCATTCAGATAAATTTAATAGTGACCTAATAGCCATTCATTTGTATTGCTTTTCATAGATCTAAAGAGAGGTCAATCAGTTGTGTGTGATTTTTATTGTTTATATGTAGCTGTAAATTTTAAGTAGACAGGTTCTATTCTGGTGGAATAACAGTTGTGAGATCTGCTAACATCCATTATGTGCTTACTAATAGTTATAGGAGCTTTAACATGTATTAATTCATTTAATTCTTACATTAGAATGTAGGTGCTAGTATTATTCCCTCTTTACGGATGAAGAAGTTGGGGCATAGAGACATTAAGCGATTCGCCGGAGGTCACACAGCTGTAAGACTTGGAAGCCAGCTCCAGAACACATCTTCTTGGCTATTCACTCTACTGTCTCTTAAAATTTATTTATGTTATTTAAGCAAAAGTTGTATTAAGTTAAAAAGAATTTCAAAGAAAATGAGTCTCCATTATACATTGGCTCAAACTCCCTCTTTATCTTCCTTCCTTTCTTCCGTCCTCCCTCCCTCCTTTCCTTTCTCAGATATGTCTTGAGTTCCTACAATGTTGAAGCAAGATCCTGGGAGTTTTGCACATTGTCACCAACAGGACTGAACTCTGAATTACTGTATGAAGTGTTGACTTAATAAAACAAACTTCTTGTTCAACCAGTCTGTTCAACCCTGTGTCTAATGACCTCAAGGACCTAGTCTGTATTTGTGCTACATTTTATCTAGTCTAGCTTGTAGAGGGCAGAACACCATAGGCTTTTGCTGAATCAGTGTCCAGCATCTGAACTACTAACTAGGGGATAGGGGAAGCACTGATTCATTCAGATTGAAGAAGCACTTAAACTTGTGAAGAAATTTTCTCAATAAAAGTTCTTAATCATAGGAATAATGATTGATATCAAAATATGAATGAGAAAAGCAGCAGTATATTACAGTTCTGACAAGCCTGATATTTAACCAAGATTATCTATATGTATTACAGGCTTATACTTGTTTGCAACCTTGGCAAATTTTCATTTGTCTTTATTCTTTGCAACAGCATCATTTGCTTTCATTTACCCATACAACAGAGGCTGTAAGTCAAAATGTTTCTCAAAAAAGCCACATCCTTTAACAAATGTAAAACATGTGGAAGAAAAAACAGCTAAACTCTAAAAAGAAAAATGGACTTTTCTAGTTTCTGACTGATATCTAAATGTAAAGCATTTGTCTATAGGAATACTAGTATATTTGCCTTAGTTATGTTATAACATTTATTTGTCTCATTTTGGTTTAGCATACTTTTTCCAGCTATTGAAAAAAAGAAAAAGTGTTAAAGGTCATAATATTTATAATAGTAAAAATAGAAATGACATTTATTTTGTGTGACTTTTATAGTTTTAAGGCAGATAGTCTACAGATCAGATGGCAAATCAACCATACCTTGATTTCCTATATTAATATTTAGATATTTTTCTTTACATTTGAAAATCACTTTTATAGAAAATCACTTTTATTTTAGTATTTTGAGTTGTGCTTTTGCTTATTAATAACTAAAAGTTTAAATCCAAGGTATTTTCTCATGATGTGACAGTCCTAAATGTCATTTATTTTTTACTACATTATCATTTAGATTGTTTTTATTTGTGAATGATTATAAGAAGAGAGCTTATAGTATAAAACTGGAAAATTGCCTAAGTGGCTCTTTCCATTGAAAGAAAGGTGTTTTTTTTTTCTTTTTTCAATAATTGATTTTAGAGAGAGAGGGAGGGAGAGGGATAGAGTGATAGAAACAATGAGAGAGACATTGATGGGCTGCCTCCTGCACATCCCCTACTGGGGATCAAGCCCCCAAGCCCGGGCATGTGCCTTGACCGGTAATCAAACCAGGAACCTCTTGGTTCATATGTTGATGCTCAATCACTGAGCCACACTGGCTGGGCAAAAGAAAGGTGTTTAGACTGATGTATTTGTACTCCTTTCAGTATGTTAAAAATAAAAACATCGCCCTAGCTGGTTTGGCTCAGTGGATAGAATGTTGGCCGGTGGAATGAAGGGTCCCGGGTTCGACTCCGGTCAAGGACACATGCCCAGGTTGTGGGCTCAATCCCCAGTAGGGGGCGTGCAGGAGGCAGCCGATCAATGATACTCTCTCATCATTGATGTTTCTATCTCTCTCTCCCTCTCTCCTCCTCTCTGAAATGAATTAAAAAAATTTTAAAAATAAAAATAAATAAAAATAAAAACATCAAGGAAAGAGGTGAATGGGAAGTGGTTGCCTAATGGGCTTGGGATTTCCTTTTTGAGTGATAAAAAAGTTCTGGAAATAGTAGTGGTAGTTGCACAACATTGTAAACATACTTAATACTATTGAAATGTATATTTGAAAATGGTTAAAGTGGTGAATTTAATGTTATGTGTATTTACCACAATAAAAAAATCAATCAATAGAGTTCACCACTTTAACAGAATAAAGGAAAAAGAAATACTATCATCTCAATAGATTTAGGCAAAATATTTGACACATTTGCTATCTATTTATAACAAGAACTTTCAGTTAATCAGTTGTGGAAAGGAACTTTTTCAATGTGATAAAAAGCATCTATGAAAAACCTATACCAAACATCAAACTTAAAAGTGAAAGATTGAATGATTTTCCCTAAGATCAGGAACAAAGAAGGCACAGATGGGCACTATCACCATAATTATATTTGAGGCCATAACCAGTAGAAAAAGAAATAGGGACATGAAAGAGGCAGCCAATTGCTGTTTCCCCTCTCATTGATGTTTCCATTTCTCTCTCCCTCTCCTTTCTTCTCTCTGAAAAAATCAATTAAAAAATCTTTTAAAAAGATTTAAATGTTCATCTGTTAATGCTGATCTGAAATAAGACATATTTCATATTTGAAAATATATTTTCATACAGTCAGTATTGCCAAATACCGGTATCAATCACATAGCCAGGTATTGCAAACCACTAATATTCATTGCTTGGAAGGCATTTATAGAATTCTATGACATTATCCTTTTGATATTTTCCTTTTAGCATGTTATTGCATCGGAGATTAATCACTGCCCACTGAAAGTTAGGTGGAAGCTTCTCAATTGCACGGTTACATGGGTTTTAAGTGTAAACATTTGCTTTGTACTTACATAGAGGTCTGAAAAACATTACTGGATCTATAGTTTGAGTTCAAAAATATATCTGCTGCAAAAGTGTGTGGAAATTGAGTTCTTGCTTTTCCTGTTGCCTTTTCACAGCACAGGGAGTGTGTAAAGCACCTTGACATCACTTGAGTGTGGTAGGCAGAGTTCTAAGATAGCTCCCCAAATCCCCACCCGCTGGTGCACACACCTGTGTAATCTCTGGGATTATAAATAGGGGGGATTTTACTCCCATGATTAGGTCTGACCACAAAAGTCCCCAGTGTAGAGGTCAGGGATACAGGAAGTCTGAAGTTTTTAAGATGAGAAGAATTTGATGCACCATTGCTGACCTGAACATGGAGAGGGCTATGTGGCAAGAAATGTGAGCAGCTTCTAGGTGCTGAGAGGCGTTCTTGGCTGAAGCTATCAAGGAAACTTGATTTTCTGTCCTATTAACTGAAAGGAACTGAATTCTTTCAACAAGAAGAATGAGCTTGGAATTGGGTTTTTCCCTAGAGTCTTCATAAGAGAACTCAGCCTGGCTGACACTTTCATTTCAGCATACAGAACTCCAAGTTAAGGAATGGGTTTTGCTTTAAACTGACTTGTTTGTAGTAATTTATTTAGTACGTATTAAATATTGCTGTAGTTACATAGCACTAGAAAAGTAATATATTTAATTCAACAATGTAAATTATTCTTGGAATGACTTTACTGGAGTTAAATTCTCACATGTAAGCAGTGTTTTGCTTGTAAGTTTAGGTTGAGTCCATTAAGAAACATATCAAGTCCTAAGCAAAGATAATTTCCAAAAATCACTTGATATTTGAAAATAGTGGTTCAAAGTTTTTTCTTCTTATTTGAAAAAATTTCAATCTCAGCCCTGAGTTAAAAAAGGGACACTATACTAAAATTTGACCACTGTTAAACCATTGAACTGCTGCATGGTGAGGCAACTCAGGATAGTCAATTTCATTTCTAATAAAAATTCATGGAACTGAGAATGATTAAAGCCACAAGGGTGAGTGAATTTCACCATTGACACTTGATTCAATAATATACCATAGATTCAAATATTTTCCACAAAGTACTTAGTGATAAGTAATACTTTAAACACCTTCATTTTCACAAACTTTATAAATTTGTACAACAAATCCTTTCTTTGCTTTATTTAGATTTGCAACACCATTAGTTACAATAGTTTAGCAAATTCTACTTCAGGTTATAGTGAATTAGTATTTTTTCAACTTCTTTAAAAACATTTGCCTGTAGTTTTTCCATACAGACTATTCATAGGGACTAATTTTTTGGTTGCTTTACACTTGGCATTGATTCCTCAAATCAACAACACTGAGCAGTACCAGGAAAATCTGTTGGCTAATCAATAGCCAAGGAAACTACTCAAAATCACTTGCTTCATTTTTCAATTGACTAGTAATGTTGCTTCCAACATCCTCAATTCTTTTAGTAACTTCTTACAAAAAGGCTAATAGTCTTAAACAAGTTTAAGTTTATTTCTTAAAGATCATCTATATCCTATCCTGCATAATAAAGAGCCTGGGCTAAGGCTCGACCAGACCGAAAGTCAGTGGTGGGTTGCTGTGGCTGCGTGTAGGCTATGCTGGGTGGGAGTCAGTCGGGGTGGGAGTCAGTTCCCAGTGGGAGCCAGTCCCAGGGGGTGGGGAGCCAATCCTGGGTCCAGCCGTGCCGGCAGGAGTCAGTCCTGGGTCATGTAAGTGGAAACCGTAAGAAATAGAAACAAGGAAGACCTATCCCTCCACATGGGGAGATATTGGCAGAAGAATAGCAGGGAGCCAGAACTCCTACCCTCTCATAACAATAATGAATACCTATCCCCCTCCCCCAACACACACACACCTACAAACCTTGGGTCAAGTGGGGAACCTGGACTTCTACTCTCTTCTTGAAATAATGAGGTGGCATCTCACCCTTCCCATACCAGAGCAGTATCAAAGCAAAGCCAGATGAAACAGGGTTGAAAAAGATCCAGAGTTTCATAATGCTCAAAATTTTTAGGTTTCAATTATCAAATTATATTCACATAAAGAAGCAGAAAGATCTAAAACTGAATAAAAAAGATAATAGATACTAACGCTGAGATAGTAGAGATGACAGAGTTATTTGATAATAAATTTAAAGCAGCCACTAAAACAATCTTTACATAAGTGATTTTGAACATCCTTAAATCACTGAAAGTCGCTTAAATGGGAAAAAAGGAAAATTATGGCAAGTGAATAGAAAGTCTCATCAAAGAAAATGAAGCTATAAAGAAGAACCAAATGAAAATTATAGTACAGAAGAATATAATAACTGAAATAAATAACTCGGTGAATAGGCTCAAAGCAGAATGGATGGAACAGAGGAAATACTCAGGGAACTAGAAAATATAACAATAAAAATATCCAGTGAGAATAGGGAGAACATGGGCTTGAAAACAACAACAGAAAAAGATCAGAACCACAGGAACCACTGGAGTCATAACAACAACAACAAAAATTAAATAAAACTGTAACATTTGGAGTCCAGGAAGAAATGAAAGGAGATGGAGCTGAAAGAGTACTTGAAGAAATAATGGATGAAAACTCTTCCAATTGGTCAAAAGACAGAAATCTTCAATTTTAAGAAGGTGACCAAATACAAAATGAGAGAAACCCAAAGATATCAACACCCACATCATAGTCAAACTTCTGAAAAATAAAACCAAAGAAAAAAATCTTGAAAATTCTGAATGACAAATAACATTTTATCTATAAGGAAAAAGTAATTCTCATGAAAATAGGTTTTCCATTAGAAACCATAAAGTCTAAAAAAAAAAAGAACTGTCAACAGAGTCCTATTTCCAATGAAAATATCCTTCAGCAATATGGGGAAAATCAAGGCACCTCAGGAAATAGAAAACACAAATGTAAACAAGAATCGATAAAGAATAATATCCAAATCTCAAAAAATAGTTGGAATATATTCAATATCATCTATCCAGGTAAACTCAAATTTATTCCTCCATTACTTACCAGGATAGCTAAAATGAAATAGGTTTATAATATTAATTATTGGCAACTATCTGCAGGATCTGGAACTCTCATTCACTGCAGATGGTTGTATAACTTAGATAAAAGGATGCAAAACTGTATCTACTAAAACTAAACATATGCCTACAGCGTGACTCATTAAATTTACTGCTTTTATATATCCAAAAGACATGAGCATATAGGTCCTCAAAATCATATGTGAAAGGATGTTTAGCATACCTTTATTCATAATATTTTTAAATTAGAAACAACTTACAAATCTGCCTACAGGAAAATGGAAGAATGGTAGTAAATTCAAATAATAGAATACTACACACCTACAAAAAAGGAAGAAAATCCTGATATGAAGAACAATATGGGTTAATTTCATAGATTTCTTGTTGAGCAAAAGAAGTGAGACACAAATGAGAATACATCATATAAATCCACTGATATGAGTTTCATGAACTGATGGTAGTATCAATGATTATAAAGGTCAGAAAATTAAGCAATTCTGAAGGTAGAAGTCAGAAAGGGGATGAAAGAAACTTCTAAAATCTTGAAAAAGATTCTACATCTTATATTGGGTGTTACATGTGTAAACAAGTTTGATCTCTACAGTTATGTTTCATGCACAGGTGGAGTTAAATATAAGCGTTTTCTAGCACTGAAAGTCACTTATTATTTGAGCTTGGGTTCCTCAACTTTCAGAGTCCATGCTAATCTCCATTATGTCATATTACCATCTGAAGATAAATAGTGCCATCAAGATCTAATTCTACAGCTCAGTAACTCTGAAAAATGAAAAATAACCCTTAAGAACTCTGAAGAAATCATACTAACAGTTCAATACAATTCACCAAATATTCTGCAAAAAATATCATCTCAAATGGAGAACCATCTATGATTCAATAATTGGAATTTAAGAGGAAGTAAAGAGTAGGTCTTTTGTTATTCTCATAGTTTGTGGACTCAGTAGTAATACTGATAAACTATTGGAAAAGTAGGTGTTTACTTTTTCTACAAATATTTAAATTGTTTGGGTAATATCAAAAGACTGTAAATTTTTAGCCTAAACATACTTTAATATATTTTTATTGTTAATTTTAGAGAGGAAGGGAGAGGGAGAGAAAGATAGAAACATCAATGATGAGAGAGAATCATTGATCGGCTTTCTCCTGCATACCCCACAATGGGGATCTAGCCTGCAACTCAGGCATGTGCCCTGACCAGGAATCGAACTGTAACTTCCTGGTTCATAGGTTGGTGCTCAACCACTGAGAAACACCAGCCAGGCAGCCTAAACATACTTTCAAAAGTGACTGTCATATATTGGGAAATGAGACATTAAAGTAATATGTAATCCTATATAATAAAAGGCTAATATGCAAATCGACCAAGCAGCAGAATGACTGGTCACTATGACACACACTGACCACCAGGGGGTAGATGCTCAACGCAGGAGCTGCCCCTGGTGGTCATTGTGCTCCCACAGGGGGAACGCTGCTCAGCCAGAAGCCCTGAGCCAGGCTCACTGCTGGCAAGTGCAGTGGTGGTGGCAGGAGCCTCTCCTGTGGGGAGTGGGCCTAAGTCATCAGTCAGACATCCACCGAGGGCTCCTGGACTGCAAGAGGGCACAGGCCAGGCTGAGGAACCCCACCCCTGAGTGCACGAATTTCATGCACCGGGCCTCTGTAATATATAAAAGCCTAAGCAACCTTTTGACCGGTAGCTATGACATGCACTGACCACCAGGAGGCAGGCACTCAATGCACAGGCATGGAAACATGGAACAGACTGATGAATCTCAGAGGGAAGGGGAGAGGGGGGAGGGTGGGAAGAGATCAACCAAAGATCTTATATGCATACTAATTGCCCAGTGCATGGATTTGTGCATCGGTGGGGTTCTTCTGCCTGGCCTGCAGGGATCAGGCCAAAACATCCTCCAAAGGGTACCAGATTGTGAGAGGGTGCAGGCCAGGTGAGGGACCTCACCAGTGCATGAATCCATGCACTAGGCCTCTAGTAGAACTATAACAGTGTAATTGTGATTATAGTGCACTGAGTAGCAATTCAGTGTGATAACACAGTAGGCAATCTCTGTGACTTTGTCTTTATAATACATAAACAAAGGAGCATGGCTATGTACTAATAAAACTTTATTTATGGGCACTGCAACTTGAATATAATTTTTATAGTTTTCCAGCTCCTGTTCTAAAGTTTAGATGCTTCATGCTCAAAGTCAAAACAGGGTGGGTTGTTGATCTCCATATGTTACTATAAAATTCACATAAATATCAATTAAATGTGAATCTGGAAGAGCATAAAATATTTATTTCAGAAAAATCATTTTGCTTAAGCCTTGATGATAAGATGCATTATTAAAGAGTCAAACATCACAGTATTCATTGATGTACTCCTTAAGGCAGTGTTTCTTGACATGTGATTCATGGATCAAGTACTTTGGGGCGGGGGTGCTTATCCTAAATGCATACTAATACCCTTCCTCTAATATTATTTAATTAGAAAGCTATGCTTTTAATAAGTTATCCAGTTAATTTTTATGTATACTATAGTTCAAGAACAACCTTCTTAAGATGGAGATATTTTGGTAAAGTGCTATAATTGACCACGTCAATGTTTCATGCTCATGTGTGAAACTAGAGGAGCCCATACGTATACCTAATTATCTACAGAAATGTTGTCAACTATGACTGTGGTATAACTCCATTCAGTAAATATCCCTCTAACAAATTGGGCCTGGCTGGTGTGGCTAAGTGATTGAGCATCAATCTATGAACCAAAAGGTTACTGGTTCAATTCCTAGTCAGGGCACATGTCCAGGTTGTGGGTTTGACCCTCAGTACAGGGCATGCAGGAGGTAGCCAATGTTTCTCTCTCATCAATATTTCTATCTCTATATCCCTCTCCCTTCCTCTATCTCTAAAAAATCAATAAAAACATTTAAAAAAAATCACCACATCCCCCCCCGCCACAAATGAACAAATTGGAACTAGGAAACTCAGTCTTACCTGTGTGCTAAACATACATACATAGTATACACAGAGACCGCACATAGATACACACCATCTTCTATTCCTTCAGGAAGCAATTTCATGTGTCTGCAGAATTTTATAACTTTATTCTCATAATTATTCAGGCTATAGTTTTATGTATTGATGCCCATGATTATCAGGAATTTGTATGGTTTATGTTTAAAAAGTGTTAGGAGAGAAAAAGTAATTTTAAATCTGATTTGAATTCTTATTTTCCCCAGAAAAATCTTTCCTTTGGCTAAACTTTTATTCTTTGAAATTTTGAAGCTTATACTAACTTTTGAAGCCAAGACTTAATATAAATATTTTTTTATTTGATTCTTAGACAATCCAGGGGTTCTGAAATACTCTCATTTGTCTTAATTAAAAGTTTTAATTTTTTAAGATATGTTCACACAAATCCAACTCTCAAAATGAGAAAAAATAAACAATAGTTTCTTAAGACATAGCACAGATCACATAGAAACAGGCCAACAATGATGACAATTTTTAAAGAATTTATTTGGATATAGCTGGTTATGAGAATCTACATTCAAAGTCAAATTAGAATTATAAGGAAATTATAATATGAATTTAAAAATTCTATAGCAGTCATTTAAAGATAAAATATACATTAATATACCTTAAACTAGAGGCTCAGTGCACAAAATTTATGCATGGGGGGTTTGTGTGTGTCCCTCAGCCCAGCCTGCACCCTCTCTAATCTGGGACCTCTCAAGGGATGTCTGACTGCCCAGTTAGGCCTGATCCTAGTGGGATCGGGCCTAAACGGGCAGTTGGACATCCCTCTCACAATCCAAGACTGCTGGCTCCCAACCACTTGCCTGCCTGCCTGATTGCCCCTAACTACTTCTGCCTGCCAGCCTGACCACCCCCTAACCACTCCCCTGCCAGCCTGATGGACGCCTAACTACTCCCCTGCTGGCCCGAATACCCCTAACTGCCCTCCCCTGCCAGCCCGGTCACCCCTAACTGCCCTCCCTTGCCAGCATGGTCACCCCTAACAGCCCTCCCCTGCAGGCCTGGTCCCCCCCCAACTACCCCCTTCCTGCCAGCCTGGTTGCTCCTAACTGCCCCCCCTGCCAGCCTGGTCACCGCTAACTGTCCCCCCCTGCCAGCCTGGTCACCTCTTAGTGTCTCCCCTGCCAGCTTGGTCACCCCCAACTGCCCCCCCTGCAGCTTGGTCACCCCTCATGGCCCCCCTGCTGGCCTGGTCACCCCACTCAGCCTGCTTGTTCCGTCGTTTGGTCATTCCTCACTAGCCCCCCTGTCGGCCTGGTTGCCCCACGTAACCTGCTTGTTCAGTCGTTTGGTTGTCCCTCACTAACCCCTCTGCTGGCCTGGTCGTAGGCAGCCATATTGTGAGGGCATAAGGGTTAATTTGCATATTACCTCTTTATTATATAGGATAAGCAAAAAGGAGATTACATTTTCTCTCATACCTGTTTCCAAAACAAAAGTGGAGTTACATCTTTCCAAAACAAAATTAGAGGGACACTCTTGTCCCTCCAATGTCTGCTATACCTTTTGACTTCACTGTCATCACCATCTCTAGTTTCTACTGGAGCCTGTGGTAAAGCCCAAAGACAATGGTTCTATGCTCTCCTATCTATACAAAAATTGGGTGAGCCTTACCCAATTTCCATCGCATATAAAATGGTAAAAATGACCATTTAATACCACAGTCTTATTCTTCTTAACTGACTACTCCAATAATATAAAACTATGTATATCAACAATTTATAAAGCAGGGTGAATTAGGATTGGCTGAAACCTCCAAAAGTGTTTAGTACATCTGCAGATATAGTTCTATCTAGGACAAACAGATCTGGTATGCTATGGGATTGCTTTGGCAACCAATATTTATCCATTTAATTAAAATTAAAGGCTTAAAGAAAGGCATGCTGCTTCTGCAATTTCAGGAATGTTTGATCCATTGCCAACAATAACACTGGCATGAGATAGAGTATCATGTCTCATTCTTAGAAATGAACAAAATATAAGATTCCTAAATGCAACCTGCATCATCTCTGAATGTATCTAATCTCAACTAGGTCTTCAATTTAATTTAGCATTCCTTGAATTCAGCAGACAACCTATCTTATTTCCCATGATAGCTATTCCAGAATTTTTCTACTCTTTTTAAGTGTCCACCTCCAACCCTGCATTTCTCATTTTCAGCAATTACGTTACTGAGAAGATGCAGGCCATCATAATGAGGTCACTCAAATTCTTCACCTCTGACTTTTATATCTCCTCATCTATTCCTCCTTATTTCTTGTAGCACATAAATAACTTTCCAGTATCACTTTAAAGCCTTATCATATACCTTCTAAATACTAGATACACACCCATCCTTGCTCTTGATTCAGTTTATTTTAAACTCTCCCAGGTTTTATCTATCAAGTTTCCTCTTTCCCAGTAAATGCAATTGTCTCTTCCTCTCTGTTAATATTTTTCAGTCTAAAGTAAAATTCTTCTATCCATAGGATGAAAAAAGATCAAGAAAATCTTCCTCAAAGACTCTCACTGTTATTTGTTTATCCCCTCCTTCTTACTAACATACTTTTAAAAGAATAATCTAGCATTTCTGCTTCTTTTTCTTCTCTAGCAGCACTGGTTTCTTATATTTTCTTAATCTAGATTTATGAGGAATTGGGCTGGATATTGTCAGCTGAAGATGAACAAATAGAATATAAGAGCAAAGTCACAACAAAAGGACAACATGATGGAGGGAAATATACTTACCTTGTTTGGTGGTAGAATTGTGTACTTACATTTGGGAATGGGAGAAAGGGCTGGGAAAGTAGAATAGAGTGTAGAGAGCTCTGAATATCAAGGCCTATGTAACATACGTAACATATTCAGTGGTTTCATTGTGGTTATTTATTTTTTAATATATTTTCATTGGTTTCAGAGAGGAAGGGAGAGAGAGAGAGACTGAAACATTAATGATAAGAGAGAATCCTTGATCAGCTGCTTCCTGAATACCTATTGAACTATGACCTCCTGGTCCATAGGTCGATGCTCAACTACTGAACTATACTGGCCAGGCATATTGTGGTTATTTTTAAGCAATATGCATAGGAGGAGAAATAAATAATTCATAACCTCCAAAGCCACCAAAATAAGAGAATACACTTTAAATTCAGGAAAATGGGTAAATAAGGAAACTTAGCTACTCTTCTCAGTCCCACCATGTCTTTGGCTACATCTTATCACTTATTTCTTGCTATTATATTATTCTGCCTCTAGAGCAAATGTAATTATCAATGTCCTTATCACATTATGACAATTTACAGCTTTATTTCCCAATACCACTACTGACATTTTCAGATTTTATATTTCATGTATTATATGAAAGACAGCAAAGAGAAATCTGAGTGTGTATAAAAGCCACTAATTAATTACATTCTGCTTAAAAGAATGAAAAGAACTATTTGTTATCACTTTCAAGGTTTCCAATGGGCTTTTGAACCAATAATTCAGGCTTAAGAACAGATTTACTCTTTGGGGAATTAAGTATACATAGTGGAAACTGTTCCTTCTGAGCTTTCTCATAGAATTACCATGGTGTTCTAGGTGCCTGCTGAAGTATAAAGTCCATGGGCAGACTTGATATGTGTATAACTATCTACAGGAATTGATTGCTAGCACTTACTGGTTGCTTTTGCTGTTCCAGACACTGTTCTATTTGCTTTGCAGAAGAAAGGTGGCTCAAAGAAGTCAAGGGTTTGGGCTAACATGGAAGAGGCAGGATCTTCCCAGGCAGATACCTGGCTCATGCTCTTACCATTACATAATTTGATCCTTTCTTAGGCACCAAAAACTGCCACTTGCATGTACCACTATCTTAGTCTGTTAACTCTAGTAAAAATAGTTTGTGCAGACAACAGAGGCAATAATTATTTCCACAAAATGTCACAATTTAAGGCAAAAATAACCTGAAAAAAGAGATGTTATTTCCTCCATGCCCTCAGTAACAAACATGCATGGGTCAGTTTACCTGGTCTTCAGATTAGAAAGCTGATAACATGCTTTACCATCACCGAACAGAAATTAGATTGTTTTTCTAGATAGAAGGGGAGGGCCAACATCATTTATGCACTGGTGACTACAGAGGACAAATGGGCAGCAATAAGGAATAAGTGTCTTCTCAGGGATGTCAGAGACCTGTGGGGAATGAGAGAACAGAGAAGACAGGGGAAGAGATTTCTATAGATATTTCAATTGTTTATAGGCCTTACTTTCCCATAGTTTAATTTAAACTCAGTCTTATTTCTTAAAATTTTTATCCTTGGTCACAAGAAAGATGCTAATATTCTGCACAGAAGGTCTAAAGATATTGCTGATTGCCAGTATCATGTCAATAATCTAAGGGCAATATTAGCACTTTGTTGTCTTTAAGGAGATATATGGAGGGCAAACTAGATTATTCTTTTCGTAGGTCTTTCAGATACTGACTTTTTTCAGGGGTATTAGAGTATTAGCTATAGACAGTAGTCGGTCAGCAGATCCAGGTCTAATCAAAGACAATCTTTGGTCAGAAAGATTTCAGTTTAATAAGCAAGAAAACCATAGATGTTTTCTGGCATTAACTTGTAGCAAGACCTATTAACTTCTTTGTTAAATAGACATGTGCTATGTTTATGGTTAGGGGCAGGTGTATATTCCCTCCAGTCCCACTAAGTCAAGGCAGGTCATGGGAGGAGAAATAGACTTAAGTAGGAAAAAGACAGCTGAGTATATGTTGAGTTGGAGGTTGATCTAACTATGAAGGATGGCATTAGCACAGTTTATTTCCATGATATCTTTCCAGAAAGTTAAGCATTTTTTCTTCCACTATGTAATTTTTTCCAAGGCTAGCACAGAAATACTCCATGAATCAGAATACAGACTCAGTTGGAATAGTTTCCAGTTTTTCTGATGAGGCTTATTTGTATATGATGCAAGATTTTAACCCTCACTAGCAATTAACTAGGAAGGAATACTCAACATAGGCAAACTTAATTGAGATCTCCTATGTTTACTTTTAAAAATATAAAATGTAAAATATTTGCAGGGGTGTATTTATTTCTTAGTTAGCAGATGTTGTGGGGCAAGATGGCCAGGAAAATATAGTTAATAAAATTCCAGAATTTACCCAAATAGCAATAACTTTAAAAGGAATAAATAAAAAGAAATAGTTGTATGGCCTTATCTGAGCGCAATTTTCTAGAATGACCTAATCTGCACCACAGACATGTAGATTAGCCTGCACTAATGCCAGCATTTCAGACATTTGGTAAGGTATTTATCTTCATCCCACTTAAAAAAAACAGCTCAGTCCTGTATATTAAAGCAGAAAAATAATTTATTTCTTCAGCTTTCCCAAGGTGAATTCTCTATGCCATAAGTTTCTTTAATTAATAAATGTCTTTTTAACAGGAGGGAAAAAATGTAAAAACCAAGTAAGGATTCATACAATGTATGTAAAAAAAGTTTCTGAATAATGAATATTTACAAATATTGAAATATATCCTCTTCATCACGGTAAGCAAAAGAAAGTACAAGGTCTTCAATGTGAACTTTCTAACCCTGTGATTCTCTTGAGTTATTGAAAAGGGCCAAGATGATTTTATAAAAAAAATAAATCTATTTATGAATCTCTTCAAGCATTACTGTTAGAGTTTTTCCACTCCACCGCATTCTCCCACCTGTTTGGAAAGATATGTCCTGGCAGGGTGTCTAGGACCTAATATCATTCCTAACCACATACAAATTGAATTCCAGCCTCATAGCATCAAATCTCTGGGGAATAAAATCTGGCCACATACAAAGAACACAAACTGTTCCTTAACAAGATGGCAGGTATTTGGCACATGAGTTGGGTTTTGTTTAAACAAGCTGATTAGCAGTATCACGTTGGCAAGTTCATTGTTTATAATCATTCTATTTCACTTGCCTATAAAAAGTAGAAGCACACAGTCAGTTTTATAAGCCTGGCATGAATCAATTTGGATTTTTTTCCCTCTAGAGTAAATACTGCACAGCTAAAACAAGGGGGAAAAAAGATAATTTAAGTGCATGAGAGTTTAAAGCCCACCAACACTGCTGTAAGAAACAGGTTTCTGCTAACAATTACCCCATTAACCATACTCAAACTTCTGTGGAAAAAAAAATAGACACATCAGTAAATCTCACTGTATTTCCAGGTTAAAATCAGTGCAGAGAAATGGACTCACATCTAGAATTATTACTTTTAGATATCACTTTCAAATCCTTCTTGCCAAAGGAGTCTTAGCACTATAATACCTAAATGAGCACCAACGCATTTAGGTATTTTTGAGAAAGCAGTAAGTTAACTAAACTTGTCTGATGACTGGTGTTTGACAACTGAATATTAGGATTAAGACATTTTTAATGGAACAGAGTTATGAGGAATCTATTTTCTGTAGTCTCTTACTCATTTAATATTTTCCTTTCTAATTCAACCCCAAGATTCTTAAACCATGTCCTCAACTATTTGATGCTCCTGATTTTTCCATTTGTGTTCTTAATTCTAATTCCTACTACTGCTTTTAGGGTCATTGTACATCATCCCCTTTATTTTAAGTATTGGAAGCAAAACAGTACAGTGCTTAGAGATATGAACTTGGGTACCAGGCAGTCCTGGGTTCAAGGCCATATACTCCAGCTTGGTTTCTCAAACCTCAAGCTTCCTCATCTAGTACCCATGTTGCTTGGTTCTGAGGCTCCAGTGAGAAAATTCATATAACTGACACAAAAAACATATGAAACATGCCTTTCCATTAGTAAATAATTGATATTAGTTTTCATTGCAATTTTTATTAAGTATTTTTCCTTCCTTGTCCTCTCTGTCTTTGTATAAACTTAATCTATAAATATATTAAATATATTCAATTTTTAAAAAACTGTATTTTGAAAGAACTTATTTAAAATAAATAATTCTTCCTCTCTTTGGCTGATGCCATACGGATTTTTCTTCTCATCTACAACATCTTGAAAGAATAGGCTAGACATCCTGTCACCACATTTTCATTACATTTATTCCTGAACACATTCATTCCTGTATAGCTCCCCAACCTGAGCATATTTTTCAGAAGGCAATCTTACCTACTCACATTTTTCTAGCCGGAGCCCTTGCTACAACTGCAGACTCCCCTCCTGACTGCATGTCGCTACCCTGATGTGTGACTGGCACCTCAAACTCAGTAAAGTCTAAAGCAAAACACTACCTTAGATTTCAAATTTGTTTTGCCTCATTTACTGCCTATTCCAGTTTGTGGCACTACGACCATCCACTTGCTATTATTAAAATAATAAGTATTATGTTAACTCCAAATTGGGGTACTTACTATACGTTAGTCACTATGTTAGTGTCTATAAATAAATTGTCTCATTTAATTCTCACAAAATAAGGATGACATTTGTATTATTTGCCCCATTTTATCAGAAGTGGTCACTCAAAGATTGAGGTGATTTGCCAAAGTCACAGAGCTAGGAATCTGCAAAGACAGAATGGACAGTCTATTTTAGGTCAATTCCTCAATTTTCCATCATTCAGCTCTGACACTGACAATTTCTGTCAGATCAGGTAGGATTTTCATTTAAGTATACTTGCTTGGACTTGTCTAGAGCAATAGTGTCTGTGAAATCATATACAAACTATAACAGCAATAACTGGAGCTATTTGAATGTTTAACAGCAATAACTGGGCCTATTTGAATGTTTATTGTGTGCCAAGCATTATTCTAAGTATTTAGAAATATTAACTCAATGTTCACAAAAATCCTATGTAATAATTATTATCATTATCTGATGAAACACAGGCTTACGTAACTTGCCCAGGGTCACACAGCCAGTGAGTAGTAAAACCAGGCCTTTCTTGGAGCCTACACTTAACTATATTGACTTCAGCTCAGAAGCCAGAAAGATGAACATCACCTTTAACAATTGCCTTCCCTTTCTTTAGTGGGTTATACCAAATTCTGCTCATTTCAGTTCCTATATACTTAACAAATAGATCTCTTAAAATTTTCATTTTATCTACCTGTGTGATTGCTATGTTCTTTGCTACTAGTTCTTTCCAATACATCTAGTCATATCCTGCCAAAAAGATCTAATATTAAATTCTGATGAGCAAATTCCCTGCTTCAATGGTTCTCAATGACTTTGTGGATAAAAACCAAGTTTCACTATACAGATACTGTTTACCTCCTCAATGCTAACTCTTGTCACTTTTATCCCCATGTGTAACATCCCAGGAGAACTGTGATCCCAAATTGAGTCTAGGGCTGTGACCAGGGCTGAACGTCAGGCATGTGTGATAAACTAGCAGAGTCTAAGAGCAGGGGACTTGAGAACTTTCTAGGAGAATTCCAACTTAGGGACCAAAATATAAATTAAAATAAATATATATATTAATTAAGTAAGTAAGTAATAACTGCCACCAAAAGGAGACAGGAGGTTAGATGTCAAGGTAAGTTTGAAAGATAATATAATGAATCAAACTCTGGAAATATTGAATTTGAGGAGCCAGTCACAAATCCATATGTCAATGTACAATAAACTTGCACTAGTAACACAGTACTAGTTATCAGAGGTAGGGCCTTATTTCATATATAGCACATTGAGCATTTCTTCAACTGTTCTCTGGAACTTGACTAAATGTAGCAATTGAAGGAACTGTAAAATATTAGCTAATAGAATTTCTTGAGACTCTAATGAAGTTTAAATCAGAGGAGAGAAAGTCATCATCTTCTTTCTCATTCTGCCACATATTGCTTCTCATCTTGGCATGATGGGGATTCAGGGCGTCTCTAGTTCTGTCTGGTAGAAGAGTAATTCTGCTTTTTGCATCTGGAAGAAATGTGGCAACTGTTGGGGAACTGTGAAGTCTGGAGAAGCAGCCATAGATAACATGGTATCTGTTGGCATAGAAATGAAGTTATGTAGATTGAAATGTTAATAGGACACTCAATGGAGAACCTACCCTGCCTAAGAGAGCACGTGCAGACCTATTTGGAACAAAGCTTTTTATACAATTTTGAGATGATATTGACTAGGTTGCTAGGGGTTGGTATCAATTACACCCTTGCAGGCTTTGGAAGCCTAGTGCACTTATTGGAAAGGAGGAAGAAAGAACAGACTTAAATATTAGTGTTAAATAACTTATTTGGTACCAATAAGCTTATGGGAATTGATAAAACTCAAATTATGGCAGAATTATTAAACATTTGGTAATTCTCCCAACATATTTGACCTGTTTACTGTTCTAACCCATATCTATGCTGAAATTATTTTACAGCATATGTTGTGAAGTCTTTTTTTTATTTTTTATTTTTATTGATTTTAGAGAGAAAGGGAAAGAGAAAGAGAGATAGAAACATCAGTGGTGAGAGAGAATCATTGATTGGCTACCTCCCGCATGCCCCTTATTGGGGTTTGAGCCAGCAACCTGGGCATGTGCCCTTGTCCAGAATCGAACCTGGGACCCTTCAGTCCACAGGCCAATGCTCTATCCATGGAGCCAAATCAGCCAGGGCTGTCGTGAAGTTTTTGAAGGCAATGTTACTACCATAACCTAAAAAAGTGCTCAGCACATAGTAGCCACCTAAAAATATTTACTGCACTCGATTAAATGGGTTGAGAAAAAAGTTTAATCAATTTAACTAAGAAATTCAAGTGCAGTAGATTCACTAATCTAGTCATCCATTCTTTTATTTATTCAAAAGTATCTCTAGGATCTAGCATTGAGAAATACTCTAGAGATGTAATGGTACCAAAACCGTATTTTTGTTCATAAGGAACCTATTGTGATATAAAACAGCAATGGCAACTCCAAATTAGGGTATTTCCTATAGGATAGTCACTATGTTAGTGTCTATAAATAAATTGTCTCATTTAATTCTCACAAAATAAGGATGGCACTTGTATTATTTTCCCCATTTTATTAGAAGTGTCACTCAAAGACTGAGGTGATTTGCCAAAGTCACAGAGCTAGGAATTTGCACAGCCAGAATGGACAGTCTATTTTAGGTCAATTCCTCAATTTTCCATCATTCAGCTCTGACACTGACAATTTCTGTCAGATCGGGTACTACTTTCATTTAAATATATTTGCTTGGTCTTGTCTAGAGCAATAATTTCTGTTAAATTATTGGTTTGATTTGTTAGTTACTTATGTTTTTATGATTCGCATTAAAATAAATATTTAAAAAGAGAAGTTTATCCTCATACTACCCCAAATGATCTTGAGTGTCACTTTGAACACATCTGGGGGCATAGTGCCCTATATCATGTTACCTCACATGACACTGAAGCACCAAAGTGAACCCAGGTGGTAGCTGCCATAAATATTGCTCTTCTCTGCTACCATCGTGAGAAATCTAGTTATTATGATCACTCTCAACTTTCACCATGGTCCAAAGCTGCTATTCAACAAAAGCAGGAGGTGTTTATGACCCATCCCAGGGAGTGGTCTCCACTGCTGTCATCCAGTATTATTGAGGTTGAGCCTAGTTCAAAGACCAGGAGCCACTTGATTCTCATTTTGCTGTTTTTCCTTTGTTTTGTTTATTTGTGAGTGTGTTTGGAGATGGACGTAGCCATGGAGCTGTCATGTATTTGAATAGAGTGGGAAAGGTGAGGCTATAGGGTTCTATTATAGGAGTGGCAGGGATTAAAAAGACTACAAAAACAATACAAACCATATGTGCTTCTAAAATTACCTCCACACCTTAGACAATCCTATAAAGGAATTCATCCTCTTCAAAGCGTCATTTAACCATTTCTGAGTTGTTTCACAAAAATTATTTTTCTGATAACTAGAAATGAAAGCTTTAAGGAATCACCAATTTGTACATATTAAACTACTTTGCTTAAAATTTTTATAAAAACTATAGTTCTTTACATATCTCAGGTATACTGAACTTCAGTTCTTTTCCATTGGCACAATAGAATATAAACCAAATTACTTCTCTGTAGAAATGGTCACTATGATTTATGTCTGGCTCCCCCCCCCTCATCTTATATTACTTTTCCTAGTGCTCACCAAAGTCCAACAACACTAAACTTCTTGCTATTCTTCACACGCATTTAGCTCATTTATGTCTCTAGGTCTTCATACGTACTATTCCTTCTGCTAAGAATACTTTCATCAGTTCCTCCCATTCCTCTTCTAACCATTCAGACCTCACCTCAAATGTAATTGTCTCAGAGAACCTTTCATTACCACTCTTTGGACTTGTCCCTACTTTTAATACATTGTTTTTATTCCCTTTTGCATTTATCACATGAAATTATCAAGTTTTTTGTCTGTCATCCCAAATAGAATGCAAATTATTTAGGAAGAAGGACTTTGTTTAATCCTCAATGGTATATCTTCAGTGTCTCCTTTATTCACTATTTCATAGCCTTGCTATCTAGAACATAGAAGACAATAATTATTAAAGAACGTGTAATTTTAGAGACCGGGTGATGAAATTGCAGGTTCAATGTACTTTTACA